>NC_136814.1:109271469-110011032 GCF_951394365.1 Tetrao urogallus
GCTGCAGCACCTCCTCTATGAAGGCAGGCTGAAGGAGCTGGGCTTGTTCAGCATGGAGAAGAGAAGCTGTGGGTGACTTCAATGCAGCCTGCAGTACCTAAAGGTACTACAAAGTGGAGGGGAGTCAGCTCTTGGAAAAGGGAGATGACAGCAGGACAAGGGGAAATGGTTTGGAGCTGAGGGAGGGCAGATGGAGGTTGGATGTCAGGGGAAGTTGTGTGCTGTGAGAGTGGTGAGGTGCTGGAACAGCTGCCCAGAGAGGCTGTGATGCCCCGTCCATCCCTGGAGGTGTTGGAGGCCAGGTTGGATGGGGCCCTGGGCAGCCTGGGCTGCTGTGAAATGGGGAGGTTGGTGGCCCTGCATGGCACAGGGGAGATGGAGCTTCATGATCTTTGCGGTCCCTTCTAATCCTCGCCATTCTGTGATTCTGTGATACTTCATGGTGCAAAACGAAGATAGGGATACATTTTGCTGTAAGTCTTTCAAGGAGCTCAGAGAATGGCACAGCCTTTCGTTTATTGCTACTGTCATGTTGGTGAAGTGGTGGTAATTGTAGTGGAGTAATTTTAAGAGGACATGTAGTACAGAAATTGCACTTTATTTGTTTGAATAACAAAGGCCCTGGGCAAGGTATTAGATCACCTATTGAGATATTTTCCAGCTTGTTTTTCTAAGCTTCTTTTTCTAAGCTTCTGTGTATTGGGACGGCAAATGCTAAGGACAAAGATTTGTCATCTCAGAGCTTATGGTAATTGCAAAGCAATTGCTGAATGGGATGCTTAGGGATTAATTTTACAGCACTGGGACAGTGGACTGCTCAATTCAACAATTCTTTTTCTTTCAGTTGGTGCTGTTCCTTTCTCCTCATAGTGTGCTCTCTTGGTGGCGCATGTTATCATTTTTCATGAACAACAATTGAAGGAGCATTAAATATATAATGGAAAAGGCCTGATCTCATTTTCAGAGGTTCTGGTGAACTTTACGGTTGGCTTATGTGTGAGTAGAATATGACTCAGGGGACAAGCTGCCTCTGAGCGGAGAGCAGCAAGCTCTTGTTTTGTCATCCAGCCACGTACCGCAGTGTTATTCAGCTGCCTGTGGGCAGTGTGCATTCGGACCCCACCACAGGGTCAGCCACCAACCCGCACAGCACTGAGAGGAGGAGTCACAGCTGTGCTGAATCACACCGACCTTATGGACATGCTGTCTTCTTGCCTTGGGCCTGTCTGTTTCTTCCTTCGTTCTTTTGATGTTACCCAGTTACAGATGGGTCTGTGAGGTGCAGCCGGAGAATGGTTTGGGTTGGAAGGGACCTCAAGGATGACGAAGCTCCAACCCCCCTGTGCCATGCAGGGCCACCAACCTCCCCATTTCACAGCAGCCCAGGCTGCCCAGGGCCCCATCCAACCTGGCCTCCAACACCTCCAGGGATGGACGGGGCATCACAGCCTCTCTGGGCAGCTGTTCCAGCTCCTCACCGCTCTCTCTCTAAAGATTCCTCTCCTGTGGTACCAGAGCTCCAGGCACTCCTGTTAACTAACTGCAGAAAGTGCCAAGTGGTTTATGCCGATTTATCAGCCCTGTACCTGCCAGGGATTGCTCTGTTACTCCAGCTGTGGGACAATGTGAGAAATGTGCTCAATACATTTTCTGTATATCCAAAAGCACCCCTAAGACAGGGCAGACTTAGGAGATACCATCCACAGTTAATTTGTGTGTGAGTTTCCAGAAATAAACTGGATTTCAAAATAACTTTACCACAGAGAATTTGGAGACGATTCCACCTACCTGCCCTTCCCTCCTTTGTTTTACTATGAAACCATCCTCCTTTTTTATGGACAACGTGTATTATGATTTTTTTTTTAAGATCACATCTGAAAATTGGCCAGAAAATCTCCACAAAACTGAGGCAGTCATGTTGAAATGAAGTTTTAGGCTAATAATGAAACAGTTCTCATACATTCAAGGTTTTGCAGGAGTTAACTTTGAAAACTTCTAAGGGAAGATCCTATTGGACGTTTTTTGGCACCTCTGCTTGGAAGAGTGCAGCCACTTGCTGAGGATCCTTCAGAAAGCCTGGCTTGCTGGGCACTGGGAAGCAATTCATCTTGTATGTATTTTAAAATAGGAAATATCACCCGATAATTATTTATTTTAATTAACCAACACAGGACATAATCTTCCATCTAGACAGCCAGTCTGCAGAAACCCAAATGAGATCAGAGAAATCCATGCCTCCCAAACTCGGCTCATCTGCTGAGGGAAACGTGAGGCAAACATTTACTATCCTGTAGTAACAGACAGTTTTAAGGTATTCTTTCCTTTTCTATCCTGATTCAGTGCTGAAAGCCCGGTAAGTTGGCACCAATGAAGGAAACACACCTAGAAGTGCAGAAGCGTCCTTTCAGAGACTTTCTGAACTTTCTGAACTGTCCCAACTCACATAAAAATGAATTATCACTGGATAGAAAGCTGACGAGGAGGGCTATGGCCACATACCACACATTTTTACCTGTGTGAGAAGTTTTTTTTATTTCCTTTGCGCATATTGATGTTTTCTCTAACTTCAGGAGTTCTTGGGCAAAATACTGACTGGAAGAATTGCATCTGCCATCTTCGCTTACTAAGATTTGAGGAAGTAAAGGCATCAGGCTCATGAGGCTTGGGACAGATAAAATAATCTACTACGAGGTACTGAAACTTGAATAAAAAAAAAACTTGAAAAGTTCTCCCTGTTCTTCCCTCTCTCTCTCTCACATGCAAAGCCACTTGAATATTGAATAGTTATTTGCACTGCAGTTTGTACCTTTGCTTTTTATTTCAAACCAAAAATCCAACAACCTTCAGCACAGAGTTTTTGAACCTTTGCCTTTTTTTCCTGTTAAAGCTGAATACTTGTTCTATTCTGAAGAAAAATAGCAACTTTTTAACAATCAGCAAAATTCATTCTGCGCAAGAATGTTTTGCAACAGATTGTGTTTTACTGTGTCCAGTTTTGGGCCCCTCACTGCAAGAAAGATATTGAGGCCCTGGAACGTGTTCAAAGAAGGGCAACGAAGCTGGTGAGGGGTCTGGAACACAGGCCATATGAGGAGAGGCTGAAGGAGCTGGGAATGTTCAGCCTGGAGAAGAGGAGGCTCAGGGGAGACCTTATTGCTCCCTATAACTTCCTGAAGGGAGGCTGTAGTGAGCTGGGGGTCGGCCTCTTCTCTCGTGTCATCAGTGATAGGACCAGGGGGAATGGTTTCAAGCTACGCCAGGGGAAATTCAGGCTGGACATGAGGAAGTATTACTTTTCAGAAAGGGTGGTCAGGCACTGGAATGGATGCCCAGGGAGGTGGTGGAATCACCGACCCTGGGGGTGTTCAAGGAAAGACTGGATGTTGCGTTGAGGGACATGGTTTAGTGGGAGCTATTGGGAATAGGTGAACGGTTGGACTGGGTGATCTTTTAGGTCTTTTCCAACCTTAGTGATTCTATGATTCTATGATTCTATGATTGTCATGCACTGAGTGTTGTGATCTAAAAATAAAAGAACTGATTAAATTCTTCTGCAAGTTGTGCTCTGCTGTGATGCTTTAGGCTGGTTGAACAATAGCTTTGCTTCCCTGTATCTTCCTTTTGACTTTCACTCCTTGCAGATCTGCAGAGATAAAAAAAAAAGTGAGTTGGAAGTTCATTGACATTTGCCTTCAAAAATAGTGCGTGTGATGAAATCAGAAGACTGTATTTTTTTCAGCTTAATCTTTTATTTGTCACAGTCATCAGCTTCTATATGTGAAGAGAAAGCAGGTGTAAACCAGATGGGCAGATGGAACAAAATGTCACTGAACTGTGCATCTATGGAAACAGCAAGACCTAGGACGAATGGCATTTTGGATGGAAGGTGACCCAGACAGTCAGTTCCAGTCTGACTCCTATTAAAGTGGAATTACAACTCTTAGAAAAAAAGTCTGAAGATACAGGGAATGATGCTGAATGCTTTTTAGTCCTCCGTGTGTGTGTGTTGGAAAAAGGAGGATGCACTCTGAGGAGGTCTAAAACTGCTGGCTTGTATACAAAAAACATGGTGAAGGCCTTTCTTGGAGGAAGATGGCACTTATTTACTGCAGTGACCTGCCTTGGGTTAACTGTATCACTTACAGTCATTTAAGACCTTTGGGGAGTACCCTTCATTTTAGGAGAGCTCTGACTGGGAATGTTGGGCATACCTCTATTCTCCTCTGAGTTCTAACCTTTTTGGAGCCACTTTTTCTGTTTTTCCCCACTTTGCCTTCAGCAGCCCAAATCTATATTCTCTTTCCCAGCTTCTTATTCTAATCTGTGATCTGGAGATGAACTGGTTGATCTTTTGCCAATGCACATTGTCTAGCTCACATCACGCATGCAAAAATTTATACTAAGACCCTTTCTATTATTACTATTATATGCAAGATGTTATAAAAAGTGCCTTTCCTTCTGTTGTGTAATGACTGTAGTGACTGCCTGAAAATGACACCTGCACCGAGATGCCCATTTTGGCTAGACAGCAGTGTGCAGCACGGCATTCTGGCACTCAAAGCTTGCCAAGAAGACCCTACAATTGGCTGTTCATTATAATTCTAATGTATTTAACAGGATTAAATGTATTTAATCCCAGAAAAATCACATAGGCTATAGAAGTAACCTCAGATTTTTTCATGCCAACCTCAAAAAAAAAAAAAAAAAAAAAAAAAAAAAAAAGATGGTTTTGCTCTATAATTAAAAGAAAAATGAAAACAGCAATGACTTGACACTGGCATGAAAAAGAACAAAATAAAATGTGTTTGTTTTGGTCTGTTTGAGAAGTGAGCAGCTGCCCATTGTGGCACAACAGCAGCAATCCCACCGTAACAAGCATGTTAAATGTCCTCAGTTTTCAATTTAAACATGGATGTGGTGCTGTAGAAGTGCAGACCATCCTACTCCCACACGTGTCTGGACTGTATTGAACTGGAAATAAAGAGAAAGCTGTTTTACAGATTGAAATGCAGAGCAAAAAGAACAGAAAATACAAACTGGTGGCTCAGCACCTTTACATGTTTGATCTTCAGTCAATCTGATTAATTTGCATTTGTGCAATTTTTATTCATACCTTTTCTGTTTTTATTTTAATTTCTTTATGCAAGTTTTTTAGCAAAAAAAAAAAAAGACTTTTATATCTATGCAGAACATTTATAATGAAAAGATTCATAACTCATCATGGGAAAAAAATGTGAAGTTACATAGGGTTTTATGTGAGCTGTTAAAAATGTTTTCATTCTTCTTAAACATGCAGAAGATACTTATCAGTAGTAAATACCATGGACATTCTTACCACTTAATCCCACTGAATAACGCTTAACTTTTCTTTATGACCATCATGTCAAACAGGAGAGTGCTGTTACCTTGTGGTCATCTACCTATGAAGTAAGTGGATCACATTTTTGTGAGAGTTTCTGAGGGCTGCAACGTCTCACAATGAAACTCTGGGATATCTACTCCTATTCCTCCTCTAAGTTTCCATTCCCTCAGTGAAGTTCACTGTCACATGGAACTCTGTGTAAGCCTGCTCTAATTGATGGAGTAGGAAGTCAGAAACTGCTTTGGTGGAAGGTGGAAAATGATAATTGCTTTTTCACTTAAAAAGAAAGTAAGTCAGTAGCACGTCATGGGAAAGATTAAAAATCCTATTTTGTTTCCAGTCTCAACCCAGTCTTGATGCGGATCTGCAAGCTGGCACTGATGGCCATCGTGGCTCTGCATATTCACTTGTTATGGGTTCGAGACCAACTCTTTCACAATAATATTAAGAAAATATTTTATCATGCAGCAGACTTGATGAATATGAACTTCTCAGGCCAGGCATTTCCTGACACTTCCTTGCTCGAGGAATAACTGGAACTTACTGCTGTTGCATTATCTGTTGTTTTTCTTCCTCTTATGACAGAAGATCAGACATCAAGTGAAAGCTGAGCCTACTTCAGAAAATCAGAAAGGAAAGTGCTTATTTTCTTTTTCGATAAAATCAACTTCTGCAAACCAAATTCTCCTCCAGTCAGTTCCATTGCCTACGGAAATGGCATGGGCTCAATTATTGAAACAAAGTCAATTTGTGGAGTCTTCTTCTCTGGAGATATTCAAGACCCACCTGGACTCTTCCCTGCTCAACTTACTGTAGAGAACCTGCTTTTAGCAGGGGGGTGGGCTTGATGATCTCCAGAGGTCCTTTCTAACCCCTGTGCTTCCACGATTCTGTGATTCGGTGGCCATAGAGCTATTAACAGAGACTGTCCTCTGTCTACTAAGATAGCCAAGTTCCTTTGGGAAAAAGAATCTACAAAGAACACTTCCATGCTTTAGTTTAGACTAGCCCCGACAAAGAGCTCATTTGGCATCACCGCATCTGTTTGAGTAGGGATGTTCAACTAAACTAACATTAGAATTAAAAATAAATCCATGTAGATACTTAGGCAAAGCAGAGCCACCTGGAATGAAGGGTTACAATACACTTTGTAATTCTTTTGACATCTGTATGCATCTCTTCGAATTTCCCAGCCACTGAAGCGCTAATCTAATAGACCTCAATGAATGAATTAACTTTGGGATGTCTGTCAGCTCCCCTGAGAGTATCTTATCAGACCTGGAGAGCTCAGAGCATGCACTAGAGACCGAAGGATGTTGAGAGAAACAGAGGTGCCTCGATGCAGGGGGTCTGAGAGCATCCATGTTGCCCTGACCAAGGGCTGTACCACTGTTTGTGAGAAAAGAGGTGAAAACAGCAGCCTGTCTCTACACAAAGCAGGGAGAACAAGAACCATAGCTAGATCCTCACAGCTCAGAGAGGGCTAGAGTTTAGCAACAAGTGCCCCAAGAAAGATCTCTTTCTCCAAAGCCTCCCTCAGCTGTGCATAACCAAGTAGGATGAGGGCAGTTATTAAAGATATTTGTGCATCTACGCATGCAAAGGCCTACATCCAAAAAAGACTTCACAGCCAGTTGCTGCTTTCTTGGCTTTGTGATTTGCTCTTGTTTCAGAACTGAAAGAGAGGGAAGAAATTTTCTTTCTGAATTTTTTCATTTCTAAGAAATCAAAACCATTAGATTAGTATGATATTGCTGTATGTTTGCATGGTGACACAGACGGAGCCAAACTGTGGCCTTTCTTCCTGTCTTGACTTTTAGAAATGCTGAAAATAAAACACAAAGAAAAGCTCAGAGTGCTGGGATTCACAGAGCTAGCCAAGCTCTGCAACCCAGGTTGTCCATTAATTTGTTTCACCTACCTATTACCTCAAGGTAGGAACATAGAATTTGAAGCACTAGAAATTTCTGACAGAGTGCCTTGGTGCCCCTTGCAGTTCCAAGGCAGGGGAATGAGAACTAAAAGCCTTCTCTCACCGCTGTTGTATACATTTGTTATACTTAGTTTTTTTTCAGGCAAGAAAAATGCTGCTTGTGCTTTATTAACATTTCAATGTTGTTCATGATTGATGTCAAACGGAAACAGCGGTGCTTTGATTTCTTTATGACTTTTATTTGCACTGTTTTCTTTCCACAAAAACAAAAACGAGAGCAAAAAAATTGAAATGCCAGAAGAGCGTATTGCTGAGTAACTGATTGCTTTCTGTGATGAGATGCCAAGAGAAGAGCAGTGGTTGTTGTTTTGCTTCAGTTTAGTAAGGATTTTGGCACAATCTCTCTCGGTAAACTTACAGGCAAATGTAGGAGATAAGGGCTGCACGACTGTATGATAAAGCTTGTGGAAAATTTCCTGGACCACTGGGTGTGGAAATTGTTCAGTGGCACAAAACCCTACTGCCAATTGGTTATCAGACAGCATGCTCGGGGTTTGATACTGGGAAAAATGGTTTTAATGTCTTTATTAAAAATTTGGTTGACAGGGCCAGGCATTTTAACAAGTTTTGATATCTGTGGGGTTGATACATGGACTGTGTGGCTGCTATATGACATAGGTAGGTTAGGAAAAAGGAGCTGATAGGAAATTTGACACAGAGAGAGAAGAGAGAAGTAGAAAGAGGAAGAGAAGACATTGCCTTTATGATCTGATAACCGAGATCCATACCTGTCACATTATGGTGTTGCAGAAAAGCCACTTTTAAAACACCAGATTTAGAGTGAAAATGCTTATAGAGTGGGTATCTCTAAAAAAAGTACAGCTGTTCTACTGATTCTGCAAGATAGAAGAGCAAATTTCATGGACCCCAGCACAGAATAGACATCTCCAGGCACCGAGGACATCTTTCCATCTGTAGCACAGCACTGCTGGTTGCTCTGCTTGCAAATGCTTCCTTGTTGGTTTTTGGTTTTTGTTTGTTTGGGTTTTTTTGCTTTAGCAATGAAGCCACTGGCCAGAGGGTGATATTATTTTCATGAAGAAAAATGACATTGTCAGTTCTTTGTCCTTGATCAGTTGGATGTCCCTGTCAGTTTCCTGACATGTCCAAAGAAAATAATCAGTTACTTTTGGAGACACTGGTTGTTTCTGGAATATCATTTTCACATGAATGGTACTAGTAAGTTTCTAGCCTAATAATCACATTTTGATAATCTTCTTGCTCAAGAGGCAAACTCTATTTAAATCAGTGGATATTCTTCACTGACTTCATTAGAATTTAAATCAGACCGCTCTTTCAAACACTGATTGAGGGGGTAAATAGAAATGTTTTATCCTGTGCTTACCATCATTGATTGAATGAATACTTTGCAAGTTGCACAGCTGTGTCTATAAATTATTTGTTGGATACTTAAAATTCATCCCTATGTTAGATAAAAAGTTAGAGCTTACTGTAAATGGTTCATTAATTAGAAAGGTGCCTAAAATCAGTAAGGTTCACAGGTAGCCAGCCCAGCAGAAGCTGGTCTTTCTTTACTGTACTTAGCTATTATGAAAGATAGTAGTCTGGATTAACTGAATCCAGGCATATATTGATGGAATTTGTTTCACTTTATCAAAAATGGGATGGTATCCATTTGGCTTCGTATGCCTGCAGTGTAGATGTCCGTGTCCAAAACAGTCATCTCGGACATTGCTTATACATAACAGAAAGCAACAGGCCCTTTTGTCTGATCTATTCTGGCTATCTTTGGAAGAGTGAGAGGAAAAGTACTCAAGATGACTGCATTATCCTTTGAGTACAAGTCTCCATTAAATTTAGAGTCTGGACAACCAGATCCAAAATATGGTTATTTACTTTGTAGATGTTAGCATATGAACACAGGAACCATAACTAAAATCTGTATGTCTGAAGTTCCCATGTAATCATTAAGCAAAAACGTACAGTCAGTAGGAGATTCACTCAACATTTTCAAGATGCTTGAATCTCATCTGGAGATGCCACTTTCTTCTAAGCATGAAATAATTGGAATGCACAGGAGACTCCTGCTCTGAATTACTTGTGAAAGGGGTCATTTTATTCTTCCCATTGACTTGTCTTAACGCTTCTCTTCCCTGAAGGAAGACTAATAAGGACTCAGTCTACACACTAATAGGTCTGGTCCTGGTTGTCACACAAAAACAGAAATATACCCAATATTAGGCAGATGGCTTAGGATGTAAAGTTTTGCTTTCCATACCACTGCTGTCTCTTACTCCTTTCTGTCCTTGTATAGTTAATGGTGTGTCTCCCTTTGCCAAAGGAAGAAAGATGGTGGTGACTTCACTTTGTGCTCTGTGTCTGTTCGTGGCAGGCATCTTCTCCCTCATCTTCTCGTGCCTCCACAGGAGAGAACGTCCGCTGTTGTCTGCTCTAGTGGAGGGAGGATGAATAATAACACTTCCCCAGTGGGTGTCTCGGTGCCTTCATGATGTTCTTGAACCTGCTTTGTTCCTGGAATGTCCTATTTTTTATAGAACTAGTAACTGCTGATGCAACATCTGTTAAAGCATGTGCTTGTGGGAAGGTGAACTTTGCAGTTCTTTACTTAAATTTAGGCAGTGAAAGGCCAGAAATCTGTAGATGCTGGTAGCTGTAGAGACCCATTGCTCATAGCTGGAGTGACCTTTATTCTATCACATAAGAAACAGTGTGGCAATTATGCCAAATTAAATCTTTATTAAACTCTGTATCCAAAAGACTTTGGATTTGAACAGGCTTTGATGTGTTTTGTTTGGGCTGATAATTATCCATTTTATGATAAATGTCATTGCTTGGCTACATTTCAGCATCATTATGTAGACTACAAAACTTGCACCACCCTATAGCAACAAATAACATAAAGAATTACATAATTATATGAAAGAAAAATCCATAGACAACTACACAAATAAATTGAGATCCGTTTCAGGAAGTATGTTATCTGTAAATCACAGAAAAGGAAATATGTTCTTCACATTTTGGATTTCAGATGAGGTAGAAGTTTCAGCCCAACTGGTTGCTATGAAAGACAACACGAAATGGCAATTAGTAATAGATAAACCATCTCCTGAATTTCATTTTCTTTCAGCATAGAGCAATTAATTGCGATGTCGAGGCACATTCAGGCCTTCCTTTTACTGTGCTCAAACAAGAGTGGTTGGATGAGAGTTCAGATCACTAACCAGGACTTCACCCTTTCTGCAGTAAAAATAAAATAACTGCCACTCTGCCTCATGCCAGCCTATTGGTAAGGAAAATAAAGGAAGAGCTTTTGAACTTCTTATGAAAGAAATTCACTGCACACAAATGAGCACAATTAATATTTGTACTCAGTCTCCATCAGGGTGCTGCATATCTTCACCCCAAGGTTGCTCATCAATTACTAGGCAAAATAAACAAAGCTGAAGGGATTTGGAGTTTTTTTTTGCCATATCTGTTTGCAAAACTTCTATGCTTAAAGGGTGGGAACAGGTAACTGACATGCTTGTGCTTGTAGTAGTAAGGTTTACACTGGATATAATTTGACCAAAGATATTACTGCTGGAGAAGATGGAATGTAATGGGTATAATACAATGCTTGCCTTACTATTGTACATTCATTTATATATGTGTATTTTCTCCAGATCAACCTGGCAGGTAACCTTGTGCTCAGACACATTTGTAAATAAGCTACAATTTTTAAACAGAACTGTTGCAGTACCATTATTAGCAGTGGAGTGGTTGGGATGCTGCTGTTATGCTGCAGTGCTATTAAACTGTAATTTGTGTTTCCTGTGAACAAAAGGTCAGTGGAAATAAGGGCCTGCACTACCCTTACATATGATGAGATATTTATGATGAGATGTTTAACTGCTGTCATGAAAAAGTAATGCTGCTGGTTTGCACAAGGATTAGGTTCACATGCCTTAAACCAAAATCATATTCAAGCTGATAAATTCCTAATGACACATAATTAAATATAAATTGTTGAACTGCATACGGTTTCAATATCAATATCAAGATAAACCTCAGTAATATAGTTCTGGCAATACTAGGGATGTAGATCCCATATTTGCACCCCCATCTCAGGATAAATAGGAGTGCTCCAGATATACATGTACTTCTGCTACACTCCTAGAGGTCAAACACAGCACCTTACGCTCCCCTCACTGCTCCCAGCTCTTCCACACCAGCTGGGTGCTGCCTCCCTGTGGAGGACAGTGGACAATGCTCGGCTCAGCTTGGGTAGGACGATGGTGCTGTAGGGTGACTTCTTGTCAGCAGCAAATCACATTCAGACAGCTGCTCATCTCACTAAAGGTCTTTCTTTCACCATAGAATCATAGAAGCATAGAGCAGCTCAGGTTGGAAAAGACCTTAAAGATGATGGAGTCCAACCGCAGCCCAACCATCCCACCCCAACTCTACCAGCCCTCCGCTAAATCATGGCCCTGAGCACCACATCCAAACGGTTTGAAACACAGCCAGGGATGGGGACTCCACCACCTCCCTGGGCAGCCCATGGCAGTGCTTAGCAGCCCTTTCTGTACAGAAGTGTTTCCTGACATCCAACCTCAACCTCCCCTGGCACCACTGGAGGCCATTTCCCCTCGTCCTGTCACCAGTGAGAAGAGACCAACCCCGCTCTGCTGCAATCCCTTTCAGGTACTGGCAGAGAGCAACCAGGTCTCCCCTCAGCCTCCTCTTCCCCAGCCCAAACAGCCCCAGTTCCTTCAGGCTCTTCTTATAGGCCATATTCTCCAAGCCCTTCCCCAGCCTTGTTGCCCTTCTTTGGGCTATCACTACTAGTACAACCAATGTCACAAAAGAAACCATCCCAAAATCATGTAAAATCCTAAAGTAGGAGATTTTCAAAGAAGAAAAAGGCGTCTTAAGGACTCTGAAAGGAATATAAGACATTTGCAAAGAAAATCTTCTCCCAGGCACAAGGGAAACATAAATAACAGGTTGTTTGGTATTTACATACTGTTACCATTCTGGGAGCTTGAGTTTTAAAACAAAATGTCAAATACCTTAAGAGTATTAAGATTGTCAAAGTAGGTAACACAACTTGTGACTCAAGGCAGTGATCCCTATCTTTTCTCTTAGACAATAATGACCTCCTGTAGGGAATGCTATGCTTTGCTAGGAGAGTGACTCTTTCTCTGGGGTGATAATAAGCATCATAGTTCTTAGGCCAATGTATTTCCTGGGACTTGTTCTACTACAAGATCTAGAAACATCATTAAGCACAAGCATAATGACTTCAATTCTTATTGAAGAAGGATGACACTTTTCTGTTGTGTTCCTGATTCAGAGAGGTTGTCTGCTGCATTGCAGATACTTGCAGCAGTGCAGTATTTTCCCTTTCTTTTTTTTCAGACTTGCATTGGAGCAATCAATCTGGGAAAGCTGCAGCAATCTGCAACAAACCAAGGTTCCCTCACTCTCTATAAGCTCCCAGATTTCTTGCATGTTTTGACTACTTGCTACTGACAAAACACACCTAGTTGTAAGCCCTCTTTGCAGGTTATTTCTGATTTTACTGTCCAATCACTCCTAAATGGAAGTCTGATCAGAATTTGGTTCTTTTTGGCTCTTCTAGTTTTTGTTGATGCATAGTTTATCCTTATTTTTCTTTCTTTTTCCTTATAGGCTAACCATAGAAAAGAATATTTTCATTTATCAAAGTCACCCGCATATTTCACTTCATCTCAGAGAAGCTACTGCACTGTCATCTTTGAACTTGAGCTCAAAAAAAATCAAAGAGAAGGAGATTCAAAATAGTCCTGTCGCAGTCTGAATGTACCACTTATCCCATTTTTTAAGTGTCTTCCTTTCAGACAGGTTTTCAGTGGCATTATTTAAGTAGAAGCTTTTTTTAAACTTTCAGGTTTCTGCTCTTACGAATAGGAATGCACTGAAAAATGAAGCTTGGGTGATGGCCTGTTTGTGTCTATGCTGCCTTTTAGATGCTCATGAGGAATGAGAGGAGAAAAGGACAGAGATGTGAAAGCTTTTGCAAAACAGCAAAGAGTAAAAGGAGGACAGCCTCTTTTCTCTCTACCTGAGCCTCTGAGGAGCCATACTTGATACCTGACTGATAGGAGAGGTGACCACACCGGGGGGACTCCAGCTGCAAATTTATTGTTTTCTAAAATCCTTCCAGTTCAGCTATAACTTTGTGTGTGGCACGGAAGGACAGCATTGCTTGTGAAGGTTTTGGAGTCACAACCAGTCCTAAGGCAGAGGTTGAGAGGAAACAGATGACTTACCAGGAGCAGGGGACGCTTTAGAACAGCAGGGGAAGTGGTAAACACATAAACAACCTTTCCTACCTCTCATGATATGGCTTTACCCTGCCTCGGGTGGTTAAGGAGATAGGCAGAAAACAACCAATCATTCTGCCTTTGCTCCTCCCAGAGGAGAAACACCCAAATGTCTCCAGTGATGTGCTTGTTGGGAACATTTTCTTCATCTCAACAACGTGAGTGATTCTGCCGGGAGTGTGGGAGCTAACACTTGTGAGGAAATAGTTTCCAATATTACTGAACACCAGCAGCATCACTCTTAAGCACAGCCATCTTTTCACCTCATCTCACAACACCATCACCCGATCTGTTTTAAAAGGCAGCCACTGGCACAGCACATCTGCAGTGCTGGCTTGTGTCACTGCGCAGGAGAAGCAGCCACTCCTCGTGTCAGAGCAGGCAATCCTAGACCCCGGGGGATGTATGTGGTCAGTGGCACAGTTATCTAAAACTACCTGTAATGTATGCTATCAACGTGTAAAACAATCTGCAAGACATGCTGTTTGTGTCTGATGCATTATTTAATATCTGTGGGGTCTTACACCCATGAATCAGCAATGGACGCCTTAACTGCAGTAATGACTCTTGACTAAGGCAAAACACAGATCTAGACTTGGATGGTTCGGCTGGATTAAAATCAGTTCACAGTGCTCTGAAAAAGTAATAACAATAATATTCATTAGCAGGGGGACATCTTCACTAGTAACACAGCTGAATCTCATGAGGTTCAACAAATCCATGCACAGGGTTTTGCACCTGGGTCAGGGCAACCCCCACTCTCAATACAAGCTGGAGGATATAAGGAGAGAGCACAGATCTGCTGAAAAGGACTTGAGGGTACTGGCAGGTGGGAAGCAGGATATGAGCCAGCAGTCTGCTATTGCAACCTGCCATTGCAATCTAGGAAGCCAACTGTATCCTGGGCTTCACCAAAAGAAGAGTGATTAGCAAAGCAAGGCAGGAGATCCTGCCCCTCTGCTCCGTGCTGGTGTGACCTCACCCAGAGTTCTGTGTCCAGATGTGGAGTCTGTAATACAGGAAAGATGTGGACCTGTTGGTGTGCTTCCAGAGGGGGGGACACAAAAATGATCCAAGGGATGGAGCACATCCCCACGAGGACAGAGAGAGCTGGGGCTGTTCAGCCTGGAGAAAAAAAGGGCTCAGAGGAGACCTGGGAGCAGCTTTTAGGTATCTAAAGGAGGACTGTAAGAAGGAAGAGCACAGATTCTTTAGCATGGTCTGCTGAGGGAGGACAAGGGAAACTGGTTTCAAACTAAAGGAGGGGAGATGGATGTAAATAAACAGAAGAAGTTTATTTACAATAAGAGGGATGAGGCACTGGGTCAATTTGCCCAGAGAGCGAGCTGTGGTGTCCCTGTACATTGCAGGGGAGTTGGACCAGCTGGCCTTTAAAGATCTCTTCCAACTCAAGTGATTCTATGATTCTATGACTATGAACTAGCATTGGGAAATTGCAAAGCTCTTCTGAGGGCCAATAATATGCAATGACATAAAGGCATAAATAGTAATAAAAGTATAGAGGATACTTGTGGCCATTGCCACACATAAATCAATGCTACGTCTCAGCTTTGGTTACTGACTTTTTGTATTGCATCATAAACAGACATCATAGGAGTTGAAATAGTTCAGAAAAGAGGGTTACAACAGGTATGAAGAGAGAGAAGATTTTCTTTGAGTTCAGGACTGCAGGGTACCTCTGGCCACACAGAAGCTCATTCTTTTCAAAAACAAGGAATAGGGTTCTGTATAGGATGTGACCAGAAAACATGATCCCACTAATGTTAGCTGGATGGCCAAACATAGGACATTACTGATACACTCATGTTTTATTCTGGACAGTGGCAAATTGCCATTTAGAATTCCACTGTTCCTTCCAAAAAGACCCAACAACCTTAAGCTAAATCCCTCCTGGGATCATGTTGTCCTCATATATAATAACAGAATCACCAAGGTTTACAAACACCTCCAAGATCATCCAATCCCACTGTGCACCTGCCACCAGTATTTCCCCACTGAACCCATGCCTCTTAGTACAACATCTAAATGTTTCTTGGTGATCCGATCACCTTCCCATGTCTCATCACTCTTTTGGAGAAGAAATTTTTTGTAATATCCAATCTGAATCTCCATTGGCACAACCTGAGGCCAGCCATTTCTTCTAATTCTATCACTACTTACTCAGAAGATGGGTAACATTCTCTGGTCGTGCTCCAGGACATTGATGTCTTTCCTGTAGTGGAGGTTCAAAACTGAACACAGCTGTCAAGGTATGGCCTCACCAGAGTTGAGTATTTGTCACTGTGCAAATGAATTCCTAATTTATTTACTCCTACAATTGCTGAAGATGCCAAATCTGCAGCCCCTGTGGGGTAAGGATGAAGGTGTGAATCTTTGCTCCCTTTTCTAGGAATCTTTATTTACTTGGATCCCCTTTCACATTAGAGGTATGGACAGCACTATCTTTCCAAAACTAGAATGACAACTCTTTGGTTCCTCTCTCCTTCTACATCAGTCTTTTGAGACCTATAACTCTGGTGAAAGTCACTTTTTTGATGTCAGTGAAAACATGCTCATTTATACTGTTCACTTTCTATAATATTATTTTAAGAAATTGGTCAGTGGTGCTTATGTTGCACCTGGTCTTTCTTTGTTCAATGTCTATTTTCAACATTACTTGTCTAAAGGTCTCTTTGTCCTTCATTATGTACTCTATATCCAGAAAGGGAGGAACCTTGCCTACATATGCTTGAAGAGCTTTCTTTGAAAAAAAGAAATTGATGATATCAAGATATGAAGTTCAAAAGATGCAGTCACTCTCAAATGTTATCATATGCTGCCTCAACATGTATGTTATTGGTGTTTTAGCTTAAGCACTGCAAACGTGTATATTTTTCACCTGAGTCATTAACATGTCGCTAGACCCATCTCCTCTAATTGTGTTGGTCACAAGTCTTTTCATGTCTATCTAAAATGTGATTCTAACATAGAGCACGTATTTGCTGCAGGCTTGTACTCACATGAGAGCAGTAGAATTTTTTGCACTCTCCTATCTGTTTTACCATCCCTATCCATTTCCCAGTGCTCCAGAGACAATAAAGATAGTATAACGAAAGAAACAGTGGGAGAGGAAGAAAGAAATTATGGAGCAGAGGCGAGGCAAAAAAGCCTCTTTTGAGCACAGATGTTTGATGAGATGGAGGAGCGATTCATTGATGGGATACATGCACTGTGCTGGAAGGAGTACGGAGAGAGAAAACCTTTTTCCAATAATTTTCTCTTCTATAAGAGATGGAGTAGTAGTGCATTGAACTCACTATCCATAATATTGCTTAAAATCATTGCTTATGATAAACAGATGACAGAAATCTTCCCGAGTGCATTGCTTCTGTCTTAGGAAACATGACAAATAAATCAATTTAAGTAGCAGAACTGCAGTCAGTTACTTGCAGTCCCCAAAAAATATAGCCAGATCCTCAGGAGTGTTAAAAGAACAACTCTGCTGAAATGCTGATGGTGGTTGTAAGACAGATAACAAGCTGGACGGCACAAGCCAGTATGTATTATGTTGTGAAGGAAACCTCTGTTTGCTGGGTGTAATGTGCATCTCTAACAACGGCTTTGACTTTGCATATAGGAGAATCCAGTTGCCAGCAGAGCAGTGCTCTAGTTACAGCAGCCTGCCTTGTTTTCTGCCAGCACAAAAGAGGACTTTGGTTTATATTTGAACCTGAAGATATACACATGGCGATGAGTGAACGCACTGTAATAGTGAACTGGGTCTCTCACCTTTAACCACTGATAATTTTATCAGATGAATTTGCCAGTAAAAGCTAATGACCAAAACTGCACAGATTTCATTTACTTGCTGGAGCCTGTAAAATCAGGGCTTTGTTTGGTAAGCTATCAGTAAGTATTAGTGAACCCCAAGTGAAAGAAAGCAAGATACTCCAGTAGTTCTGGAAACACGTTCTTGATGTGGGGGTGCTAATCTGTTAGAAATTGTTACTATTAATTTTTTCAGTTATTTCCAGAATCCAAATGCAACCTGCAGTCAGCCCTGCTGTCAGAGCTTCTCTCACAAAACTCAGATGAAATGCTGAGTATTGCTGGATGCCAACTACAAGCCTAAGACTGTCCTGACAATGTTAATGCTCAGCAACTCCGTATGAATGTGGTGAGTATTTTTCTTCATTCAAAACCTTTTCCCTTATGGTTGTTTATTGGTAGGACAAAATATCAGTGCTTCGATGGCTTGAAAGTAAAGGACCAAAGACGATGCCCTGCTGTGCATCCCTACGCTGCAGAACTCAACCCCCTCCAGCATCTGCTGCTTTCCCCTGTGTTGTTTCATGAGATTTAATAGACCTGCTTGGTTTGTTGGAATGCATCTTGCGGCAAGAACTTCATAATCTACTTTGACTGGAGTTAAATTTGATTTGAGCCTATTTTGCAATAAACATCTGGTTTGATGAGGGAATTTTCCCTTTCTTTTCACTTGCAACATTTATTTCTTGTTCTTCTCTTTCTTTTTCACGTTGTGCATGGTTGTTGGCCTCTTTCCCTTCAAAAATCACCAGAGTCCTGATAACAAAATACAGAAACCATCAAGTGCACTCCCTCTTCAAGGAGACATAAAGACCATGAAATTACCATCATCAAGGAAGACTTCTGTTTGCCAACATTTTGGAAGGAGCTTTGAAGGATGATAACACCGTCACCTCCTTATGTCTTTTCAGAATGATATATTTCCTTTATCCTTTAACATCTAGCAGTGATCATGATTCAAATTGAAAAATCATCTATCATCATTCACTTCGTCACCGGGTGTTAAAGGACAAAAAATATATATAGTAGGAATAAAAAGAACTGAGTCTTCATTGGTTTTTGAGTTGCTAGCATGTTTATCTGGTACTTGGAATGCTGAACAAGAAACTTGGTCATGTACTTCAATAAGGCAGGAATGTTACCTTAAAGTTAGGAAGTCTGCCTTCCCTTTCATCTGAAAGTCAGTGCATGAACTTTAAGGACTTATGTCAGATCTGTCTCAGGAGAAATAAACTATGCCCCTGCCTGCACCTAGAATCATAGAATCATAGAATCACAAGGTTGGAAACAACCTGGTGTAGGTGTGTGAAGAAGGGATGAGTCTCTTGAACCATGGTTCAGATGCTATTGCAGACAAGCCAGAAGAGAGATGATCGTATTTTGGGATTGGTTGATGCCAGCAGCAACGTCTCTCTGGAGGAAAGATTCAAACTTTGAGAGAGCACTATTTTTTATGCAACGTTCAGTCTTGAAGCTAAATTGGGCTGTTTGCTCCACTGCATGAGAAAACTAAATCTTTGTTGTTTTGCATTTCATGAGAAGCTTCTTCTTCATCACAGAGCTGTTAGTCAAAACATCCTTTAGGTTTTACCACTTCTCCAAAGTGCTGCTTTAATGAACCTGGTATTTTCCCAAGAAATGACATCACCTTTACTCACACACAGTTCCCATTATCTTAAGTCACAGAGCAGTGACAGCGGTATGAAGCAAAGGCTTGACAAAGGAATTGTACACTGTGGTTTCAGCTCCTCCTATCTTCCCAGCCATCACGCATAACCTCTCTGATATCTCTGCTGCAGTTTGCCGATCTTGCCCAAATAGACTCTGATGCATTCATATAGAAATGGTAATACTCCCTGGAGAGAATGCTTCCATTTTTAAGGAGGCTGTATGTTTGCTTTGCTTCCTCTTGCAATCACACGCTTAGGCATTCTCTGCTCCAGTCCATCTGGCAGCTGCACATGGAAGCAAAGCTCACATGTCAAGCACTGCTGTCTGTATCCTAATCAGCAAGGGAAATGTTGTGCTCTAACATCTCTGACACTGAGGTAAAAATGGGAAATGCTATTTGATGATCTGGCATACAGTAAAATGAAGTAATGACTCACTGCATAGAAGCATAGGAATGGAAAGAGCACTAGGATGTTAAAATCTGTTTGATTCATAATCACAGGCGAGTTGGTTATGAACAGTTGATTCAAAGGTTCCATGCTATGTAACAGGAATTGCAACTTTCAGAAGACTGCTAGCAGACAAATCAATGATAAAAAAAGACTAAAGGCACATTGATGTCTTTCTTGTGCACTGAGTTTAAGAGCCAGAGCTCACAGTCCCACTTGTAGATGCTGGAAAATTCAGTGTCCCAAATGGAAGAGGGTACTGCTGGTATTTATGCTGTGGCAATAGCAGAGGATTTATCAATTGAAAATTTCTCTGTGAGGAGGAAAATGCAGATGTGCTCTGCTGCAAAGGAAGGAAAAATGTTCAATTTTGTACAATCTCCCTTTGCTGAAGAGACTCCTCAGCAGGGACAAACACCTGCCAGCAGATAAGACAGCTTTACCGTGCATTTAATTGCACCAATGAACATATTTCCATAATTTATATATAATTTCTGGTCTTGCTGTGCATAGAAAAAAATTTCATTGTATCTCATTTTTCAAAGCTGTCTGTGCTGAATCTGCATTGAAGGTAAGTTTCTGTCTCACTCTACAGTGCTGTCTGCCTTGCATGTTTTCTGATTTAAGCAATAATGGCTTATGTGTGTTAAGCTCAAGGTTTCAGTTGTTGCTGCTAATGGCTCACCCAAGCATGCTGTGATGTGAGCACTTCTGCAGGTCCCTTCTGGGAATAATTGTAGGAGGAAAGGGAAGGATGGACCCACCCCAGCAACTGGCTGTGCAAGCCTTCAGCAGTTCGTATATTGTTGCTATCATACAGCAGCATAAAATGCTATCAGTTCAGTGAAAATGAAAATACCAAAAGGAAAGTCATGTCAGGAAACTTGTGCTTTAAATAAATCCAGGGAATTCTATTTTATGTTCATTTCAAGTTTATTTGATCACTATTTAGGCTTACCCTTTGTACAACCCGCTCTGATCCCTTATTACTCAATGACTACACTCAGCTATCATATTATTGCTCCTCCTCTCTTGGTTGTCTAGTTCTGCTCACTCTCCTAATAACTTCACTCTAGTAATTTCAGTATTCTCCAACTCAGACTTCGTGCACAGCCCAGAGTTGTTTCATTGGCTAAACAGTGCTCTTCAGATAAACAATCAATCTGAAAGGCAAGTTATTACTTTATTTCTCTTGGAATTGATTTTAAAATACCACACAAACCTTTTAAAATGAAATATATTAACAGGGAAATGGAGCATAAAATTTGTTTCTTACTCTTTTATACAAGGACAGCTTATATCCTGGTGATTATTTCCAAAGGCATTTTCACAAATCCCTTGGATTTTAATAAGAAAACAAATTGAAGAGTCAGGTATGGGGGAAATGAAGGGCAAACTTCTAAGTATTGTTTGGTCAGTAGTTGGCAACATATTCATTAACTACAATTTTTATTATTAATTTCAAATCCACCTTCACATAATGCCTTTGGTTGGAAGGGACCTCAAGGATCACACCTTCTAAGATGTATGTTAAATAAAATTAAATATCTTTAATAATCCCTTCCTTCTTTCCTTCCCTCCTTCCCTTCTGTCACATACTACACAACTGTAGTCATCAGTACATCTAACTTGTTCTAACAGAGGAATTAGTCGCCCAGGGGACATTTTCTATTAATTAAATCGGTTTGTATAGAGCTCAATGTAAGTGGAAGTGCTCATTTTGGAAGTGCTCAAGGTGAAAGAAGTCAGGAGAAGGGGAAAGGAAAGGGCTGTGGTGTAGCCATGTGAGCTGGGCTTGGATAGAAAACACACTGAAGGCATTGTCTTTGGGCCTTTAATTTGGTGCCATATTTCTTTTCTTTTGTTTTTATGATAAAAAGCTGAGACATGGTTCACTACATGAAAATGTTCTTGAGCTCAGGCAAGAGAATGAAGGGGCAGGCTGAGCTGGGTGATGTTACTGCGAGCGTGTACGACGGGCTGCCTGATCAGGAGGAGAGACAGAAGTGGCCTCACAATCAGGTTCTCATGGAGAATTCAACCACCTGATGTCAGCTGGACAAGCAACACTGCTGGGCACACGCAGCCTGCTGCTGATATAAAAACCTGTATTGTTGCCTGGGAAGGCTTTCAGAAGCAAACATTTACAAATAGATCTGTGTTTTCTTGCTAAAAAAATTTAAAGCAATGAGAAAATTCCTAGCTAGTTCCTTGTTAAGTTTTATTTTTATGATACATCTGAGGGATTTCAAAATGTCTTTGGCATGAACTGCTGGACAAATATAAGCCACCACTACCTGACTTGGAACGTTCACAAGGAGTTACCACAACCAGAGTGGGCTGACCTCAAAACATGGTCTTACAGAGCTGAAATATTTTCAGTAGAAAAGACTATGTTAAATAAGCATCTACTTAATTATTATTATTTATACCTATCTTGTCTACACAAGTAGTAGCATAAGAAAATTTACCTTTGGTTGCTGTGGAATAGCTGGGGAAGAAGCACATTCTATTATAGATTGTTTCATTCTGCTTTTCCTATCACGACATACCTCTGCCCAAGTATGGGAACTGTTGAGGTGTTTGAACACCTGGGAAAGGACCCGGCAGCCCTGTGAGCACAGGTGAAGGCAATTCAGCTGCGTGAGCAGAAGGGCTGCAGCCCAGCTCTCTCAGACCCCAGTTAAGGACTGACTGCCACTGGGGAAGGATTTCTTTCTGGAGATGGCTCCTTGATGAAGCTTTCCCTTCCTGGAATCTTCTGATACAACTGAGCAATCTTCTTCCTTTCCTTTATATACTTCCTTCCTTTCATTATTGTGTCTTTCTGTCATCAGCCCTCTGTTGTAAGGTCTTTCCCATCGTACTGATTTATTCAACCGTTACAGCCCAAATTCAGTTCTCTGGAGAAGATCCATACTTTTGTAGGAACAGAGCCTGTGTGCAAGGCAGGAGGCACTGAAGAGAGATGAAGAAGGATATGCTGTGCTTTTCTTAACGCAGAGTTAAGGTAACAGCCTGATGGCTGCTCAACAATGGAGGGGAATGCTTTGCTGGAGGGTACAGTCTTCAGCTTTTCAGGTGGAGAAAGTGCTGATGCATGTTTTTATTTAGCATGCAGAATCTGTGCCCTTTGTAGGACTTGTTCTCAGTGGGGGATGCATTCACATCCAACGAAGTTCTTTGTGTGTCCAGATGGCAGAGGGGTTTCAAAATTCACAGGGAGGGCACAGGAGCAGACTATCAGTCTCCTGTGTCTCTGCCAAGGCCAAAGGGTTCTGTTCTAGCAAGCTCTGCAGTGGGAAGAGCATTAGAGAGCTCCCTGCAGCAGCTGCTCACAAATGCCAGGAAGGAAAGTCCAGAAGCAAAACGATCTGTTTCAGAGCAGAAAGTTAAGCGGATCTTGTGCCACTCTTTGAAAGATGATAATGCTACAGCTTGCCGAGAAAGTTAATGTATCTTCTGTTGTCACCTGAGAAATAAAGCCTCAGCTTCATTGCAATGCAAGAGTGAAACTTGTGTTTGACTGTGGTGATGTCAGGTTGGCACCCAAAGCCTTGGGGTGGTGACTGCAGGCTGGACGCGACAAGAGGAGAGCAGGTTTGTGCTGCGCTGCGGGCTGCTCCGCGCTGTGAGCCGCTCTGTGTCATGGCGGCGGCGATGAGCTGTGCTGTTGAGCAGGTGCCCAACTGCCTGCCGGCTGGATGAAGGCAAACAGCTATTTCATTTCTCTCTCCCCTCCTAAAATAAAGCTTAGAACTGTCCTGAAAAAGTGTTTCAAGGCAGGATGTCACATGTATGTGAGGGAAAGGGTGTGAAGGTAGGAAATTGATGTGTTGTCCCTTCCATGCCTCGTGGCAGCTGTGGTTTGCCGTGCCTTGTGCGCTCCAGTTCCAGCTTCAGGCTGGAGGTACAGAATTAGGTGTTTTACATGGGGCTTCTGCATTATAGCAACTGGCTGAATGGCCTGAGAGTTCAAGGGGATGAGATGCAGTCCTTGAGTCAAACTGCTGTCTCCTGTTAGCTGTCATGGGTCAGTTCCATGGAGACAAAGATTTCCTGGCAGTCACGGGGCATCTCCTTTGCTGTATGTTATCCAACTGCTCCTAATTATTTCCTTAGGGAGTAGATGCCAGTTCTCCTGGATTATCGATAGTGATGTCATCATTTTTATCTATAGGAGCTGCATTTGTGGGTTGGATGGAACAAAGCAAAATCATGGCATTTTAGATGACTTCTGAAATTCATCCTCTCTTTTAACATTTCATTAAAGGTCTGAGCTGCAAAAAAAGCTTCAGTTCGATCAAAATAGGTCACTTTCTATTTTTAATAGACTATAATGCATTTCAAAACTACAAAATGAAAAATCACCATAAGCTTTTTTAAAAATGATGAATACGGGCATCTAAATATTACAAGAGCTGTCCTGCTCAATCCTTATTCCCTCTGAATCTTCCCTCTGATGTGATTTCATGAGGTGTCTGCCTCAGAGCTGGAGGACTCAGAGCAGGACTCCCTGTTCAGACACTTCTCTGGACAGTTTTTTTCTGTCATGTTACATAGAAATAGAAAATATTCAGAAACTTTTTTAACCTGCTCAGCCCCGTCTCATCTTAACAGTTCTGGCCAACACTGAACTTTTCCTCAGTAGGATCAGAGTTTGATCAATGCTTATTTCTTGGGCATCCACAGGCAGCTACTATAAGAATGTGTATTCAGAAATAATCAAGCTTTTCCAGTCCCTTTTGACTTCTTTCCTGCTGATTTCCATCAGGGATGGACTATAGGATTTCACCATCTGTGTCGGTGCATGGGCCTGTTTGGCTTATGAGCCACCAACAACTGAATGGCTGGATTTCCTAGAGCCTTTAGGTCTCAACAGTCACAGCTCTCCCAGCCAAATTAGCAGCTGCAGGAGGTGGGAAAGTGGCAATTCTGATGGAAGATGCTGCACTGCTTTTCCCTTTGGGAATGGAGCAGAATGTCATGCATTTATATGTCTGCAAATGAGCAGAAGCACACATCCTTCATGAGCAAATAATCCTTTGTGGTAACCAGAGGGCAGATGGATTGCAATTAATGGATTAATTATATACCAATAATTGTTAGGGTAAATAGCACAGTCTAGAACAACAAAAGAAAAGAATTGGAAAATAATAGGTTTTTAAAATTATCTTATAGACAACCCTGTTCATGGCAGGGGGTTGGAACTAGAGGATTTTAAAGGTCCCTTTCAACGCAAGCTACTCTGATTCTATGAAATAGGCACTGAATATATCTTGATCAGTGAAAAAGGTGTGGGAAGAAAAACCTCAGACTGTGCGTATCTCTGTTGGTATCAACAGCTTGATTTGTACTTTTTACTTCTCAGCTCCTGGTTGCCTCTATGTGTGAAACACTTTGAATTACTCTAAAAGGCAGACTTTCCATGCATGAGGGACAACTGTGAGGAATGGACTAATGTGCACAAACCTGGTATCTCCAGTGTATTCAAAGAGGTAAAGAGTGGAAAGCTGGGAAATGATCCTCGCTTCTCATCTGTCTTGCTTCACTGGATACATGTGAAAATGCTCTGGGCAAATAGGTGCAAAAAAGCTTATTTTTATACTCGAAGTTCCTAAATAAGCAAAGAAAAATCCCAACTACTGTGACATAAGCAAGAATCCCACAGCCAGACAATTAAAGAAAGGTTAATCTACTGAAGGTGGAAGGTCCAATCAGGTATTTAACTACCCTGGACCGGGTAGTTAAATACATGAGTGCTGAGAGATTTAGAGCCAAGCCCACTTTCTCTAAGCCATGACTGTGGGCCTATTTGTTTCCCATCTCCGTGTCTCAGACTTCCTTCTTTGCTCCTGTCAGTTGATTTACACACCTAGCGAGAAATCTGAAGATTTGTGTGCAGTGTTTGTATAACAACTAGAGACAGAATTAAAAGACCTCACTTTGGTAGGCTTGGCTCTTTCTTCCCCAGCTAATTAAATGGCTGAAGAGTTGTCTTGGGTACCTAAAGCCAACTGGCACTGAAGGGCCTGCATCTATGCTGTTAAATAGTCCTAGCTTTCGAAACAGGGTGACAGAATCCAAAGTGCTTATTAGGAATCATTCCTGGCTTAGGTTAACTTCTGAACCGTATCCAGGAGTTGTTTGGGGTAAATGCATTTGGTCAGGAATCAGTTCTGACAATTTAACAGTATAGACACAACTGGCTTTTAGCATCAGAATGTGTTCACTGAGACTTCTTAATTTTCTGGTGCAAGATGCTAATGACCTTCTTAAATGCATTTGCTGCTTTTTCAATTGCAAAAGAGTCATCTGCTTTGACAAATGAAGATTTGCACCATGCACCCCAGGGTGGTAACCAAATTCTTTTAACTACAATTGGTTTGACAGTGGCCCCAGTAGTTATAACCCTTAATAACTTCTCTCTCAGCCCTTTGAAGATCTCTCCTGTGTTACAGTGTTAAGTTCTCATGCTGCTCCCTATCTGATCTCTTAGGAAACTTCGAGAGGTCAGAACTCTCAGTAAAGCAGTCCTAACCAACAACTGCTTGGTTTGTGACTCTTCAATTCTGACTTCTGTCTCTCTATGATGAGAGTTCATTATCTGGTGCAAATGTATGAGGGTGATTGCTTGTAGAAATAGATGTGCCTGCAAACACTTACCTGAGGAGAACTTGGGTGTAGAGGTAAAAATTGTATTCATCAGAATGAAAACTGCAATTTGGAATGAGAGAAACAGTATTTCATAGAAGTGGTGGAATGCAAAGGAGATCTGAGGACTGTGATAAAGGCAAGATTCATGATTCTATGATTCAAGTCATTAGATGATTAATAAGAAGTCAGATTTGAGACAGTGGTAACTTTCAACATGGTCAAACAAAATGTGGCAAACACAGTGGCAGCTGAAAAGGCAAACTTTTAAGAATTTGTGTTTCTGAACTAACTAGCGTTCTCCTCTATGACCAGGACATCCAACCCAAGGGATGTGTGAAATATCTACTCATTATTTAATCACAGTGTTGGGGAAATATTCGAAGATCTATTATCTGTGAAGGATGAAAACTGTACAGCCTCATCAGTGCATAGAGTAGGATGTTTTTTATTATCTGGAGTCATTCTTCAGATCTAGGGAACAATATTTAGTTATTAATGTCCTTTAGTTTCTGGACACATCGTTCATAAAACTTGCACTTCCACAGCAGGAGGGGAGGCTGCCCTGACCCACATCTCTGCTTTCCCGTAAGGCTCACTGGTGACCAGGATTTGTCCATCACAGCAGATAGGTTAACTGAGGCTGCACAGTTCAACCTGATGTAGTCTAGGAGGACAGAAGACACAGGAAAACTGGTCAAGGAGAAGAATGTAGTGGGGTATGACCACCAGAGAATTTAGACTAAAAGCTAAGAAACAGAATAGATGTAACAATTTGCTCCAGTTCATCCATTTAGCCTGCAAAGTGGAGGATGGCTGGAAAACTTCTGTGGAGCAGTAATGCTTAGCACAGTTTCTTAAGATAAAACACCACCCTGTGATGGTTGTGGCTCCAGAAAACCTGGTGATGAACCAGCACTGTGGAGGAGTAGTGCAGGAGGTTGATCTCCAGTACTTGGACTTGGCAATGCTTAATTTGCTGTCATGGACATAGCCTTAGCATTCCCTTTCCTTATCTTAACTCTCCTTGAATTCCTGAGAAGTTAGCATGCTATGTCCTTTATGATGGGAAATCTAACATTAAACAGTTAGGTTGAGGGAACTGGGCTTGTTCAGCTTGGAGAAGAGAAGGCTGTGGGGTGACTTCATGGTGGCCTTCCAGGGCTTGAAGGGAGCGGATAAACAGGAGGGGGAACGGCTGTTTGTGAGGGTGGGTGGTGATGGGACAAGGGGAATGGTTTTAAAGTGAGACAGGGGAGGTTTGGGTTGGATCTGAGGAGGAAGTTTTTCCCCCCGAGGGTGGTGAGGCACTGGCACAGGTTGCCCAAGGAGGCTGTGGATGCCCCATCCCTGCAGGCATTCAAGGCCAGGCTGGATGTGGCTCTGGGCAGCCTGGGCTGCTGGTTGGCGACCTGCACACAGCAGGGGGTTGGAGCTGGAGGAGCGCTGTGGGCCTTTGCAACCCAGGCCATTCTAGGATTCATACCAATTCACGTATTTCCCCATATTGTCTCTTATGCACATATGCACACACGCTCATATGCGTCTTCTGGAAGGATCTGCTCCGTGATCTTCCCAGACGCAGAGGTGAGGCTCACCAGCCTGTAGTTCTCTGGGCTCTCCTTCCTTCCTATTTTATAAATGGGAGTGACATTTCCTTTTTCCAGTCCCTCTGGACTTCGCCCAACCTCCGCAACTGTTCAGATATGATGGAGAGCAGCTCTGCACCCACCTCAGCCAGCTCCTTCAGAACCCTGGGATGCAAGACGTCCGACCCCATGGGCTTCTATGCATTCAGTCTCATGAGCCGGTCTCAGACCTGCTCTGCCCTTACAGTAGGGCAGGATTTATTTTCCCAGTTCCCACCTAGAGGCTCAGGGATGTGAGAAATACAAGAATTCTGGCTGCCAGTGAAGACTGGGGCAGAAACTGATTTAGCACCTCAGCCTTCTCCGTGTCTGTCTGTCATAGCCAGTTCTGCTTTCTCGTTTAGCAGAGGAGGTACGCTCTCTTTGGCCTGCATCTACATACCTATAGAATGCCTGGTTGTTTTTAACATCCCTCTCCAAGTTCAGTTCCATCTGTGCCTTGGTTTACCTAATCCCCTCTCTGCAAGTCCAGACAGCATCCCCAGGTAACACACCCTGGTTTCCACAGCTGCTACAATCCCTTTTTTCCCCTCCAATGGAGATAAATTCAGAAACGATCTAAATTCCTCTAGCTCTGCTCTTGACCTGTTTATCCTCTTGCAACCCTGTAAACTTTCTGTCCCTCTGTTGCCTTCCTCAGTTCTTTCCTTCAATGTGTGCAGACTGAGCAGCGTCTCTGTGGGGATTTTGTGACCTTACAAACTGACGTTGCCCCAGAAAGCACTAAACAACATTTTCATTTGCTGAAGTTGCAGGTGTGTTCTGGTCTCTGACCTGAAGTGTATCTCCGAGACCGAACGACCATTCCTTCCTTCCTTTTAACCAGTAAATGAATAGGAAAATCTATCAAATCGCTACAAGCTGAGCAAGGCAATTTGCTTTTCACCTAAGTTACAGGAGTCAGTAACATTTTTCCTTTTCAGCTGCTCATGCCATGGATTATTGATGTCCCGAGTAACAAAAGGTCTGTTCCATTCTCATGAAACCAGCGAATGTTCCCTGTAGTTTGTCTTCATGCCCTTAATCATCGCAGATAGATGGTGCTGGGGCAAAAGACAGATGGGACATTGCTTACCAAATAGCTTTCCACTGTTTCAGGCCTGGATTTTGTGTAGGTTGGATGTGAATTGTTGTTCAGACTCCTTCTTCTTTTGAATTAGTTTTGTTCAGCTCCAGTTGACCCATAGATATAAATTAACTGTGGGCTTCATATGGAGTGGCTGCATCTCCTGCACCTTTTCTCATGGAACATAAAACCCCATCAGTTAATCTGAAATACAGCGTGTTCTGAAATTACAGTTCCTGAATTAGGAGTGAAGAAATCTAGGCTCTAAGTAAGCATGCCTCGTGTGCTCTGCCTCTGCTGCCATTTTTCTGGTGCCCCTTCCTCTTTGTCAGGGCCAGCTGTGATTACACAGCACAGCAAGAGCATGAACAGACAGTGGGTTTCCTGGAGCCCTCTGTGAGCTGGATAATAGCAATTAGCAAGGACACAAGCCTTTGGATACTGCTATGTGATTAAAAATACATGTGAACCACCCCAATGCTACAGCTGGGTCCTAAGGATGTGGCTTGGAGGAGCTGCTGAATGTGGCTGCCTGCCTGAGCAGCTGGGCACCATTTCTCTGGGCTTTGCAATACATGTGGATGCCTGACTCTCCAGTATTAGCAGTGGCTGCAGTCTCAGGATAAAATCTTCAAAACTGTGTAAACCAATGCCCACCACGGCAAAATGGTACAAAACATTCTGTGACTTTTCTCCCAAGCTGTGTGGTTTATTTTTCCTCCAAAAGATCACAAAATCCTTTTTCAATATGCTTGCAGTATAAAAAGTGGAGAAAATTCAGTCCAAGCAAAAAAAAAAATCTCTGTTAAAACTAAAAATAATAAAATTCCATTCCAGCTACTCCCAAAAATCAGAGCCTGAAACTTCAGCAAAGCAGTGCATTTTGTACTAGACAAAGCATTACATTCAAGTCAATGTCATTGTAGTTCGAGGCATTTAGCCTTCCCTCCTGCCCCTGGTGATGGCATTTGGATGGGTTTATGCCTTCTGTGCAGAGACTGAGGGAAGGGCTCTCCCAGCAGAATCTCCAGGTTGGTGCAGGGATGCTGGCAAGTCCCTCACTGCAGAGATAGTGATCGTAGTGGAGATAGAATGTTTGTAGCACTGGGACAGAGAACATCAAGATTTTTCTTGAAAAGTAAGGAGGCAAGTTCTGTGTGTGAATATTGAATTCGTTTGAAAAAGGGCTGCAGGGGAAATGAAGCTTTTTGGGAAGGTGTATGGAGGGGTTTTGTCAAGAAGTGGGAGAAATGACTTAAATGTCAAGTGTTGTGACCGAAATGAAAGCATGGATTTATTTTAGAAACAGCAGCTTGCACCAAAATGAACTGAGTTAAAAAATCAAAGGTCACTGATAACTTGGAATGAAAGGAAGTGTGCTGTAACATAATGCAAAACAAATTATTCCGAGGGGTTTTCATGTTGCTTAGTTCAATTGAGAAGGACAGTTTTCTTTGGACTAAACCAGATCTCTCTATTTCTCTTCTCACTTTTGTGCATTAACCACTGGAATGAAATGTCATTTGCCCATCTTTCCAAAGGGATTGTGAGGATGTCCCTGCTCTGCAAATACAGCAAATGACATCTGTACTATCAATATTATTCCCGCTGCAGCTCAGGATGGAGCAGGGCCCAGCTCACAGCCTGGTGACAGCTGTGACAGATTGGCAGTGACCTGCACTTTGTCACCAGTAATGCTCAGCTATTGACTCTGTGTCCCTTACCTGAGCAGGACTCCCTAATTCAGGCAGTTTCCCATTGCATGTCGCATCTACCCCATGTTCTAAACTATTTATTGGTTGAGCTCAGGTGAGGGAAGAGAAAAAACAAATGTACTTATTAGTCTGCTTATTAGCCTACATTATTTTTGATTGAAAGCTGTCTGTGATGATGAAGAGGCCAGAAACTGTCAGACACAAGTAAAAGATCATGGCTTCCAAGCAATTCATTCTAAGTGGTGCCTGAAAGCCTTTGACCAACCATTAGAGACAGGTACTACATTTTTCAGTGTTGTTATCCAAATCACCATCGTGAGGGAAGTGGTAAGCCATCTGATGACCAGAGAGCTATCAAACTAATTACACTGTGATGAATTCCTTTCAGTTCTGTAGAGCATTAAATGCATCCTTAAATGAAGTCATCCATAATTAGAATCCTTCCGAAACACACATGGGCACTGGAGTCCAAGAGAAGCTGATTAATTGCTAATGAGGTTCCTTCTCTGACGAGACTGATTGGAAGAGGCAAGGAAGCAAAACTAGAGACAGAAGCTGGCATCGCTCTGAAGATTCAATGAATCTTTGCTAATTGCCAGAGCAAAATTTTGTTATGTAGCTGTTTGTCCAAGCCCTGCAGTTTTAGCCACTAGGGAAGGTATTTCCAGAGTTCCCATCTCCATTAATGAATGAAATAAGCATTGTCCCAGTGTCACTGATGTTTTTAGATTGTGGGATCTCTCTGAAAATTGAAGGATAAGGCATTTTTTTTTTTGTCACCACACTGTTAAATTCATGCTCAGCTGAGCAAAACCAGTGGTTTGTAAGGGGTGCAGAGATTCATTATCCACACACATTGTTATCCCTGATGTTTCCAGCACGTTTCTTACCACGTACGTGGATCTGATGACACACATCAAAACAGGTGCGTAAGAACTACAGGTGGGCACACGTGGGGAAGCATTCAATGGAGAAAGTGCTGCTTCAGTAAAAGCCAGAGGCAATCCCATGGACGCTTGTCTTACTGTGCCATTGTATTTCTGCGTGTTTTGCTTTCCTTCCAACTCTGTCTTCTGCCGTTATTCTCAAAAGAAATGAACTCCAAAACTCTCCACTCGTGATTATCTGAAGGTTGAACTACCACTTGCTATTCTCATTTTGTATAACCTTCTGCATTCTCATGGTACAGAATTATGTATGGTGCAGAATTCACGGGAAGTGAAGCCTAGAGCTTGGAAATTTTAATTTGTCTACTAAAATAGATATATTTTGTCTTTTTAGAAGTGCTAAGAGTTTCAGGCTAGGTAGTTGAACATTTACCAAAGCAAGAAGGAAACGCTGTGGGTCCTGTTATTGTTCCTGAAATGTTCTTTTGCTGCAGTGAACAGGTGTGTGTAGCATTTGTGCACATAGGTGTGTGTAACATGTGAGTGCAGCATTTGAGGAGAGCTGACGGAACAAGACTTTCAATCTGGAGTGTGATCAGCAAATAAACCACAGGGAGTGGGGAAAATAGGCTTTAAAAGCATGTACTTAATATGCTTTAGTTCTGAGGTGTCTGAATGAAAAAATTCACAGGCACAGCCAGAGAGTAGTAAGTATAAATCCAGGAAAGCTGTATACTTGAGCTTGTACTTGCAGAAAAGGCTTTTGGTAACTGCTCTTCTACCTGTCCTTTTAATGAATGGAAATTTTGCTTTGGAATCGTTCATTAAGGAAAATAAACAAAGAGAAGTATTTATTACTCCCAAACCTTCCAATATATTGCAGCAAATTGAAATCCATGGGATGTCTGTTCAAACAGCACTCATAGTGCTGAGCAAAGATATCCCAGCACTGGGAGGTGCCTCCTGAAGTTTCATTTTGAGGAACTGGAACTGATTGAAGGTGGGAGCTGAACAGTGAAAGGTTGGCCAAAGCCTGTGTGCATCACCTCCCTATTGAGTGCACTGAAAGCTGGGTTTCTGTAACCAAAGACATCTAGGGAAAATTGCACAGCTTGTCAACTTCAACTCCTCAGCACAAACGGTGGAGGCAGAAGTGTTCATTGGGACTGCCCAGCACTGCAGCTTCCAAGCAGCTTGATCAGCAAGTGGTTCTGATGGACACCTGGATGTTCTCTAGGATCTGGGAGCTGTGAGCTGAAACCCTCTGAAGGGTGGAATGATAGAATCCCAGCATGGCCTGGGTTGCAAAGGCCCACAGCGCTCCTCCAGTCCCAACCCCTGCTGTGTGCAGGTCGCCAACCAGCAGCCCAGGCTGCCCAGAGCCACATCCAGCCTGGCCTTGAATGCCTGCAGGGATGGGGCATCCACAGCCTCCTTGGGCAACCTGTGCCAGGGGTGGACGGTCAGTGTGTTTTTCCTACTTCTTTGTCAAGCACTGCTCCTCTCTGAGGAGGTAACTATCTTCTGAGTGTTTAAGCTTGTCTTTCAAGCACCTGGCACATGGATGTCCATTTGCCAAGCTGCAGCATACTGGGTGGTGCTGTGTGGAGCCAGGAGTTGGACATGATGACCCTTATGGGTCACTTCCGACTATCTGGGAAAATAGGGCGACTGAGAGCAAAGTATACTGAATTTCATGTAGCTCTGACAAGATGTATAGATTTGCTTGTGTCTAATTTGAACAAATTGACAGTCTGGAATACTGTCAGAAGGAAGGAAAAGGGATTATTAGGTTACTGAGGAACATGGTAAAATGTAGGGATACTTGCAAAAAAAAGCATAAGTTGACTTAGAAAGAAGAGAATAAAAGCTATCACACTGTTTTATGTTCTCCCAAAGGGAAATTTAGTGAAATTGTACTTGGTGTAAGCATGACATGTGGGTTTACCTTGCACGAACAAGTATTATTTTTATTTAGATGAGGGTGAAGATCTAATATTAATTGGAACATGACCTATTAGTAATCATGCAAAACGTACTCATCCTGTTTTTTTTTTACTTCTCTTAAGCTATCTATGCACTCAGTTTTATGTGTACTATATGGAAGCCTGTTTTAAAATCTAAAAATATGCTATTAAAATAAATAACTTCTAATGAAAGTCTTTTATACTTAAAAAACTCAATACTTAAAAGGCCTGTCAGCTTTGATAGTTTCTACAGTACTTAGCCCATCAGATATAACTCTGTGTTTGAGGCTTGGGGTGCTGTTGGAATGAATGTACTCACAGTACTTCGAGGTGTGCACTTACAGCATCACCTCGAGTTGTTACAGAAGCGGTATTAAAGACCACCTGTGATAAAATGCTTAGATTGCCCTTTGTTGTGCATGCGTACCCAAAGCACTCCAGAAAGCTCAGTGTTTGCAGAGAATTTTGTTTCATCCTTATCTAAAATATCCACAAATAATAGAATCACAGAATGGGTTGTGTTGGAAGGGACCCCAAGGATCATGAAGTTCCAACTCCGCGCCACAGGCAGGGGCACCAACCTCCATATCTAATACTAGACCAGGCTGCTATAGAAGGGAATTCAATATGCAAAGAGAAAAAGCCCAGCTCAAGAGCACACACATAGCACTCATAGCTGGCCATAGCTGTTCACTAGCTGGCTCTGTGCTGTACATTATATTGCACCAATTACGCTTTGAGAGGTTCCTGATCATTTTACAGCATTAGTGAGATCAGATCTTGTAGAATGAAAAAGCCAATTACATAAACACAAGGCCGTGCAGACGCACTCCAGCGAAGCTAAAGCTGCAATCTGTCTTTAGCAGCGGTGGTTTTATAGCACACGCTCTCATACTTAGCCATGCTCACATCGATCTGGAGGGCTCTGTCACTGCACAGCTATGCCAGCAGCTCAGTTGAGAGCAGGATTTAATATCAGATAAACCCTATGAATTAAAACTTATTTAAAATCAGTCTGATTTGACTTTCTAATTTCTACCTTGGGTAGGAGAACCACTTGGAAGCTTTTCCAAGAGCAAGGAGCAACATTCTGCAAATGGTTTTTTACCCATTGACAAAAATGCCTTTTGTAAGATGCAGCGGTGTGCTGCTTTAGGACACCTGGCTTTAAGCTGTGAATCACTGCCTTTTTAAAGACTGAAGAGGAGGTAAGAGCAGATATTGTAAGTAAAACACTTATGCAGTCATGAGGACTGTCAGAGTATGTGCTCTCATCATGAAAAAATACACCTTGAGTGTTTGGGCTTTCAAGCATGCAAAAAATGGAAGATGTATATTATTTTGTCTCTGACACTCAGCTGTAGGAAAAAATGGATTGAAATAATCCCTGGGGTAACTCCTCCTGCCCCCATATGACTCCCAGGCATGAATGTACTGCAGTGCTTTTGTTTCTAGCTGTTAACGGATACTTAAAAAAAGAGGGAGACTTCCATAATCAAGGTGCTATTCAGCCATGAGTTCTGAGGCATCCTGGGTATGTAGGTTCTACTGTGGCAGAAGCAAGGAAGTTAGCATATGTTGCCTGGACTGAGCTGGAGCTTCACAGAGCCTGAGGCAAGGTAGTCAACCAAGCAGCAAAACAATTTAATTGTTGTTAATACAGCAAGACTTCTTTACTGTGTTTTTCCAAAATCTTACTTTTTTTCTCAGTAAGAAATGCATTTTTTACCCCTCTTCTAAGGATAGCAGCTTATTAGTAGTTTTCATCCTAGTTAAACAGCAGCATCTTCCAAAGCATGAGTTGTGCATGGCTCCTTTCACCCAGCGTCAGCAGCAACCGGAGCTTAATTCCACTGCTTGAACACTTCCTTCTGCCTCCCAAAAAAGTACAGGCTAACTAGATGGCTGGAAAGAGAAATGGCATTTGGGACATGGGGGAAAGGAAGATTTAAGGACGGAATGTTTGCAGCCATAGGAAGAAGAAGGAAACATGTGCAATGGTAGGAGTACGGGCACCGAGTTGGATGACAAAGCATCTTTGGGAAAACAAAGTTTGGGAACCCTTGGAAAAAGACGAATGTCAATTTAAGTTAGGGAGATATTAATTGAATGAGTGTGTAAGGAAGAGATAGAGATGAATATGTAGGTGAGTACCTAAAGCACAGCCCAGATCGATTACTTGCTGCTGTCAGCATCATCCGTGCAATGTAAGAAAGATTGAATGTGTGCTATAAAATGCACCATTTAACAAAGTCCAAGCTATTAAGTAATTAGAATGTAATATGTGAACATGCTGAATATGCTTATTTAAATGTAAACAGCTATTCACTGTTTATTTTTAGCACGGGAAATTATTCAGCTTGTTTTTTTGTCCTTGCTGTTTCAGATATTAGTGATCTGCTGCAGGTCCCCAAGCCATCAGTGAGAGGTGGCTGCTCTCTGAGCAGTGGCAGCCAGGGATTCTGCTGGAAGGGTGTACAAACTGCAGAGGAAACAAATGTGAGGTGGGTAATAAATATTCTTTGCTCCAATGGACTGAGGGAATACTGACATTGCATTTCTACTCACAGAGTGATCAGTAGTATGGCCATTTGTCAGTGACGTTAAGGACAAAGCCTGAATGCTTAACCAATGCCTAATATTACCCACTCAGTGGGAAAGATTAGCCACAGGAGTAAATGGGTTGACTTATAAGATGGGGAAATAGTTCATTCAGGTGAGACGAAGAGAAGTGAAGCTGGTTATGTGCTTGCACACAGCTCTCTGGGCTCTGTCCCTGCAATTGAATGACTGAAGGCAGATTACTTTGCCTGCCTTTTAGAAGTTATGCCAGATAGCAAAGCTATAAGCTCTGTAATTTCCCAAATGAAGACTACAGTTTTGTTCCCATTTATGCCTTCCAGAAGTGAAGCATAGCGTGTCTGCAAGGCCTTTCTGATGCTTACACATGCTGGTCCAGCAGCTGGCAGCATTAAGCAGAGCTTTGCTGATGATATGGTTAGTCCTGCTGCTGCTATTAGTCCCAGCCATCATAAAGAGCAGGGAAAAGAAATGCTCATCTGCCACAAAAAGGATGCAGATGCATCTCTTTTCCAGTACTACAAACAAGTAAACCTGTGTGTGGACTTTCTGGTGGGTCATCCTTAAACCAAATAGTGAGGTGCCAAATTTAGACCTAAGATTTTTATTTAAAGATCTCTGATGCTATTAGCCTTTTGTGACAGCCAGTCATTCACTTCTTTCTAGATTCTGAAAAATACCTGAGTACCTCTCATCAGCTTCTCCTGAAGCATGTGAATTTTTAGGTCTTTTGGATTGAAATTGACATCAGGAAGGAAGAGCTGGATGTGCAAATACTCTTTCCACAAGAAGCATAAGAAAACAAAGAATCTTGTCAGGCTCTATTTAAGCTGGATGCTCTAGCAATCATAACAACCATCCAGTCCCACCCTCTGCCGTGGGCTGGGTGCCCCCAGTTCAGGCTGCCCAGGGCCCATCCATGGCCTTGGCACCTCCAGGGATGGGGCACCACAGCTCTGGGCAGCAGTGAGGTCCCTCCCACCTGAGCTGTTCTACAGTTCTGTGATTTTGTGATCACTTCTGATGGATCATCTGTAGCGCAGGTTGGAGGTATTGGTGATGCCTCGTGGGATTTCATGTTTGGTGTCTCAGGTGTTTTGGCCATCGCTGGATGTTTGGTAGGATTTGAGCAGAGATATCTGATTATATGAAGTGCACTGAATAGAGGATAACTGTGGTATCACATTAAATAAATCCTGCTGCACAGGGAGAAAACTTTCAGGAAAAATCAGGTTGAGAAAAAAAACATAAAAATATGATGTTTATTGCTCTCCTGCAAAAGTATTTCTTAAGAAAAGATGACATTGTGGAATGGATCTGTAGAACAATTTCTTTGGTAGGGGAGGTTGGCAAGGGACTGATTCCATGCTCTGCGGAACTAAGAAAGAGATCTTTTCCCTCTGCTTTTGTTAAAAAGATAGGCTTTTTATTTGTTTGTTTCTGTTTTTATGAGCATAAATACCATAGAATGAATCATGGAATCCCAGCATGGCCTGGGTTGCAAAGGCCCACAGCGCTCCTCCAGTCCCAACCCCTGCTGTGTGCAGGTCGCCAACCAGCAGCCCAGGCTGCCCAGAGCCACATCCAGCCTGGCCTTGAATGCCTGCAGGGATGGGGCATCCACAGCCTCCTTGGGCAACCTGTGTCAGTGCCTCACCACCCTCGGGGGGAAAAACTTCCTCCTCATAGCCAACCTAAACCTCCCCTGTCTCACTTTAAAGCCATTCCCCTTGTCCTATCATATATATATCCTATAACATATTAGAAACCCAACATATTAAACACAGAAGATACATTTTCTAAAACTAATGTAAAAAGTACTAGAACTTTTCTAGGGGTTGTGATCTCCTCCTGAGGCATTTCAGGGTCCATTTGCACACTGCCATTTTACTGCACTCTAGCTTGCCTGAGCTGTGAGGCTCTGTAGCTGTGGCAGTCTGCAGATCTTCCTCTTTGGCCCTGTCCTTGTTGAGGTTCCTCCACCTCCGGAGGACTCAAAGACCACCATTAACTTCATTTACATCTCTGGGAGCTGGGTGTGTGATGCAGCTGTGTCAGTGCTGCTCAGCCCTAGCTGGACAGGATGGGTTGGGATGCAGTTGGAAAAGAGGAGTGAAGGGAGCTGAAAGCACCCTGTGCTGATTCTGGGCTGTGTGAGAGGCAGAAGGAATTCCATCACACTGTCCTTGCAGAAGGAATTACAAAAACATGAAGACAAAAATGTCAGCAGATCGTTGTAATTCAGCTTTATCTCCTCTGAAAGGAAAATCCAGAGTTTGGCTTGTAATCATTTTCAATTACACTGCAGACTCAAAGCTGGGAGATTTTTCTGAGACCAATTTTGAAGATTTTAAATGGAGAGATCAGAGGAAGCTGCACTAAACTCATTCAAAGATTTCGCTTCCTAACCCCTAAATAACAGAAGGTTAAAGATAAGAGAAATCGTTCAGACAGAAAGGAGATGTGGAGACAATGAAGAAATATGATCTTATACCTTATGGTAAAATGAATAATTCATATCCCTTAAGTGTATCAGACCAAGACCAAAAAGTCACATTGCTGTCTTTGTTTATAGGAACCCTGATCTCTGCCTGGACGGGTGTGATGCTCTCCAGCTATTTCTAGGTTTGTTTCTGCTAGATGTGCTGACGTTCAACGTACAAGACCTGCAGACAGGCACCATGGCTCTCCATTTAGAATTTTAAATGGAAAACCAAAATATTTTCTTCTGCCTTGTGCATTTGAAAAGAATTAAATGCAAATGGGAGATTGCCAAAAGAATTTAGAGACTATTAACAGATTTCATTTTTTGATCACTATGCAACAAGGCAAAAGCCAGCACCTCAGTGAAGCTTCAGAGTAAGTGTTTTCTTCTTTAATATCCTGATGGCAATAATCTGCTTGATGTTTGATGCCAGTTCTGCTGATGATTGCTATGATGGATAAGTTATTAAGCAGGAGTGATGGACAATCTTTCAGGAGTAATTACTTTAACAGCAATAAAAAGGAGTATATGAAGTACACATGATGACACCTTTGTAATGGCAACAGTTGCTTTTGGAAGCTCTCTCTGTAGCTATGTCATGCTGCACCAGCACAATTGCTAAAATAATTGTACCCTAACAACCATGGGGGACAAACTAAGCTATGCTCCTAAGTGCCGCATCTACACATTTCAAGTGCTTCACTACTTTCCCAATTCCTTTCCATGCATCTTATGTCCTTTTTTTTTCTTTCTGTGCACTCTTTTTCTCTCTCTTTTTTAATCATTGTTTTCATGTTTTTCTAATGAAAAGACCTGGAAATTCTAACCCCATTCCCAGTTGTGCCTGCAGCCATTCCCATGCAAGTGTCATCTGCAAATTCAAATGACCCCCTTAGAACTTTGATGAAAGGGGGTAAAATTATGAGGAAATCTAACTTGAATGTCTTTCAAGTTTGTGGAACATTCTATTCACTATAACAACATAAGGAAGGCCATATTGCCTTCCACATGAGGAGAATGCCAAAATCCTTTCTTAATAATAATAATAATAATAATAATAATAATAATAATAATAATAATGGCTTCTTTCCAATCCATTAAGACAGTTAAATGAATTTGCATGTTCTTTTCTATTTCCTTATAGGAGGTGCTCCCTTCAGAAAAATGCTATCGCTCTTGGCAATCTTGTTGTTATCCTTGAATTTGGATACCAAGAATGGGACTAGAGCTTGAGCCTGGGAAATGCTAATCCATGAATACCAGGCCAGAGAGCTGCTGCAGACTAGAAAAGAAGTTACTGGCATCCTGCTCTGCTTGCCTGTTCCATGGGTGTTGAACAGCTGGGCCCATGTTTCCACCCAGAAACTCTTTTGTGTACACATATTTCTCGTATGTGCTCATCACTATTAAAGGATTGTGTTACAGGATTACCTCAAACAATGTGTGCGTTCCAGCCATTTCTTTCCTCAGAAGAGTTTTGTGCAATGATGTCTTCATTTTGAAATTTCTTGGAGGTTCATGCCATCAGTTCTCTTCCATTGGGGATGCTTTGACCTGTATCTCATTTGTTTCTCACCTGTGACTCATAATTTTATTTTCTGAAGATGCAGTTTTTGGGAGATGTAATTTTTGTGTACTGAGAACTGTTAGGATGAATTACAGGGAGTCTGGCAGATGGTTGACAGCAAGCAGCAAGTCGGCCTGGTTGACCAGATGATCTCTTTGGAGTCAGGTTGCTACAAAAACTGTGAAATGTGCTGCTCTTATACTGAGTTGTGAAGCTGTCACTTGGCACTTGGGATGAGTGTTGGGATGGCTCAGCCTCCTTTGCACCACAGAGTTACACACTGCTCTTCCTTCCACAGCTGACTTTTATTAGTCCCAGAAGAATGGGACCCATCAACTTCAGTTACCGTCCAAAGCTTCCTGGTCACGTCATGTAGCGTGTTTGCTTTCAGTTAGCAGAGTGAAGGTGGCCATTTTCCTTGATGAAGCTGACAAGCAGTAAGTTGTTAAACTGCAGAAACTCCATTTCTGTCACTCATGTGTCAGAAGTGATGGATTTACTGGGCACAGGCCTCCGGGCACTTTGAAGTTGAGGGCTTGGCTGAGCCCAAGTGCTGTATCACATCAGCTGTCCTTGCTAGTGTGAATATGTTCTCTGCTTTATGTGTTTACCAAAGCATTTTTTGTCCTTACAGGTGCTTGTGAATACCACCTTATTAGCACCTGATTGTGTTTTAACCACATAATTCAATAAGGCCCTGGGAAAACCTATACTGGCACTAGGAAAAATTAAACAAATTAAGATGTAAGATTGTTACCTTAGTCTATACTAAAGACTAAAAATAATAGTCTTTTTTTTTTTTAATTATTATTTGTCTGGAGAGGAGAAGGTACCTGTTTAGAATAAAAGCTCTCAGATACTCTCAAAGTATTTGTCTGCTCTTTGTTTGTTTCAGGAACTTCAGGTTGTTGGTTTTTTTTAGCTCTATCAATTGGTTTCTAAACATCTCCGCTTCTGTCTTTAGAGTAGATCTTGTTTGGCGCACAGGAAAACTGCTGTTGTGGAACCTGTTGGGGCTGCATTGTATTTTCTTCCCTAGGCTTTAAAAGAACTCTAACCTGCATATTATTGATTTATCTTTTACATGAGGTGGTCCAAGAGCTGGAGGTGCTGAGAGGAAGAGGAGATTAGACATCTTCTCAAGCATCCCCTGGGGAATCTTCCAAGATTCTCTATCTTGCAAGAAAAAGGGAAACAAGACTTGTTAGTGATTTTCATCACAGATGGACCTCATAATTGGAAGAGGGGACCTTCAGAAATTGGTTTGTGTAAACTTGATAACCATGGGTGCCTCTATTGCTGAACACCCTCTGCAAAGCAATGAGAAAATTCTGTGCTTCCCTCCAAAAAAACCTGATGTCATCTTACACTGCTAATGGTGAGACTGGAAGAGCATCCAGGAGAGGTGAACCCGCAGTAGGAGGGAAATAATGCCCTGTTCTCTCTACTTGTTTTGCCTGCGATCTGCTGCCTACTAGAACAAGCTGTTCATTTCAGATAGTGGCATTTATTTTTGAACTCTGCCCTTAGTTTTATTACTGAAGGACTTGGGAACAAATGCTCTTGCCCAAGCCACGTTTGCCAATTGTGTAACCTCAGCCGTGCATATTATTGCATAGCTAATTTTTGCATCAACACCCTGCCAAGCCAACTGTCCCGTTTTTCCTCTGTATTTATGCACTGAGGGTAATTTTGTACAGTTCTGGCTCAGTGAGCCTGTAGAGCAATCAGTTACCAGGCTCATGGATTTTCATTGCACTCGTGCTTCTGGGAAGCGCCCAAAGACTTCTGTGCCATCCTATGCTCTGCTCACATCCCTGTTTTCTTCCACAGCCATGAGCAAACAGCTGCTTCCAGGTCTGTGTGGCTTATGGAGCACAGCCACAGCATTTGCACAGGATGACAATTTAAGTGAAGAAACCTCTTTGATGGGTCAGCAGGGGGAAGGCCCAATTGGAATAAAAACATCAAAGATTATCTGAGACAACTGCAAGAAATTCTGGAAGTGCTTCAGCCAAGAAAAGAAAAAGATTTTGAAATGTGAATTTGTCTCCTGATGGTGGTTTGGATGTGTTTGATAGTTAAGCAACCACTGAGTGTGAAATCTGGTGTACAAGAGATGGGTGCTGACATCCTTTGTTTGGCTCCACTGTAATTACTTATGTAAATCAATTACAGAAATTATATTATGCTGGGTAGAACCTTTCCCAGTTTTCATATGTCAGGGTAAATGTTGGAGGTTAGAAAAATATCAATAGGAGATGAGCAGACCTTGCACCTTTAAGAAGCTTTGAAAATCTGTATGTCGTACTTTTCAGTTTTGGGTAGGAGAAGAATTATAATGAAGAATTTTGGTCTTGGGGCTGATCCTTGCTCAGAATTGAGTCAAGCCAGAGGATCGGTGAGGCACTGGCACAGGTCACCCAGACAGGTGGTGGGTGCCCCATCACTGGAGACACTCAGGGTCAGGCTGCCGGAGCACCTGGTTGAGCTATAGGTGTCCCTGTTCATTGCAGAGGATTTGGATGAGATGGCTTTTATGCGTCCCTTCCAACTCAAACAATTCTGTGATTTTATGCTTATTTGGATTGGTTTCCAGTTGTTGTCTGTGTTAAATCCTGACAAACAACCGTCCTCCTTCCAGCAGCCAAGCATGGAGTAATCTGCACCTATATCCAGCAAATACAGGAAGACCTTTCCAAAATGCTTGGCATTACTCAGGAATGATTTAAGATGATCTACTGTAAAAATTACCAGATCTTTTTTGATCTCTGCCAAATTCTTACCTTCAGAAACTACTATGAGATTTATAGGTAACGTTGCAGTTAATTCTAACAGTGTACACAGGGAAGCATAAGAACAGTGTTACAGAAACACCTGAAATGACATCTCATAACTACAGTGTGAAAAAAATTGACTGTATCATAGGAACCACAGCTCTTCAACTCACCAGGTTTAATACCAGGTTGTTGCATTACTGTTCTACCTTTATCATTTCCCAGTTAACAGCAGTTGCTGGGGCTACAAAACATATTAATCTGACCACTGAGAACTGCAAATTCTCGGCAGCTGCATTCATTTATTTATTTTTTGTAAAGGGCTAAACTCAAATCTGAATTTTACAGGGCCTGAAAGGGATTTTATCAGTAATGTCATTGCTTACAAAGATGAATATAGAATTTGTTTCTGATATCTCTCCACATGTGCTTGCTACCCCAGGTAAAAGCCTAACAATGCACAAATACCACCATGTTTTCTCATAGGTCAGACAGGAACCCTCCCAGTTCAAAGCTGTTTTTCTTTCTAGCATGATCAGTGACGTTGATGTAAGTGCAGCGATATACGTTTCCATGAATTTAGGATGTTCAAACTACTGGCCAGTCCTAAACAGCTTGGAAGGTACCTGGTCAATTGCATGTATAAGGAATTAGGTCTTTTACATGATTAGCCTATGCAATTTCACAACAAACTTTCAGGTCAGTACCTCCTACTCATCGGATTCAGTAGATCTCAGGACTGGCAGAGCTGCATTCTGTCCTGGATATCCCCGTGGGAGCTCAACAAATTGAATTGTGCTAGATGCTGTACACTGAGCCTTCTGCAGCAGAAGGATCTGCACTGAAATATTCTCTGCTAATGCACAGCAGATTGGTTCCATCCAGGCCAAAATTTTGGGTTAGGGCAAGCAGTTGCATTGCTGCATCTTAATTAGTTAATGCTCCCCACATGAACCACGGTAAGTGGGAAAGGCTCTCTGCTGCTCCTCTCCATTCCAGCATAAAATGCAATGGCATTAGTTACCAAAATGCCAATAACAGTCTCATAACTGCAGCAAGCTAAAATCAGAGGTGCTTAAAACCATTAATTTGATTGCTTTCAACGTGTATTCCTCCAGTGTCAGTGGTTAAAATTGAAAATCTGAAATAAAACCTGGCAAAGGATTTGAAATATTGCTGTTTTTTTGGTAACCAGATTTTTGTGTGTGTGTGTGAACTAGGCTTTACAGTTATTTTTCACTGTTCTGTAAAGGCAAAAGTAAAAACTACAGAAGAGTTATGTATGTCCCTACCCTGTCTGGCTTCTGCTAGAATTGAGCTGAGTATTTTTTCTGAAATATTTACTAGCTTTACCTCAGATGATTTCCAAGAAGATCTCAGGATAGCCTAGAAATAGCCCTTCGGAAAGGGAAACCTTACAAATGCAGGAAAAAATTGCCTTTAATTCCTCTGCATCTGTGCTTTACAATGCTGTGAAACTTGGGTTGTGCCTGACGTGAAGTTAATTGTTCTGTTATTTGAACTCTGCAACACAACACAGAGCCTGGATAATTAAAAACGTGTACGACGAGAAGATGATTGAGAGCAGTTTCCTGTCTTTTCCATCCCAAACCAATCTGATTGTATTAGATCTCATGGAATGATACAAGTCGGAATTCACTCACAATTTATCACTGGTGGGCTGAACCTCCTGTAGCTGTAGTACAGCTGCGGTATACTGAAAAAAAAGGATGAACACATGTCAAGTACTTCCAATTAGTATTTCCCTTTATGGCCTTGTCTCCTTGTGGGGTGCTTTCAGTAAGATCCAGAGGCTCTGGGTCCACCCCAAACAGGGATGCTGCAATTGGTGTTCTTTACTACCTACAACAGCATGTTGGCTTGTTGGGTTTTTTTAACACTCTTTACTGAACTTCCAAGAATTGAGCCATTTCTGTACTTGAAGAAAGAATTACGAGATGTAGCACAAGAAAATTATTAATCTTATACTTCAATCATTAATTTACCTCATCCAGAAGCACTAAGCATCTATTCTGAAGCTGTACTAGATGTACATAACACTTTTCCAAGGGCAGGATGTTTAAGGCCAAATATTACTGTTTTTTTTTCACACATGGAGAAGAGTGAAATAACTGTTCTGGATATCATTTCTTGCAGTTTGATGGAACACAGCCTTTGTTTCACTTCTTGCAATTCTGCTCATGCAGTGATGCACAGCAACCCTGGGGAGTCGCAAAGGGAAAAGTCATTCATCTAGCCCTGATCACAGGTGAAACAGATAAGAAAAGCAAACAAGTGAATGAAAAAACAGCAAAACTACCCCCCAAATCCTCAGTTCTAAGCAGTTTTGAAATAAAACATTTCTTAAGCCATCTTTCACTTTAATTTCAGGAATCTGACCTCCAACCAGAGAGTAAGGAAGGCTGTTTTGCTGTGGCACGATGCTTAAAGATGTGGAATCTCAGAAGTGAGCTTACTTGGATCAAAATGATTTGGGCAGTGCAAATTTGCATTCAAAGCTCTGTGATGATTTTGGGAAAGCAGACCCTCATGTTTTAGAGTCGAGAGCCCCACCAGCAGAGAGGAGCCTTCAGGGGGCCAAAGCCGGGCAGGGGCTCCTCTGGGCCCTGACTTCACCAGTGCCCTCTGTAACTGCAGACCCTATGGAGCTGAATCCCAATGAGATGCCTGATGATCCCCAGCCTCCTCCCCCTCCTCTCTCCCACATTTCTCTCTTTCTAGCCCCATGCCTCCATCGTGCCTTATTTGTCTGTTTTTTTTTTTTCTGTTGAATTGGAGAGAAAATCTTGGGACCCAGCTGCTGCTCTCTGACCTATGGCTGTCTGCAGGGAAGGGCTGAGCCTTCACTTCAGCCTGGCCCTCCTGCCAGAAAAAGTATCTGCTTCTCCTCTGGGGATGTTTAAAAATTCATGTGGGCAGTTTTTAAGAAAATGTCAAGGCAGTCCTTGATAGTGTGCTTTCTCAGGAAGAAATGCCAACAGATCCTGGACAAGGCTTGAAATCTGACATTAAAGAAAGCTTGGCTGGATCTCTGAAACTATCTGCTGCTGAACACATCAGAAGCCCAAACGATGTGTGAGTTGGAGAAGGATGTGGGTGAGGGTGTCACAGTAAGGTAATGACACAAGAAATGGCAGCAGAGAAGAGAATTAAAAATAACCATAACCATTAAGGATGTGTGGACCACGTGGTAGGATGCTATGTGATGGGCAAACAAAATATTGGAAATGGGAGAGTATAAGCAAGGGGTTTTTTCTCTTTTTAAGGACAGAATGAGTTGTAACTGAAAGTTAATTGCAGGATACTGTTATTAGGCATTAAAGAGGAATTTGTTTTGCAGAAACACCAGATGCTTATTAAGTTTCAGGGGAGGGAATGTACAAAAGAACATTACCAGCAACGGCAATAAAGGTACATAAGTAGGATATAAAAATGGGAATAAAAAACCTCTTTTTCACAGAGTACAGCTTATTACAAATATAGAATCAATCTCTCTCTGATCAACTGCTGGCCAAGGAGAGAATCATAGAATCCTTAGAGTTGGAAGGGAGCTCTGATGGCCATCAGCCCAACTCCCTGCACTGCACAGGGACACCACAGCTACATCAGGTTGCCCAGGGCCTGATCCAGCCTGGCCTTGACAGTCTCCAGGGATGGGGCTTCCACCACATCACTGGGCTGTACCTTGCACTGACACACAGCTCACTTTTCTGCTACTTTTCAAAGAAAATATTGCCAAGTAACAATAACAAACGTGAAGCACTATCTCTGTTTGAAGTGTTTTCTTCCTAAGCTTTAGCAGAGATGACATCCCTGACTCTGTCAAATGCTGAAGTCACGAAGGCCTTTGGCTGAATGTGCTTCTTCTTTTGTAATAGTGCCTGAACTGTAGCTGAAGGCTGTGCCCATTCCAATTTCCCCTTCTTTGCTTGCCTTACTGCTACGTGTTAATGCATGCATCATTTCTTCACCTTGATAAAAACAAATAATGCTCAAACTGCAAACTTCTATTGACTGCAAACTAAAGTGAACATTCAGGTATCTTTGAGCAGCACTGCATTAACACTGTAGTATCCAGCAGTAATGCAAACATGCTCAGGGATTGCCAGCTGAACTTGTGTGAGCCTTTCTCCTGCAGTGGGTGATATCCTGTGACCACGCTGATACTCGGGGCTCTGGAGAACCCACTCACACCAGAAACACATTCAAGCACTTGCTAACTTCAGCTCTGCTTTGATGTCAGCCATCTGGTAACTGAAAGAACCATAAACAGCTGCTGCATGTATTGCTTGGTGATGATCTGAAAGTGCAGGAATAGCTTTCCTGCTGTGCTTCTCTCCTGTCCTCAGTCAATTGGTTGCTCTGAGCTTCTACTTCCCTTTGTCAAGTTCCTAAAAGCATTTCTCAGCCTTTGAAGTATTTTGAAGGCCCTGAATTCTGTTACAGCGAGTGCTACAGAAATGCAAACCATTGCTGGCATATGATAGCACATTTTTGATTGTTGAAGGATGCAAAAGTCTGCAGCGCAGAGAAAAAAGAGCTGGAAGGGGAAGAGTTACAGTGGGGATAAACAGCAGCCTGCTGAAAATGAATTCTGATTACCTGTATCCATGTACTGTTCCTGATTGTGTCAGCTCTTGGGGTTTTATACCTCACTTTTATATACAGTACTTCAGGAAGGGAGACCCTCAGCACAGTGTGGTCGATCCCAGCCCCAGATGGAGCAGCACGCTTCTCCCCCCCACGGTAGCATGGGGCCCTCATGCATTGCAGGGAGCTGTGATTTCTAACAAGATCTTCTAAAATTAGGGCAGCTCTATAGAAGGAATTAAGACAAAAATTTAAAAAAATCAAAATAATAAAAAAAAAAAATCAAAACCAAAGAGCAACACAAAATATGTTTTCAATCCAAAACATTTAATCAAATATTTCAGTGGTTGTGCTGTGTGCTGAAAGACATTTGTTGTCTACAGATACAACCAGAAAAAAAACATAGCTACAACTGTTGGCAGTAGACTTGCTTTCAGCTTTCTGTCTTTCTCTCTTCCTTCCTGAGCTGGGCTAGGAGGAGCTCTGCTCTGTGCATGGCATCCTGGACTCCTCATAACATCATGGAATCATAGAACAGCTCAGGTTGGAAAAGACCTTAAAGATGATGGAGTCCAACCGCAGCCCAACCATCCCACCCCAACTCTACCAGCCCTCCGCTAAATCATGGCCCTGAGCACCACATCCAAACGGTTTGAAACACAGCCAGGGATGGGGACTCCACCACCTCCCTGGGCAGCCCATGGCAGTGCTTAGCAGCCCTTTCTGTAAAGTTTTCTCTGCCCATGTTACTGTAGAATGGCTGTAAGTGAGGACAGAATGACCATGGATCACATATCATCTACTTGCACACAAAACTGTGTGACTAATGCTTGCTTTGTCTTGTCCTTCCTCTATGAGTAGGAGTGTGTGTCAGTGTGGTATTTAGCTCTGGAGATTCATTGCCCTGCAGTTCTTACAATGTCTCTGAGGAGCCTTTCCTGCACGGATCTATTTCATCTGATCCCTGCCCTTGAGAAGTGGAATTGTCTGCTGTTCCGAGCAGGTGAGTTTTGTTGCATGTTGAGCTCAGGATAACTGAATAGTTTGATGAGAAGAGAATTTCTCCTTCCTTCCCAACCTGGCAGTTCAGTGCAGAGGTTGTGCAGAGGTTGTGTAGAATCCACCCTAATGGTGAACAGATCGTGAATGTGTCACGTTAGCGTAGTACTGATCACTAACCAAAAATGAAACCTCTTCAAGGTGGATGAAGATTGTGCACTGTTTTTAACAACTTCTGTTGCTTTGAGAAAGTCTGTTGCTGTCCTCTCCAGCATGGGCAGGTAGGAAGCTGTGGAGGTGCATGGTCTGAGGGCAGGGACTGCAGACCTCAGGTCTTTATCAGACCAGGGATTCAATCTGAGCTGCCTCCACCTGAAGCCATTTATCTTATTGTACAATCCAATTCCCTTTTCTGTTAATCATCCTGGACTATCCCTGTCCATCATAGACGTTGAGACATTATCAGTTTCTTTTAAAAAACTTAATGTTTTCCACTTTAGCTCATCTTAAAATGTTTTTACTTCTTATTTGTCTTGCCAGTGGCAGAACGAAGTTGGAAAAGAATAGAGTTTGAAACCATTCACTCTCCAGGCAGCCACCCTGATGTGAGCACAGAGAAGAGTTGCTCAGTCTTGGTGACAGTGCCAGATTCAGACCTTTGTCTTTAAAAGATCATTTCCTATCTTTAGTGCACAAACATTTTATTTCTCCTTTCATAGAACCACAGAATGTCTTGGGTTGGAAAGGACCTCCAGGATCATCGAGCTCTAACCCACCTGCTGCATGCAGGGCTACCAACCTCCAGATCTAATCCTCTGTATTTGTCCTTTGTATTTCCCTCATGACTCAAAGCAGCAAACTCCTTCTCCTCTGTCTTCAAAAGGTGATTGCAAATAGACAACAGTCTGCATTTCCATGGAAAGGGTGTGCCATACGTGACTTGGTCAGGTTTTATTGTTCACATCACTGGCACATCAGTACACTTCATTAAATCAGGTGAATTTCTCCTGGCAGAGGACCAACATGCTAGAAGTTTCACTTTTATGAAGATTGGAGACACCGTAACTGTTCAGGACTTTTTCCTCCAGCAGGGATGTGGGTAAAGTTGCCTAGGGACCACAGCTGCACTGAGGCCTGCAAGTGAGATGTGATAGGCTACAAAAATGGAGAAAAGCAATGACCAGTACTGGTGCCTGGCTGAACCAAATCTCTGTTTTATCCCCAGCTCATGGCTGTTACTGCCGTCAGTCTTCTTTATCATGCCTGGCAGGTGAATCTAGCTTGCTAAGAATCACTGCTATCTTCAGAGCAAGAATGCATTGTTCCTGCAGTGCTAATAGAACAGAGTAACTCAGAGCTATAAAAGAACACTATGAAGACAGACTGATTGAAAATAAGGGTTGTATGGGATCCAGTTGCTCTTGGTCAGTGTAGTTCTTCTGACCATGGTACCTTCCATGTCATGCAGTCATGATCAAGTTCATGCAGTCTGGAGATAATTATGCTTTTGTTTGTGAAATTCTTCTTTCAAGAGAAGTGCAGTAAGGATTGTCTGACTTGTAAGATGCACATGAGTCACTGTAAGGTTCTAGGAACATGACAGTTATCTGATGGAAGGGGGCCTGGGCAGCCTGAGCTGGGGGGAGCACCCAGCCTGCAGCAGGGGGTTGGGACTGGATGGGCTTTGAGGTCCCTTCTAACCCAAGCCATTCTGTGACTATGATTCTATGATTCTACAATCTGCTGACACCTCTTTGTAACCAAAGCTCTCATCCTGCTCCCTAGGCAAAGATCTACTGCTATCTCTGCTTACCTGTTTGCAAAGCCCTGGGAAATAAAAATCTTCCTCTTTACAGTATGCTAATGGTTCACTAACTCTCAAATCAGTGCAGCTCTTAACAAAGAATAGGGCAATCCAGTAATAAAGGAAAGCAAATTTATAGACAAAGTATAATTAGAGCTGGTAAAGCTGCTCTTTGCTATTCAGAAGTGTACTCTGTTTTCCTGTTGTTTACTTGTAGTCATTAGTTGTCTGGAAGAATAAATCTGAAAAAAAGAAGAGACAAAGCATTTTATTCAGCAGAGGGAGACACCGTGTTTACTTGTAGGAACAAAAAGAGCACAAACTGTGTTTGAACACTATCTGGAGATCTGGACAGGGGTAAGATGAAGTGACCTCTTGTCTTCATTATTATTTCACTGGTAGACACCCACAGAATGGAGTCCAGGTATGCCCACCTCTGTGTTGATACTGTTGGTGTTATAGAATCATAGAATCATAGAATCACCAAGGTTGGAAAAGATCTAAAAGATCATCCAGTCCAACCGTTCACCTATTCCCAATAGCTCCCACTAAACCAGGTTATCAGGGTGTGTGGAGAGCTTGTTCCTCAGGCTGTGATACCCTACAGTCCACGTGTCCCCAGAGCTGTGTTACAGATGAGCAGTGATGTGGGTGAGGGCTGCAGAGTGTACAGCACCAGTGCACTCCACAGACAGCCCATGAGCCGACCACAGCAGCACTGCTAAGCACAGGGACAGTGAGGTTGGCTGCAGCTTGTAGATCCTGACTATAACATAAGTTGTTTGAATCTGGGGAAACAAGCTGACGTGGGAGGAAAAGAGGAAACTATACTGCAGAATGCTAAATCCTGCTCTGTTCCACAACAAATTATGCAAGTCTGCCCTGATCATTTCGAGATCACGTTTCTCTTTGCACTGCAGCTTAAAATCTCTTCTATTTTTTCCTGCATCACTCTTAGTGGCTATTTTTCTCTGTTGTCATTCAAGAGTAATAGCTGTACTCATTCACCTCCTGTCCTCCAGCTTCACTTCTGCATTGCTGTGTCTGTCATTTGCTGCTTCAAGTTTCCTGCCCTGTGAAGGGTGTTACTTCATCTCAGCTAATTTATTTTTCAGCCCTTTAGTTCATCAGGACTTTTGACTAATGAATATGTTGTTTTCTCTGCCCTCCATCCCTCCTTCACTCTCTGCCTCCCTCCATAATCCCCATCTCCTCGAGTTGAAGGCTGTCTCAGCCTGAACACCAGCTGAAACTCCTTCCTTTCACCTACCACCAGCAGATGCATCTAAGAGATGCATTCTCTTCCAAACTTTTCTTAAGACTCTATTTGTTTCTAAAACTGGGAACGCTTTTCATTTTCAAACGGCTTCAGTTCTCATGTTTTTTCTTTGAATCACCAGCTTGCTTTCTATAATTCACCATAACATTTTGATAGAGATGTGGCTGCAGAGCACTTCCTCTGACTCACCAGATGAAGCCTCCGAATTTTAAGCTCTTTGAGGCAAAGAGGGTGACTGTGTCCTAGTTCTGCAAAGTGCCATGTGTAGTGAAAAGCACAAGTTGCAGAATAACACTGCTGGAAAATGAGGGAGGAGGTATTCGAGTGGAAATAACACAGTGGATGCTTAAGACCACTTGGGAAATCAGTGACCACTTAGCTTGACTTCAGTATGCTTGTATGAGAAGTGAGGAACTGTGAGAATAGGTAGGTGGGGGAAATGAGCCTGCTGAGCAATGAGCAGAATGCCTTTGAGACATTCATCTTGTTTGACAGAAACAGGGGCCTCTGTTTGTATTATGTTACCCATCTTCTCTCAGTAAAGTGTTTCATACTTTCCAATCTAAAACTCAGGATGCTATGGACAGGTGATGGTGTGATTAACATTGGCCAGCAGTTGACGTTGGCCATCAGAGCAAAGTGAGGGAGGAACTGAGGGCTGAGGCACTGGGTGATGGCACAACACCTTCCATAGAAATTACAGGAGGGAGCAACGTCTGTTTCACAGCCAGGAGAGAGCTCAGAGTAAATGTGGGATCGAGATTTTTCCACAGTGCTGATTAACATTGCAAATTGCACCGTGCTGGAAGTGTGATGAATGACAGCCAGTCAGAGTGAATAGCTGCTAAATACCCAAGTGAGAGCAGAAAGAGAAACTCTTAAGCCATGTGAAGTTCTGAAATAGAAACAAGCAGTGTGATACACACAAGTGTTCTGGAGAGATGACAGCTAAGCTTCATTCCAAGAAACCTACAGAAAAATATTTAAGTACAGAAATTCTTGGAAATAGTATTATGTTAACAAAGTTAAGTGCTCTGCAATCCAAAGGAGATTGCTGCAGAACAAGAAGTTATAGTTTGTTTCTGAACGTCAGAGATCCTTCAGCTGATTAATATTTCTGTATTAATGTTCATATTGCAACGTTAAATGCTCTTGTTTATCTGAGGCTGTTTGCAGAGCTCTTCAGTTTGCAAATACACTTAGGAAGAAAATCAGCATGAAAAGATGTAAAAAAATGAGGTGTCAGTAATTCACCTTAAGTGTCTCACGCTTTGATTAAACAACTGAAAAGTTTCTACAAGGCTGATTTGGGGTTCCTTTAACGTGGGGCTGTGAGTTTGAACACTGAAATCTGAAGGAGGCCCTCCTATCTCGCTGCAGTCCGTGGGGATGCACAGATGCCATTCACAGCCTGAATCACCCCATTTGTCCTAAGCAGGTGTGTGAAATGGACCACTCACAGAGCTGCCTCACTCACCCAGTTTTCTCCACTGACAGGAAAGCTGGTCCAGGATGCTGAACTTAGGTGTGGGGAACTGTTACATCTCTGCAGAGTAAATCCGCCAGGTCTGTGCTTCTCAGGCTTTTCAGAATGGCAATTTGTTTTTTCTTTACAGCAACTCATGTCTCGATTTCTCCCCATCACTGGGGCATCCCTCTCCCTACACACAGCGTGACCTCATAACTTCCTTGTCATCACTGGGTTCAGCTGGGCAGGGGAGCAGTCCTACCGTGGGCTTTGTAGGCATTGCAGTGGTGAGGAAGAATAGGGTGTGAAAAATGTTACTTCTGCTTTTGTGCACAAGGAACGTAGCCCTGCCTGGGATGCCATTTGCACAGGCTGTGCTTCCTTTGGTTTGCAGTAAAAGGGATGTTGCCATGTGGCTCTGTGGCACATGAGCTGCCCAGGATGACAGGCAGAAAGGAAAAGGGAGGAAAGGGATTAAAAAGGGCTTGAAGGAATGATCATACTTTGCCTTCTGAATTAGTCCTGACCAATTGTTTGAGAAGTGCTGCCCTGCAGGCATCAGAGAGCAATCCTCATCCAAAGCAAATGAATCCACCTATGATCCTACAATTACTTCTTTATTTGTCTGTCCTGGTCAGCTGGTGTCCATCACAGTTACCTGCAGCTAAGGGTTGTTGGGACCTTTGATACAATGCAGCCTCTTTCTCTCCTCCTGACTCCACGTTTTCATGCTTTGAACAGTGAATGAAGTGATCTCTGATAGGAAAGAAGACTTTAACATTTGCCATCTCAGCTTCTACAATCCCACTTGGGATCACATCTACTCAATTGCCATCCTCTTCGTTACTGACACTTTGGTGCTCACTCAGTTTCATGAACTCACAGCACAGCTCACAGAAAAGCAGTATCAATTACATCATTTGAGATGTGAACATAGCTCAATCTTTGTGCGTTTGAATGAAGTACATGGAAGAGCAACCAATACAATTTAGGATGTATCACAAACCTGATTTCCAAGATTTGCTCTGGCTGAAAACATTTCTCTTCAGTTTTCTCAAGACACTTTGACCCTCAATTAAAGAGAATTTGGATCTCAATTCTGCTGATGTTCATTAGGATGATGAAAAAAAACTGCTTGATGTCAATTCTGTGGGTTGAAATGTTGCCTTCCTGTGCCTCTTCACTCTTTAAACAGGTACTCCACAGGACTGTGTCTTCTTTGAGGTGTCAGAAACATTAGTTCTCTATCTCCATAGCTGTGATTAAATTAATGTAACTGGTAACCTTGCACATTTTGCAGAAGCCAAGTCTAGTGTTAAATGTTTCAAGTCAAGATTTGGCTGTCAGCACATAGAACCACAGAGTAGCTCAGGTTGAAAAGATGATGGAGTCCAACCGCAGCCCAACCATCCCATCCCAATTCTAACAGCCCTCTGCTAAATCATGGCCCTGAGCACCACATCCAAACGGTTTGAAACACAGCCAGGGATGGGAGCCCAACCAATCAGTGTGACTCAACCATATCAATGACTTCAGTTCTGAAAGCGGCCTTCCAAAGACTCAGATTTGTACACTTCCACCCAGGCTTCTTTACAGTAGGTGTGCACATGTGAGCGAGGTGTCCAGTCTCCCGTCACTGTCAGTACAAATGAGATGAATCTGCTTTTACACTTCAGTGTTACATTGCTTTCAGCTACAGCAGGATCAGGGAAATGCTGGTGACCTGTGGAACCACCAGAGGTTCGCTTTGTCCAAGGGCTGCTCCCTGGTTTGATAGATGGACTTGAGGAGGGATCTCAGGTGTAATTGGTGAGGAGCAGATGCTACGTGTACATCTGTATGGCATTGTGGGGAACCAGATCACCCTGAAGAGCTGTACAAATGTATTGACAGGAATGTCAGTTGGAAATATCTTTTCATGCTGCTCTTTCTCTGGGTGTATAACAAAGAAACCAATGTAGAAATCATTGCCATCTGCTTACAGAAAGGGAAAGACACGGACGTTGCTTCGTGGATAAATGGGAAAAGGTGTATAAAAACCTTCCAAGGAAAAGGTTTAACTAGGCTAGATTTAAGTAAAACTGAAAGGCAGAGAGAGAGAAATCATAACCAAGAGAAAAATATGTTGTCCTACAGCATGCAATTAGGGCCAAAAATACAATGAATTAAAAAATGAGCTGAGGTTACACAGCTGGCAGTGATACTTCTCAAGTTGTTTTGGACATCTATAGAGTGATGCCAAACCTCACACTGCAGGATTGGTGACATCTAACAGTCACTTGCTCAGAACCTTCATTTAAAAGGTGAAGTGTCTCTTCTCAGCCTGCTGTTGTTCTTTTCATACCGTAGCAACGTCTGCTGCCAGAGATAGCATTTGGGATAAGGTGTGCCTTATCTCAATGCAGAATAACAGTTTCTGTTTCCCCAGGTCAGTCAGAACCAAGGTTGTTTTCACATCCTTCTTCAACATTGTTTAGATATAGCAAATAATTCCTGCATGGTGAGAATGTTCTGACTGCAGATGAGGTGTGCAAGGGAAATGGTAGATGTTCTGTCAAACAGGCAGTGGATGAGAACTGAATAACATACAGTGGAAGGTGAAGGGAAACTGAGTTCTGCATTGATGAGGAAGAGATTGTTTGGTCAAGCAGATATTTTCATTTCTATTGTATGAGAAATGAATTGAGAACTTTTGCACATTCCCCTCACCCTCTTTTGTTCCTCCTCAATAAAAGAAATGCCATTTTCTCTGCTTTATATGCAGCCACCAGTTTTAAGCCCAAAAAAGGCAGACTGGCTAATCTCCCTGAGGTGACTTTCTCAGTTGTGTGAGATGCTATTTCATCCATTCTCACTGTGTCTGCACCATATCCCTCCTCCGCAGATCTTTAGCATTTTCTTTGCACTGATGTTCCCTGCACGGTGCTAAATTAATCCCTCCCTGGTTGATACACACAGTCACGAAAAATAAATTTTGGTGCTACTGCGTTGCATCAGATTGGTGTCAGCAGGACAGCACAGGCACTGCTTTTCCTTCTGCTGAACCTGGTGTGGGTGGGAGCTGTGACAATGGCAGCAACGATGGCATCAGTGACAACGTGCCAACCACAACTCCAACTGCCACGATATTCCTGCAGCAGTTGTGACTGGAGCTGTGTGTCAAACAGAAAAAGGGCAAACTTAGTAGACTGGAGCCAAAGGAACATCTGCCATTAACAGTGGGTGTCCCAAGTAACAACGTCACCGGACCTCATGAAGTTTTTCACCTATTTTGTTGCATAAATATACTTTTTGTAAGGAGTTCAGTGTTTGTCTCTGGCACTGTTTGGGATGGACTGCACTGTATTTTGTGTCTTTGAGATTTGTAAGAAAGGTTTACTGTTCTATTCTCTAAAATTAACTATTTCCCCACAATAATAGAGAAGAACATTTCAGGGTTGAGAAAAAGAAGAAATGAAGGCTTCAGCAATCTGAAGGACTCAACTGCTACCAAAAACTCTCTTCTTACTATGTTTAAATGTATGAGATATTTTACAAGAGGTAAAAATAAGGAGCAGTACTGTAATCCTGTGGGGAAAATGCTGTGCTCCCACGACCTACAAGTCACAAAGATGGGTAGACTCAACAAGGGGAAAAAAATACTTTTTCTGGTGTTGTTATGCAGCAGAAGAAAATAACGTAAATATTTGTGTTTCTTTGACAGGTTTAGTCAAAAGCCCAAGGGACCATTCTTCATTTGGCACTGTGGTACAGAAGATAAAAAAAAAAAAAAGAAGATAAAAAAAAGGCATTTTTCTACACAGCACAAGCTCCTCTATAGACATCAATTAGAGACCCAGCCTCCTCATGAGTATTTCCCCCAAATCTGTTCAGTGCAGTAGAATGCAAAGCAGTTTATAGCATCTCATAAAGGACAGATGGAATGAGAAGAGAACCTTCCTCTGCTTACTTTTGTGGCTTGATGGTATCTCTACAGGAACCTTCTGACCACCATGATGAAAGAGGGAATAAATAGGAGATGGACTAGGTGACAGAGAGGACATTTGCTGCTACATGGAGATGGAGACCACTGGAGCTGCAGTTCAGAGAGTTAGGCATAAATTACCCACTGCCCTCAGAATGGATGGTTCCAGGGTAAAGGCAGACAGGTAAGAGTGGGCTGAAGGTGGAAAAAAAAGCACCTTTTTGGTTTTGATTTTAATTGATGATGAGCATTCACACCACAAGTTGTATCTATCTAAAATACTTGAAAAATCTAGTCCTTTCTCAATGGGGAGACGCTCAGAAAAAAACAGATCTTGAGTAATGTAATAAAACCATGTGGATGGGCTTAGCACTTGAGCAGATGTGCCCTGGGGGAGTGGGAGTCAGGAGTTTGGTCCCTGTGCTCAGCAGACACATTCTTAGTCAGTTCTGCCCTGGTCATCCTTTGTGTCCTTGGGATTTGGTGTAGTTTTGCTATATAAGTTCCTCATCCGTAAAGCATTAACAAGCCCCTTATCTCCATGTACTGTAACTTCTTTGGGGCAAGCATCGTCTCTTGTATGAATATACAACACTTTGCATAATGGACCTTAATCTGAACTCCTTTCAGATGCCTCTGTTGAATAATAATGACTAATAAAATGGAGTAAATAGTATTTAGAAAAGATAAACGGAGTGCACTGATTTACCATTTTCTTCACAGGAAATGAAGTGTAGAAATAATTGGAACTGAACAGCAGTACCTATTTAAAAGTTGTGAAAGAAACTTTTTATAGTCGACAATAATACATTTCAAATTCTCTTATCGAAAGCTCTTACTGGGGTTTGTGTTTCAGCTAAATAAAATAAATTGTTCTCAATGTAAATTATTCTCTTTTTTGTCCCTAAATGCACACCAATATTCTGAATGCCCACCCTGTGAATGAATTCTTATCGCAAAGACATACGCAGGGTTACTCATAAATATGTGCAACACAACCTTTCGATCCATCTTCTCACAACCTGTCCTCACTGTGAGAAAGATGGACATTGCATTAATGAAACAACACGCAGCCAATTTGGAGGGAATAAGACATGGTGAGTGATGCAGACAGATGTGCTGTATACAACAGTGCAGCCACTGAGGGTAGGGCTCATCTCTGCTCTAAGCAGACACCTGGGCACTGCCGGGTCTCCATGGCACTCCCATGTTAAGATTCCATTTCTGGGGGGCAACTCATCCATCCTAGGGTGCTGTCCTTCCCAATGGACTACAACAACAAGACTGTAGTAATTCTAGAAGGTGAGAAACAATTTTTCAAAGTTGGTGCCAGGAATTAAACACTGCACTAAATATTTTGGGTATTTCCAGGTACGTTTGTCATCTCTTGATTCAGCTTGCTGGCTGTCCTTGCTGTTTATTTACAAATGGTAAAGCAGTAATCCCATTATCTTTCTTTGGTAAGGCTGCTTTGAAACTATCACGTGCCTATGCAAGATGTGGTCATACAGCTTGCTGTGACATGGTATCCTTCATACTGCGGGTTTGTTCCTACGTTCTCCTCCCAACGTAATTTTCAACAGCAACACTGCTTTGTTTCTTTTACAGAAAGTTGAAAGCTGAAGTATTCACTCCTGTCATCTTATGCAATACAAGAAAAACACCTGTGTACAAAAATGGGAAATGCTTCCATTTGCATACCCTCTGCCTATCTATGAAGTTTTGCCTTTATATTCCCTATATTCCATAGCTAGGAATAAAGAAAAGTACAGGAGAAAATTCAACAATTTATTTGCAGACTTGTGACACTGCAGTTGGACACAGCCTATAAAAATGGCAGAAGGTGTGCTGAACCATTCAGACACCTGCTGTCCTGACTGCTAGCAATAGCCCTGAAGAGCCAAAGGCTGTTATGGTTTTTGAGTAGGAAAAGTGCTTCTGGCTTGGCCTCCCGCCACCCAGCCACGTCTGTTCTCTTCCAAATGCTGAAAGCAAGAGGAATGTCAGTCTGGTTGCGGGGTTGGAGTCCATTGGGTGGGATGGCAAAGTGTTGGTTAGATGATTCCTTCACCTTCCCCCTGTTGATTAGGTTATGAAATTAGTAGATGTGGGGATTGTTTCTAAGTAGGGTTGTACACTATTTAGGAAAATGGAGTCTTGTCTGTGAGACTGAACTTAGCTCATGAAAATTAGGGATGGCAATGATTGGGTTTCAGCTGCTGAACTTAGTATTGCATCTCATGTACAGACCTTGAACAGTGAAGGCGAATGAAAAGCTCTCTGTGAAGAGGAGAAACCACGAGGAGCTTCTTCACAGGTAGAGAAGGAGAGAAGGAGAGAATGGAGAAGGTCAGTGGAGCAGCAAAGGGGAGCATTCCTTGTTTGGGTGAGCTGGGGAGCCAGAGGCAGTGCCAGAGCACACCCAGAGTTCACTTTGACTGAAAACTGATAACATCTATTCAACTCTCATTGCTTTTGTCTCAGACATTTAGCGAGACCAGAAAATGACAAGATCTATAAATGACAAGGGCTATACAATAGATTTAAAGGTTAATCTTGTCTAGTTCTTTTGCATCTTATAATTGGTATTCCATAGAACTGCAAAGCCTGTGAACGAGGGGCTGATGTTCAGATGACATGAATCAACTGAAGTGCCATTTCCATCAGCTGCCTTACACATTTTGCTTAGCAATGAGGTACACCTATTCATAAAGATTCGAAATAGTTGCAACTAGAGTTTACAATTAGATGATTTTCGTTCAAAGTTTCTGTAAATACTTAAGCATCCTTCATGCTGTAGCTGTAAATATGATGAAAATCTCTGCATACTTAATGGAGAAGCCAGACCTGAGAGCAGTCTTGTCTTTCACAGCAGACATTTCAGATGGTTACTGGAAAACTAAGGACAATAAGAATGTTCATGACAAAGGGAGTCCTTTTTTTTTTTTTTTTTGTATGTGAGGTTTAATACAGATGTCAGCAATCTTGGAGACAGCACAGAACTGGTGACAAAAGCTGTCACAGATGGCTACAAAAAAGTCTGGAAGACAACTCCCTGGTGAGCAGAGCCATGCAGAGGAGGGCAGGACATGGAAGCATAGTGGCTGCTCTTCATTTCTTCTCCCGTGCATTGGAGCTGGACATCCAGACATGGATGGAACTGGAACATCTAACTCTGCTTAAAAAGGCATCCAACCTCTAAGAAGAGGTAAATCAACCACAAACTGTACTTCATCTTGGTCCTCCCAGTCTCCAAAAGCTCCCCAAGATCCCATAGTCTCTACCCCATTACTTTTGCCTGGTGTGCTGAGATTTGGTCCTGCAGGAGCTGCTCTTCAAAACATCAGGCAGATGAGTATGCTGGTGAGCAGGGCTGTGCAGGGAGGGCAGGATAGAGAAGCAAGGCAGGAGGCTGCTCTTTGCTGTTTCTCTTAAGCCACGCTCTAGACATCTGGACACGGACTGAACCAGAACACCTAACAGGTCTGTCCTGAGCAGCAGTAAACGGCGTCCACTCTCTAAAGGACAGATAAGTCACCCACAGCCTGTACACCACCTTGGCCCTTCTGGACTCTGAAACCTCCCTAAGGTCCCCTTGACCATAGCACACCCTTTTTGCCTGGTTTACAGTGACTTGGCCCTACAGAAGCATCACTACTCTTTGCAGAGGTCAACAAGGAGTTGGCGACACAGAGCCACAGATGGCGACAGTGCTGGGTTTGAAGTTGAGCATCCTGATCTGCAGAGCCGTGCAGGGGAGAGCAGGAGAGGGAAGTTGAGCAGATGGCTGCTCCCGCTGCTTATTTTGGACCTCAAAGCTGGACAAAGATGGAATCAAGAACTGTGGAGATGTGGCACTGAGGGATGTGGTCAGTGGGCGTGACGGGGATGGGCTCGAGCTGGATTGATGATCTTAATGGTCTCCAACCTTAATGATCCTATGATTCTCCTGTGCTTTGCAGCTGGTTATACAGACACTGATGAAATAATTATTTTGCAAGGAAAAAATGATCTGCTGGAATATATCTTGTATGTCTCCAAAATTAATGTGCATTTTCAGCGTTTTCTTAGAACTGCTGAAGTTAGAGCCACACAGTTCTTCAACTACTGTAATGAATGTACTGATAACTGATGGAGTGCTTGCAGACAGCAATACACAGAGCCTGAACTCAGGTTGGGTGGAAGAAATGGGAAATGAAGCTGGTTAAGGCTGAGTTCCAAATCAATCTGAAGGAAGGAAGATGTTCCTTTCACTCTGCTCTTCTGGTACCTGCTGAAGCTCACAGGCTATTTATTTTAGAAAGGTTTGTGACTATGACCACAGTTTCCAGCCCACCACAGTCTGTGTGTGATAGCATCTGCATATGCACAAGTTTCACCCCTGACTCCATTAATTACACCTGTGCTGTGAATTTCACATTCTGGGCTTCACTGAGGAGGTGGGAATCGTAATGTTCTTTTCCTCCCGTTTGTTTTGTGACATTTGGTTCAGTTGCTGTATTCCACTTTAGCTTCTGGATAGTGGCCTGTGACTGTGTTGGGTAGGACAGCCCTTCTCTGAGCAGTGGGAATGGCCCTGGCTCTCCACAGCACTGCTTACCAACAACTATAAACATTGCCGTGTTATCAGCATTGTTCTTGTCCCAAGAACCAAAACACAGCATCATAGCAGACACTCTGAAGAAAATAATTCTGTTCCGACTGAAACTAAGACAAACAGTTTGCTTTTCAAGATGCCCTCTCCAAACAGCTTTGTTATGGGAAAGTAAGTTTAGTCCTGTGGTAATTCATAAATTTTCAACGGTGAAGATCACCATTTACTTTCAGCCTTAATTTCCCAAAATGTAGAATCAAAATGTGAGTTATAAGCTCTATTTCTCTCTTGGCTGTGACTGTAAACAATGATTAAGAGCAATATTAATCTAGATACACTAGTTTCGGAGTCTTTGTCTCTTCAAGAAACTGCAAAGAAAAAATCAACCTTCTTTACCTCTTTTTTCCCTTCCCTACTATGTCATGAAACAACATGTTTGCTATTACAGGAAGGGACTTAGTGCAGATGTATCTGTGTTAGCTCATTTCAGTTCCCAAGCTCTCTGATGAGAGGAGTAGAGAAGTCTTGAAGTGTTTATGCCATCTCTGCTGTAAGGATGAAACCCCAAACCACTGCAGTTTATGGCATGGCTTTTGAATGATGTCTGTTATGCCAAAATCTAAAACTCTTCAGCTCATGGCCTGGAGAAGCTTTATCAGTTACAGGTTTCAGTCTTTGCTTATTTCTCAGTTGTCTAGACTTAGACTTAAGGTGTTTCACTGACTGCTGCTTGTCTGTCTGACTTGAATGGCTAGATCCTGGATATATCAGTATAAGTCACGTGTATTTTTTGAAGTAGCAAGCTATCACACAGAGTAATCATCAATGCAGTGGCACAGTCAAATAGGAGTGTTTCTCACGGGGGCCAACACTCAAGCACTATTCCTAATGAACTCCATGTACCTAAAGAATACTGATAGACAAAAATGAAGGATAATGTAGACACCTGTAATTATTGTGGTGAAAAGCGATGTGCGGTACCCTAGATCTGTCATGAACAGAAATTTGCTCAATTCTGTTTTAGCAGCAAGTTAGAATCTATTAATACTTTTACAATAAATCACAAGATTAGATGTCTTGATTCTTAGTAGCACTCAATCAGCAATGAATCATTAGCTAATTTAACACTATTCAGTGGAATTTGCTACAGTCAAATATAGTGACTTTGTTAAAGACTCAAGAATGAGAAGGTTCACATTCTGGCAACTTATTGCCAGGAACTGGAGGGGAGGTTTCTAAATTCAGCTGCATGCTTGAACATTTGATCACCTCTCTGTGCTACTCACCCTTCCCTGTTCTCAACTCCCAGAGGATGTCTGGGGTCTGTCCCTAAGAGAGCTCCTCTCTGCTGCAGTCTGTTATTGGTGATGCACAAGAAGCCCACTCTGAGAGGTGTCCCAGTCCAGGAACAGATCCAGATCACCTCCTGCTGCAATCCTCACAAACTCAAGGCACTTGGGGTCCAATTCCTCTCTGTACTCTTCACTGCACTATTACCCACTCAGCTGAACATACAGATAAGAGTTACTGCAAATATTCAGCAAGGGGAAAAGTAAAATGTTGTACAGTATAAAACAAGATCCACCTGCTATTATGGAACCAGTTCTACTGTCTTCCTTCTGGAAGAATGTCCCTAGATCTGTTGAAGAGCCTTCAGACTTTCGTTGTGTTCAGTTCAATCACAGAATCAATCACAGAAGCACCAAGGCTGGAAAAGACCTACAAGGTCACCCAGTCCAACCATCCACCCACCACCAATAGATCTCACTAATCCTTGTCCCTCAACACAAAAACACAAAATCCAAACGTTCCTTGATCACCTCCATGGTTGGTGACTCCACACCTCTCTGTGCAGCCCATTGCACTGCCTGACCACTCTTTCAGATAAGCAGTATTTCCTAACATCCAGCCTAAACCTCCCCTGGCTCAGCTTGAAGCCATTCCCTCTAGTTCTATCACTGTTACACAAGAGAAGAGGCAATTTGTTTTCTTCATCAAAAGCCATTTCAGTTCTGCTGAAGCTCCACGTATTGTATTAATTCTCTGAAGTCTGTTAGGTACTAATTACTTAATGATAGCTATAATGATGCGATGATGATACTGCATCAAAAGTTAGCAAAGCTAAAGTATCTAGGAAGAAAATTATTTTAATATATAACCAATTAATTAGATTAGAATGGCTAAGAAAATTTCAGAAAAGGATGTAAAGAAGATTGGATACTGCCAGCCATCAGGCAATAATGGTGAGTTGAGAGAGTATATGTATGTATATTTATAAATATAGTTTATCCACATTTATCTACTAACCTCTGTTAAACAGGAACTGAAGCCACAACTGAGCATAGCACTGGATGCAATGATGCCTAAGTTTTGCTGTAAGATTTCCATAGTACAACAAAGCAAAAAACCACCATTTTTTATGGGTTAAGTATTTCAGAACTTAAGTCTCTGAGGAGTTCTTGTAATTTGAGTTTTGGATGGTGATGAAACAAACGTTTATGACCAAAGGAAGAAAAGCAGACCTCAGAATTCTTTGGTGAACTGTGATGGGTAACAAACACTGTTTCTGACATTCTAGTTCACTATTTCAATGATTACTAGCATTAAACTCTCTTGTGGTAGGCCATCCTTGCAAAGCTACTGGAAGGCATAGAGGCATCCCAGCTGTCACCGGGAATCCGCCCTCATCTTCTGAATGCTGAGTTTCAGAGAATGCTACAAATGAGGTGGATGTTCAATTGCTCCATTTTGTACAAGATTGGCCAAAAGCTGAAACTCATGAGACACCATAGAGCCAAGTTATTTTCTACGCTTTCGTTACTTGGGATTTAGAGTCAAGAACCTGTCTGACTTTCAGCTCTGGATAGGAACAGTTAGAAGTGACAGATTCACAGAAGCACAGCTGCTTCTAAGAGTGGTGGCTGGAGAGCAGCCAGTCCTTTTTACACAGCTGTACCAACAGCAGTGGTTTGTTTTCATCTCTCTACTGCACAAGTTTTAATCTGCTCTTGTTCAGGTCTTTAAACTATGATTTTTTTTTCTGTAGACTTTCCACCAAGGAAGCAGCAGAGATTTCTTTACCGTGACCTTGGATGTTATTCATTTTAATTGTTTAGCACGGAAAAACATTGCCCTAGAAAATGGTTCATAATTCAAAAATGTTGGCAATGTTAATGGATTTTCATGATGGCAATGTGGCAGGGGCATCTTGACCTCACCTCTGTCTCTTATCAGGACGTGTTGTCAAACAGGTAACAAAGCATTGCTTCTCTGTAGTACACAGCATAAATTAATCAAGGGGAACTCCCACTTTTGACAGCCAGCAAGCGCTCTGATGACTGCACTCATTTTCTCCAGGGCAACAAGCAGGGCGATGGCTGCTCCTCACTGCCTGTTTTCCTGGACCTCTTCATTAACCTGCAGCTTGTCCCCCAGGTGCCCTATCAAAGATGGGAGCCTTGTCATTCAAACTGACATCTGCACACATGTACATATGAACACGCACTGTCTCAGTGCTTACAATATTTAAGGCAGGAAAAATAGAAGGAAAAAAGAAATAAAAAAATGTGATTATTTTCTCATAGGAAGAGATCAAACCCCTGCCCTGCTCACAGCCTTTGGGAAGGTGCTCAGGGCCAGGGCCCAGGGAGCTTCAAGTGCAGGTGAGTACTGAGAAGGAGGAGGAACTACAGAACTACTTCAGGAAAAAAACAACTTGGGGCTTAAATACTAAACAAGATGATACTTGAATTTAGTAAAGGAATGAGTAATGAAAGGAATAAAGTGGAGCACAAAAAGTGGAGTAGAATTGTTTTCTTAGGGAAAGCCCCTGTTAGCTCTATAGGAAAATACTTCCTGGTTGAATGGTAGGGATTGCTACCACCAAATGACATTGCTTTTGCATGACACTCCCACATGTACAAAAAGCAGCAAGCCAGTCTGAAGACATGGTTCTACAATCTACAGACAACAAAACAGCTCAGTTATTTTTTGGAAATACAACTTCTCTCTAAATGAGATGGAGTGCTCCAAATGAGGTGTATGAAATGATGCTTTAATTGCTCAAGTTTGTTTTTAATTGCTCTGGCTTCATCTGATTACCTTTTACACTCAGGACATAAGGTGAGGTGCTTAGAGACTCAAGTCCCTTACATGCCCTCCTATCTTGCACTTAATTGATGGGCTGTGCCATAATTGCTCTTGAATTAAAATGCCTTTTAAAAAAGCTTTTCTACTCCAACATCACCTGTTCCAATATGGTTGCACACCAGCAGCAGTCAGAGTAGCAATGTAATTATTTTCTAATTGTTTTTTACAGTAATAGAATCAAATGACTTTAGGCATATGCTTAATTTCATTCTCTTTTCTGCCTAATTTTACAGGAGGATTCTATCTGGTAAACAAAAGCTGGCAATGCTCTTAGCCCTGAATATATGCAGATGGCAGTTTCAATTTCCTCATGCTTCTTTACTCATCTGTTTGCTGTAATAGACCATTCTTCTGCGTTATGGACTTGGAATACAATCTGAGAAGTATACATGAAAACTAATAACATGGTAGTAGAGATCGCTCCCAAAGTAATGCCTCCTATTTATATCCATGGAAACTGCAACAGATACAAAGAGCACGATAGCACCATTTGATAGAGCAAATTCTCAGCTACAAAACAGCCTTTTTCAACACAATCACCAGCGTTAGCTGTGCCTTTTCACTGATTTCATCAGCAATAACAAGACCCTGCTGGCCATGTTGGTAAAAATCTGCGTGGCCTTCTGGAATTCGGTTTGTCTTTCTTGTCACTGTCACCATTGCTGAAATGCACCACACTCCCTTCACTGTGCTCGTGCTCCCTGCTTGGTCTCCATAGACATTCACAAGTGTCAGTGAGTTTCAGTGGCTGCCATTTTTCTCTGCGCAGAGGAATTCAGTTCCACCCCATTGCTCCATCCCCACTCCCATGTCAGACACCGTTCTGCCAGCCTGCCCTCTGCTGCCATCTGTCACACAACAACGTGGACAAGGACACTGAGGGGAAGGTTCAGCCCCTGCTGCTATCCCACCAGCACCCGTTTCTGATGGTGGGACAACATCATAAAATAGGAGGCATTACTTTCAGGCTGTGGGAATCAAATGTTGTTTCTGCATCAGAAAAAAATAAGAAGATTGTTAATTTCATGGGCTCTGCTACCATTCGGGCCCTTTATTAGAAATAATAGTTCTTTTCAGGGGCCCTTCTACTTTATTGGAGTTTTCTGATAGGTTTTAATTGCTAATCCCCTAGATCAATCTTTCCCAACTACACATACTCAGTATGCAAGTAATATGTATGTATATGCATATTTAAATCCGTAGAGATTTGGTAGATGGAGTGAATTATAAGCACAAAGACTGAAGCTCCTGTCTGTCCAGCCATCTGAAAAACTTCTGGGCCTTCAGTTAAAGGGAAGACAGATGTAATGAATATCTTTACAAATCAGAAACCCCTTGATGTTGGAAAACTACTAGCTTTTGGTGCTGGATAGACAGGGCCTGAGTAATAGAGAATTAAAGGAGAAGTTAAATGATTAAAAACATACATATTAAGCTAGTAACAACTTATGTATAGCCAGCATTGAAAACAGATGTCACACAGATGACAAGAGTGTCCTGAGCAAATTAAGAGGACAATTTGTTGCATGCCTCAGGGAGTGCCTGCAGAAGGTAGTGAGGAAGATGGGGCACCTCACCTCCGTGCTCTTTGTTTGACAAAGGCTCTAAAGAAAATCACCATATCAACATGAACAAGAAGAGTGTTGAGACATCCTGGAGATGATAGGACTGACACCAGATAACAAATAAATTAACAAGTAATTAACAAATGTAAACCTTCTGATAAGACTGTGAACCTGCAGTACCCAGCCAGTGGGAAACAGGGGAGGGGGGGGAGGCAAGGGGGAGAAAACAGGGTACATAGGCTGCCATGTTGTGTCCATAGGTGCTCCTGCTTGTGGGACGCCGCCATTGCAACCGCGAATAAAATCTTTTGTCAGAGATGCCATCCTGACAAAATTGTTTGGGTATTTCCAACAAGAGCAACCCCTGCATTTTCAGGTACTACAGAGACATGACATGCCTCCTCTTTAGTGCAATATTAAGGCTGAAAATACAGCACAGTGACTATGCCTCTGATGGGCACAGTGGCAGAAGAATTTCTAAATTGTAAGAAATTCGAAGGAGAAATAATTTAATGTATGTTTTTGGCATTGGCTGCTACAAAAGGCTGAGGGGCCACTGGGAAAACTGGCTGTGGAAAATCACAGAATCACAGAATGACTTGGGCTGGAAGGGACCTCAAGGATCACGAAGCTCCAACCCCCCTGTGCCATGCAGGGCCACCAACCTCCCCATTTCACAGCAGCCCAGGCTGCCCAGGGCCCCATCCAACCTGGCCTCCAACACCTCCAGGGATGGACGGGGCATCACAGCCTCTCTGGGCAGCTGTTCCAGCACCTCACCGCTCTCATAGCAAAGAACTTAAAAATCAGCATGGATGCAGTCTGAGGGGGAGATCTGAGTGGCACGGGTGGGCTCCAAGAACAGAGCATGCTTACAGGCAGCTGCTCCCTGCCTCCCCACCTGCAGTGCGTGGCTTAGGGCACACTGGGATGTGTGCTAATATGAAACGGTATTTTCTCTCCCAGCAGCATGGAGGAATAATAACATAGGACAAGTAATGCAAAGGAAACAAATAAAAAAAAGCAAAAGATGCACATCAGAAATAAAATACAGTACATAGAACAGAATAATTTCATTCTGCTTTATGATGGTTAGTCAGATTGATATTCAAAAGCTTTACATCAGAAGAGAAAGTAAGGCAAAACACTTCTACAAAACACATCTCTGTTGGGATTTCTTCAGCAATTGTCATTATTTCATGTGCTTATTAGTAAACATTTCATTGCAACATCATGAGAAGGAGAAACAAATATTAGCATAATTGGCATCTTCTTCTGAGAGGAGTTCAGATTCAAGAAGGTGCTCCCCTAATATCACATCTTTCCAAATCAGATTGTTTTCATACCACTCTTCAGAATACAACTTGCTGCTTTATTTCCGTAGCTCAATTAAAGCTAGAATATGAATTTACAAAAGCAAAATGTCTGCTTTTGCAGAGAGAGCCTACCAAGGAATGATGACTGTACTGTATCTTACAAGAGACTCTTTTTGAATTAGTATGTGCAAATATGCTGCAGAGTTGTGGGTTCTGTGTTGGGGTCAGGACTGAGAGGTCATCTTTCCTGGTGCTTGGTGAGAATCGTTCTTTTTCCCAGCTCTGTTATTTATCATCTCTCAGAATGAGACGGTTCTGGTGGCAGGTATTCCCTTTGTCTCACCTATGTGTCTTCCATCACAGCATCTGATGCACTTTGGGGGTGCAATTGCAGGGCCAGTGAGTTTTCTGACATGCTGCACTCTCCTGCAGGAGCATTGGAGATGGGCTGACCAGTTTTGTTTACTGCACACACAGAACGCAGCTTGTTCAATACAGTCTATGGGTAGCTGGTCGCTGGTGGTTATTTTACCATTCGAGGAGAACTGATTAAAAACTTGAGGGAATAATTCTGAGAAGTGTTCTTTCAGGACAGGATCTTCTTCACTGTGTGTATATTTACACAACAAATCCTCCTCTTGGCCTTAGGTTATGATGATACACGGTAACTGAGTACTAACTTAATATAATAAGTATTCAGATAATAAGTATAATAAGTATGGAGCATCTGAAGTGTTGAAGTACATGGGTGATGTTTGGGTGATTCTTCCAGTTTCACGTTGTATTCCATGACAGTGAGGGGCAGAGGTATGTATTGCATGTGCTCGTAAGCAAATGAAGCAGTGTCTTCAGGTCTGCCTGTGTGCCAGTATTGTTTGAGTGCGGACTTTGCAGAGTGCTTCTGATAGTCTGACTGCTCTGGCCGAGCCTCAGAGCAGCCCTGTGCAGTCCCTTCCCTTTAAGTGAGTGCCCACTTTGCTTACAGTCCCCTTGAAATTTCAGACAGCTGGAAGATGAGGCAGTCACACTGCCATCACTGAGGACAGGTGGTACTTGGAAAGATCAGCAGACTTTCTGTTTTCTTCCTCTGCCTTCTACACTCTGCATCTCTATAAAGGCAGCTGCATGCTAGGCCAGAGCAGACACAGCATCTAGTGCTAGGGAAGCAGGGGATTTATGTTCCATCCATCTAAAAAGGATTAAATTCACATCCAAAGAAGTCAATCACCATAAGTATCTCTTTCTTTCTTCCCTTGAGGTGATGCCTCCTGTATGCCCAGCAATAGGGCCGGAGCACTGCCAGGAGGCACCTCAAGACTGCTTCTGCCATAGGTTTTGTGCTTGACCCGGTGATGCTCTGACGCACGCACACCTCACCAAGCAGGATGAGGCTCCCAGAGCTCTGTCTCCTCTGCAGAGCTCCTTAGCAAACAGGCAGGGATCAGACTAGCATCAGTTTGGTCTTAGTCTAATCTCATAATGCTTCAGCTCCTGCCTCAGCACTAAATTCCATTATAGACTGTATTTATACTGATCATGGCACATCCACTACACTTTAGCAGTCAATTCTACCCCAAGACAAGGCCCCCGTTGCTGTGGGCAAGCACGCCAAGAGGTGGGCGGTTATGCAGAGAATTGCAGGTTGCCAACACAAGTTGTGAGACCTGTGCTTCTATCAATATTTAACACCTGGGGCTCCTCTGGCGAATCCAGGCAGGGTCCTGCTGCCGGGGTGCCCAGCTTGGATGTTTGCAGATCTCTATGAAAAAGGCAGAGCCCATCATAAAACAAACACCCTGAAGTGAGCACAGCCGTACATGCTCTGAGGCGCTGCAGCCCAAGCAGGACGATGGCATTATGTGTAGATGTCCCTGACTAGCTCCAACAACCCAGGAAACAGATGGGACTGAATCCCACTCTGTGATTTGGGTGGATTTGTATGTCTGCATCCTGGCTTATGTGGGATTTAAGAAGGGTGAATTCCATGCAATTTTTCTGGCAGAAGAGTGTGTGAATACATAGCCAAGGTTTTGGTGGTCCTCGTGTCTCCTGCTGAAGAGAATAGAAATGCTGCTGAGAAGCACAAACTCTCAAAAGAGATATTCTCTGGTTCTGATAAACCACAGCTGTTGTTAGTTCTGATGTGAATGAATATCCAGTGATGAAAACTGATCACAGCGTAGGTATTTCCAATCTGCATTTATGATTGAAAGGACTGAAGAGTGTTTGCATTGATTAACTGGTAATATTTCATGTATATGACTATTAAATAACACTTTTCTGCTCTGTAAAGCCCATGTTTCCTACCCTCAATTTACCACAACCAAAACACGGACTTTAATGAGCAGATTCATAACCGTAGCAATTCTGGGAGGAAGGAAGGGGGGAAAAAGTCTCTCCATTGCCCTACTGATATTTGTGAAACTACAAATACAGATTCCAGATCTGCTGTACAGACATTGTCAGCACTACGCTTTGAAACTTGCCTGCTTGCTCATCCCACTTTAATTAACGAGGGCTCAAACAGGTGTTGGTGGCACAACAGGCAGCGACTGACAAACAATTTTTAGGCCTGCGATTATCTCATTTATGCCACTGCTCCAGAACACAGAGCCCATATCATTTGACAGAGGGTATCATTACAGCTCTGAGCTGTGCAGGCACGTTCATCTTTCTGTTGGTCTTTTTCTTGTCGTTGTTTTTAAAATATCTATTTGTTGACTTGCTGGCGTTTTCCCAGGTGTGGCTCTCATGGTAAAACTGATTGAAAAGCTTAGGCTATTCTTTCTTCAGAAATAGGCAATTTATATTACTAAAACAATCTAATCAAGGAACTAAATGGCCTTTGGATAGAGAATGCTGAATCCACTTCATTATCATCTCTGGTTTCTCAAGTGAAAGTGACATAAATTGCTTTGAACTAGAGCTCAGCAAAATCCTTCTCCAAATATGTATAAATTGCCTCAAAATGAAAGCTGCCCAAGTTCAGCAAAACCTAAAGTACATTAAGAATCCAGCCAAACTTTAAAAGTTCTAATTGAAGTATCCCAGGCTCCTTAAAGAGTGCAACTGATTTTCCATGCCCCTGCTGTTATCCATTCTGATACTTTCCAAATACAGCATTCTTTTTTTTTTTTTGGAAAATATCTTCTTTTAAAATGTGAACTTTGGGCAACACATGGAGCACCTGCCATTCCTCGTGGCTTAGAGCCAGCTGCCTGAAATTAGATGGAATCAGGGATTCCATCAATCCTTGAGACCGTGAAGGGGAATAGCATAGTGCTACTTTGCTGTCTGTACTTCATATATCACAGCAAAATCCATGAAGTAACCAAAGAGAAACCATCCGAGGTAGTGCAAATTTCACATCTGCCTAGGATTTAGTTAACTGTCTTCAGAGCACCCACGTGGTGCTGTGCTGCGGATCTGTGACTGCAACACAGTGCATCATCAGCACTGTTTGAGCTGTGGCTGAGCACAACATCACGGCTTTCTCTTTTTCTCACAATACAGAGAGCAGGCGAGGAATAGGCAAAAAGTTGGCCAAATGGATATTCGAGGTCAGGTACCATCGTGCTCAGTGATGCCAGCTGATTTGGGGTGGGTTGTCTTTCCAAGGGCCACTTCTCAGAGGCAGCTGGGCTTTGGTCTCCCTGTGGGAGCTGTAAGTGATTGCCTTGGCATGATATGATTTTTTTTTCCCTTCCCTTCTTACCCAGTCTTTATCTCGACCTACAGCTGTCTCTCCTTTTACCCTTTCCTGCTCACTCCCCCAGTCTATGGGATTCCATCTTTGAGTCTAACTGCACACTCAGAGGCTACTGAACTAAAAAGCTTCTTGGCTTGTGTAGAAAGTTGAGTGTTTAAGTTGTGTATAGAAACACTATAATCACAACTCCTCCTGCTCTTGAGACAATCAAGGAATCAACTGTTTCAATGCCCACAGGATCATTGCCGGCTGTTGCTAGTAATTATGTGGGAGTGGGCAGGCTTCCCCATCCTTATGAGCTCCAGAGAGGAAAATACACCCTGGGGTGCTTCTGAGTAGGAAGCCTGCATGTCAGAAATGTAAGATATCTTGGCAGTGGTGGTGTTGATGCCAGAAGACAGCCATGGGAAAGAAAGACTTGCAGATGGCTGAGATGTCACGCTTTGCCCACGTGTTGTTTCTTTATTACTTTGCTTTGACGCCTTTCTTGGTACAGCTCAAGTGGTGCAGAGGGAAAGAGCTGACGTCAGGGTACAGCCTCAGGCACCAAGCTCCAAATGTCCACATTGTTTAATTGTTAGCACAGTTCCTTGCGTGCATCCTGTGTGTTAATTAGCAGAGCCCTGAACAGCACCCTGCCATTGTCTGCGGATCACGTTTCTTAGAAATTATTACCACTGGTCATCTGAACTTGGACGCTTTGTTTAAGGGGAAAGAGAATTTAAGGCTGTGAACATCAGGCAAACCATGCCATTTGGCCTCAGAGAAATATCCATAGTGACCTTACTTAGTGGTGAAGGCATGGCTTGGAGGACCAATGGGAACCAAAGCATCGTGTGAAACAGAAGGTTAAATCTGTGAATTATTGCACAGATACCACAGTACAAGGTAGCACAATTTCTAAGCATGAAGAATTTATGTGCTGAATGACCCAAGAGGCCAAAAGAATATTAGCTGTTGTAAAGAATGTTATTCTGGGCACAAAATATGCCTGGAATAATTGACAAAGTAATGAATTTAAGTTACCATAATAAATTTACATTTCCAATTACAATTTTAATACATGCATGTATAATTGAAATTACGATAGCAGCTGTAAAATTAGTGTATTTCTTTATTAAAAACACCTAAATCACATAGTTCAAAGAAGAGTCAAGGACAAGATCTGACAAGTAGCTTTCCATTACGCTTCAGAAAGCTCTACAGCCACCGTCAGCAACTTTGGATTCCATAGAGCTTGAGAAATCAGCCCCTAAAATTTAAGTACTGTGTTTCTCTGTAGTGCTTACGAAACAAAGAGGCACACAGCTGGGAACGGAGAGGAAGGAGTCCACGTGCAGGTAACTGAACCCGGGTTTCCATCCCCCCACCTCGTGGGCTGCCGAACTTGTGCCTGTACGTGGAGACCTGATGCACATCCAGGGCCGCCCAGCTCACCTGAGTGACTCTCATCCCTTCAGTTTACTTCAAACTGCTCGTAGAGTTCAAATGTTTAAAATCCGTTATGCACAAAACCTGGTGTCATGCTGATATCAATACACATCTATTTCACTTCTGCTTGGAAGAGAGCAATGACATCTTTCCACCCCCTGTAACACCACTGGAATAATTGTTTTGCCATCTTTCAAGAACAGTTATCTTTCAGAACATGTTATCTTCAAACACTTAATCATTTTCAAATCAAGGCTGTACTCAGTCACACTATTAAGTGAGAAAAATTTTAATGATCCACCCGTGTAACACTTTAGACTTCTGAATAACTGAAGAGAATCCAAATGCCAAAATATTTAAAATGTTATAATATTCTCAGGAAATTCTGATCTCGGAGCTTGATACCATTTAAATATACATAATATGATGTTAAGAGTTCATCTGAAATTCTAACCAAAAAAAAGAGATGTTAGAATGTAATTGATGCCAGCCAGCTGGTACTGGAGAACATCTTTATAGGTGTATTTAGCTACTAGGATTCTAGCTATGACCGATTAAAAGAAAAGGATAGAAATGTTCCCTCTACATAAAGGAGTTCTAGATTTAGTATTGTTTTGATGGAAAAATTTTTAATTGATCAGATATTGAATGAAGAAAAAAGGGGTTCAATGATAACCTTCAGACAGGTGCTGCTTATTATTATCTGTGTGGCTGCTTAGATAATTATTAAACTGCATGTGATATGTTTTTTAAATCATTTAGAAGATACGACAGAATGCATCATGGCGAGGCAGTGAAAACTGACAGAACAGCAAACATAGAGACTAAGTATTGGTACAGGATGATTTGGATGGCTTGGCTTCAAGCCCAGGAATTCAGCCTTCCCCACAGAAAACCTATGTTTGACCAGTGGAATAACTTGCTAGACTTGAACAATGGAATGGACCAGACCTCCATTGCCTGTAGAGGAAGCCTGATGTTTAACAAAGGTTATACCAAGAGGGACACAAGCCTATCACAGCATGTGGGTGAGGCATCACGTAAGATTTTGGGTCCATTGAGTTCAGTGTGCAACAAGCAAGATGTTAGTATGGAAAGGGATCTTTCCTGTGGATAAGGCTTCACTAAGATTATTATAAGCTATTTCTAGTTATGGAACATCTATATTAAGACAGACATGGAAATAATATTAAAGAGAGTTCAGGGGAGGATCCAAGGGTTGGAAATCACTCTTACGATGTAAGCTCCATGGAGCTTATCTAATTTACTTCATTGAAAAGGAAGGTTAGGAAGTGAATTAACTTCCATGTGCAGCTATTTCTATATAGAGACGTGTGGCAGCAGCAGGCTGTCAGACTTGGGGACAGGAACTTAACTGTAACTATAGACTGCGAACCAAAGTTAAGGAAAATTGATTTTGGATAATCCACTTTGTGTAATGAGGATGGATAAACACGACGATGGCTTACTGATGGATGTAGCTGAAGGTACCAACATTAGAAGGGCTCTAAATAAGACTGGGATCTTTTGAAAGAAATTACTCCCTGAAAACAGTGATCAGATGAGAGGTTTGTGCTGGTTTGCTCAAACAGCAGATATTATCCCTGACTGTCTGGGATGAAAATGCTTCTAACACTTGAGGTACTTCAGATAACATACGCAATTGTTTCGTGTACATCTAGTCATGAGAAGCAAAGCTAATAGTGCTTGAAAACATGTGCAGTTCAGTGGAATTGCAATGGACTCCAAAGCATTTTAAGGCTGCCATTAATTTGTGACACAGAAGTGGTATAAAGCAAACATTCTGTAAATTCACAGCTTTAAAATCTGAATTTGAAACATATTCCTTAGGAGTTGGGAGCAGTTTTTGTTTTGAAATGATGTCTTGATGTGTTATTATTTAGTCCTTCTAAGAGCTGAAAGGAGGAAGCATATCATGCTGGCAATGAAGAAAACCGTCACTTGCTGTTGCTACGTGCTTTTTAAAGCACAGACATAATTCTGGCAAAAGTTTATGGAAGAAGTTTAGGAGGAAGTTTTTCCCCCCGAGGGTGGTGAGGCACTGGCACAGGTTGCCCAAGGAGGCTGTGGATGCCCCATCCCTGCAGGCATTCAAGGCCAGGCTGGATGTGGCTCTGGGCAGCCTGGGCTGCTGGTTGGCGACCTGCACACAGCAGGGGGCTGGAGCTGGATGAGCTGTGGGCCTTTGCAACCCAGGCCATGCTGGGATTCTGTGATTCTATGGAAAGCTTTTTAAATGGCAGTAGTGGAAGATTAAAACATTGCTTTCTCTGCTATTGTGGATTTTCACTGTGGAAACTTTGAGGTTCAGGATATGCCATGCTTTGATGTACAAGGAAAGAGTATCCAGAAACAGTGGTAAACCTCTGGTGTAGTGCAACGCTTCATACTGCAGTGATAGCTGTTAACACACTTATTCCCACAGCAAAAGGAATCACATACTGCCCCTGTTGCATGCATTGCTTTCCTTGAGTTCATATTGCTCATTAGTTGCACAATTCTGGTGCAAAGTGAAGACTAATGCTCAATAGCGTTGAAGTCCTATTGCATCACTAATTCTGCTGGCACACATATATGTTCACTTTAACCAGGTTGCATTGTTCTGACAAACCCCCTTTGTCAACCAGTTTTACAGCTTTGCCAGCAATACAAAGCAGTGCCTACTTCTGCTGGTGACCATGGGGATGCCTTGCTTTGCCTATTGTGGCAGCACAGCAGAAAAAGGCAATCTTCTTCCCTTCTGCTAGCTGCTGAGCTCTAGTGTTACAGCATGCAGTTACAGCTCTCCTTTAGAGCATTCTCCCTCTGGATCCCACATTACCTCATGGCACAATGAGAGCTGTTCTGGACAAAGCACTTCAAAATAGACTCCAGAGTGCAATCTGCAGTGCCTGGGAGCTTTAATATATCTCTTGAATCTCTATTTTTTGCAATTCGTTCCTTTTAGTACTAATAACATGAAATATTTCCTAGAGAGCTTTCATTCATACGTCTGGGAGAACTACAGGAAAACAGCATGGAATGAGAGCCCCAACTGGCTGTGTCTGCTTATCTGTGTTTATGCTCTCCCCAGCTCAGGGGTACCAAACTGCTGCTTCTTGCAAGAAATTAGACCGTGGAGGTGAATAGATGCTCAGAATAAGCCTGCAAAGTCTTGGTTGTTATCAGTAACCAAATGATAAGGGAATTTGTTTGACTGTGTTTTCTTTGTTTGCCTCGTTGTTGTGAATGTTAATTCCTCATTAAAGAACTTTGGTAACTAGAAGTAATCACAAAATTGTAGGGGTTGGAAGAGTCCTCTAGAGGTCATTGAGTCCAGCCCCCAAGTGAAATTCCTCTGCGCTACAGTCAAGGAGAGAAGGACAGCACAGCGGGTGGTGAGTTAGAAGGAACAGGAAGAAGGAAAGGATTCTGTTTGTTTCCTTCACCCTTGCCTCCCCCTTCTGCTTTCATATCCATTGCCTGTGATAAAACTAAAGGTCAGCACAAACGTGTTTCTGTAATAGGAGAGTAGGGTAAGTACTTGTAGATCCCTCTGTCTTGTACCTGCTTTGTTAGATCTGCAGGTTAGCAGTGGTGGTGACTTTTTCCAAACAAATTTCCTACGACTCATTTTAAAAAAAAGAGGACAGAGAGAGAACTGGAGTGTCTGATGTTTGCTTGTTTGTTTTCCTTTCCCTGAGGATTGATTCTGTTTTCATAAATCAATAAAAAACTCAGAATTTAAAGGTTGCTTCTGTGGAAAAGAATTAATGTCAAAGTCTCCTCTTTCCATTTCCCATCCTGCCCTGAACAGGAGCACTTCCTTCTCCACAAAGATATGGAGCTGACTCTCTCTCATTCCTTTATATTGCTGCTTCTCTGTCATACCACCTCAACAGCCTACATACTACCAGGTCTCTGCTTCTGTGCCATTTCAGATTCAAAGGTCCTCCATAGCTCTGTCAGCATAAAAAAATATGTATGCCAGAGAAGCTCTGCCAGCCAGGTGGGGTCCGCTTTCCTGGCCACTGTGAGTGAACTCAGTCCAGGCTGCTCTCTGGCACATGGATTTGGTGTCATTAATGGGAGCTTCTTATGTCTGTTATTAAAATCTAAGAGCATTCCACACACACTGGTGAATGTTTCTGGTTGGGCTAAGTTTGTTCCACACCCTTCTTCCATTTGGTTGCTTGTCTTCTTCCCTTTATCCTTTTTCCTTTCTCCAGCATAATCTGATCCTGTCTAAATTTCAGCAAATGAAATTAATACCCAGAAGGCTTTGCCTATTTTTATTCCAGACGTATATCTCCACAATTAAATTTCCTGCCACAAAAAGAAAAGCAAAGCTGATCCCAAGCCCCTGTATGGATCTCACCCACATCCCACTGCCTTCACATGGTCCCGGTGAGGCTCTGGGTCAGGGCTGAGGAGCAGATGGTTCCATCCAGGCAAAAAGCACAGCTCTCATGTATCACAGAATCATAAAATCACAGAACAGCCTGGGTTGCAAAGGCCCACAGCGCTCATCCAGCTCCAACCCCCTGCTGTGTGCAGGTCGCCAACCAGCAGCCCAGGCTGCCCAGAGCCACATCCAGCCTGGCCTTGAATGCCTGCAGGGATGGGGCATCCACAGCCTCCTTGGGCAACCTGTGCCAGTGCCTCACCACCCTCGGGGGGAAAAATAGGAAGTTCTAAAGAGACCTGAAAGCAGTCCTGAGTGTAGGTGCTCTGGTGGAGATACAGTACTTTAAGCACAGACATCACCATCAGAGCAATGTAGATACGGGCTGAATTATTTAACTCATTACCCCCTCACTTAATTAAGCTGACTAGAGATTTGAGCAAAGGACGATAAAAAGGCACCAATTATGTGTGTTACAGCACTGAATGGGAATCTGACGCTCAGACTCAAACTTGTGTCAGAAGGGGCTGTTCAGGAGTGCACAGCTGCAGCTGGTGGTTGCAGCCCGACACTTCGCACACTCCAGGATAAGGCAAAATTCCTGCAGCAGCAGCATTTATGTGGGTAACTGTGGGCTGCTTATGCAGTGTGATCGTCAGCAGGGAGATGTGGTGTGATCCGACAGCACCAGCTCACAGTGAATGGCAGCAAAGATGTCATTCAGATCTGATAATCAACTTAGGAGAGCAGAGTTTTAGGTTAGATATTGGGAGGAAGTTTTCCACCCAGAGGGTTTTTGGGTATCTTTTGGATATTTGAGTTTACTTGAGACCCTAATGCTAAAAAGAATGAAAAATGTTTCGCGAGGGTGCCTTGACTCTTTCATTTATTACATTTTATCACGTGGAATCTCAAGTATCTGATCACTGTTTAGTTACTTTTCATTAAATGCTAACCCATCTTATCTGAGAGCCCTGTAGTCAAGAATTACTCATAGCCAGATATCAGAAGATCAAATACGACCTACATATTATGAGCTCACTGGGCAGAAAGCTGCACCTGATCTTGGAGATGCAATGTGTGAGAATGCAGGCTGTGTGCTGAACGCTCCTAACTGCTGTCACAAGGCCTGGAATGCAATTTCTGCAGTACATTTCTATCACTGTTGCAGTAAATACAATTAGATGCCATTTCTCCATTGGAAAAGCAGCATGAGCTATTTTTTTTTTACCTGCCTGCATGAATAATTCCCTCGGAGTAATATAACAACCTCTGCTCTCTTTCTTATTTGAGGATTTTCTTATTACTTTTTCCTAAAACGCTTATAACATAATTTTCTTTCTCTTCCTCAGTATTTATTTCTCCGGGGCTCGGAAGATCAGCAGTAACTTGAATCAAGATCTCTTCATTAAGCATGAAATACTTTGACTCAGCTCTTAGATGCCATCACTGGCATTCAAAAAGCACAACGCCATTAGAAATTGTATCATCTCCTTTAATTTACAGACAAATAAAAACACAGAGCTCCCAGGAAGTGGACCCACATTACCAAGTCGGCGACTTGCAAAGTCAGCAATGGCACCTGGACCTCCTACACCCTATGGAGTCAGTTCAGCGTGGCGCACGTTTCTGGTGCTCTGATATAAATTTTCCCTTCCTTATATACCACAGTTTTTCTCTTACTTTCAGATGCGGAAAATGTTCCAGATGTTCCTAACAGCTGCCAAAAGAAGCTGCAATCTGAGCACTCAGCAAAGAGAAAAAAAGAATGGAGAGGAAAAGGTTCTGCTTCCTGTCTGTGGGCACGGGAAACTGAAGTATTCACAGCGCAGCAGATGATTTACCCTTCTAGGCCGCAGAGAAAGTCCACAGAGATCATGAAATCACAGAATTGCCAACTGTGCTCAGTTGGAGCCCAGCGTTCAGGAATTTCAAAGCCATGGTTGACAGACAGAGAATAGGAGGCACAGAACCTACAACAAGAAATTCAATTCCCCAGGATCTCCCAAAGAAAACTGTGTACCGATGAACTCACAAAATCCACTTCTGTTGGCTGCATTATGTCCTTACAATATCTGCAATTGAAACAGCCTAAAAACTGGGGAGTTCTGAATACGCAGCGTAGCTGAAATTATCCTGTTTTGAATATCCTGCTTTTAATCCGGTTGTCTTACAAGAGATTATTTCCAAAGGCTAGAAGTAAATTAAAGATATATTTTCAATTGCATTTTTAGCTGTGCAATGTTCCTCAACTCACTGAACGCAAACTCCAAAATGGCACAGTGTCTGTGGAGTTAATTGCTCACAAATACTACATTAATTGTCCACATCACATGGCACTGTCACGTTCAGTTATGTAAAATACAAAGACTCACGAATTCATTATATGAACGATTTCTCTTGAACATGAGAAATGCCATTTCTGGACCACGTGCATGGTATGGAACTGCAGATACTTAAATACATCATGAGCTTTTTAATTATCTCAGCCAGCAGAAACAAACACCAGTCTGGTAACTTAAAGTCCCATCCTCATCACTAGATACCCCAAAATCACATGAAAAATGTTTTGAGTTCTCAGTAATTCCTTCAAAAAAACAGAGAAGAAAGTGCTGATAGCAGAGGTGAAGTTGCAAAATGACCTGGAAGGCCTAAGGCTGGTGGGAAGAGAACCAGGCCAGAAGTAAAGCAGGCAGCTGGGAGCCCTGCCTCATCCCACCTTTCACAGGGCCACCATTTCCACAGCACAGTGAATCCTTTGGAAACTGCATCTTTCTATTACGTGTCAACGGGAAAGGGAGAGAGCGTTTGTATCAGCAATGTGTCTCAGCGGTGCACTCAGGGAGCAGCTGAAAGCTTCTCTGAACAGCACAAATGCAAAGTTAAGCACCGAGTGCAGCCTTTTTCCTGCAGCACAGGGCGTTCCTGCACACCAGAGCCCAAAGCCCAACTGTGTGCACACAGCCGCGCTGAAATAAAACTGGGCACCGACTGCCATTGCTCTCTCTGGAGCCTTTACTGCAGGCACTCGCGGGGCGGGGGCGAATCCCGGCGGCTGCCGCGGCTCTTCCTCTTCGGGGCGCGCCGGGGCCCCGCGCGAGCGCTCTCCGCTCCGGACGGAAGGGCCGCCGCCGCCGCCGCCCGCCCGGCTCTTCCCGCGGCTCCTCCGCCGTCGCGGGATGCCCGGGTCCCCCGGCGGAGCCTCCGAGCGGCTCCTCGGTGCCGGAGGCGGGAGGATCCCGACGGGAGGCGCCGGGGCCGGCTGCGGGGCCGTCCTCTCGCCCTCCCGCGGCGCGGCCGTCCCGCCGCCCCGGCCGGCATCGGATCGGGGGCCGTACGGGGCTGCGGCGATGTCGATGAGGCGCCGCGTCGCCGTCGCTGATGGCCTGCGGCTCCCGCACCAAGGCCGCCCGGTCGAGCCCGTGCTCGCAGAGGAGGCTCACGGTGGCCCGCGGTCCCGCCTGCGCTTCCCGCCGGTCGCCGCCGGACGCGGCCCGGATCTCCTCCTGCAGCCGGTGGAGCGGGGCTGCGAGGTCTGCCGGATGTCGACCGAAAACCGCGGCCCGGCCCTCGGCTGGGAAGTTGTGCTCGGGTGCAGCGAGCGCCGGCTCTGCGGGCCCCTGCTCGTCCTGCGGGCCGTCATCCGAGTGTCCGTGGGCTGCGGGATGGAACGCTCGAGATCATCGTCATCCGACCTCACGGAGCAGCGGACGCCGCTTATGTTGTGCCCGCACACGGCGCGACTCGGCTTGTGCTCGGCCCGCCGGGTGGCACAGCCGTAGCAGAGCCGGTGTTCACAGAATCACGGAATTGTAGGGGTTGGAAGGGACCTCCAGAGATCATCGAGTCCAACCCCCTGCCAAAGCAGTTCCCTACAGCAGGTCGCACAGGTCGGCATCCAGGCAGGTCTTGAACATCTCCAGAGAAGGAGACTCCCCCACCTCCCTGGGCAGCCTGTTCCAGTGCTCCGTCACCTCACTGTACAGAAGTTCTTGTGCACATTGGTGCAGAACTTCCTATGCTGCAGTTTCCAGCCGTTTCCCCTTGTCCTGTCTCCACTCACCACTGAAAACAGTCTGGCCTCGCCATTCTGCCCCCCACACCTCAGATATTTATAGACCTGGATCAGGTCCCCTCTCAGTCTTCTCTTCTCAAGGCTGAACAGACCCAGTTCACTCAGCCTTTCCTCACAGGAGAGATGCTCCAGGCCCCTCACCATCTTTGTGGCCCTCCACTGGACTCTTTCCAAGAGATCCCTGTCTGTTTTGTGCTGGGGAGCCCAGAACTGGACGCAGTGCTCCAGATGAGGCCTCAGCAGGGCAGAGCAGAGGGGGAGGATCACCTCCCTCGACCTGCTGGACACGCTCTTTTTAATGAGCCCAGAATGGCATTGGCCCTCTTGGCCACAAGGGCACACTGCTGGCTCATGGCTGACCTGTTGTCCACCAGGACACCCAGGTCCCTCTCCGCAGAGCTCCCCTCCAGCAGCTCATCCCCCAACCTGTACCGGTGCATGCAATTATTCCTCCCCAGATGCAAGACTCTACACTTGCTTTTGTTAAACCTCATCCGGTTTTTTTCTGCCCAGCTCTCCAGCCTGTCCAGGTCTTGCTGAATGGCAACACAGCCTTCAGGCGTGTCAGCCAATCCTCCCAACTTCATATCATCAGCAAACTTGCTGAGGGTGGCCATTATCCCCTCATCAAGGTCATTGATGAAGATGTTGAACAAGACCGGACCCAGCACCGACCCCTGGGGGACACCACTGGTTACAGGTCTCCAGCCAGACTCTGCACCGCCAACGACGACCCTCTGCGCTCTGCCAGTCAGCCAGTTCTCAACCCACCTCACTGTCCACTCATCCATCCCACACTTCCTCAGCTTTGTTATAAGGATGTCGTGGAGGACAGTATCAAATGCCTTGCTGAAATCAAGGTAGACTACATCTACCGCTCTTCCCCCATCCACCCAGCCAGAGACAACATCATAGAAGGCTACCAGGTTGGTGGAGCACGACCTCCCGCTGGTGAACCCGTGCTGACTGCTCCTGATAACCTCCTTTTCTCCCAGTTGTTTCGATATGGCATCCAGCACCAGCTGTTCCATCACCTTTCCAGGGACAGAGGTGAGGCTGACAGGCCTATAATTACCTGGGTCTTCCTTCTTGCCCTTTTTGAAGACAGGAGTGACATTGGCTATCCTCCAGTCTTCAGGCACCTCCCCCATTATCCAAGACCTCTCAAAGATGATGGAGAAATGTTCGGCAATGACCTCTGCCAGCTCCCTCACACACCCCATCAGGTCCCATGGATTTGTGGACCTTAGTACTGCCTAGGTGCTCACGCACCACCTCTTTCCTGACTAAAGGGAAGTCTCCCATTCCCCAGCCCCTCTCACTAACCTCCAGGGTGTGGGAAACCTGAGGGAGAGCCTTTTCTCTGAAGACGGAAGTAAAGAAGGCATTCAGTATCTCTGCCTTCTCAGCATCTCCCCCTCCAAAACCCCCTCCCTCACTTAGTAAGGGGCCCACATTCTCTCTCATTTTCCTTTTGCTGTTAACATACTTGAAGCCTTTTTTATTATCCTTCATCACTTTAGCCAGATTCAGTTCCAGGTGGGCTAACTTCCTCGTCGCATCCCTGCAGGCCCTGACAACATTCCTGTATTCTTCCCAAGTGCTCAGACCCTTTTTCCACATTTCATGGACCTTCTTCTTTCCTTTGAGCTTGCGTATGAGCTCCTTGCTCATCCACACAGGTCTCCTGCATCCTTTTCCCGATTTCTTGCTCACAGGGACGCACCGATCCTGAGCTTGGAAGAAGAGCTGTTTAAATGCTGACCAGCTCTTAGAGGCCCCCTTACCTTCCAACACCCTAGCTCACGGGATAGCTCCAAGTAGGTCCCGAAGAGATCAAAGTTGGCTCTCCTAAAGTCCAGGGTAGCAATCCTACTTTTTGCTTTGCTTCTTCCATTCAGGATCTTGAACTCCACCATCTCATCTCAACCCTACAATTGACCAGCTAACCTGTCATTACTACTCAGTAGTACAACAGACAGTATTTCTGCTATTCATATAAGCTTGGTATGCAAGACGAATGGCACGTGAATTCTGCAGTGGTGCTGAACTGCTTTTTAATTGCTTCTTTCAATCTGCTCACCTGTGGGCGATCTCGTCCATGCTCTCACATGCGTGTGTTTTGTAGGTTTTTTTCACATGAAGAGGTTTTGGAAGAGTACAAAGAATAGGGAGACAGTGGCTTGCTGGACTTGGATTCAAGATCACAGCTGATGTAAAAGCAGAAAAGAATCCTACTAAACTGTGAAGTACTCCAGTCAAACCAATCTTGTAGCAATCTACTTGGAAAAATAAGGCCCTTTCAAATCACAACATCTGCTGCAGCTACCTTTACTTGCAGTAAGATGCAGTGTATGGGCACAGTTTTGAAACCTGCCGTGTTTCATCGCAGTGCTGTTGTGTTCGACCAGCAGAGATTTGTTTTTGCAGGCCTTGTAATACGTATCTACTTTCCAGCAAGCACTTTTCAAGACAGCTTCATTTTCAGGATGAAAACCGCCTTCAGATCTGCCTCTCCCCTCAGCTTTCAACGAAAAAAAATAATCCCAATTTCTGCTCATTAATCCTTTAAAAATCACTTTTTTCTTTTAATTCTAGTCTGCCTAGAAATTAAACAGGTGCTATTGTTAAAATGTGGAACTTAACCACTAAATGTAGTCTATTTAGAAAACATTCATTTTGAAATTAACCCCCAAAAGTGCAAAGGGCTCCATTCCGAGAATGCTGAGCTGGAACTGAGAACACGGGCTTTGATATTCTTGTATTTATTTATTGGCTATAGAAAGGAATTTGACTGATGTGTTCCTATTAGAAAGTGTACGATAATGGACCTGCATGTTGTCATTAATGGGAAATGTCAGCAGTAGTCCTGAGCACGCAGTTAAGTCCACCACCTCAAAATAAAGCAATAGATATGATTATTTGTAAAGCATTTCCTCGCCCAGACAGACATCATAGATTAGCACTGTTTTCAGCATGAAACTTTTACAGTATCCTCTATCAACTTGTGCTTCAGCTTCGCTGTCTTCATTTAGCACATACAGTGCAGTGGGACCAGGCTAGCCAAAAACTCCTTGTGCTGTGTTGCAAAGTGCTGTGTTGCAAAGTGCTGTGTAATAGGTATTCAGAAGACATTCATTTGCCTGTCTCAGCAGGATTATAGGAGAAGGAAACCAAAACAAATGAATATAGCATTAGGATTAATTTACTCATAATTCTCTCTCTACTATTTACCCTACCACTGACTAGCACATGAAGGAAGATGTGACTCAGCCATACCGCTGTGGTTTTCAGCAGTTTTCTCCAACCAGTCTGTCATCCACTCAAGTCTTTTTTAAAAGGAGCTGCAGGCTCCCGTGTCTTTCTGAAGTTCATCCTTGCTTTTCAAGGGACAAATGCTAGAGCAGGGGAAGGTTCGGTCCGGCGCCAGTGCTGCGCGGCGCTGTGAGCAACATCTGCAGAGAGAGCATTGCCATCGTGTGGCGGTGCGACCCCACCGCAGCAGTGAGATTTTTCAGCGCCATATCTGATGTGACCAGAATTGTGCAGCGAGGGAAGAGCCTGCAAATCCCACTCATTTCCCCGCCTTCTCTGATCTGCTTAAAGACATCTCAAGCCAGTTTGTGCGTCTCTACTATTACTTCATCATAGCGGGAGATTTTGGAGTCCTCTACTGCAAAAAGAGCATATGAAGTTACAAGTCCTGGTGCTACCACACCAACGTGACTTTGCCTCCAGGGATGCAGAAAGGTCCCTCAGGATGACAGCCACTGCATCATCCCAACTATTCTCCAGCCTCCTCACCCCTCTATGATGGGGACAGTTTCTCCATGACAGCACGGTTGTATCAGAGGAGGTTTAGGTTGGACATGAGGAAGAACTTTTTCTCTCAGTGGTCAGGCACTGCAATGGCTGCACAGGGAGGTGGTGGAGTCGCCCTCCCTGGCAGTGTTCAAGAGGCGTCTGGATGACGTGCTGCGAGATGTGGTTTAGTATTTGTGGTGGCAATGGTGATGAGGAGACGGTTGGACCAGATGGTCTTATAGGTCGTTTCCAACCTTGTGATTCTACGATTCTATGGCAGGCACTGGTGAGCACAAATTTATTCAGATGCAGGGCCTGGTGGCTTTCTTATCTCCTCTGCAACCACATAGTTGGGGTGGTGTGGAGAGATGGGGCCAGGCAGGATGGCACAGCCCCAGCCCTGCCCTCCACACCAGCCCTTCATGATGTCTCCTGGCCATCACAGAAATGGCAAATGGCAACTTCACCAGCACAGGCTTACTGAGAAGCTCCTGGCAAAGTGACTTCTGCCACATGAAGGTCTGTTTTGGTCATGGGTGGGGCTACAGCACCCTGAGCTTCCCCACGCATGCTACGTGAGCTGTGCCTCTCCTGATGTCCATGCTGAGCATTTCTGAATGGCCATGGCAGAGCAGGGACATTCCTGCAGGGAAAGGACTGCGTGCAGATCCAACATGGTGTGCTCAGCCATTCACAGCAACATAGGTGTGCAGCAACCAAACAGAGCGGGGCCATGGGGATGACTGGTGTCGCAGCCTGCTATCAGAAGAATAACTCAGCAACAACCTTTCTGCTATGATGTACTAACTCTGAGAAGCAGCAAGCTTCAGGTGACCATTATTCATATGGAAAGACACAGCCAGAAGATATCAGCTGATGTAAATAATGTTATTGACTTCCATACTCTAGAATTCCTAACACCATATTTGTTCTGTAGTTGAGAGAGTTCAGTTAAACTTCTAAGAGCTTTGTAGAAAGTGTAAACTTGTTTCCTGGCCTCAAGAAAATACATGACAGAAAAAGGGTCAAAGCAGGATTTGGGAATTCCAGGCGATGAAGGTGGAAAGGTTTGCTGGAGGAGATCATTTGTCTTTAAGTCAATGGAGTCACTTTGGAGGTGGAAGAGCTAGTAAACAAGAGAGACATTCCGAAGTTGACGTGTCCAACACTTGGGCTTGCCTGGGCCACATGGAATGAACAGTAGTTGCCTTGCTTTGCATATAAAAGATATAATAAATTTGATGTATTTAAGTAACAAAGCTTATTTTTTAATGTATTTTTTGTTAAAACATAAAAAGCAGGGACAACAAACACATAAACAAACACATAAAACTAGTGGGATGATTGTCTTTGTATTTCTGAAGCCAATGCATCACTCTTGTTCGATGGCAGTGGCTGCCATTCTTAGTGAGTTCTCAAGGTGTTTGTCAGAGATTTCTCTTGAAACATTACTTCTCCTGTACAGCATCCTTGATAATAATTGTTCACAAATGTACATACTGCCAAAAAGTGCTGAAGTGAATAAGGTGTGGCTGTGGACAGAGGGATATTTTTCTCTGGAAAGAGAGGGCTTATGAAAGTCTGGTAAAGAAACATGACCACGTTTTTCTTTGAGTGTCTCTATGCATTCGATGTGAAAATTTGCACGCAATGTGTTTATGTCGACCGTTTACAAATACACAAAAATATTGATTAGTTTTATAAGAAATCTTTAAACCTATTCTCAAATTTATTTGTGAAAATGGAAAGCAGTGCTGCACATTTTTCACTGTTCACAGGGCCGTATTTAAGCAATGTATCAAAATGCAGGAAATCATTTGCCATAACATGAGCTTGCCATAGCTTAAGTTTCATTTCAAACACTGTTATTGTCTGAAACGTAGCACAGATGGGGGGATTTTCACTTTGAAGACTCATGTTTGAACAGCCAAATCCATCAAAAATGCTAAATCTGAGTCATTTTTAATCTTCATGTTCTGACACATATTTTCCTTTTGATTCCAGAAAGGACTTGATGTCACTTTGCAAATCATAGCCTTTTGGCATTTTTCCTCACCTTACTCACTTTCCTTCAGAAAAGGGAATGATGACCCCATAATCAGCATTTATACTTATAAGGAGCTCCTAGAATTAGTGTTGATTCGGTCCCTTGGACCTTATGAAATTCACAGATTTTGTTATTTGCATGGTATCACCCATTTTTTAAGCTTTTGCACATGAATTTTATTGCTGTCTGATGCAGTGATATTTCATCAAACTTAAGTTACCAGTGATCATTGCATCATCTTCTATACGTTTTGTAAGTTCCTCTTTTTTACCAATCATCGCCTGGGCACCATCAGTAGTTGTACCAGATATGTTGACGAAGGTTAAAGAAAATCACTTTAATGTAATTTCTAACTGCTTCATACAAATCAAGATATTTAGTTGTGTCTTTTAATGGCACCAAAGACGCCATTTCTTCAGTGACATTATATTCATTATCAATACCTCTAATGATAACGGCAAGTGGAGCCATATCTGTAGCATCAGTACCTTCATCTATTGCCAAAGGACAAAATTTGAAATTAGCAGCTTTTCTCTCCAAATTTATTTCAACAGATGTTCCTTTTCCTTCAGTTCACCTGCCTCGTCTGGTGAGACAAACTAATTTTAGAAAAATCCATTTTTTAAATCAGGACACATTACATTGGCTGTGCTTTCCATACGTTGCTTAACGAACTCGCCATCAGGAAATGGCTTTGATTTTTTGCATCAGTTCAGCTACCACGTAACTAGCTTTTATAACAGAGTCCGAGTTTTAACTTTTTAAAAAATATTTTGTTGAGGTGACAGATTTCTTTCAATTCCACTGTTTTGTATTTACAAAGCATCAGGATCAGAGGGCTGGAGCCCCTCGTCCACGGAGACAGGTTGAGGGAGCTGGAGCTCTTCTGCCTGGAGAAGAGAAAGCTTGGGGGGACCTCATAGTGTCAGTGCCTGAAGGGGCCTACAGGAAAGCTGGGAAGGGACTGCTTGTAAGGGCAGGCAGCTACAGGACCAGGGGATATGGCTTTAATCTGGAAGAGGGCAGATTTAGACTGGATATCAGGAAGAAATTCTTCAGTGTGAGGGTGGTGAGACCTGGCACAGGCTGCCTCCTGAGGCTGTGGGAGCACTGAAGGCCAGGCTGGACGGGGCCGTGAGCAGCCTGAGCTGTGGGAGGCGTCCCTGCCTGCAGCAGGGCTTGCAACGAGGTGATGATCTTCAACGTGCCTTCCAACCCAAACTCTTCTATGACTCCTTGATATGTATCGGCTTTGTAGCATGTTTCTGCATACAGTGTCTTTTCAAACTGTAATCTTTGAAAACTGATAGGATTTCCTTGCAAATTAAGCTCAGCACCGCAGTGTCAGCACTGCGCTGTGCCCTGCCTGTGTCAGGCCCGGCCCGGTGCTGGTGGGGCCTGGCGGCTGCCGAGGGCAGCGAGAAGCGCAGGCTGCAGCCGAGTGCTGGGCCGCGGGCGGGACGGCTGCCTTAAAGGGACCTTCCTGAATGCTTTCTCGCTTGAGTTATTTCCGTAATCCCCAGACAGATTATTTTAAATCTAATCCTTTAACTCTAAGCTATTGATTGAGGCAGCCTCCAAGAAAGTAATTGGATCTGTCTCATTCCTCAGCCTTCTCTCCCCTAATTTTAACTCAATATGCACCTCTTCTGGCTTTCCGCCAGTCCGTCCCCACAACCATCCCATCCCTTCCTGTGATGGGAGAAGAAACCCAAAAGCTACACTGTTTCCTTCCTCCCTCTAGATGGCGCCATGGGCTTTCCCTGGGTGGCCTATGACCAAAAATCAAGGCTCTGATGTGAAGGGATTCTGAGAGCAGAGCTCAGTGATTCCACCTGAGAGAGGCTGCATTGCCCGATAGCTGGAGGACGGTATGGATGACTGGGTGCCCTTTTCTGTTGTAAGATCATTGGTCTCCTTTTTTCATTGCATTTTGATTTCTCGCCATCATTTCTTTATTGTCCAAGGTCACCCCTCTCGATGCAATATAAAACAATTTATAGCAGTGTGTTATACTGAACTTCGAGACCCATGGAGCGAGGTTAATTCATTCATAACAGTATTTGGCCCAATCAAGGAATTTTTATAGTCAGCAGAAGGAAATAGAAGTAGTTCCCTGAGGCCTAAAGTAGATTTCTGAAATTGGACAACAGAGAACCAAGGACGAGTTTTGCAATCAGTCCCACTAAGGGGTGCGATTTGCCACTGCATTTTTCCCTCACCCTTTCTTCTGTAGGTGCCACGGGACCATAACAATCAATACATCTTTCCAAAACAGGATTTGAAAGTGTGGCATTGCAGTGACAACCTGCATTTGGTTCTGAGTGGGAGTCTCCCCTGCACTTTTCCTGGGAATTGCATGAACTGATGTTGTCTTTGTCATTTTGAAACAAAATCATTTGTAATGTTTCTCTGCTTGCTGTTTTTCAGGAATTGCATGAGTTATTGTTTCCTGTGTCTTTCTGAAGAACATTTGCAATGCTTTTATAAATGAGGGAGTTTGAGGAAATTGCTTCTCAACCAGTGGTGATATGACACTTTTATTTACATTGGAAAGCAATAAAATTGATTGTTTCTGAACTGAGCAAAAGTCGTTTGGCTGGAATTCAAGATAAAAAGGTATGTGGGCAGCATTGCTATCCAACCCATGTGGGAGGGGACTGCCAGGCACTATCCCTTGGACAGGACATTTATTCAACACATTTTATTTTATCCACATGAGAACAGGGGCTTAGTACTAATTGTTTTCATAGAAATCTTGTAATACCTAATTAGACAGTCCTGTAAAAATCGAGAGTGCTCTGAATTTTAGAGTGGAAATATCTTCACCTGATGGGCAGGTGCTGGAGTAGAGGCACCAGGAGATTGCAAAGACAGCCCTGCATGCAGCCTGGCACAGCTTGATATTAAAACCAGGCTGAAAAAGAAATAGCAGCAAGAACAGAATAAAGTCAGAGATTCAAGGGCTAGGAAAAACACCTTCCACTGAAAAGCCCTTTAAATTATGTTTTGTGTTTAGTGTTGGAGAACATCTGAGAGTGCAAATGCATTTATGAAAAAAGCAGGAATCACCAATAGGTTTTTGGAGTTCTTAAGAAATGCATAATAAGGACCAGTATGTGGGAACTAAAACTGAAAATTACAGATTAGCAGCTGGCATGCCTGCTAGCAATGAGCAGCCCTTGGGACCTGGTGCATCAGCGGAAGTCATAGGCTTGCTCTGGGCTCACCGCTGGCCCGGCATGTTCAAATGTAAAGGTTGGGAGTAGCAGAGATCAGATTAACTGAGCTAAAGATCACTGCTAGCCTCTAAAACCCCCACTCCTGCATCTAGATTAGGCTAAGAAAGTGCAGTTTTAAAAGAAAGCAAGAGATGCCCAAGTCTCCTTGAGAAGTATCTTCTGCTGGAAGCAATGGGACAGAAACCCAGGTTATCCAGTGACTGTCCTCAGTGCAAGACAGCTCTCAACATGAGCCGACAGTGTGCCCAGGTGGCCAAGAACGCCAATGGCATCCTGGCTTGCATCAGAAACAGCGTTGCAAGCAAGAGCAGAGAGGTGATTGTTCCCCTATATTCAGCACTGGTGAGGCCGCACCTCGAGTACTGTGTCCAGTTTTGGGCCCCTCACTGCAAGAAAGATATTGAGGCCCTGGAACGTGTTCAAAGGAGGGCAACAAAGCTGGTGAGGGGTCTGGAACACAGGCCATATGAGGAGAGGCTGAAGGAGCTGGGAATGTTCAGCCTGGAGAAGAGGAGCTCAGGGGAGACCTCACTGCTCTCTATAACTTCCTGAAGGGAGGTTGTAGTGAGCTGGGGGTCGGCCTCTTCTCTCATGTCATTAGTGATAGGAGCAGAGGGAATGGTTTCAAGCTATGGCAGGGGAGATTCAGGCTGGACATGAGGAAGTATTACTTTTCAGAAAGGGTGGTCAGGCACTGCAATGGATGCCCAGGGAGGTGGTGGAGTCACCGAGCCTGGGGGTGTTCAAGGAAAGGCTGGATGTTGTGCTGAGGGACATGGTTTAGTGGGAGCTATTGGGAATAGGTGAGCGGTTGGACTGGATGAGCTTTTAGGTCTTTTCCAACCTTGGTGATTCTATGATTCTATGATTCTATGATTTAACTATTATCATGTAGAGCGGAAACTGGTGGAAATCAGAAAGCCTGATCACACAATCTTGGCTGCAGCAATCCACCAGAAAGTTGGGAAATTGAGTGTAGCCATAGCAAGAGGAAAGGATTTTCCTTCCCACGCTGTGACACAATAATGAGAGAGTAGGACTGGTTTGCTGACAGAAATGTTCAGTGCTGTAATTTTTGAGTAAAGCAAGGCTTGTGGAGAGAGTTAATGTATTTTATTAGATCATTTGGTATAGCCAAATAGTACCTCCCAAATAGCGTGGGGACTCAGGGGTGGGAAGTGGCTGTGTGCAAACCCATGTTTCTCAGCATGCTTCCAGTCACTAGGAAAGCAAGCCCAAGTACACAGACCCCACGTCAGCATCTCCTTGTCCTTTTTCCCTCTCCAGCTTGCCTAAAACTCTGCCTGAAAATGCGTCTTACTGCAGCTACATTCCCCTCTGTTTCCATCAGGAGAAAGATGCACTGAACACACTGCTTTATAACCATTCACATCTGTCACTGGTTGTCTGACAAATAGACATACTAGCAAAATATACACCTGAATGCAGCTACTGTGTTTGCTGAGGGACTGTTTCTTTCTGCAGAACCCACGGAATGTGTACTGCAGCTGTAGCAGACCTCCTTAGAGATGAATGGCATCCAAAAATGTACCTCGATGCAACAGCACTGCCGGGAAAGCGAGTTCAAAGGCATCCAGCTCTCTCCGGAGGATACAGCTATGTCAGACCCTACCAGAGAGATGACTAGGTACCTGTTTTAGCACCAAAGTATTACAAAGAGCTTTTTCTGCCTCAAGGCAGTAATTTGCTGCAGCACATAAGGCACATTTCCCATTGGCAGGATGAAAAGAAAACTTTCACCCCATTTTTTTTTAAACACTACATTATGTCATCTCTGAAAAGAGCTCTATTGTACATGTGGGCTGCAGCAAATACGGATGGGAGAGAAGTGAAATAACAGCTTGTAGTGCTTGTGTAAGCACACATTAACCCTGCACATCCAGGGCTCTGCTCAGCCTCCAAGGCTTGGCTCACACCAGAGGCTGCCAGCTGCAGTCAGCAGCACTGAGCAGCCCACTTGCTGAGCTGTTAGCCTGCTGGAGTGCTTCATCCATTTCTGTCTGCTTCATAGCAAGACTGGGAGATGGAGGAAAAAGTCTTTATTTTCCTCTCCCAGATAGATGGAGCATCTCCCCTGCGAAGACAGGCTGAGGGAGCTGGGCTTGTTCAGCATGGAGAAGAGAAGCTGCGGGGTGACCTCAGTGCAGCCTGCAGTACCTAAAGGGAGCCTGCAGACAGGAGGGGAGTCAGCTCTTGGAAAGGGGAGATGGCAGCAGGACAAGGGGAAATGGTTTGGAGTTGAGGGAGGGCAGCTGGAGGTTGGATGTCAGGGGGAAGTTGTGTGCTGTGAGAGTGGTGAGGTGCTGGAACAGCTGCCCAGAGAGGCTGTGATGCCCCGTCCATCCCTGGAGGTGTTGGAGGCCAGGTTGGATGGGGCCCTGGGCAGCCTGGGCTGCTGTGAAATGGGGAGGTTGGTGGCCCTGCATGGCACAGGGGGGTTGGAGCTTCGTGAGCCTTGAGGTCCCTTCCAACCCAACCATTCTGTGATTCTGTTATTCTGTAATTCTGAGATGGTGTGCTGTGCCAGTTTCCCATTCAAATACACTGAGAAATATTTTAAATCTACATTTCAACTTGGAAAAATACAGAGCAAAAAGTAAATTAGATTTTACCCAGTCTAATTCTTGTCTCATTTCCTTCAGTTTTACACCGGTGACATTAACATAGTTAGCTTTCAATTTGTATTGTTACAAGGGAGAGAAAAATGGGCCCTTGAAGAGCTGGCTTTAATTCAAAGCAGTTGAGCAGAAAAAAAGGTGGACTGGGAAAATCTTATTTTCCTGGGAAATGAGAACTCACAGAGCTATTAGCTCTCCCTAAATTCCACTTGAATGCATTGCTCAAGGAATGTAGTTGGTAGCTCCTGCTGAATCTATAACCCACTGTGAGTTACTGGCTTAAGTCAGTGTTAGCAAGAAGCCCATGTCCAACTGCAAGTGCACATTTTTATCCTTACCCACTTTTCAGTGCTCAGTTTAGATGATCAGACAGGGGATTTGTTTTAAGATACTGAGCTGTACAAACTCACAATTTAGCAATTAAAATTGTGGAGATTATTCTACGTAAGCTAGGAAAAGGTTTGTCACGCATTCTGCCAAAGTTACAGCCTTTGCAATCTGCTAACTTGCTGAAAATTGCTGTTAGCTTCTAACAAGACCTGAGGGAACTGAATAATTTCTGTGTTGATGAACATGCGTTAAGTAGAGGGGCAATAATTCTCTCGTAACAGAAGCCGTGATTTAGCAGATAAGAGCACATCTAGGAAGTGTATGGTCTGTTTCAGTCTGCACATCAGTTTTATATCCTCATTTTTCATGATCACTTTGGATTCTCATTACCTTTTAGAGTCAGATCACATTTATTCTGATGCCTGCATATGTTTCTGCGCCTGCCTTTAAGCAGTGGATTTTGATATTTTGTAATATTTTCTAAGCTGCTTGTTATCATTTCAGTGCAGCAGTGTTTTCCACACTCTGAACCTCTGGGTGCCCAGCACAGTTTCTGGGGATGTTGCTGTGATGCACAGCATGGAGCAGCAGCTCTTTATTCCCCCAGGACTCTGGATAATCCAGGCTTTTCTCTGGAGCAGCTGCTATCGTGGGAGCTGGTCAGGAGCCATGTATTACATGCTCAGCCCAAATGACTTCCAGGGCTTTGCTAGCAGCAACAGGCAAAAAAAAGAAGAGAATGAAGTGATCCTCGAGGTCCTGATGTCTCCACTGCAATGTCACAGAATCAGAGAATCACAGAATGGTCAGGGTTGAGAAGGACCACAGCGTTCATCTCGTTCCACCCCCCTGCTGTATGCAGGTCGCCAACCAGCAGACCAGGCTGCCCAGAGCCACATCCAGCCTGCAATCTCCTGTGCCACAGCTGTGGAGCCACTGGAGATGGGTGGCACTTCCTTGAGAGAGGCAGGAGAGTCTGGAGAATCAGAACCCTGTGCTCATTACAAAATATCAGTTTATCAGTTTAGCAACCAGAGATCAGGCTCTGCCTGATGAATTTCCCATCGCACTTTGTTTCCTTGGCCATGAGTGAACAACGTGCCACAGGCTCCCTCCTGTGGAAATAAGCAAGGTGAGCCCCAGCCTTGAGGTCTATTAGCCAAAGAATTGAGTGAATTTGCAAAGCTGTGCTACCCACAACTTCTCCAGGGCTTGCACAGCGTACTGGCCCTGCCTAGGTAGCTTTTCACACACTGATAGAGAATATTAATGGCCTTGCCCCAGCAACCAACGGGCTGCCAGAGGAGCCTGCTTAGATATGACTACTGCATGTGGCATGCATTAGCAAATGTGGTCTGGAATCAACTAGAACCCCTGTGGCTTTTTAATGTTGAATTTGCTGTAGTGAGACGAAAAGGCACAGATGGTTTTACTCATCACGCAGTCTGTGTTGTGCAGTAGACCTTTTAACAGCTCAGGCAGAAACGCTGGGACTTTCGTGCACCTGTGGGGACTGTCAAATCCCAGCTCCAGCCCTTATCAGTCACCCTGCTCCCTTCCTATGTGCTATAGCCCATTAACATCGCTCTCCTCCAGCCCTCACCACATTCAGCTCTGTAGTGCAAATGAACTACAGAGCCAAGCCCAACACATTCCCTTACTGCACCATCATCTGTCAGATGCCTCACCTAAAAGATTACACAATTCAAAAGCCAGAAATAACTCCTTCTGCTCTTTAAGGTTTTATGGTCGGCTGATCCTGAGCAAAGCCTGAGACTGAGGGATGGAGTGCAGATCAAACTGAATTTAGGCAATAGTTTTTCTTCTCCCCTACAGAAGAGCAATACAGAACTTAAATTTTCTCACGGGTTTTCTCACCTTTGTCTGATTTGCATTCTCCTTCCAAGGCAAAAGAAAAGGCATATCTGTGCCCTAGCAGAGCTTGGGAAGCAACTTGTTATTTTTTCACTTAAATCCCAAATCTTACAACCCTGGAGTGAATGAGCTGCTACCAGAGGGCTCAGAGATCCACACAGCCATGTGTTTTTAGCTGCTTGGCCAAACATCTTCTTGCTCTTCAAACATTTGCAATTATTCATAGAGTGAGAGAAAAGATTGTTGAATATAGATACATGTATTTGCAAGACACGAATCTCCAATCCATAGTATCCACAGAACTCTTTAGAGCAGCTCTCAAACATTAAGGACGCAGGGACAGCCTCCAAGGAAATTCTCCATGAGGGATATTCTATAGAAAAACCCTCCTTCAGAAGTGAACTGAACTCTCAGAAGAATACAGTCTGATAAGACATCATTCTCCTTTAGCAAAATCTCAGTCAGTTTCCTTTTTTTTTTTTCCTCCATCTCTTCTCGAGTGAAAATACAGTATTTTCAATTTCACAGTGGGTTAGAAATTACAGACTTGCAATGCTGTCCATCAGTTCAGTGATGCTGAAAGGAGTACCTAGAGGGTCATCAAACTGTGAGAACACCCTCACCACTGTCAGAGCAAAGCCTCTGCTATCTGCAGATGACACCTTCCTCTTCTCCTTGTGTGTGTGAAGGAGTTTTCTGCCTCTTCTGGTCCAGCCCGTGCCGCCCTGCTGTTCAGCTGGATGCACGGCTGCGATGGATGTTTGGTGCAGGGGCAGTTTTGCAGGCACGCCTCTCTGTGCAGTTGCTTTCCTTTGAACAGCACTGAAGCTAATGCTCAGATATTTCACACCAGTGACATAGAAGCCTTTCACATGGGGTTCTGTTTTCTTTACTCCTCACTTCATTGGCATGCAACCACCACTTCTTCGTGCAGGAAAATATGAGGAACTCTAGCAGGAAAATGGAACCAAAAACTCCAAGCACACCAGGAATAACTCAAAATAAAGGCATAATAATAATAGTAATTAATAAATAAATAAACCTAGCTGGATTTAAGGCCATTCTTCCAAACATGATTGTATTATTTCTTTTTCCTACTGGTAATCCTTCTACAGCTTTGGGAGGATTTAATAGGAAATTGCCTCCCCAAAGATTCATATGACATGTAGGGACAGTTCCTTGTATTAAATATCCATCTGAGAACTTCCAGCACATTTAGTTGATTTAGGGGCATCTGAATTCAGCTATGTGAAAGATGTGTATCCAGAAGAATTTTATGAAGGATTTCACCTCCGGTAGAATTTTACTAAGATTTACCATGAATTTGCTTCGTTTAGTTCCTTAGAAGCTGGAAATCACACACCACCACAGATGTCCTCAAACCCTGAAGGTAAGATAGATGACCTTCTGTGTAGCACATGGATTTGCATTCCCCAAAACTGCCCCTACATGGCTGCACGCATGTTAGTTGTCTGCTAACAAAAATCGTTAGCTAGAAACTAGAATAACAGCCACGAAAATACAGCATGAAAAAGCCTTCACTAGAATACATAAAGATCCACCAGCTGTGCTTGGAAGCCAAAGCTTGCGGCCACTCATCATCAGACAGGAGGTCTTGTGGCCTGCAATAAGGCTTAGAAGTCTCTGTGTGCTTCTATTCAATCTGGTGGGGCCTGGTAGCTTTGTATGGCTGTTTCAGGTCTGCAGAGCCCCGAAGAGCTGTGCTTGCATAGCAGTAGAGGACCATAGGACCCCAAACTCAGTCTATCTGCAGGCTGTAGCCGTACTGCTTTATAACCGCACAGTGCAAATCAGCAGCTCCGCGCTTGTATGTGACCTCACGACAACTGGAAGCAACGTGTCCTGAAGGCCGACAATACAAAAGATGCATTTATATCATTAACGTTGGGTTACTTCTTTACGAAGGGAGGCTCCAGGCTGCCCTCGGTTCTTGACTCCTACGTTGTCCTCTCTGCCAATGGCAAGGCTCAATTTTCAGGATCCAGCATGACGTACACTGACTGTGCCCAGAAACACAGACATAGAAGGAAACCATTCTGAACTTCAACCCAAACCCTCATCAAGGCCGTGCCTTACATAGCCAGTATCACATCACCTGGGAAGCTGTCTGGAGCCTTCATGTTGCACTTAGCACCTCTTTCTCTGCACCTAGTGTCATGCCCATGTTCTCTGAAGAGTAAAAACAGCAACATTCAGCACAGGACACTTGGCACCCACTCAATAAACCCCTGTGATTACCCAATTTATAGTCTGAATTTACAGTCAGGACAACAAGTTAAGCCAAAATTCTTTCTTCCTCTTCACTCTCAAGCACCATTTTGAGATGTCTACCAAGTTAATTCTACTAGCTCGAGGTTTTAAAAAGTAACTGAAATAAAATAGGGAGCTGAATTACTTCAGAAAGGGAGGACATCCCAAGTGCAACGCGCACATCCTTCTGTTGGCCTGAGACCATTTCTACTTTTGTGTTTATTTCTTTTCTGAACACTTTGTCCTCATAGACAGCCGAGAGACCATCTCTTCCCCAGGGTTTCATCCACACCAGAGCCTGGCAGGTCTTCTCCTCCTCACCAGCAGCCTGACTCATGATGTCTTGAGAAACAGCTGCTCTTTCACAGAGCAGTTCATGTCATGACCCTTCCCAAATACACTTGTGATCTTTACTAAAAATACCACAGTCCATTCCAGCTTGCATGCCTTCCCAGAGGGAGAAGCACCAGCCCCAATGCTGTAGCAGAGGATACCACAGTTGCCAGGCCAAAAAGAACAGAGCATGCTTCAGAGGCCAGCAGCTCAGGGATGATATAGCAGAAAGGCAGGTCTCCACTTTTGTTCCATCACACTAGTGTATTGTTTTTATCCACTCCTCCCAGCCTTATTTGTAACCACAGTATCATGACCTGGGATTTTTTCTCCAGTATTTCTTACATTGCCAGTCCCCTTTCCTGAAGAGCACTGGAAGTTCACTGAATGACAATCCCTGCTCTTGCAGCTGGGCAGCTCTGTGTTTTCCATGCAAATTTGCTGACCTCCAGCTACTTGAAAACTTTCGAAGAAGCCTACAGCTGCCAAAGGACAGGGTTGGCTCCTCTCCTCTCCTCTCCTCTCCTCTCCTCTCCTCTCCTCTCCTCTCCTCTCCTCTCCTCTCCTCTCCTCTCTCTCCTCTCCTCTCCTCTCCTCTCCTCTCCTCTCCTCTCCTCTCCTCTCCTCTCCTCTCCTCTCCTCTCCTCTCCTCTCCTCTCCTCTCCTCTCCTCTCCTCTCCTCTCCTCTCCTCTCCTCTCCTCTCCTCTCCTCTCCTCTCCTCTCCTCTCCTCTCCTCTCCTCTCCTCTCCTCTCCTCTCCTCTCCTCTCCTCTCCTCTCCTCTCCTCTCCTCCTCTCCTCTCCTCTCCTCTCCTCTCCTCTCCTCTCCTCTCCTCTCCTCTCCTCTCCTCTCCTCTCCTCTCCTCTCCTCTCCTCTCCTCTCCTCTCCTCTCCTCTCCTTCCTCTCCTCTCCTCTCCTCTCCTCTCCTCTCCTCTCCTCTCCTCTCCTCATTCAGCCTCTCTTTCCATTGGGTCTGTGGCACCTTTCTGTTTCTGTAAGACCTAATATAGGTGATGAGGCTTCCAATATACGGTCTGGAAAGGGTGAGAGCTTCAAAGGAATCTCCAGTGAATCTACAAGCTGGATGTGGATCAACAGGAATTAATCCTAAGAAACACTAAGCCTCTCTGGAGAGCTTCAACACCAGCCTGTGCTAGTGGGAAGAGAAGTATCATCTACCTGACACAGATAGCTTTGTGTACAGGGGCTGGAAGCATTTCACTCCCAGCTTCTCACCAAGGCCTCCTGCCACAGTAGGTCACAGAATGTCTTCACCTCGATGACCTTAAGGATCATCTAGTTTCAGATGCAGCTCTGCTGTCTGTTCCTTTGTTATGGATGCATCTTCAAGAATTGTCCAAGAGACAAAAAAATAATTAATGGAGAAGGAAAGTATCCCCTGAGCTGGATAACTTTACTCGAACAATCAGGGATATCTCCTTTATTGCTCCTGGAGGTGGAGATAAGTTCGTGCTCTGGGTGTAATGTGTTTGGTTGATCAACAAGACTGTGAATTTATTTAGGTTTTAGGATGAAGGATGGGATTTTCTCAGGTTTCGTTGTTGGGCACTGTTGTTTGGAAAGCAGTTGGCTACAGGAGCACCGACTCCCAGAGTGCTTCCCAAACATCTGCAAAAATAAGGGACATCAAAGATCACGAGTGGAGGTGGTGACGACATGTCCACCCCTTGGAAAAGGAAGTGCAGCCAAGATGGCCTGGCCTCGGTAGCTTAAAGAGCAGATCAGCTGCTTACAGGAACAGAGGGAGTTAGGAAAGCTTCTGGGAGAGAAAAGCAATAAGCATCAGTGAAGCAGGCCAAGTTGGAGGCTTTTTAAAGAGTAAAGGTAAGACCCCTGCTACAAAGAAATCCTAAGCAGAGGTGCTGAGTGATTGCTTTATTGTTTCTTACAAACCTTGCTGTGAAATCCCTGTAAATATGTTTATGAGCTTGTTGGGGTGGCTTCCCCACTGCCGACTGTACTGTAAATAAACATACATGCCTTTGATTCACGGAAATTCGTCTTCTGGACTGCATTATAGTCGCTGGCTCTGCTTCCAGCTCAGCCTTGGGGCCCCTCCTGCTCTAGCTCGCGAGGAGCATGATTTTTCTGCTCTCTACTGAATAAACTGGAAGAAGCAGTGCACATGTTTAGGTTTATACATCCCATATGGCAGCCCCACTTGCCTCCGCTTCTCTTCTGCTTCCTCCAAGAAGAGCTGTGTGAACCTCACCAGCTCTGAAAAAGCAGCTTGTAGTGAGGCCACCAGATCTGGAGACAGATTGAATGCACTGTCCTCCTTCCCCCCACGCAGCGTGGACATTTGGGCTTGACCCCCCGAGTTTGGATCAGCAACAAGATCCCGCAAGCTCTGAGGGATGCATCCGTGGCAGATGTTTGCATACACATAATGCATGTAGTGTTGAGGGCAGTCTCAAGAGATCATGTGTTTTGGCCTTCATCGTGCAGTTTCCCTTGGAATAATCCATGCCAAAGCTGTATGACCAAAGAGAGCTGACACAGCTGCTACCCCGAGCGGTCTGCCATGTCCCTCTGAACAGCCAAGCTGCCTTTGTATCATCACAGCTTTGCACTTCAAGCAAGGTGGGCTTGGAGCTATTTTATACTAAGAGACGAGATTTTGTGATGTCGAGAATGTTCTGGCATAGCCAAATGAGTGGCCAAGAATGACATGGGAGGGGATCTTAACAGAGGGAGGGACAAATCCTTTCAAGCCATCCCAGTGCTCACAGAGAAGGAGCTTCCATATCCCAACACAACCCTGTATAGGTAATTTATAGGTACTTGTAAGTTTCAAGGTTTCAGTGTAAATGAGTGGTTCCAGCACTGGATATACCCATGAACTACATTAAAATCCCTATTGAGGGATCCACCATTCTCTAACCAAACCAGCACCCAGCCCGGGTAGCAAATGATGAGGCTGTTTGTCCCCATTGCTAAAGCTGGATTCCTAACCATAATATTGAAAAAAGGGGAGGGGAGGGAAAAGGAAGGGAGAGAAATAGAAAAAAAAAGAAAAAGAAAATCTGAATAAAGTATCTCAGAAATGCAACAGCAACAAAGTGAGATTTTATCAGCTTCTCTGCTTCCACCCACTCTCTCATTACTGAGTTTGAAAGTGAGGTTGGTCCAGGAAGCAACATACATCAAAATAAAACCAGGATATTTGCCCATCAATATAAACCAAATGAGAGACATTAAAAACATTGCAAAGAATTCCAAAAGCAAAGAAATATCTTGTGCATGCAGAAAGAGAAACGCTCCTATTTTGTGCAGTACCTCACAACCCTACTGTGATCTGAAGTGTTTGCACCATAACTTAATGAATTGTCATAGCTATAAACAGGAGACCAGAGAGATATTTCTTAGCTGCCTTGTGAAATAAAACAGAATAGGTGCCGCAGGAAGGCAGCTCCAGAGGACCAAACACTGAACGAGAAGATTTTGAGACAGAAAAAAAAACCACAGGAACTTGAGGATGCTTAGTAGTGTAAGAAGCCACGTGGTGGTGAAAGGCTTAATCATAGACTCATAGAATTATTTGAGTTGGAAGGGACCCTTAAAGACCACCCAGTCCAACTCCCCTGCAGTGAACAGGGACACCCTCAGCTCAGTTGGGTGCTCAGAGCCTGACCATGAATTTCCCCATGGATGGGGCTTCCTCCACCAATCTGGGCAACCTGTGCCAGCGCCCCACCACCCTTCTTGGTCCTAGGCACCAAATCCCATCAATGCCAGTGGGGAATCAGGTGTGTATTTTCAGTGGGGATTCTTTACCTCTCCAAATTATTTGACTCTATGTAATTTGGTTGTCAGTCTCTATTTCCTATCTACAGGGCAGTAATAATTGTCATGCAGTTCTCCTGCCGGCCTTGGCTACATAGATTTCAGATTTCGTTGGCTAAAGATTGCTTTCTACTGTAGGGTTTTTGTTCAGACCATGTGATAATAGGAGATGCACTGAGGACCCAGGAGTGTTGTGGTAACCATACCATAACCAGCAGATCCCTTTTTTACATAAGCAGGAGGAAAACTCATGAAGATATCGGTCTGGAACCAGCAGCAGATGGAGCCTGGATGCCATTTGTATCATCTACACACTGCAAGGATACAAGGAAAGAAGAAAACAAACCAACGTGTCCTCCTTATTTTCTGTCTCTGGAAAGAGAAAAAGGCTCTATTCTGCCTCCTGAATACTCAGTGTAATTAAGAAAGATGATTGATAGACAGGAGAGGTCTGGTGCTGGATGACTTTCTTGAATGGTTTGACCCTGGGGTGTCAGACCACTAGCCACAACGCAGAAGGTTCCCCTTACTTCCCAGCTGTCATCAGAGATCTTCAGGAGAAAAGAGGACAGGAGAGGAAAACACGTGGAAAATGAAAAACTGACAGAGCATTTCTAAGATATGTTTGCAGGAATGCCCTGGGAAACCACCAGGGTTTGTCCAGTCTGGCCCTTTGCAGTGCAAATGAACATGTCTCCAAAGAATAAATCTGAAGTCTGTTCCTGCTCTGTTCTCTCTGGCTCAGCCTGCCTGCAAACATTCCCATTGTTTGTAGAGACTAAGGAACAACTCAGAACTCTCTGGCATGGCCACATCTCTAATTTTAGCATCTAGCCATCTGGACTACACAAATGTAGGGAAAGAAAAGCGAAGAGGATTTCCCTCTCCCTGCACATAGCTACCCGCTGATTTCAGAAAAGAATGGGATTTACTGCTCCTATTTGCTGGCTCTTGGGAAAGGGATTGGCTCCACAGCAGTAAGTCAGAGGTGGGGAGGGGCAGCCCCTGAGCGATGTCATCGATGGCCACAGAGCAGAATTTTCCTCGCTGTTCTGCAGGCCTCTTACTATCCCTTAAACTTTGAGCAGACGGATGGTGCCTGACCTTTGGAAGCTCATCTGAAACCTTGCCTTCCAGGTTTTTTCTATTTCTTTTTCTATTTTCACTCAAGCAAAAATTTCTTTTTTTTTTTCCTCCTCCCTTTGCTTTGGCTTAGCCAAGCCCTGAGGACACAAGACAGCAATTGTTCAGCATAATTCTACACCCTGCGTTATGCTGGTAGTCAAGTGAATGATGTAATGATCCTTTCTGGATGAAAATCTCTTCAGGTGAAATCCATAATGGTAATGCTCATGTAGACATTTTGCAGATGCTCATTTCAGGATATGCATGCTTGCAGTTTACTTCACTTGGTCTAGGAATAATTAATTCAGTTCCCAAAACAGCACTGACAACCACATTCATTAATTCATTGTCAATCGCTTCATACTTATTTTGTTTCAATATAAATTACTTATTCAAGAAAAAAAAAAAAGCTTTCAGCAAGCTGGCTGTATTACTTCCTTGTATGGCTGAGCATTGGCTTATTCCTTTTTAAATAAGACGGTTAAAGTCAATTAGCTGTAAGGAAATGTTCAATCCTCCTCTAGCCTACAGGATTCCCGTGTCAAGAGAAACCAAACCTGTACTTCTAACCAGTATGAATTTGCCTTGAAAAGCAGTAAATCAGATAGTTCTTCCAACTATGGGGTACACTTCGTCACAATATTACACCCTTGCAAGTTTTATATCTGCTGTAGAAAATGGTTATTCAGAATCAGTCCTAAAAATCTGTGTTTGACGCCCGTTTTCAGCTCTGATCATAAAAATGAAGCTTGAATTAGGTTATGAATTTATGTGATTCACAGCATTCTTGAGTGGAAGTAAAAAAAACCTCTGTAAAAACACCTCCACAGGGCAGTGCCCAGGCCTTACACACGGCTGGACACCAAAGATACCCCAAAAAAGAGAGTGTGTGGAAAAGGGAGAACAGAGAGATAAATGTCAGGTTAATCCAAACACCGGTTTATCCCTCAATCCAGATGCTTAGGAGACTTAAGGGGGAGCAGAGCTACCACACAGCCAGCGTGTTTGTACTGCAGAACGGTTGATGTGCCCGAGAGTTTGGTAATCTGGATAAAAATGGATTTGAGAAATTGATTTGGATTAACTCGATCTGTGTTTTAGTGACAAAGATTTGGAATCCTAAACGAGCAGCTTAGCCACCATCAACTCATTTAAATACTTTCACAGCTGAATGTACCAATGCCCCGAGCTGTTGAAGTTTTACACTTTGGGGATTACACTGAAGCTTATCTGGGGTTTCTCCTGCCCTCCTCCACATCCGTCTGCTCTGCAGACATCTCCTCATCATATCCCCTGTGTCCTTCCTTTCACTGTGAGGGACTGACAAAAGGAAGAGATGGGAAATTCTACCTATCCATTCCCACTGGGTGAATTCCTCTCCCACCATCTGGTCATCAAGGAGCCCAGCAGCAGAAACAGCCTTGCAGATGCTGTCTCAGGCAGATCTGAAAGGCCTCCAAGGGGAGCGGGGGGATCAGCACCCACATCTCTGCTGGGACAAAATCCAGTCATAACCACAGAACTGTAGGGGCTGGAAGGCACTTCTAGAGATCATTAATCCAAGCCCCCTGCAAAGCAGGCTCCCAAGACCAGGTTGCACAGGTGGGCATCCAGGTGGGTTTTGAACCAGACTCCATAGAAGGAGAGCCCACAACCCCCCTGTGCAGCCTGTTCCAGTGCCACCCTTACTGTGAAGAAATCTGTGCAGAACTTTCTATGTTTCAGATTGTGGCCATTTCCCCTCGTATTTATTTATAGACATTGATCAGATCTCCTCTCAGTTTTCTTTTCTCAAGGCTGAACAGACCCGGGTCACCCAGCCTTTCCTCATACAGGAGATGCTCCGGGCCCTTTATCATCCTCATGGCCCTCCGCTGGACTCTTCCCAGGAGATCTCTGTCTTTTTTTTGTTCTGGGGACCCTAGAACTGGATGCAGTTTGGGTGAGGCCTCACCAAGGCAGAGCAGAGGGGGAGGATCACCTCCCTCGACCTGCTGGCCACGCTCCTTTTAAAGCACCCCAGGATCCCATTGGCCTTCTTGTCCAGCAGGGCACACTGCTGGCTCATGGCCGACCTGCCGTCCACCAGGACACCCAGGTCCTTCTCTGCAGAGCTCCTCTCCAGCAGGTCAGCCCCCAACCTGTACCAATGCATGCAGTTATTCCTTGCACCAGTTATTCCAGGTGCAAGACTCTACACTTGCTCTTGTTAAACCTCATCAGGCTCCCCTCTGCCCGACTCTCCAGTCTGTCCAGGTGAAAGAGTTAGTCCTTGAATTATTTGTGAGCAGCCTGAGCAGTTCTGCTGATGTGTTCTGGCCTGTGGACCTGGCAGAGCTCAATGTCTATGCCCATACCAGCAACCTGAACGACAGGAGGGCACCGGCACAAAACATGTCAAGTAATCCTCCATGCTCTGTCATTATTTGCATCCCCCTCGGCACTGTGCAGACCCAAGACAACTTTAAATGCATGGGCACGGCTCACAGGTCAGCACAGGGTCTGAGATTACAGAAATTGATATAAACATAAATTGCACAAAGCTTCAAAACCAAAGAAGACTCCACAGCCTTTTTATTTGCTAATACGGATGGAGCTGCTAATAGCAAACCTGGAGTAAAAAATGCTACTTTAGGAGTTCCTTGAGGCAACCGAGATGCTGGGGAAGGCTCAGAGATGTTGCTGGAAGAGCTGCCGAACACTCGTGTGAGGTGCTGTGCCTCCCTGTTTACTATAAAGAGAGAATCTGTTGGGAAAGGAAAAATACTCCTTTCACACCATAGGTTGCAATGCACACTTATTGTGCTGGGATAAGGAACAAAGGCACTCACCAGTAGTTCTGAAGGAATTAACACTGAGAGCCAAGAAGTTCTCTGCCAAAACTGAAATATTTTCTGTCCATTAGATTGAAAGTGCTATAATTCCCAGTGCCAGAGCTCATCAGAAATAGCTGCTTTTCCTCGTAACACTTTTTTTAATGAAAGACTGTCCTGTTTAATCTCTACAGGAATGTGCTGGGGCTTTGTTTTGTCTTGTTTGTTTCTTTTCCAAAGGAGAGGAAAGATCTGTTTTTTGGACTAAAAGCACCTGGAAATAGCATGTATGATTTAAACTAGACCTTCCAATACTGATGCTTTGACTCTGCTTTTCTAGAGGCCTGCTGGTGTCCCTGGCATGTTGAGTGCAGCCATGGCCCATTACAAGGCAGTTCTTAAGCCTTATGCTTCTCCCCAGTGCAGACACACAGTCTGTGCTTTCTCATTCGGACACTTGTGTTTTAATTATTTTCTTTTGCTTAATTGCTTTTGTTTTTAGTGTTTTTATTTTACCAATTTTTAATTTAAAAATATATCTTTTTTTTAACAAACCAAAATCAGAAAAGAAACAAAGCAAAGTCTTGAGAAGAGAGCACAATCTGAACCTCTCCTGCAGGATCCAGCTTCTCATAGCACTAAACAGCAAAGTCAAGCTCCAAAAGCTGTCACAAGATGAGGTATAGAGAAGACCAAATCTAATCAGAAATGTAGCTTCTTTTGCTCCAAATAAATTGTACGACTTATGCAGAAACTCCAGCTACTACACCAGCCACATGATTCAATCCAACAGTTATAAAGCTTTTTCCGCTTAGTTTTTTACTAAAACATTAATATAAATGTCACATCCCCCAAAGGCGCAGGATTTACTCCTCTCTGGGGTAACAGCCTACAAAATATCGTGTCAAGGAGGTCTACAGCTGTAGCAGGAATGAGGTTCCTGACCGGAACATTGACCTCTGCTGCAGCCTTCAGGATCCACCAGGGCTGTTACTGAACACCCACAGCTGCCCTGGACAAAACCACCAAGACACTGCATTGCCTTCCAGCAGCTGCATCAGGGGCAAACCAGACCGTGAATGCTTGGAACCCCATGTGTCCAACAGAGACATTCCCTACTTATTCTTGGTGCTGCTGTAAAACATGGCAGAACACATTGCTCCAGATGGGAGCAATGAGAACCCAAAGGGCTGAGGTACTGGGTTAAAAGAGTGGGAAAAGGTATGAGCATCCTCTGACAAGTGGTACTAATGTGTGGCTGGCACACATATGCACGTGGAGAAGTAACCACAGCTGGTAACTTCAGGGCCTTGCTGGATGGTTCCCAGTCTGCCCGAACACAGGGCAGGTAATGAGCCAGTCTTCAGGTGTGTTTTCATCACGGAGTCCTGCAGCAAGCAGGAGATGAGGAGGCAGTGCTGCAGCTGGGTGTTGTATTGGAGGCCTGGTCTTCTGCTCAGGACTGTGAATTTACCTACATTATACATTAGCTAAGATTTAGGCACTGCAGTACCCAAAACATTTCATGGACACTTCTTGATCTTTCACAAGAGGAGAGCTGCAAAAAGAATGAAAACTTTCCAGTGCTCTTCTCCAAGCAGAAGCTTAATCATGACATACTCTGTCTGGTTATGTAACATTCAGAACAAACCTTGAAATTATTTGCCCTGCACTTACTCAATTTCAAGATTATTATTCAGAGCAGTTCATTTCTTTCGGCATAAACAAAAGCACTGATGTCTTTCATGGTGTCTATGATTCCCTTCTGTTTTTGTGCTTCTGCCTTTAGTATTTTTCCCCCAAAGTTCAAGATGATTATAAATTCTTGCTCCACACAAGGAAATGAGCACTAAGTTGTGTGCGTGGCTTCTCCTTTCGAAGGCCTGGAACAGAGTTCAGGAGAAAATTCCCAGGAAGCCAGCCTATGCAATGCTAGCCATGCCATGTTTTTCTGTCTATAATTATCACAGGAAAGCTGACATTGCTTAGCTCAAATGGTGTTTTCAGCATAGATCTGGGAAGGATCCAAAGCTTCTTTTGGTTGATTTGTCAGAGTGGATTAATTTTTCAGCAGCCCATTACTGGAATGCAGCCTGCTCAGCTTCAGGCTTCATTGTAAAAAGCCAGCGATACTGAGCTGACAACAGTCATAGGCAGACAGAGCCCAGATGTGGTACAGAGCTGCAGGAATGTAGTGATGACATCTGGAGATCAGCTTCCTCCTCCAGAGTAAGACTTGGAGGATGTATTTCAGCCACTTCCACCACCCAGCAATCCCTTCCCAAACAAATTGATCCACTTAGAATCACAACTGCTGAGTTTTGAATATCATCTATCCTCATCTGGTATCTTTAATGGTACATCCCAAATGAGAACATACAGCATAAATGCAGTTTCAAGCATTGGATACTAACCTGTGACAAGGTTTTGGTAGCATGAGGCTTCAGGGCTGGGTGCCCTCTGTGAGCAGAGCCCCGCGCTGCCCCATCCACGTCAGATCACAGCCAGCTCCAGCTGCTCCTAAGCGACTGCCAGTGGCCAGAGCTGAGCCCTGAGCAATGCTGGGTGCGCTCTGGGAGAGCAGACTGAGGAGAGGGAAAAACTGCTGTGCAACAGCAGCTGGGAGAGAGGATGAGAAATGGGAGAGAAGCAGCCCTGCAACCCTCAAGGTCAGTGCAGAAGGACAAAAGGGGCTCCAGGTGCAGAGCAGAAGTTCCCTGCAGCCCAGGAGCAACCCTTGCTCTCTCACTCCATGTTCTGAACCAGCCAGCTCTGTCCCACAATGCAGAACCATATCACAACATCTAATTGCTGTCTCTACATGACTGCAGCTCACGGACAGCTAAGGACTGAACCAAAAGGCATGGTAAGCATGTCTTTGAGGCCTGGCGACATGCATTACTGAGTCCTGAAGGAACTGACTGACGTAGCTGCCAAGCCACCCTCCACCCTATTTGAAAAATCATAGCTGTCAGGAGAAGTCCTAGAGACTGGAAAAAGGGAAGCATCTCTCCTATCTTTAAGAAAAGGAGAAAGGGAGACCCACGGAGCTACAGGCTTGTGAACCACACATCTGTGCCTGAGAAGATCATGGAGCAGATATTTCTGTAAGCTGTATTAAGGCACACGCAAGAAGAGGATGTTATCCAAGACGTCTAGCATCACTTCACCAAGGGCAAATCAGGCCCGATCAATCTAGTGGCCTCTATGGCAGAGCAATGCCATCAGTAGACAAAGGAAGAGTGATTGATGTCCTATACCTGGGCTTCTGCAATTCTGGATATGGTCCTACTCCTACATTCTTATATATAACTGCAGAGATATGGGTATACAGTGGATAAGGATTTGGTTGGAAGGTTACAGCCAGAGAACTGTGGTCAGTGCCTCTATGTCCAGGTGGAAGCAGTGACAAGTGGTGCCCCACGGGGCCTGTTTTTGGACCAGTATTCTCAAACATCTTTACCAGTGACATAGATGATGGGATCAAGGGCACCCTCAGCAAGTTTGCAGATGACAACAAGCTGAGTGGTGCGGTTGACAGAACAGAAGGAAGGGATGCTATCCAGAGGGACTTCAATGAACTCAAAAAGTGGGCCATGTGAAACTAATGGGGTTCAATAAGGCCAATGCAAGGCCTTATTGAAGTGCAGTGCATAGTGTGCTGCAGTGCACAGGGGTTAGGGCAATCCTGGATACAAGTGCAAGCTTGGAAAATAATTCAGTGAGAGCAGCCCTGCTGGGAAGGACTTGGGGGTCCCAGTAGATGAAAAACTTAACATGAGCCATCAGCGTTTTCTTGCAGCCCAGAATGCCAACGGTATCCTATAAGGATATGGATCTGTCATAACAGATCCAGAGGAGGGCTGTGAGGATCAGAGGTCAGAAGCTGGAGCACCTCTTCCATGAAGAAAGGGTGAGGGAGTTGGGCTTCTTCAGTTTGGAGAAGGCTGTGGGGAGACCTCATTGCAGCCCTCCGCTACCTGAAGAGAGCCTGTAAACAGGAGGGGGAGAGACTTTGTACAGTCTGATAATGATAGAACAATGGGGAATGGTTTAAAACTAATAGATATTACACATTAGGAAGATAGCCATTACTCAGAGGGTCTGAGGCCCTGGCACTTCTGCCCAGAGAACCATGGATGCTCCATCCCTAAAGGGTCTCAAGGCCAGGTTGCATGAGGCCCTAGGCAGCATGATCTGGTGGAGAGCAACCAGCCTGCAGCAGGGGTTTGGACTGAATGGGCTCTGAGGTCCCTTCCAACCCAAGCCTCCAGCCTCCCAAAGATCGGTGTAGTGGAGACCACCATCCTCTTTCTGTACATTCACACAGTGTTAATGAAGGCCCGGTTTTCTCCCTCTTGTCTGCAAAGCCACAGGTATGTCTAATAGGCCCATAATGTTATTCATGAGACTTACATATACATGAGATGTCTGTGAGAAGGCTGGGTCTGCTTCAGACATGAACGTGGGTTTCTATATAGCAGAGCCAAGCTATACTTTTCAGTCCTGCAGATTCATTAATTGCAAGGAAGCTTTAGCTGATTTCACTGATGTACTTGTGGACTACTTTCTCTCCAGTACAACATCAATTAGCATGAAATATCAACCACTAAAAATAATGTAACATAAAAAAGCAGTATGAAGTGCACCAGTGCATTAGTATGCATGTCAGAAGGGTTAGGTGTGAAATTTATGAGCAAACAGCAATTGCAAATCAGTGATCAATGACAAAAGAGCAATTTGGAACACTGCAATGCTAAAAGTGAGTATACAGCTCACAGAGATCAACAGTCAAGCAATTTGGATGTATTTTCTGTAAACACAGAATCATATTCTCAAAATCTGAAGCTTTCTGTGACCACTTACTGCTCCTCACAAACCTCATCAGTCCTTATGAGAGGAGAGGTGTTCAAGCAGGATGCTGACACACAGTCCTGCCCAATAGTCTCCTCATTGAAAATAACTGGATGTCTTGAGCTTCAGTGCTTGCTTAAATCTGTACCTTTCCAACACTGAATACAAAATTGCTAAGTTCATATAAAAACACACAAACACGTTGGGTCTCTTCTGCCAGAGACCCAGTGCCTGCTCAAAGCACACACCACCACTAAGTCACTTTGCCTCAGCAGTCATAGGGCAAGAAAGGACGATGTGCCCTTTGAAAGAAAATGAACACAGGGATAGATAGGTGAATAAGGAAATGTTTTATTGCTCCTGCCACGCCATGAACAAACCAAAAGATAACACAGAATCATCGAATGGCCTGGGTTGAAAAGGACAATAATGACCACTAGTTTCAACCCCCTGCTATGTGCAGGGTCAGCAACCACCAGACATATGAGTTTAGACTCAGAAGGTGTATGGGACAGAAGCTGAAGGATGAAAAGGCTTCACAACCAGGACAATCTTGTCTTATGAGGTTTGCAGTTATAAAACCCGTTAAAAAGATGCCTCTCTCCAAAGAGAGCTTGTTCTTCAGATTAATGACTTTAAAGGAATATTTAGTGCCCTGAGTTGAGCTCATCAATGCAAGTCTCTTCCCATGCTGTCAGTTCATCAATATTTCATGCATACAAATGGATGCCCCATTAGCATTTTAAGCTGTTTTGCCCTGAGTAGTTTTACTTCACACAGAAGTGCACCTTCACTTCTGTCTTCCCCAGCAGATTCAGATCCCTGCACAGAAACAAAAATATCACTCTTCCACACCACCAAGACCTTCAGGAAGCAGCTCACACTTACTGTTAAGGTACTTCAGTTTTCCCTTGAAATTGCTCCAGATTTCTTCCTGCCTGAGTTTATACAATCCTTTCCCGCACAAGTAAAACTTGCAGGAACACCTTTTTCATCTGTTGGTGTCAGAGGGGCTTAACTTCAGGAGCTTTATCTGTGAAGCTGCATTCTCAGCACTCAAGAACCAGTGCAGATTTCACGCTCTTCATAAATATTTTTAGGCTTTTCTTGTCTGCCGGCTTTGGTTTTCCCCCAGCTCCTACGCGTGCTTTCTCACACACATGCTGAATGTAACTTCTGCAAAGCAACCTGACCTTCCACAAGCCTGCAAAGGTGATGAGAAGCCACTGCAGACCATGCTGGAGTTTCACAAGGATTTGGCACACAAAGCCAAAGGAGGGAGCAGTAGCTGCAAGGAAATACCACAACCCATTCTGCTTATAAAACTGGAGCACATAACCATGTTATTAATGATGACATTGTTCTCAGAAGAACCTAGTGGTGGCTGCTTTCATTCTGGTTTTCCTTAGGGTTTGTGTGCCAGAACCCCTCCGGGCGTTTTGCAGAGGCTGGAAGTGGAGTACAGCCTGCAGGGGAGTCTCAGTGTCGTGGGGTTTGTGGGTGGTAAGAGCCATTCTGACCATCTCACATTACTTCTGTATCACATATGTTGACGCTTTCCCTGAATTTCCATCTAACTTGGAATCTAGAATTTCATTTAGAAGTCATCTATCCCAATTACAATTTTCCCCATCACAAGCAATCCACCACCTGCTAAGGTTTTCCAATCCCAAATTATTGTCCCTATTAAAAGAGTTCACTCTATGTCTACTCTGAGCTTCAGCCCCATTGGCTCTTGTTAGTAGAAGTGGCTGAGAAGTTTTCACCAAAATATTTGTTTATAAAAAAAGCAGACAGCAGAAAAGAGTTATTTGTCATAAGATTTCTTAACTCATCCCTCTTGGGCAATTTTTAGTTGAAACTTTCCAGGTCAGAAGACAAAAGATACGATTTGTCCTCCTGCTTTATATAAAACAGAAATAGTCCAAAGAAAAATGACACAGCTAGAAATTATTTGCTCCTTCCTTCTTTCCCTAGAAGTCTGTGTGGGTGCCTGAGACGTAAACACTGACTGCTGTCACTGCTGCTTCTGCTTTTGAATGGCACTTTACCATGAGGATGTAAACAGAATTAATTTACATTCAAATGGCAATTTTTCATCCTGAAAACTGAGTGTAGTTTATAGGCAGTGCATATGCAATGGAAAGCACAGCAATGAGCGTGCAGTAGCAAAGTCCCAAGCTGCAGCAACCAAGGATATGCTTACATGCAGCAGCTGCGGACACAGAAACAAAAGAAAGAAGCTGCTCACCCTTGAAAGGCCTCCGGGACATAGAAAACTCCAGCAAGGTCCCCTCATTTCCACTGCCAGGCCTTAAATGGGGGCTGGGAAGTGGCACCACCATCTTCCCACCAGGTGCTCCATCACTGCTTCAACCCAAGACAGCATTTCTGCTACAGCAGAAAATGCAACCTTTGGAGGTTCTGCTCTGTGAGCATCAAAGCACACGAGTTCCTTGGACTTCAAGCAGTACCTTTAGTGGATGGTTTTTTTGTTTTTTTGTTGGTCAGTTCTCAGAGGCTGATTTGGCCATTCCCAAATCCCAAATTGTGCACTGGGTTTAGATGCAAAGTCCCCCATTTTGACTCACTTTGGTTTACCTGAGCCCTCTTGAACATTTTCTCTTAAATTGTCCTTTTAGAAGATGCTGTAAATGCACAAACTCCTTGCTGGTACCAAATTGCACTGAGCATTCAGAGACCAGAAAAGCTTTTGGGATGGAACAGCAGCATGCACAGCCACTGCTGGGCTGGGTGCTTTGGAGCAGCACAGTGTGATTTCCAGAAATGAAAGCAATTCATACAAAGTACAGCTTAGAAGAAGTTTGGGATGCCTCTGAGTGCTGTAAGTGGGTGGTCTGAAGGCAGAATCACAGGAGATGGAGGAAGGAGAATCACCTCTGTTATTTCTAAACAACTCATTCATTTAAATGAATGTCCCGCATAAAAGGTGGAATGAGGGGGAGGGTTTAAAGACCTCTGCAAAAAGGAGATGTACAAATCACTGCCTTGTTAAGAGCCAGAGGATGTTTTTCCAGCATGGCACCGCAGCCACAGAGCAGCGCTGCACGGATCTTACATTTTACACACCATACGGAGTAACATCAGGCTCCAGACATAACCAGAAAATTAACAAGCTGAGTCACTGCGTCACTCAGATATCCTCTGTAAGATGCTTTTTTTAATACCAGTTGATATCACATCATTTCTGCATATAGTCATAACAGAAAGGGAAAGGTGTTTTCTGACGGCTCAGACACATAAACTGACTTTGCTCCTCTCTGCTATCACTGTTTGTGTTCAGAAAGTGTGTGCTCCAAAAACAAAAGCTTATTACAAAGGAGAAAAGCTCGTAGCTCTCAGGAGGTGCCAAAGAGGCAATGATTGCACTTGGCAAGGGATGGAAGGCCTTGGCAGAAATAGTTCCCCCTTAGAACAGAGTGTGCTCTGAGCTCAGCCACAGCCTGAGGTTTGGTTTGCTGTGCAGCCACTCAGCTTTGCTCAGAACAATGTACATCAACAGGAAAAAATATACAGAACTGGGTCTTGATTCCTCCTTTCCACTCCACAGCCATTTGTTGTTCAGTAGGAAAATGGGAGAAGTAGTGAAACCCCAAATCCTCTCCAGTGTCATGAACAATGTGACTTTTCCTCAGCAAAAAAGAAAGGGTAGCACAGATCCCCACCTCAAGCACTGTGTCCAGTTTTGGGACCCTCACTACAAGGAAGACACAGAGGCCCTGGAGCGTGTCCAGAGAAGGGCAAGGAAACTGGTGAGGGGTCTGGAGCACAAGTCCTCTAAGGAGCAGCTGATGCAGCTGAGATCATTTAGTCTGGAGAAGGGGAGGCTCAGGGGTGACCTTAGTGCTCTCTACAACTACATGAAGGGAGGGTGTAGTGAGGTGGGGTCGGCCTCTTCTCCCATGTAACAGCGACAGAACGAGAGGGAATGGCCTCAAGTTGAATGGGAAATATTGGTGGAAGGTGCACAGTTGGACTGGATGGTCTTGGAGGTCTTTTCCAACCTTGGTGATTCTGTGATTCTATATACATGGGCAACTTCCAACCGGTATATCCCCACAGCTCAAACCAGTTTCTCCAGCACTAATAAGCCAGATTGCCCCTTGGAGGCTTATCCAAGAAGAGCATAGTTACAAATCTTGTCACATTTGACTGTTGTATGAATAGTGATGGAGATCTGACCATGTCCACAGCAATGCTCTTCTACTGTCACAGCCTCTCGTCATCAGCGTGTGGCTGTGCTCTCCAGGTTCTTGAGGAAGCTACAGCATCGAATTGGTGAAGATAAACCTGGCAAGCTCATGTCCCCCATACCTATCTGACAAGGACTCTGCTTGGAGTTTCAGTGTGAAGCACATTAGTCCAGGATTCTCTCCATCTGGGGCCATTTCTGAGAAGCCCACTCATGTGCAGAGGGAGAAGAGAATCATTGATGACATCCATCAGATGTCTCTGCGGTGGTGCTGGCCACATTTCCAAGCACTGCATCATGGAGCCTCTCATGCATTTCCCCTCAGCCATCAGAGACTTCTATAGGGAAACTGTGGGCCAGTTGCAGAATCCTACATTGAGAAGGATAAAACCGTGTTTGCTTTCCTTTCTGTCCTTCGGTTTTCTTCTGAAAAGGACCACAAGGGAGCCAGTAGGCATCTGTAGTAGGCACACAAATCTCAGAGCAGCATTCAGGTGGTCCTGTTTCTTCCAACACATAACTCACTGCAACGCTGTACCCATGGACCCGTGCTACTTTATGCAACAATCCAAATGGTGGCAATGGCACTGCTGTGCTGCCACACGTCCAGGCAGTAATGGGCAATGCAAAATCCAAAAAGCAATTGACTTGCTTAAATTCTGCTAAGGCACCATGTCGATCCAGAGCAAGCTGTACTGATATTAATGAGTGGACAAGGAAAGGCAATATTTTGACAAGTCAGCCACCTTCCCTAGGTAACAGCCACAGGACAAAAGATAATGGCTTTAGGTTGTGCCAGAGGAGGTTCAGGTTGGATATTAGGAAAAATAACATCTCAGAAAGAGTGGTGAGGTGTTGGAACAGGCTGCCCAGGGATGTGGTGGAGTCAGCATCCTGGAGCTTAACAAGAGGAGGGCAGATGTGGCACTGAGTGACACGGTTTAGTGGTACGGTAGTAATAGGATGATGGTTGGACTAGATAATCTTAAAGGTCTTTTCCAACCTTAATGAGTGTGATTCTGCAACACCAGAATCTCAGATCACCTTATTAAAACTTCACTGCGATTGAGACCTCAATAATGACTACGAGCAGAGGGATTTCTGGGCCAGCCTAAGATGATTCATTGCATGTGATGCCTCGAGAAGCTTGGGAGAGTTCATGCAGCATGAGGGGAAATTCGTATTCCCCAATGCAGCACGAGTGTATGCTGCACATCCCGGCAGCACAGCAGCTGAGACAATCTTTATTTGTGCAGCCCCTGGGGTGCTGGCAACAGCAGCAGGCAAGGAGTTAAGTGGTGGCACCAAGCAATCTGGAAGGGAACACGTGCCTTATTAACTGGCTGGAATGTCTGGAGGATGTGAGCAGCACCGTGGACATGGGAAAGGCAATGAACACCATATCAGTGAGATTGCCAGGGAACAGTGAGCACAGGTCTGCAGGAGAGGTCAATGGAGCAAATGATAGCAAGAGCTGAAAATGGCCCCGAGAAGCCAAACGGCAATGCAGAGAGAGCAGCAGAGCAGTGGTGATCCAACTGGGACAACCTACCTTTTAAGACTCTTGTGGGATGAAGAATACGGGTTTGATCCCATTCTGCAGTGAATCCAGCTCCTCTGTGCTCCAGCTGTGTGGTGTTACTCCGCAGGTTTATGGAGTTAAACGCAAGCCACCAACTCCTGCCCTGTTCAGCTTGATTGTGTTTTTTTTTCCCCCAGAACTATTCAATAGTTTTGGATCAAATCCAAGAATAGTTACAGAATGACTTAAAGTATTTTATTTAAGGCAGCTCAAAGGATTGTGTTTTTCTTTTTCTTCAATCAAAGCCTTATTAGAAATGCATGGCCCTGAGACCAAAGGAGCTGTAAGTGCACAGCAGTATGCATGCACTGTGAAGATGGTGAGCTGTGCTACACACTGATACCCACGGAAGGCTGAGCTGAAAGCGGTGTGCACAGCCTGCTGCTCTGCCTCGCAAGCTTCAGCTGGAAGATTTACGGCAGTGCTCACAGTGCCCAGGGTACATCCTTCATCAGTCTGCATCATGCGCTTACTCGTGATTTACAGTTGAATCCCTTGGTTGTACCTGAAGTACACTCAGGCTTACTGCACTTGCTCTTTCCTCTGGACAAAAGAATTTATTTGGAAAAGTTGCATACATAAATCTATTCATTTATATCATTTTTAAAACCAGTTTTGCAATCTCTCTCTCAGGACACAGCACTCCAAATCCAAACCTCTACCATTCCTCAATCACCAAAGTTGAAGGAATGTATTTGTTACAGCGGAAAAGACACAGCCAACAAAACTGATCTCCCTGGCCTCATCCTGTCACTTTGCTCCTCTCAGCACAACACAACACATTGGAAATTCCAGCTAAATCACAGCACCTGGTGACTCACCCACGGTTCAGGACTTGCCTCCTGCTTTATTTCTAAATATCAGCTGTAAAATTACATCCCATGTCAATACCGGATTATTCCACATGAAACTGCACAGGCTCAGGAACAGGAATCACTCTGCAGAAGCCAGCCCCGCTCTCCAATCCTTCGTAATCCTGTGGACAGGTCCACCCACCTCCATCTCCCCACGAGGCTGTGGAAAAGCTCTGGGAGTTCAGAGCTTTTGGTCACTGACACTGTTCTGCAAACTTAAGATACAAGTATGAGGAGCACATCCCAAAGCCGTGTGGGCTAAAGCAGTCTTACGCAGACCTGGAAAACATCAAGTCTTATTACTCATCCAATCACAGAATTACAGAATCACAGAGTCACCAAGGCTGCAAAAGACCTACAGGATCACCCAGTCCAACCATCCACCCACCACCAATAGATCTCACTAATCCTTGTCCCTCAACACAAAAACACAAAATCCAAATGTTCCTTGATCACCTCCAGGGTCGGTGACTCCACACCTCCCTGTGCAGCCCATTGCACTGCCTGACCACTCTTTCAGATAAGCAGTATTTCCTAACATCCAGCCTAAACCTCCCCTGGCGCAGCTTGAAGCCATTCCCTCTAGTTCTATCACTGTTACACGAGAGAAGAGGCTGACCCCCAGCTCACCACAACCTCCCTTCAGGTAGTTATGGACAGCAATGAGGTCTCCCCTGAGCTCCTCTTCTCCACACTAACAATCCAGCTCCCTCAGCTACTCCTCATAAGGCCCCATTGTGTTCCAGACCCCTCACCAGCTTTGTTGCCCTCCTTTGAACACATTCCAGGGCCTCCATGTCTTTCTTGCAGTGAGGGTCCAAAACTGGACACAGCACTCGAGGGTGCAGCCTCACCAGAGCTGAGTACACAGGGACAATCACTGCCCTGTTCCTTCCTGCTGCCAGCACTGTTTCTCATGCAAGCCAGGCTGCCATTGGCCTTCTTGGCCACCTGGGCACACTGCTGGCTCCTGTTCAGCTAAGCACCAATCAATACCCCCAGGTCCATTTCCTCTACGCCGTCCTCCAGCCACACCGCCCCAAGCCTGCAGTGTTGCCTGGGGTTGCTGTGCCCAAAGTGCAGCACCCGGCATTTGGCCTTGTTGAACCTCATCCCATTGGCTTCAGCCCAGCTCTCCAACCTGCCCAGATCCCTCTGCAGGGCCTCGATACCCCAAGGCAGATCCACGCTTCCAGCCAACTTGGTGCCATCCACAAACTTGCTGAGGGTGCACTCGATGCCCTCATCCAGGTCCTCAGTAAGGATACTGCAGAGGACAGGCCCAGCACCGACCCCTGGGGCACACCGCTCACGACCGGTCGCCAGCTGGATTCAGCTCCATTCACCACCACTCTCTGGGCCCGGTGGAATGTGTCAGTAACACTGAAAATTCCACAGGACAACTGAAAGAGCACTTTCACCTTTTTTTTTTCTTCTCATCTATTATTTTGTTCATTAACATTTGCTTCTGGCTCAGGTATGATTTGTATGATCTGGTGTACAGGCTGAAAGCATCATGAAATCACTGGTACTCTTAGTGCAGGTAGGCTTTGGGATGGCTGTTGGGAAGCAATGCATCGCTCAGCTGCTCCTGTTTGTGTGCACTGCAGAAGCAGGCTGATGGGCTGAGGCCAAATAAAAGTGCCTCCAGGTTCCTGCATGCAAGGCATGTCAGCCTGGATTGCCTGCAGAGGTGTGTTACTCTTCCAAACCATTTTCCTTGAGCAACAAAAGCATCAAAAGTGAGGATGCAAATTCAAATGTATTGAAGCAAACTAGAATTTATTTAGCATTTATTACCCATTCTGTTGTTATATGTGGCTTCTTTTGTCTCAATTTTCTTCTAGTAAACATAGACCTTTTCCTTTTTCATTTTTATTAATAAAATATATAAAACATTGTGCATTGCTATCCATAGGAAAACCTCAGTTTAACAACAAAAAAAGAGTAAGGCACACTCCTGTGCAGCATCTTCATATATATATATATATATATATTTAAAACAAAACAAAAAGAAAAGCCTTTTCAACCTCTTTGAGGTTGTTAACATCTCACCAATCACTGACACATCTCCTGTATTACCATAATTTCACTGTTGGAGGTGAGTTGGGTTGTATTTGACAGGGACCAGCAGGGAGAACAGACTCCAAAAAAAAAAAAAAAAAAAAAAAAAAAAAAAAAAAAGGATTTTATCCCTGAGGTGTTGGTTAAAAAAACAATGTTCCCATTGAAAAGGAGTATGAAAGAAAGACAGCCATAAATAACTGAATACACTATGGCAAACATCCAAGCACCGAGATGATTTCATGATGGAAGAACACTCCCCTCACCCCCCACTTCTTCACAACTCATATTTGCCATTGGTTTTTAATGGGGTTTATCTCATGGCTTCTGAAGTCACAAGACAGTCGATCAGGATGTCCCCCCCTGCCCTCCCCAGTCATCTTTCCAGAGCTGTAGCTTTGTTCACAGTTCTCCCAGAGTCCACAGGAAAGGGAAGCCCAACATTCCTAAATGAAAACCAAAACCTGGATGACTTTGCTCCCCACACAAGTGGCAACACTCGTACTACGGCGTGCCAAGCTCCGTGCTCCACACAGGGGACTCAAACTGTCAGCTCCGTGCCGGCCACTCAGAAACGAAGATGGTCGCCACCTCTGATGTGACCAGAAGGTGTCCGTGAAGGGGCTGACAGTCATACGTCAGGGAAAAGGAGACAGCGAAAGCTTTACTGCCGTCCATCGCACAGCACTCCCGGAAGGAAAAGAGGAAGCACCCCCACGGCATTCCTCAGCACCTCCCTCCTGCCAGGCAAGGCTGGAGGAGCCCCGTGGCGCAGCGGGACGCCGGGCGCCCGGCTCTCAGTAGTAGCGGTTGAGGCTCCTGGTGCCGGGGATGTCGGGCTGGCCGTTCATCCAGATCTCGCGGATGATGCGCTCCCGCTCCTCCAGCCGCTGCGCTCTCTCCAGCTCCTCTGCCGAAGTGAAGACGTTCATGTTCAAAGTCCTCTCGAACCTGCGGTGCCTGCGGGCCGACACGTCCGACGTGCTGTCCGAGTCCCCATCGCTGTCGCTGCTGTCGCTGTCGCTCTCCCGGGGAGGTTTTTTGGTGGAGGAACGTTTGCAGTCTGTGCGGCAGGACACCCTCAGCACCAGGGCCAGCAGGGTCAGGACGAGTCCAATGCAAACCCCGGAGACAAAATACAGAGCGGCGCGCTCGGGGTTTTCTGAAAGGGGAAAGGAAAGAGTGCTTGAGAACGACTCCTGAACAAACAAAACGCACGACTTGTTCCTCTGTGCAAACACCAGCAATGGTCTCCAGAGGGGCAGGGTTTCTAATGGTTCCGTTTGCTTCCAAACCCTCCTTCATCTCCTTTCCCAGGGGAAGCCAGGGAAGGGATTTTATGTAGTAGATCTGCTGCCAAGGCAGTGACCCACATGCAGAATGCAGGTTAGCTGCAGTTGTGTCTTGGAGTTATCTGGAAGGATAAATTGAATTGAAATTGAACTGAAAAATGAATTAAGTGCTAATTCCAGTTCCTACAAGAATGGCGTTGAAACCTGAGAGCAGCGCAAGCAAAAGCAACTGAATGCATCTTTCTGTCATAGCCGTTATCACTGTGCAAAGAACAAAGTTTATTATAAAGTTTTACATTCGCTCTGTGCTGTAGCTCAGCTGAAATGGCGAGCCTTGCAGCATGGAAAAATGCATATTATTTATCCGTAAGTTTCTTCTGCTTATCCGAGGCGAGTGCGCTGGCTTTCTGCCCAGACCACCAAAAAGAATACCTGTGCTACAGGAGCACTGCTGGGGTTTGGGCCCTGACACGATGAGTCCTGCAGAGCTGCGTTTCGGGGTGATACAACAAGACTCCAAAGGATCCACAATGCCTTTTCAACTAGGTTATCTTTTTATTTACTACAGGGTGGTGTTTTTTGGTTCATGAGACTGCTAAGGAGTGTAATTGTGATAAATGTTGTTATTGCACTTGCCCTGGGCTAAATCACCTCAGCATATTTCACGTTTATAGACACCTTGAGTGGGTGAAGATGAACCAAGCAGAAGTGTCACAGCCAGCCTGCTCTGCTGTGTCTGTTGGAAGTCCTGAGTACAAGGATGGAGTCAACTCCTCAGATGAGCCTAATCCCCTGAACTCAGAGATGAAGCTGACCTAGATCCCCCCAGCTGATAGACCAGTATTTGGTCCCTGGAAAAACTACAAGACTCGGCTCTACCTTCACCCCCCACACTATGCTTTTAGATCAGTCTCCAAGTGATTTCCTTCAAATAAACTTTTATAGGAGAAAAGGAAAACAGCAGGAGCGGGGAATTGGACCGGCTGACGTCTGGAGGCCCCACACAACCTAAATTATTCTGATTCTGTGTCCAGAACCCAGACACCAACTTGTGCATGGTTTAAGGCAATGCGTGGTTCAATGCCCCAAGATGCTCTTGGAACAGTTACGTGAACAAGGAGCATTTTTGTTCTGTGTTTCTCTCCTACCAAATGGATTTCAAAAGTAAATGACAAGCCATGGAAGAGGAAGATGTCATGACAGTATGAAATATGGCTAATAAAACATGAGACTTGCTAGACTGGATAATGGGGAAGGCATGAGGAAAAAAGAGGCTGAAGACAGACTGCAAAAGAAGGAGGAAAGAACTGCAAAAGATGCATTTAGCAATGCAGAAGAGGAAAAAAATGCAGCAATAGTTGGAGAAAGAAGGGAGGCCAAAGCTAGAGACTTTAAGCTAAGGTATTTTGACAAGAGTGAGTCAACAAAAAAACAGAAGGTAAAAGAGAAGAAAGGTCTGAGAACAATCATGGAGAATGTGCTGATAGCTCTGCAGCAATGTGACTGAAATCCTGGCCCCAGTGAAGTTAATGGAATCCTGAACTCAAGGGGCAGAACTTGAACAAAAACTGCAGCCCAGCTTATGCAATAGCAAAGCCATTGTCCATCTGCCACAGCGTGCACAGTAAAGCGGTCTTCATTGCAGAGACACGACATCCCCAGGAAAAGTGTCATCATCCCCTTTTACCTCCATCTGGACAACTCAGGACAGCGAGCTGCCCTCACAAGTAGGACTGCAAAGACACGCAGACTGGGAAGCACAAATGAGCAGCACTGATCCGTTTGTCCTGGAAGCCAGTAAGTGCAGTGTGCCCCTGCTCTGGCTTGGGCTGACACGATGCCCAGCACTTTCCTGAGCACCGCATTCCTGCACACACCGGGGCTTCGTTTGGTTGCATTAGTTCCACTGTTCACTCTTTTTAAAGCAACTCATAAGATAACATGGGTTTGAGCTTGAGAAGGACACATGTGGTTTCTCTCCTCCCATTTTTGTCCATGTCCTGCTTTTCATTTCTCCTCCCTACTCCTTTTTCCATGCTACTGTATCCTGCTCATGTGCAAGCAGCACCTCCATTGCTACTTAAGCAACTATTTTTCATCCCCTGCTCGTCCTCTTGTGTACAGCTCTCCATGCAGTGCAAAGGCTGTAATCGAATCTTTGGGCTTCGCTGGCATTTACGAGCTTCTCCAGCTACTCTGTCAACATCTGAGACACTGTCTGCACTTCCTCATGAGCTGTAACCCTCCATTCAACTGCAGCCTCGGCATTTATCATGCATACAATCCACTTGTGCAGCAACATCTCTCTTTCTACAGCAGAAAGAGCAACTTAAGCTAAAAACCAGGGGCTGTTTTTTTCTCAGCTGAAGCAGCCAAATCAGCAACCCCCTGGATTTGGGGGATTGATCAGTTCGCCTCCTCCTTTGCACATCCTCTTTACAAAGAACAAAAAGCAGCATCCTCTTCAGAAATGGATGCTCAGAACCTTCCAAAACTCAAGGGAGCTCACGTTCATCATGCCCACAGTAACACGTCTCAAAGTATTTCAAAAACTCTTTAAAAGCATATGGCTATCAGTTAACAATAGTTTGATATGAATTCATGTGTATGTGTGCCCCACTACCCCTTTAGCACACGGATTTTGATCAGTGGAGCTCTTTCTTCCACTGCTGTGGATGACAGCAAGGCTGTGTTTTCCTCCTACACTTCTGGAAGGAGCCAGCTGCTGCCAATCTCTTTAGATGGGGTTGCCTTCCCTTCTGTGGTATTTCTCTTTCTGGACTAAAAGCGTTGATAAAAGTCACTGATTCAAGCACTGATTCAATCACTGCAGACAAAAGATGCACGCTCTTTGTAAACTCTCTACACAAAACCCACCACTTTCTATGCAGTCAAACTGCCCAGAAATTAGAAACACATTTTATTTTGTTTTTCCAACCAAACCAGCAGCAATTGTGGAGCCTGTTTCCTGAGGGCTAACAATCTGCTGGGAGCATCAGCCCAGACTGCCATTAATTCCCCAGGAAATGCCACAGGCCAAGGTTGTTACTGGTATTATAATAAATCGTTTCAATAAATACAAAGCAATCTAGGCATTAATGCTGCTGGCTTCCTGCGATGGCTTCATATATTCAGAAACCTCAGTGGGGAGGGATGTTTCAGAGCTCCCAGTGAAAGGCTCAGCATTAAGCACAGTCACACAAACAGTAGGAATAATATCTGCTTGGGAACTTACAGTCAGCCCCACAGGCTGCCCAAATCCCCTGGCCGGACAGAGGAAGCTCTCCAGCAGCCCCTTATTAAGAAAGCTCAGGCCAAGCAGCCTAAAAGTTGCAATGATCCCCCCCGGGTTGTTTTTTGGAAGCTCCTTGTTAATAACTTGGCACCAATGGTTTAGGGCTTACGGAAGAATGAAACAGGGATTTGTGGAGGTTTCCCTCTAACTACTTTATCCTGAATACAAAACTAGGGTAAGTCCTCTATCCAAAGGAAGGCACTGGAAGTGATCTGGTACAATTTAGACATTTAATATTTCTATAAACAGAAGGGATAGTTCTGGTCTTGCTGGAAGATTGTGACTGCAGAGGCAGGTCCAGCTGTCACTGAGAGCAGTGACGTCTTCTCAGATACTCAGACAGGTTTTGGATCATGTCTGTGACAAATAACAGGACTGAGATTTACACACAGGGATTGCATCTAATTCTAATCCTAACTCTGTAACAAAAATTGGCTTTTAAATTAAGGGCATTCCTCAGCCTTTTGCAGGACCACACTCCACGTAAGACTCATTTGTCTGATCAGCTGATAAATCCACTTATCACAAGGCGCTGCTGACTCCTTCCCTCTGCTTCTGAGGAAATGTTTTCGAGGCTCTGGAAGCTGGGTAACACTTAACAGGCTGTGATGCTCCTAAACATGGTGATAGCTGCAAACAGATTTGACGGTGAAAACCAACTCTCCTGCAGAGAGGCTTTGCTTCCTGCTGTGCTGTGATTTTTCACCCCTTGGTTGTCAACAGGAACATTTCCAACATTTACATGGCAACTGCAACCAAAAAGATTGTAGAAATGAGCCCAGAGGCTTTTGCTAATATTGGTGCTCATCCACTCCGTGTGCAGTAAGACTCTGCACGTGCCAACTGTGCAAACAACAGAGCCTGCAGCTCTTCATCTGCAGCTTCCCAACCGATCCTGTCATTTTGTGCAGAAGCAAACACCAGCGTGGACGTGGATTTTAGTGCTCTGCTCAGGATAAGAAACATTCCACTGCCAGGAGGCAGGAAAAGTAGCAGAGTGGAAGATCTTTTCAAGCGCGTACTTGATCCATGCAACACCAAGTGCCCCCAAGGTCCTTCTCTTGGAGGAGGTCTGAGGCTGTACACCGTCCTCTGTCCCAAACAACAACAAAAAAGTGTACGACTCTTCCCTGTCTGTTTACAACTTGCCTTTACAAAATATTGTTTTGAGCCAACTCACCAGCACAGGCAAGTCCTGATCAGCAGTTTCATAGAATCATAGAATGGCACAGTTTCAGTTTCAGTTTGCAGAGTGTACCTGAGGGACATTTTAATATCACGAAGCAGAGCACTCCTTGCATTGTTTCCCTCTGGCACAGAGGCTGGGGTCAGGGGTGGTGGAAGATGTATGAACCAAAACCTCCCTGGCCATCCCTGCCTCCCTTAAGCCACTGCAGTGACTTGTCTATGGGCATCAACAGCTGCTGTGGTGTAAGCCCTCTTCAAGGCTGCAAACTCAGGCAAACATGAAAATTTCCAAGTGATCTCAAAGTCTGCAACAAGAAGAGAAGTTGCTTTGCAGTGCCTTAGTTTTATCCCATTATATTTGTACCCTGTCACACATCGTGCCTTTGAACTCATAACCTAAAGCTTCCTCCCCATGCTAACATACAGTAAAATAAACCATGCCAAATCCATCCTCCTTGCTAAGAGCAAATGACAAAATTACATGTAGCAAATAAAAAGAGTTTACAGCATCTGCTGTTTCAATCCATAGGACAGTCATCAATTATTTTTGTGACAAATACCAACCTGAACCTACATACCGCTGAGATTAAAACTCATCCAACATTCACCGTTAAGTGCACTGGAGAACACGAGCAAGAAGCTCAGGAACTCATCACTGGAAGCCAAAGTGGTGAGGTCTGAGTTATACCATTTATCTGGCATTTAGTGAATCTGAACATATCACAGGGAGACCACTTTAGAAGAGGGTAAGCAAGTAAGTCCCGCATCAACACGACAGCTAAGGCTGTCAATTTAGGGATGCAATGAGGAAGGCTAAGGCCCTCTTGGAATTATACCTTACAAAGAAGGCAAAGGGTAACAAGAAAGGGTTTTTCTAAGTATGTCAGCAGTAAAAGGAAGACTAGAGAAAATTCGGGTCCCCTACTAAACAAAGTGGGTACATTGGTAACAGAAGACACTGAAAAGGTAGAGATTCTGAAGGCCTTCTTTGCTTCAGTCTTCAGTGCTAAGATGGACCCTCAAGAATTCCTGACCCTGGAGATGACAGAGAATCCGGGGGAAGGAGGATTTCCCATCACTTGAGGAGGACCTGGTCAGAGAATGTCTAGCCAAAATCAATGCACATGAAGCCATGGGCTCCAATGGGATGCACCCATGTGTGCTAGGAGAGCTGGCAGAGGTGACTCCTGAACTCCTATCAGCTTTGAAAGGTCCTGGCAAACAAGAGAGGTGCCTGAAGACTGGAGGATAGCCGATGTCATTTCAGTCTTCAGAAAGGGCAAAAAGGAGCATGCAGGAAACTACAAGTCAGTCAGCCTCACCTCCATCCCTAAAAAGGTGATGGAACAGCTTGTTCTGGATACCCTCTCCGATCAACTGGAAGAGAAGAAGGTTATCAGGAGTAGTCAACATGGATTCACCAAGGGGAAATTGTGCTCGACCAGGTAGCTTTCTACGATATCATCACTAGCAGAGTAGATGGGGGGAGAGCAGTGCGAGTTGTGTACCTTGACTTCACCAAGGCATCTGACATCATCTCCCACAACATCCTTGTTATGGAACTTAGAAAGTGCAGGATAGATGAGTGACTGGTGAGGTGGATTGAGAACTGTCTGACTGGCTGAGCTCAGAGTGTGGTTATCGGCAGTGCAGTCTGGTTGGAGGCTGTAACTAGTGGTGTTCCCCAGGCATCAGTACTGGGTCCAGACTTACGCAACATCTTCATCAACAACCTGGATGAAGGGATAGAGTCCACCCTCAGCAAGTTTGCTCATGATACAAAGCTAGGAGAAGTGGCTGACACACCTGTAGGCTGTGCTACCATTCAGCAAGACCTGGGCAGGCTGAGAGTTGGACAGAACTGGATCAGGTTTAACAAGAGCAAGTGTAGAGTCATTCCTGGGGAGGAATGACTGCATTTATCAATAAGGGTTCAGGGATGAGCTGCTGGAGAGGAGCTCTGCAGAGAAGGACCTGGGTATTCTGGTTGCCAACAGGTCGGCCATGAGCCAGCAGTGTGCCCTGCTGGCCAAGAAGGCCAATGGGATCCTGGGGTGCAGTAAAAGGAGCGTGGCCAGCAGGTCGAGGGAGGTGATCCTCCCCCTCTGCTCTGCCCTGGTGAGGCCACATTTAGAATACTGTGTCCAGTTCTGGGCTCCCCAGTTCAGAAAAGGCAGGGATCTCCTAGAAGGAGTCCAGCGGAGGGCCACAAAATGATGAAGGACTTGGAGCATCTTCTGTATGAGGAAAGGCTGAGTAACCTGGGGCTGTTCAGCCTGGGGAAAAGAAGACTGAGAGGAGATCTGATATATATTTATAAATATCTAAAAGAAGGTGGGAGGCAAATGGATGAGGCCAGGCTCTTCTCAGTGGTGCATAGCAATAGGACAAGGAGCAATGGCCTAAAACTTGAACACAGAAAGATCCATACAAACATGCAGAACTTCTTTACAGTAAGGGTGAGGGAGCACTGGAACAGGTTGCTCCCAGAGGCTGTGGAGTTTCCTTCTATGGAGATACTCAAGACCCGCTTGGTCAACTACCTGTGTGACCAACTGCAGGGAATCTGCTTTAGCAGGGTGGCTGGACTCGATGATCCCTTGAGTTTCTTCCTATCCCTGCAATTCTGTGATCCTGTGATTTACTATTTGTTCTGGAGCAAAAGGCTCCTGCCAAGATTGACACCTTGGCAAAGGGATGAATCGAGGCCTTGTGCCCCATAAAATGACTGCAAGGTCACAGAGTTGTGCTGTGGAAGCAAATGGAAGCAAAGTCAGCAGTCCTAAATCCTAGTACTGCTGCCCCTACTGTAAATCCTAAAACTTTCTGCTACCCGTTACTTTGCAGATGGGGAAAATTATGCGAACAGCATTTTATTTTCTATTAGCATTGAGAATACAGGCATTTTTTTTCCACAGCAAAAATAGATGTAGGTAAGAGAGGGAAGAAGTACGATAGACAGAAGATACATTTAATGTTTCCTTTCCCTAATCTTTCCTTAGAAAGTCCAAGCAACAAAAATACATCCCACTCAGTCATCTTTTGTGAAGAGCATCGCTACTTGCATTTAGGCTGCCAGCTTCTTTAAAGTGTCACCAACAGCCAATTTCAATGACACCATTCAATGTGTAGAAAAGCAGAACTTTGCATTCAATATTCATGTCCTCTTAGAAGGATCCTTCACTTAACATGCAGAAAAACTCTTATTAAGCTACTTAGTGATTCCAAAATGAAAAGCCCAAGTTAGTTACTTCAAATCCAAATACTTGTCTGTAGCAGCACGGCGGTATCTCAGCAAGAGCAGGGCACCAAGAATGCATTTCTACTTATTGAATCAGTAAGGTTGAATGTCACAAAGACGTGAAGTAACTACTGCTCCTGAATGCAGTTTTAGTTACACAGATCCCAGCTTAACTGCATTAGGGTGGTGTGAGCAGAGTGGCTATAGAGCACAGAATCATTCGCAGCATGTACTAAAAGAGCAGCACATTAGCATTACCAACAAGGTGCATACAAACATTTCATTAAAATGGAGAACATTCTGCAGTCTCATAAGAAAAACTGGCTGTAAACAGCATGTCACAGCAGGCCAGTGAAAAAACAGGGCCCTCATTCTGCAGAAAGCAGCAGAGATTGTCCTAAAATACATAGAGCCAGTGCTACCTTCTTGGGGGTGGATCCTCCAGCTCTGCAGTCCATTCTTAGTTTTGACAAGGCACCTCACAAGATGGAAAATATTTGCACTACGTTGTCTGCCTCTACTGGACTTCTTACTCTCAATGATACTGAGTCCAAGCACTGAACACAGCACACAGTCTCTATTTCAAGAGTAATTTCTTAATGCAAATCTTAAAAGGAAGACTATTCCTCTGCTACTTGAAAGATACATGTGGGTGAAGGATAAACTGTGATCCAAGGAAATTTCGCTCTAAACTACATTTAAATATATAATTAAGCAGACTCTCAAGCTACTTCATCTTCACATTCCTACTGAAGATAAGCCAAATTCTCTTAAGCAGGGTAATGATCTCTTATTTTCCAAATTACGGGACAACAAGCTTGCCTTCCTTACGTGCCAGGCTTTGATCTTCAGGAAAAACACAGCATTAGAAATAAGACCACATTTAAGATCACACTGTATTTAACTTCAGATGAGAGCAAATCCAGGGGAAAGCAGAGCACCATAAACCCTGTTGCGCGTTGCCTGCCAGAGCTGCCCGGGTCAGGCCTTTCAAGGCAGAATTTGCTGAGAGACAAATGAAAAATACCAACAGTTCAAAGAAACGGATTTAGCCGTAAATGACCGAGATGCAGGGCTCAGTGCAGAGTCCACAAGGAGCCCCTGGGAGCGCAGAGAGGTGGCAGCCCCCAGACCTACCTGTGATGAAGGCGTACGCTGCTAGGATGTTGCTGAGCAGTGCCATCTCTGTGCTGACACCCACGGGCTCCATGCTGCTGGCGAACGCTGGTGGCTGTGTCTCATCCACAGGAAGCAGGAAGGAGGTGTTGTCTAGAGGGTAGAAGGTGGCCGACCTCCCTTTCTTCTTCTCTGCTTCGAAACAGAAAGGGAGTGAAGAAGCAGGCACGTGCACCAGCCCTGTCCTGCCCTACCTATCCTCATCTGTGTTCAGAGATCTGGAGCTGCTCAGCACCAAGCCACCCACATTCGCTCCCCTTTTTGGGGCAACAAAACCTTTGCAGTTAGCTTCGGTCGAGCCCATGCCCTGCCTGCACCCAAACAGCATCTTCTCTCCACTGTCTCCTGCTCTTTCATGTCACCGCCTAGACACACCCACCCATGTTACAGCAAATATAGAATCAGGTTTCTTTTATCTTACGTAAATCAACAAAGCCTTTATCAGCTAAGCTTGTTATAAGTCTGCACATGGGCACGGAAAACACAGCCAGAGCTGGCAACCCTGTGCTGGAGTCGCGCTGCAGTGATCCACCCGCACCTGGCAAACAGACAACACTTTCTCCCCAGCCTTTGCAGAGAAGGGCGAATCTGAGTTTATGACTGCCTTCAGAAGCTCACTTGCATTGTGTTTCACCCAGACATCATTTCCCTTTGGAGAGGTGAGCAAGCGTGAGTTAATGATTTGATTTTATTTGTAGAAGACCAGAGCTGAGGAGGCACATAATTCCAGGAGGCTCAAAGAGACCCTTTCAGACCTTATCAGCTCGCTGCCAAGTACTTCTCGCACCTTGATCTGCTGGCAGACACTCTCACTGGTCACAAAACACTAATTGTTCTGAACACATGAAAACCACTGCACAGGATCCAGCTCCATCATCCATGTGATTGTTTAAGGGTAGTTGTTGCAGCTTCTCAGGCTCCTTTTCCTGGGTGTCTGGCTCCAAGCAGCACACTGTAGAATCACAGACTTGCCTCCGGCTTCCACTTGTCTGCAAGTACTAAATTCAGGAAACTGTCGGATCCACCTCCTACAATGCCAGCAGTGCCATGCAAACAAAGGGCACAACCAGAGATCATCTGTGCTCACCCAGTCTGTGCCCATTCCCTGCTAACCCAGCAAAGCAAGACAAGACATTCAACCTCCTGCTGTGTGTGCTGGGAAGCTGCACAGCCCACAGGAGCAGCAACTGAACGAGGGCTGTCAGAGAACAGGTAATACTGGATGGAGAGGGACTGAGTGCATGAATGTGTGTGCAGCAATGCCAAGCCCTAATGTGCCTCAGAGGAGAAGTACCAGAGATGGATGTCCGGGTGTTGCTGTGAGGGTTCAGCCCCAAGGAACGTGGGTGCAGTTGTATCTGCCACTGGAAGACTGCACGGCCTTGAGAAAATCACACCTACCGAGCTACCAGGGTGTAAATGACTGCCCCAGAGAAGGGTTTTCAAACATGGATTTCTGGGTGGCAGATGCAAAAGAGAAAAACATCCCCACAAGCCCTTCCTTTGGGAGAACAGAGATTGCTACAACTAGGTGTATAGAGGCACAGAAGGGCAAAGGCACAGCCAGCAGGAAATTAACAGCAAATCTTTGGAAAATATTTTAATTCAAATGTAGGCCCCAGAAATGCTAACGTGCCCTCTAATCTTTCTTTTTATTCTCCTTGCCCAGTAAATCCATGTCTGTAAAAGCGGTTGAGTTTTTCTTTACCACACCACCACTCCCACCAAGAAACCCACAGGAAGCAGAGTACATTTTTTATTCATTCAAACTGAACCCCTGCCCTCCTGAAGATGCCCTGGGTACTTCAAAGTATCTCATGTAGCACTAGGTATCTAAACCATGGCAAGCAAATCCTGCTGTTAGCTGACAGATCTTAATGGAGTGACTCAGCTCCCCCCACATAGCAGGAACTTAAAAGCTCAATGTATTTGATCACACGGACGTTTAAGCCATCTCAGGGTCAGCAGGACATCCACACAGATGGCAGATATGAGAAGGGATGTGGGGAAAATTCCCACTCTTTTAGAATAGCTTCTGCCACTACAAATGACACATTTGTGTAAAAGCAACAGAACCCTGCCCCTGGATGTATGCACACAGAGCTCTGGTTCTAAAATAGTTAATCTAAAATCTCTTTACAACTAACAACAAGGAAGAGCACTGCCAGCATATAAACTCATAAACATACTTCTCATCCTAAAGAGAGCCACTGAGTTACGTGCTACAGGTTTCTGACAGGTCTTTACGAGGTTTCTGTGATATGAACCTGGCACCTCTCTATCACACTCTCACGTGTCCAGCTCTGAATTAGTGACAACATACCTACTGCCCCTCACTGCCAATGCAGTCACAGCATCTCACTAGGAATGAGATTTAAACTATACTTGCCATGGGGGCTTCCCTGTTTGCATGGGCTACACCAGTCAGGAAAGGCTCAGATGAAAACACTTCTGTGGGGATTTGGACATCCCCTGGAAAACAAGCTGTGCAAAATGGCGTCTTTTAGGAGGGAGGAAGGCACAACTCCTCTTACGTGAGATGTAAAGAGAGTCTCATTTTTTTTTCTTCTGACTTGTCCGAAGAACAGATGCGATCAAACAAGTTTTTCAATGAACATTCATCTGCATACACTGCACTCCAGCAAAGAGCATCACAGAACTACACAACTAGTTTTGTCATCTACAGGATTGTACAAGAACAGACAGGAAAGACAGAAAATGGCTGGGGTTATGCAGGAGGGAAAAACAACCAACCATCACAAGGGTCACGTGCTGGTTTGCTACGCCGTTCCCTTGTCTGCCTTTTATCCCAGGATCACATTTCAATACAACCCCTTTCTGCTTGCTAGCTCTGAAGACCTCACTTGCCCTAGCAGCCCACCTGCTGCTGGTTACCCCTTCACCACGTCCACCTTTTCTTAGTTGTTCTGACTCACTCAGGCTGTTTTCCTTGCGACTTTACACCAAATTAGAGCGAAAGTACTTCAGCTAGCAGAAAGTTTGCCCAGTAACCTAGGAGAAACTATTCAAGATACTGGGCTGACTTTAGCAAATAGTTTTAATAAAAGAAATAAAACAGGAAGGGAGATTACAGAAATGTCCAAATATTTCCTTTTGCGATTTCTGAAACAATATTTCAGCTGTTAATTTCAAACTGACATCCTTGTTTGAAAAGCACTGCATTTTTTTTTAAATGAATGAATAAACGATATGAAAACTAAAGAGGTGTCATTTGTAGAAGTGAAATGTTTACAGGAATGAAAATAAGCTCTGTGTTTTTCTTCTCGTTTGAAAAAACCACCAAGATGACAGATTTTATTTCAGGCCAATCCAAAGTTCGTTTTCTTGACAATTTTTTTTGCAGTAAGGTCTCCACTGACCAAAGTGACATCGCTGACGTGTAACCGCCTGCAGGCTGCGAGGTAACTTTGCCTACAGCACAGACAGACACAAGGCAGCTCTGTGCACAGCAACCCCCCACTGCATTTCAGGGAGCGCAGGGTAGGAAATTCCAGCAGTCCTGTCATCACCGCCCCCCGTGTGTTGGGAAACACAATGCAAAAACATTGCCTAACCCAGTAAGTGCTCACCTGCCATTTTCCTTTATTCATAATCAATCCCTTCCTCCTACTCACCTACCACTCGATAGCAAAGACCTGACTTCATTCATCTCTCTCCACTTTGCATTCTTATGAAAATGGCATCACATTTCAAAGCTCAGCTGAAAACCTCTGTCCCCAGTGAAGCAACCTCCTGCTGTGTTTGCCCTGCTTTGGATTTGGGACTGCATTGGATGAGTCTTCAAAGTACTTCTGTGACGAATTTTGACACGCATGGCAACAACTGCTATTTCAAGAAATTCAGTGCGAGTTTAACAGTTCACTGTGGTCAGCCAGTGTTAATGCCTCAGAACCTCTCGTTCTGACCGTGACATGGACAGGTACAAAACAGAAACCCGGATAAAGTATAAGTTTCCATAAGGGGAAGAGCTACCAGACCACAGTAAGGTCTGAGCCAGTCATACAATAGTCATAGCTACCTGGGAGGGCACGTCCTACACCGGGAGGAGAGACATCAGAAAGGAACACACCGTCTCCTATAGCATCGGCATCAAACAGCCTTGGTCGCAGTGGAAAATGTGGCTTCTGAAATCCTTGGTAATTGATTGGCCTTGGCTGGGTTTCATGCAGAAGCTTCCTGGGAACTGAAAGAGAAGAGTAAGAAGAGCACAGCTGTTAGAGTTACTTCAGCTGATCAGAATGAGAATTATCACATTATGCTGTGGGTTCAGCTGATACCTAATTACAAACAGGCACTCATTTACCGCTGTGATGAATGCACTTCAAATGCCTGCACAGAGATACACAAGGAGAAAAGGCTAGGAACTACAAAGCGCTCAACATATTGTTTACGTCACTGGAACAGGCTGCCAGGGAGGTGGGGGAGTCTCCTTCCCTGGAGATGTTCAAGACCCACCTGCACACCTCCTTGTGCGACCTGGAGTAGGGAACTGCTTTGGCAGGGGGTTGCACTCGATGGTCTTTGGAGGTCCCTTCCAACCCCTACAAGTCTGTGATTCTGTGATTCTTATAATTAAGCTTTGAGACTAGACTGAGGGTCAGATTCAGACAGCTTATTTAGACACCCATCTAAGGCAATGAAATGACTGATAAGTTGGCCTTTGGTTCCAGCCCTGAGCTTCAGAGATCTGCAGCTGGTCGTATCATGGTGGCAGGCACAACAGGAAGCCCCTAGCAAAGGGGACTGTCAGTTATGCTTGAATCCCTGTCTCCCTTCAGGCATTGCTGACTTGAGACTGCATATCCATTTCTTGATACCCAGAACCCACCTCTGGAAGATGCTGTCCACAAAAAACAACAACAAAAAAAACCAACTTAGATTATCCACCATAAAATAAGAAATCCTACCTGAAAGAAACCCTCTCCACCCTATGAGATCTAAAATATTCCCATCTTTGGACTTCAAGCTGCAGCCACGCTGAGAAAGACCCCTTCTCTGTTCCTACCATCCTGAGAAAGAGGATGAGGGCTTGGCTAGTACCTTGTTTCATCTTCAGTGTAAGTAACAGACAGGTGAGAAAGGTTAACATGCCTGCCAGAGCTGCGTCTGTGCATCACTGGTCCCTCTGGACCAATGTGTGCCTTAGTAAGAAAACTATCTTCCCCTCCTTGATGTTGCAAGGCCAGCTCTCTTTGGCTGTACCTCCAAGCAAAGCAATCAAAGCCAGTGCAGCTCCTTTAGTGTACACCCACAGAAGGTGAATCCACACAGTAAATTCACTGATTTGCCCTGTAGGGACACAGCAGCATATCATTTATGGAGCTGAACCAGTTCTGTGCCTCAGTCATGGCCAACACCTGAGGCTATTTCAGAGCAAAGTGCCTTTCTATACAAAGAGAAAACAAACAAACAATGCTTATATATGCTGTTCAGCTCAGAAATTAGAGGAACAGTGTGCTGAAGGACCAAGTAAATAAACTGAAATTTACAGGGGAGAAATACGTTTTCCCCTCTGGTGACTGTACCCTAATACATACATCAAAGCACCACTTTGTTCCTGCAGACAGCCAGCACTTTACTATGTTAAAGATACAGACCACTGAGAACTGACACAAGATCATGAGACCCACAGAAGAACTGCTGCAATGTTCGGCCCTCCCTCCTTCAAGTCTGATGGTCACAGCTTCTACTGCCCCAGGTTGGCCGCCATCTCCCATGCCTCAGTTTCCCCACTGCTCCATTGCAGGCTGTGCTATCTCTCATCTTTGCTCTTTGCAGAGGCGTGATTAAGAGTAATTAAAAAACCAAAGCACTTTGAGATCCTTGGCACAAACTTGAAGGAAGATTTTGAAAGCGTGCAGCCCTGGAAGAGAAAGGAAATTCCTGACTGCCCCTTGCAGCTAATCAGCTGCCAAGCTGGAGTGTGAGATTTAATCACACCCAGTAAATCTGCCTGCATAAATACAAATATTCCTAGTGGGGGAAGCAATCCAACTGCCTTGTTTACATTGTGTTTTACTTGCTGTCTTTGCTGAGGCAAAGAGAATTGTTTCCTATATTTGCAGACTGACCTCCTGTATCAGGCTGCCAAGATATCAGTGTTGAAGTTCCCATATTATTAGAAGAGTCATAAGTCAGGAAACAGACATGAAAACCTACAGCTTCTGAGCAGCAAAAGCCTGGCACAGCAATCTGCAGCAAAATGTGAATTAGCAACTGTCCTCTGATGGGAAGGCAGCAAAAGATGCACATCTCTGTTAGGAGCTAAACAAACTGTTCCAGAGTCTCACCATACTTACTTTTTCCCTATATCTAACCTGAATCTCCCCTCTTTGAGCTTGAAAGCATTTCCTTTTGTCCTGTCACCACAGACCCTGCTAAAGAGTCTGTCCCCTTCTGTCCTGTCGCTCCCCTTTAGATGCTGACAGGCCGCTCTCAGCTCACCTCGCAGCCTTCCCTTCTCTTCTCCATCTGCACAGCCCCAGCCCTCAGCCTGTCCTCACAGGAGAGGTGTTCCATCCCTTGGATCATTTCTGTGGCCCTCCCCTAGACACATTCCAACAGCTCCATGTCTCTCCTGTACTGAGGACTCCACATTGGATGCTCCAGGTGAGGTCTCACCAGCACAGAGCAGAGAGGAAGGATCACCTCCCTTGCCCTGCTGCCACGCTGCTCAGGATGCAGTCCAGGATATGGTTGGCTTTCTGGGCTGCAAGGGCACACTGCTGGCTCATATCCACCTTCCCATCCACCAGCACCCTCAGATGTTTTTTCAGCAGGGCTGCACTCACTCCTTTCATCCCCCAGCTTGTATTGGTAGTGGATGCTGCCTTGACCCAGGTGCAGACCTTGCATGTGGATTTGCTGAACCTCATGAGCTTCACCTGGGCTCGCTGCTCAACCCGTGAAGGTCCCTCTGGATGGCATCCCATCCCTCCAGTGTGTCAACTGCACAAGGCTAAGTATCCTTCAGATACTGCTGCATCTCAGGCTGAGGGCCTAAAAGGCATCTGGAGAACAAATCAGTATGGCCTTAAACACCTTCCATCCAAACTGCATCCCATAAAACCTGCTGATACGTGTCTGATGAAGATCATGAAGCAAAAGGAACACAGAAACGCAGTTTAATAGATTTGGGCTACTCCTTCGTATTCCAGATTGGCTCTTCTTCACAAAAGATCTCCTTTCACCTCCCAGTCTTCATGGTCAACTCTGGCGCAGAACACAGGCTGGGTGGAGCTGTACCTTTCTTTGAACAGGTCATGCCACCCTTCAGCATTCAAAGAAACGGACAAAAAAGGTCTTTCCTAAGCACATCTAGGGAATTGAGCTTTCCCTCCCACCCTGGCACCTGTGCTAATGCCAATGTGAATGCTATCTGTGGTACCAGGAGAGAAGTCGTGGTAAAACAAAGTATTACTAAATCACAGCAGCTGGTCAACAGCATCCCAGGGAAGAATGCAGAAGGAGAAATAATCAGAGGAAAATATTCAGAAAGATTGTTTATCATTAAGGCACCTTAGGGTGCAGTTACTCCTCTGGGATGGATAAGAAGGTCAGGTAAAGAAAGACTGATGCCAAATAGGCTTTTGGTGCCTAAAGATAGAAGTGGCTGTGTAAAGAGACTTCCAAAAGCAGGCAGGTATTTAACATTCATGATTAGCTTTGGTACTTTTAAAACTCCTAACTAGTTCCTGTCTTCAACTCAGCAACTAAATTCTGGATGCAGCTTAGTGAAAAGAAGGAAGAACCTACAATTTTTTCGTTTGCAAAGAGCTGTCCACTCTTCTTTGTGGACTCCATAAACATCTTGAGGACGTTTCACCAGGACAGACCTACATTTGCAAAGAGTAAATAGTGTGAATGGCACATAGCAAGTCTTCTCTTATTCTAGAACATTTATACAACACTAAACCCATACACAGCTCAGATAGATTGATTTAGAAAGTAAAATGGAAAGGCTTTTTCAAGTGCAAAACACCTCACAATTTCCAACTAGCTTCTGTGCAGCAGCCAACTCCACAAGAAAGATTAAACATCTGGTTCCTTCAAAATACCTTCCTTAAATCCCCCAGAGAGCAAAACATCTGACACAAAGCACGGCATGAACTGCAGCAAGGTGTCAAAAAATGTTATTTATGATTAAACCCACCAGAAAAAAAATACCTAGGATTTTAGTCTCCTCTCAGCGTTAAGCACAGAAATCCTGCAGGGAAGGGCTGGCACTTGGCCTGCTGCATGCAATCCAGCAGAGAGCTTAACACAATTTGGCCTGCAGAACCAGTGATGTATGCAAACAAAAGGCAAAGAAATAGGGTCATCAGTCAAAATGCTAACAGGTCTGATAGTCAGGAGCCCTGCAGCTTAAGAAGTAGATGGGGACTGAGTTGGGATGAGTTGAAAGAGAGGCAGTACTTGGAGGACCTCTGGGACCTTCGTTCTCTCAGAGGGCAGCAGTCAGCACTGAGATGTGGGCATTCAGTCAAATGGTTAAACTGTCAGGTAACGTGGGCCAAGCAGCTGATAAGGCTTTCAAATCTTTATGTAATCTCTCTGCTCTAAAAGCAGAGCCAGCTCCTTGCTCGCACTTCTCTCACTGGAAGACTGCTCGTCTCTCTGAATCAGCACCGTGCTACCAATAATTCATTACATTTCCCAATCCAAGACCTGTATTATTATTCGTGTGCAGTGAATTAATGGTACCAACCTCACAACACATCCACACCATCACTGCGTGCCACCTTCCCCTTGCAAAAAATGAGGCAAGTGAAAATTAAAGCCACAGTGTGCTCTCTGTGGCAGAGTGGGCCTATCAGCCTTGAGTACAGGCAGCTGGCAGGACAGTGTGAAGAGATACATGCTGCTAACAGCATCCTTATTTGTAGGTGGTGGAGACTCTTTCTGCTGGGACTTTCCATACAAGCACTCCCTTGCGTGGCCAGAAGACAGACAGGTGACTAGAAGTTACTGCACCCACAAGCAGCAGAATTCCCAATGACTGTGCTAAGCCATGGAAAATGCCAGCCAACACCTCGCCTCTTTGTTAATCAAGATCATTTGCTGCATCTTGTCTGCAATGCTGATCTGTCTAGTTTTAAATACTCCAGTTCTGCAGGTTCGGCTACTTGCCACATGAGATTGTTTTGCAGAGGATTATGGCTCTTTCTCGGGATCTCTATCCCAAAATGCTGTTGAGTGTTTCAGCTTAAGTGCATATATTATTCCACTAAACAAAACGTTTGACTGCTATAACCCCCAAATTTTACAGATGGGAACCTGGCTCAGGGACCGAGTTTTGAAAGTGTTTCAATATCAAAGTAATTCACCCAATCCCACAGAGGGAACCTCTGCCAAAGAAAGGAAAATTTGGTCTCCCTGTAGTTCAGCCACACAAACCACCCCCTTTCTGCAAGTTCCACCATTTGGTATTTCCTGATGCTTCCGCAGTCCTGAGCACGTTTAAAGACTTCCACTCCCAGGACTCAATTGCTGTCTGACCTCCATCATCACCGTACACACCTATCAGTCAATTCCAGGAGAGATCCACGAAAGCTCATTCTTAAAAACACACAGATGGGTTTTGTCAGTCTCTAGTCCTCTGCTATATATTCATGTGTGCATTTGCAGCCCATAAGCTCAGTACAACTAAAGCAGATCAGCAAATCCTGCCATGAACGACAGAAGCAGTATGCAGTTTGAATAAAGTATGATTCCTTCCCTGATGAAAATTATAACCAAGCCTTTTATCTCGGCAGGTTGGGGCCAGGAACTGTTAATGCTCAACGTGTTTTTAATTAAAAATAAAAACACCCTACTGTGAGTAAGCACCCAATATAAACCACTGCATTTTTTTTAAAGGTGGCAGCTCTGAAGCACTGCTGTTTGAGACTTGAAAATGTATGGCATGCAGACATGGAATCACTCATGTTTGTGAACTACTAAAAGAAAGCAATTTCTCAGCACATATGTAAGGTACACAGCTCCATAAGACTGCAGAACTGGAAGAGTTTTAAGTGCTGTAAAACATAAGTTAAAATACTGGATTGTGACTGCATCAGACCACCAAACAGAACAAAAAGGAAAACTCACATATGTAAGAACACTCCAAATCTGGTGACAACAGCAATACCATGATGTAGTTAGAAATATGGGAGTGAAGAAACTAATTTGAACACCAGAGCTAAATAGAGGCACAGCCTACCCCTTTGGTTCCTTACCAAACGTCTTAGGCATGGTCACAGAACCACAGAATCATAGAATCATAGAACGGGCTGGGTAGAAAAGGACCACAGCGATGAGAGCTGCTCCAGCCCTCTGCCATCTCAGTGCCTCTGGACCCGCTACCAGAGCTCCACGTCCTTCCTGTGCTGGGGCCCCAGGCCTGGACGCAGCGCTGCAGATGGGGCTCACAAGAGCTGAGCAGAGGGGGACGATCACCTCCCTGTCCCCATGCAGCCCATTAAAAAGGGGTGGCCAGCAGGGAGAAGTCAAGAGTTTTCCTCTTTTCATGGTCTCCTCTGTCACACCAGATATCCTAAGCCTGCCTTCAAATCTTGCCCCATGGCCAACCATTCCCCACTCATCTGACAGAGGAGCTGCTGCTTTTTGGTCAAGTATAGATGTAATCATTTGGTAAGAGACCATCAGATTGGAGTCTCCTTCTCTGGAGATGTTCAAGACCTGCCTGGATGCCGACCTGTGCGACCTGCTGTAGGGAACTGCTTTGGCAGGGGGTTGGACTCGATGAGCTCTGGAGGTCCCTTCCAACCCCTACAATTCTGTGATTCTGTGATCTTACAGTGTTTTGTGTCGCCATGAGTGACCGCATTGGACTGAGCACTGCCATATAAAAGCCTGAGGCCATCAGCTCCGTGCCTTAGCCAAAAAGCCATACTGTACCTCTGGATAATCTACATCGTGTTTGAAGTATGGTATAGTTTACACATAAGTGTAAAGTGTCCCAGGACACAGCAAGAGAAGAACTCTTGTGCTACTGAACCTAAGCCTGAAAGCTGGAATTTGACCTGTGCTTCAAAATCCTCACTCTCAAGCAAATAAAAAGGAGCAGAGACTTAAGGAGACCTTTCCTTCTCCTTCTCTCATTTCAAAAGGGGAGCTTCTTTTTCCAGAGAGTGCTGGCATGGTCTGTAATCCTGAAACTAAATGTAACATCCAAGAGAAAGGAGGAGTGACTCAGCCTACTGCAGGCATGTTCTGTGAGCGTGGTGGTTCCAAGCCGCCGATAAAGAGGAAGTGACTCACGCCAATTACAGAAAGTCCACTTCCAGGCACCATGTGGAAATCAAGTGAGATTCTCTGGGAAAACAGCCCTGCCGTAAGCAAAGCTACCTACGCCCAAAGCCTGAACCAGGGCCCTCCTCCCCTGCCCCTCCTTGCACACTGCCCAAAGCAGAAATTCAACTCTTTTGCTGGTGATTTTTGGGCTGGAAATGGTGCAAGCTGGGATGCCATTGAGGCAGACCAGACATTTCTCCCTTTGCTGCATCTATTGAAGCAGCTAACTACAGAAAGGTTGTGCAATAAGTGTATAAACAGAAACAAATATCTTGCTTTCTTTTCACAGAAGAGATGCTTATCCTTGTCTCACACAGCTGTAATCAGAAGTAACTTTAGAAGTCAAACATTTCTGGTCCAGAAACAAAGACCACACAACAAAAATTCACTCAGTCTCCCTGTTTCTCCCTGTGGACTCCTGGAGCTGCACGGGCCTGCGACTTACGAGGTTTAGGAGATGAAGGTATACATGGGCACCTCTGACTGAGACTCCCCATAAAGCAAACAGTCACTGCTGCCTCCCAGCCTCTCCTCTCCCCTCTTGCACTGGACTGCAGGACAGCTTTCTCCTAACTCCAGAAATGTAATAACCTTATTAAAAGAGCTAGTTCACCTCACTTGGGCACTCAACACATGTGTGCCCTGAAGAAGTCATCCTTAAACAAACTGAATTCCTAAGCTCCCTGTACAACCACAACCGTAAAAGGTGGGTGCCTTGAAATGCCCCAGGGGAGATTCTGTCTACTTAAATTTAGGAGCCTAATTAGGTGTAGTTAATGAATCATAATGTTACCTGTGGATTTATTCTCCTGTGTATATCTGAGTTAAAATCTTACAAACTGCTTCACATCTTTTGCTTAGATATTTCGTTCTATCCTGAACTTTTCAAATCAGGATTTGAAGCTACAAACACCTTAATTTGTAGCCAACGATGCATGTGCTTGATCTATCCACAGGCAGTTTTCCCTCCGCTCTCATAGTCATGAAAGTTAGTTGTTGTTCTTTCATCATCCTAAATGTAATAACAGAATCTAAAGCATCTATCTTCAGCAACTCACAAATCTCCTGCTTGATGTGGCTTTTTGTCTCCACAGGGCACAGCAGAAAGCATCACATGCACCAGTCTGCTCCCTGCAAGCTCTATTTGGAGAGAAGAATGGATCAAAAGGAAGAAAGCCTTGTAAAAGATATCTGCAGATATGCAGAGTTATGTTCATCTGGTAGTTCTGTGCTTGGTGCTGAAGTCAGTAGAGTTCTGCACTTTCATCAGGTAACACGTTCAGGGGGATGAGACTCACGCCGAACCTTGTCCAAATTTCACTATACTTGGCTACACTCCTCATGGGATGTTCTGTCAGTGTAGGCCCTCTCTGATGGTCCGGCTGTTTCTAATCTCCACCAGTCCCACAGGAGACCACAACAGCAGCTTTATACACCTGAGCAGCTGCAATACATTTTAAGGAATTGAGGTGGGCATGGATCAAACCCTTCACCTTCAGCAGCTACTGTTAGAAGCGTGGGTAGCTACAATCAGCATGCAGGAACAAAGCCAGACTCAGAACTCACTTACAGAGGTAACTGACAGACAAAGCAACCTTCCCCCTACTGAAATCCTGAGCACAATCAGAATCTGGCCATTCAGTTATGTAGCCTCAATTCCACAAATGGCAGCATTCTTCTGGCCTTCTCTGTTCCCTGTTGGGCTGCATCTTTCACACACTTTCACTGACGCTTTGCAAACCAGCCCGCTCACATATGGATCTCTTTGGTGCTACAGAGAACTGCTGGCCTCTTCAAGGAGAATTTTATTATGGACTGAAGTTTTGGGCAATGCTGTACGTATACTCACTCAATTTCTGAACAGGCCCTAAAATGGAGCCCTGTGGAACCCCACTAGTGACTAGTTATCACTTCAATTTTAATCAACAATTTCACACTGCAAGAAAGGCTTTGCTACTGTAAATGACTTTTGTCTTTGAGTTATTTAGGCTATGGACCTTGGCAGAAATTCTTCTGTGCAGCTTATCTATTTTTCAGGAAAATACGTGGCACAAGATGTGGCTCCCAGGAGAATGCCTGGGAACAGTCAGCATTGTGTGTTCAAGTGTGGCTGAATCAGAACCAAGGCGTTGTTCATGCGAAGAACTGTTTGCAGTGACGGAGGAGAGTCTCTGTGCTCAGGAAGCCAACACATGCAACGTGGCTGCAAGTTACCAGGCACCAAAGATACAAGGATATCTAGGATAAAGGAAGGAGAACGTGATGAAGGACCAGAGCTTCACAGAATCCATGGCAGCCTCCAACAGAGATGGAATAAGGGATGTCAGGGAATGAGGATGTCCTGAAGGACAGAAGTAAAAACATCCATAGCCACAAATACTTGAACAGGGGCTAAGAAGCCTCATGCTTCAGCATCTGATCCAACTGCTTGACTGGTACAACTCAAGCCATTAAATTCCAATAGGTAGGAATATAATTCTTCCTCTGAGATTACTGAGCAAGATGGATTTGTGGGATATTCTTTGACTATCTCTGAAGCAGCATCACCCATAGTGAAGTCCACAGACCACTGATGACCTGTAAGGCATCAGAGAAGTGATCTAGAAAACAACTAATTAGGAATAAAAACAAACAAAACAAAACAGAAGAACAATCAACAACATTTCCCCAGACATTCCCACTTAGTTTGTCTCAGTACAACAGCAGGCACAGGCAGGAGATGTTTCCCATTTGTTCTCATCTAATTAAAAATGTTTGTAATTATAGCAGTAAGTATTTAAAAAGGGATTATAAACAGGAGGGGAATCAACTTTTTACAACAGTAGATAGTAATAGGACAAGGGGAAATGGTTTGGAGTTGAGGGAGGGCAGATGGAGGTTGGATGTCAGGGGGAAGTTGTGTGCTGTGAGAGTGGTGAGGTGCTGGAACAGCTGCCCAGAGAGGCTGTGATGCCCCGTCCATCCCTGGAGGTGTTCAAGGCCAGGTTGGATGGGGCCCTGGGCAGCCTGGGCTGCTGTGAAATGGGGAGGTTGGTGGCCCTGCATGGCACAGGGGGGGTTGGAGCTTCGTGATCCTTGAGGTCCCTTCCAACCCAAACCATTCTATGATTCTGTGATTCAGTCAGGCTACGCCCTCTAAAAAAAGTCTATTTTCTATTTATCTAAGTGCTACTTATCTGGCAATACATGCTTAGTCCTTTATGAGTTCATCAGCTTTTCCTGCCAGTAATCAAACAGCAGGGAAGCAAACAAGGGACTAGATTTTTATGGAAAGATAATGATGCCTTGGTAACAAGGACTGAGAAATGTCCAGAGAGTAGCTCTGCAGGTTAATTTGTCACATGTGGCAATTCCCAGGATCTCACAAGATGCCCAAGCTGGAAACCTTGCAGACGGAAAGCTTATCAAGAGAACTGGAATAAGAATTAAAAGTAAATGATATAAGCTGTCTATAGTGCTAAATGCCCTTCAGTTATATACAGATGAATGCAAATTAATATTTACTGAACCACAACGCAATCAAGTTTGAGATGCTATGCTTGATGCAGCTTCTGTTGTACGGACTTGGCTTATATGAGAAGCCAGGGTACACAAACAAACTCAAAATCCAAGGATCTGTGAGCAAAGTGGCTGAAGTGTTTTTTAATATAAATCCTCTAATTTGTAGAGTTTTGACTTGAGAGATCTCTTCCTTTGGGGATGAGATTTCCTAATCCCAGTGGAAATTTTGAGGATAATCTCCATAGATGTTTCAAAATTATGAGAGTATTAAACCTAAATTTTTTTTAAACATGTAGATTTAGGTAGCAGAACTCCCTCATGCGCAGTCATCTGGTTAAGTCATCTGGTTTTTAGACTGTGAAAAGCTCTTTCCATGTTTTTTGTATTATTTTTTTTTCTGGTACAAAACCTCATAGCATGCATCCTCTTGCATCCATGCATATCCTGAGGGAGCAGTGAGGACGGTGTGTTCAAGTGTTACTACAACCTCTACTGCAAGTACCTGCCAGCTTTCTGAACACTAAATTACACTCACTTTCTTGCCAACCCATAAAAGCAGACACACACCATGGCAAACAATGCCAGGGTTTTGTTTTAGCATAGCAATGTTACTGAGCACTTACCCATGCTCTTATACAACCTGCCCTGCAGTTACTTCCACTGAGAGTAATCCGTGAGCACCAAAAAACTGTGGGAATGTGCAGTGCTGCTTGTGGCAGCTTCCCAGTACTTAATTATGGCTTTTTAAAGCAAACACGAGGTTTCAAAAGCTAAATGTTTGTTTCTATTAGGCTTCGTGAGACGCTCAGTGAGGAAGATATTTGAGAGCTCCAGCCTGCTCTTTTTCACCTCCATACGCAAGCAATTAATTTATATGGAAACCCCTTTCTCAAACAATACCTGGATCCACACCACCCAGTCGAAGACACTTCACTGGACTGAGATGGGTGAGTAATTAATCTTTCCACCAATTACACAGGAGGGCTGACTGGTCTCCCAGTTCAACCATTTCAGTTAAATGAAATGGTGTGCACTGGTGCGACTGAGGCTTTGCAAGAGCTGCAAGTACACAAGTGATATGCATTCACATACATACAGGTGTAGGGCGTAACTGGGGAAAAGGCTTCTCTCATTTATTACGGTGTTAACAGAGCTAAACAATGCTCAGTCAAATCCTGCCCACCAATGAATGGAGAAAAAATCCCCTTTCTAACTGGGACTCCCTTGAGACCTCTCTAAGAGAACTAGCAGGTCTGACACATCCCAGCTATCTGTAATACTTGAGTCACTGGAAGATCTTCATCGTGTTGCCACCGAGCCAAACCTCGGGGTGGTCATTCTGGGAAGGCCAGCAGCACTTCCCTTTTCATGGTCTTTGCCACGCACAGTTCAGTTAGGTCTGTTTGGGCACCAAGGTCTGTTCATTCCATCTTTCCTACTTCAAAATGACTGAATAAAAAGAGTAAATGGAGATGCATCTTTGCATTCCCTACGAAATACAGACAGCAAAGGAACTATGAGGCCTCCAGTGGACTCATTCCATGATGTATCACCTCTATTTTTAGGTTTCCTTTAGGGGATTCTTAAAACAATTTTTCAGACTTTAACACATGCCTTTGTTGCCACTAACTTGAACTCAAAGCAGATCCTTTATCTGGCACACACTCAATTTAAGTTGCTGCCTCTTTCAAGTGGAAGTTAATGCTCTGTATCACACAGTGTGTTTGTTCTCTCTACTTAATGTCCCACTAACTGATATTTTAGCATCAGATGAAAGCATTAGTCCAACAAAGAGCCAGTGAACATCTTCTGAACAAGTAAACCTTTAACAAGCACATTTCTGAGAGGTCGCACAGACAGGGATGGTTGACAAGATCCTACAGGCATTAAGGCAGCTCATCCAGTCCCATCCAAGTATTTCTGTCTCTTGCTGGGGCGACCACAGTTTATACCAACACGGGGACTGCTCCTCTCTGCAATGACACATGCTGCAGGACCTTCTTGGCTCACAAAAAAAGGTGGCAGGTCCTCCAAGGAAAAAATTAACCCTTATTAATTCAGCTGCTTAGGATACAATCTATCTCACAACCTGCTCAGTTTATAGCAACAAGCTATAAACTGATATTAATAACTGCTATTAATTGCAGTTCCAATAACCATCACGTTACTTCCAATCTGAAGTAATCCACCTTAATTACCTTAACGTTGATAACTGCTTGTGATCGTAGCAGTTAGAGGAGAAAAATACCTGTTAACTTGTTGACTGCCAGATGCAGACTGCTGATAGGAGATATATCTGATGTTCAAGTTAAAAACTGACCTCAGCCTGGCAGGAGAGGGCTGTGATTCATGCCCATGACTTCTAGGCACTGCAAGAGCGCAAACAAGTAACTGAACAGAGATTAAAGCATTAGCTATTGGACTGGAAGAAGGCAGAATGCTCATCTCTGGCTCACTCTCACAGAAACCTCCTCTCCAATTTCCTCCCAGTTCAGCAAGAACTTCCAGCCCAATACAGAAATCTGTTCATTGCCACCTTGCTTAGTCCTGTGCCACCCAACTAAAATTACTGCTGTGGTGGAGAGTGAGAATTAGCCTAGGATTCTGCTTAGTCAGTTCTGTATCTTTGAGTTGCTTCAGACTTTTCTCTGAAAAATAGAGACCCTATCTGAAACAATCTGTATTAAAAAATCTTGCACGAAGGCTATTTTTTTCTTCATCCTTGAGCAAATAATTCGCTTTCAAAGGACGGCACACCGTGAAAGAGACACTTTAATTAAAAACACAGTATGTAGAAGAAACGCTGCCTCTGTGCTTGTATAACCATCAGTGCAAAGAACTGCCTGCACAATTTCCCAGGAACAACGTATGCTTTGAAGATACGCAGGTACTGATTTGATGCCAGGCTTTACGGAGCTGGAAATCAAAATCTATCGTCAGCCTACTTTCGATATACTTGGCCGACAAAAGGGATGAAATATCTACAACATGATTTTCAAACTCAGGCATGAAATGAAACGTACGAGTGGTAACTGAAATATTATTCACAAAATTCTCCTACCCAGGGAATCACGGCACACTGCAGTGCTGTGTGCTGCAGCAGTCCTTACAGTTACAGGCTGCTTTGGTTTGTAGCAGTCTGGTGACAGCAGATCTACGTGGCGGTATGCTGTCACAGACTGCTCCTTGCTGTGCACTGAGATGGGACTACCGCCAGATTTCTTCACAAAGCAGAAAGGACTCTTTTCCCTCAACAAGGGCCTGATGTCACCTGAGGGTTTGCATTGTTTACCTTCCTCTGAAATACAGGACACTACAACAGCCACAGCTATCTGCAGACTAAAACACCTGGCGAACGCAGAAAGAAGGCAGCCAGGATCTGGAGATGAATTCCTGCACAGGAAGGTGAGCCTAGCCTTGCTGGCAGGCCTGACCTTCATGCAGCAGCACCCAAAGTGATGAGGAAATGCAGGAAGGAAATGCATGTGGTCCTTCTGCCATTCCATTTAAACCTACAGCAATTTTCTAATAGATAAAATCAAGATTGGCTAATCTTTAGAACCACCAGAAAGACACAAAAGAGCATTAGCCTCCACTTTTATACATCCTGGGAAAAATAAACTGTGGTTACAGGAATACTAGGAAATTAAAGATGTCACTGACTAGGGACAATCTGACAATGTTTGTGCCATTCAACTCTCTTAGGACTCTAAATAACGGATCCATCCAAAACGCCCACTGGAGGTAGCATACGGACAAGTCCACCTCCAGGCTGTGTCAGGAATGGACAATACCAAACACTGCACCTGCAGCTTCACGAGGCAGTGGGTCGAATTCCAGAGGCAGGAATTCCTGGGCTTTGGCACTGTTTTTATTTTGTTCACCAGACTAACATACCCCACTATGTCTAGAGCTCAAATGCAGAAAGCTACGCAGCTGGGCTGGCTTGTGAGGTCAGGGCTGTTCCTTGGGACTCAAAGCACCCGTGACATGTAATCACAGCTCCATAGCAATTAGGAAGACATTATGCTGATGACCTGGAGATGTGTCAGGCTGAGAAAGATCTGCTCTCTGTCCCTAGTAAAAGAACCAGAGTCAGCTCTTTGAAAGGTCAGATAACAGCAGGACAAGGGGAAATGGTTTTAAGTTGAAGGAGGGCAGATGGAGGTTGGATGTCAGGGGGAAGTTGTGTGCTGTGAGAGTGGTGAGGTGCTGGAACAGCTGCCCAGAGAGGCTGTGATGCCCCGTCCATCCCTGGAGGTGTTCAAGGCCAGGTTGGATGGGGCCCTGGGCAGCCTGGGCTGCTGTGAAATGGGGAGGTTGGTGGCCCTGCATGGCACAGGGGGGTTGGAGCTTCGTGAGCCTTGAGGTCCCTTCCAACCCAGGCCATTCTGTGACTGCAACTGCAAAACCAGGGATAGCCCTGAAAGACAGCACACAGATCCAAGGCCATGACACATATTCAACTTTGCACCATTTGAATGGACACCCTTCAGAAATACTAACAAAATCTTCCATGGGTAAAGAGGACAGTTGAAAATATTTGAAAATATTTGCTTAGCCTTCCCTGAGCTGTCCCTGCATACGTGTTCCAGCCATGCTGGCAACACTAAACCTCATTTACACAGAGGTACCTGTCTGACAGACCATCCACAATGCTCCATCTGCCCTCGTGGAACAGAACGTATCGCCGCAGGGCAACACGGGCAGCAGCACTCAGCCTCCACCACAATGGAGAATGAGCTCAGCCAGCCCTCGCTAAACACTGATCAAACCAACTTATTAGCACAGTATAGAGCCATTACTGCCCAGAAACAAGAAGGAAACACAGTACTGTATTTCCTCAGTTTCCTTTAAACACGAAGAACAAAAAGACTGTGTTAGAGAATCCAGCAGGGTATGTGACTGAGAAAGGATATTAAGTCACAGGAAAGTCTTTGGCTTGATCTTTCCATATTTTAATTAAATGACAAAGCGACAGAAAGCTAAAATAGATGATGGATGTGCAACTAATTTCCCCCGTGTTCTTGGATTTCTAAAACTTCTCCCTTAAATACCATTACAACCACTGTGTCAAATTGCAGCGGAAGTTGTCTTAAGCCATACTTGTATCAATCATTTACTAATGAGCTATCCAACAACTGCTTCCCTCCAGTGCTTTTCTGCACTTGTGGCTGTTCTATAGCTAACTGCGTAGACATAAGACAGCTTCCTACTCTCATTCCCCATCCATGAACATCTAAGCAAATCTTTAGAACCACACCTGTATGCAATTAATCACAATTATATTTTTGAAAAAGTACGATGCTACAGTCCGATATTAAAACTCTTTCTACCTTCTCGACGTGACAAACTACAAAACAGAAATCCAGTTTCTGGGGGAACTCCCTGACACCAGTACCTGTCTGTTTAAAGCAGTACATCTCTTACATGCATTTATTTATTTTCTTGTTCCTTTGTCAGTATTTATCAAGATTTTTCTAACAAGAAAGACCCTGACTGCACTACCAGGAAAACCATCAGAAGAAACAGTCCAAGGGAAAGAAAGAACCCATCGCCTGCAGAAGGGATGAGCTGTAGCTCCCCATTTCCACTGAAGTCATCAACAGCCAGAAATTTATAAGTATCCCAGCTCTCTTGAGACAGAAATCTTCCACTCAATTTAAAACCAGGTATTTCCCTACCAGGGCTGTCCTCCCAGATCCAGATCCAGATCCAGCTCCAACTCTGGAGAGTACAAATTCCTCACAGAAATAATTATTACTGGAGCACTTGCCCCAGGACACCTCAATGTAGAGCTCAATAGCAGGTCTTCCACTGGTTTCTTCTAGTGCTGGTACGTTCGCACAGATGGACACAAGCCACCATGAAAGACAAAATGTAAGGAAAGAGAATAAAAGTTGGCTGTGCAATTCGTCCTGTACACAGCCTTCTGTACCCTTTATTCTGTGCTTCATCCTTCACTCTAATTGCAGCAGAGAGCTGAAAAACGTTGCCAATAAATATGGGGCTTCATCAAACAAAGCTCCCATACTGTTTGATTAAGAATCACTTTCTTCTTACAAACACAGAGAAAATTAAAAGCAGTTGTGTCATTCTGCATAATGTGGAAGTAACTGCTGTGGAATCAAAATATAGTTAGCTGAGGTTCTGAGTGCCAGTCCAGCATAAGTCAGACCACGTCTTGGCCTCCTGGGAGGAACGGCTGGACAGAGAAATTGCTCTTTTCCCTGGACAGACACAAGCAGCCAGCCAGCCATGTAGCAGGCATCAAGACATCAAGACGCAGTCTGGTAATCAAGTACTACATGGACGTCAGTCAACCAGTATGCAGGAAAGGCAAAAAATGATGTCTGAAAGACAAATCATGTAAAATGAATGTGCTAACCTTAGAAAAGTCATAATTACAAATGACACCAATGGGAAGACTTGTTGGCTGTCACAGTTTACCTGCCAAAGACATCATCAATGATACCTCTATCCTGGGACGGCACGACTCGCATGCACAGAGGTGGTTCTCCAAAACAAGCTCATGACAGGCAGGAGACATACAGGAAGCTTACATGGCCTGGCCTGCATCATTTTGGCAGGAAATCTACCTCAGGCTACACAGCTGTCAGTTTCACCACCTCACTTGTAAAGGAAGGACCAGAGAAGCCACATCTGCCAAGTGCTGAAGGCAATATGCACTTAAGAGACCATTCCTCCGGGTCAGCCTGCAGCAGACTTGAACAATATAGCCAAGGGTATAATCCACTGACATAAAAAGGAAGTAAGTATGATTTTCATATTAGACTCAAATATGCCAGTACCATACAAGTATTATTATCAAAAGTGATTGAATGAAAGTAATCTTCTGTCAAGGAAAAAGCATTTCCTTTTAAAGTCCTCAAACAATCTCATCCACTGCCGACAACTGCCATCTGTTTCTCTTCAAAAACAAGCCAACAGAACACTTCCCAGCAGAACAGCACATTAAGTAGATGGGCATGTTCAGCCCAGCCCTCAGGCGGCACCGGGCTCACCAAAAGTCCCACCAGCTCTCATCGGAGAACAAAACACGAGAGATGGGCTTAGAGCTGGCACCCGGCCTGTCTCAGTGCTCCAAGCTCACTGAGTGGCTCAGAGCATATGCAGCTTCTGTCATGAGTCAGAAGGAGGTTTGAACACCTACAGTATTCCGGTGAATGTCACTACTTGCTGCAACAGTACAGGCCTCCCCTCCAGGGTTTGACTCCAGAGCATCCTACAGAGCTCATCTACAAAGTCCTACGAGCACTGAGCTCCATGGCACTGCTGTTGTAGGTCCACAAGCTGTTCTTTCTGTAAAGTACGGAGGGCATTGGTCCACATGATTACCTGTACTCCAGATGCTCACATCGTTCTCAGCAGGGTTTTAGGAATGCCAACCAGCACTCCCTGGACCACGGCCCGGCTACAGCCTGGATCACTGCCCTCAGGCAGTTGGTATGCATGATCGACCCTGTTTTGGAGAAAAAAACATCTGGCTAGATGCAAGTCCTGCTGCACTGCTTGCACGTTTTATTTCCCACTATTAGTGCAGCAGTGCTCAGAGCAGCGCTCTTTCATCACCTTTCCTCAACACCTAACTCCAGAATTTTGGTAAGAAATAAAGTCCCCAGTGCACATGGCCTTACCTTTCCATTTGCACAAGAGAGAGTAAGCCAAAGTCAGAGCTGATTTAAATCAGCCTGAGAAATCTGGCAGAGAGTCCTGTGCTGCAGATTGAAGCCAGCTGGATAGGAAGGCTTTCCACTCCACAGCCTGTATGCGCAGCCAAAAATCACATGTGGGTAGCATCACCAAAAAACATACACCTTCTCTTGTCCTGCCTCAAGCTTTGTGTGAAAACAAATGATGGTCTTCACAGTTGGAGAACTCATATTTCAAGGTATGCTTTGGGAAAAAATAACCCGGAGTGAAAGGAGCAGCATTAGTTTCTGGCAGTGCTGCAGAAAAGTCCAAGCAGGGGTTCACTGGCATACAGTCAGCAAAGATTGGCAAGTCCAGGCTCTATGAACCACACGTTATGTGGTTTTAGGCAAATCAGTAGATCAGTCTGAAGCAACTGCAAAATAAAGCTGAGTGTCACAGAGCCACAGGGCTATAAACAGCTCAGCAAAGTTGCCCAGTCTGTCCTTCTGGTCCTGCAGCACGATTAAAACTAGGCTGCCCCTAAAGACCCCTGATGATGAAGAGCCCACTGTTTACCATCCAGTGGCTTCCCATATCTCTCTCTTTTCACCACTGTAATTAATATTCTTCTGATCGCATAACCCAAATTTCCTTTGCTACAGTTTATGTTCTTAACTACCAACATGGAGGGTAAGAACAGCAGTTCTCCACATCTCTGCCACAGCCTCCTCTATGTCCCTGAAAACTACTCACCTACTCCCTTCCAAGTATTCTTTTATTTGAGCTAAACAGCTTCAAATTGTTCCAAAGGCAGCTACCAGGATGAAGTCATACCTAAAACCACATTAATGCAGCCTATAAGTGCCCCTGCTCCAAAATGCTCATAACTGATAGGGAAAGGGAAAAAGAAAGTAAAAAGGTCAAAGAGAAAGATAATTCGTATTTTAAAAGTAGAAACTTGATGTTATTCTACTACAGCTTCAAAGGAGTGGGCCTAATACCTAACAAAACCTCTGCATACGAAAATGTGCCTATTTCTGCTTCCCCTGAGCTGCTAGGTAAGTTAAAATACAACCAGTAGATGTGCGAGCGTTCAGCACAAAGCTGGGAAACAAAACCAGATCCCTCAAGTCCCTCCAATCTCAAAACGAGTCTTCCTTGTAGAGAAAGCAGTGATGAATAACGATATTTCCAAAGTCCTCTCATATTTTTTTTGTACAGGAGCTAGAAATAAAATGATTGTTACTTGCTTGAAAGAGTTTCATGCATCCCACCTTGCAGGGCAAACCTGGACAGAGAATACAGCTGAAAAAAACAGACACATCAAATTTCACAGCATCACAGAATTGTAGGGGTTGGAAGGGACCTCCAGAGATCATCGAGTCCAACCCCCTGCCAAAGCAGGTTCCCTACAGCAGGTCGCACAGGTCGGCATCCAGGCAGGTCTTGAACATCTCCAGAGCAGGAGACTCCACCACCTCCCTGGGCAGCCTGTTCCAGTGCTCCGTCACCTCACTGTACAGAAGTTCTTGCGCACATTGATGCAGAACTTCCTATGCTGCAGTTTCCGGCCGTTTCCCCTTGTCCTGTCTCCACTCATCACTGAAAAGAGTCCAGCCTCGCCATTCTGCCCCCCACACCTTAGATACTGATAGACCTGGATCAGGTCCCCTCTCAGTCTTCTTTTCTCAAGGCTGAACAGACCCAGTTCACTCAGCCTTTCCTCATAGCAGAGATGCTCCAGGCCCTTCACCATCTTTGTGGCAAATTTACTGTCCTTAAGACAGAGACATTAATAATTGCCAAAAATGGTCAAATTTAGAGATTTCTAAAAGTGTATTCTGAGTTAGTGTATGCATTACTGATCATCCGTAGCCTTCAGTGAACCATTTTAATTCATTGCTTTTGACATTAATACACACAAATTCCCTGCTTGTTGAAACTTTATGCTTTCACAGCATTTTTCATGCACCACACAAACATAGTTTCATATTTAAAATCACACATGCAATAGAAGCAAGTTCCTGTTCCAACCTACTGGTCATGTTACGCCAATCTGGAGGACTAAGATACTACACAGTTACAACACTGAATATACTGCAATAATTGCAAAGGTAATGCTGATGAGGCTAAAAAATGTCACAGAAAACAGAATACATCTAAATAAAATGTAAACACTGCAGATTGATTTTATGTCAGAGCGGGATGTGAGGATGGCGTTCAACAACAATTAAAAATTTTGGTCCTAAAACAACCCCACAGAAAGCAATAAATCTTGCACTGTTCAGATATAAAAAAATATCCTGCAACTGGAAAATCTGTGGGGGCAGCTGTTACCCACTGATTGCATGCTCAGGAGGACGACCTCAGTCCATTCGTGCACACAGAGCTGTGGCAGCTAACTATCAGCACAGTTAGCAGGGCAGGAATCAAGTCACACTGCCTTTGCAGTAGGTAAAACTACAGCACAAGGAGGAGGAAGGGGCAGCTCCACATATCAGCCCAACTGGCTTGTTGAAACAGACCTTTGCAAAGGCAACTGCACCTGAAGGATGGAGGAGCAGTACTGAAAAGTGATGCAGAGGTGACAGTGGTAAAAACATATGCAGCGTGATGTTCTTACTGTGGAATATCACTGAGGGATATAAAAGAGAGCAGTATTTCAGGGACAGGACGTGTTACCTCTCCTGTGTGGCACAGCTGAGACTGAAACTGGAATATCACGCATAATTCAAGCAGTCCATTTGTATTAACATAGAAAAAAGATGAAATAAACAGAGGAGAAGCGGCGGAATGATACAGTCAAATAATGCTTTATGCTGGAAAACTGGAAGAGCTTGATGTTCAGTAAATCAACACACTGACTGTGAAAGATGTCTTGACCTTATGTGTAAAGAGAAAGAAACCACGCGCTTCCACAACGCTTCAGTTTAGCAAAGGGAGTCATAACAAGAACTGCTGGCTGGACAAATCCCAGATCAGAGAAACAGTGCAGGTCCTTCAGTCCAAGCTGCTGATATTCACTGTCACTGCCACGAGTGACTTGTCCTCCGTATGAGATCTCCAAATCAGGCCTGGACCTCCAGGTGGGATGTGTTTATTGCAGTGAGCTTAGAATAAAAGCAACTGGATAAGATGTCATAACATGTATTAGATCATGTTGGATGATCCAATGGTCCCTTCAGGCTTTTAAACTTGGTGAGTGAACTCACGACCTTTATAAAACACTGGCTGCACTGGATATTTAAATGTATGTGTAATGAGTTTCCCATCATGCTAAACAGGCATCTTCAACTCTGTTTCTAGGACTGACTTCATGTTGTCATAAACATCACCCATATGTTATATGATCAGATGCTGTATTATTGGGAGTTTAATTTGCACACTAACATAATATTTCTTTCAGTCTCAGTCCCATCACACTCCTTTTTTTTCCTGCCAAATCCATGCAAGAAGCATGGGTTCACTGTACCTTTGTAGCTGCTTTGGCTGTTGGTGTTCTCAGTGCTGTAAATCTTACGCTTGGGAGAAAAAAACCACATACCACCATAAATGAGATAAAAAGGCTATACTCACCTGGTGATAAATAGTAATAAATATTAAGCAGGTAATGGGATATTTTATATATAATCCTGTTTCTAAGATTAGCTATTAAGACCCTTTAAATTGAATACAGGCATTTTGCAGATGTTTATTTCATGAGGATGCTCTTTTCTTCTAATCCCTGATTCCATTTGTCCCACAGAGACATCGTACAAGCTAGCATGCCTTACCCTGCTGCACTTGAAAACCAGCACACAGACCTGCAGACGCCAAGCCCCTCTTTGTTTACTGCCTTGTTATTTTCATTCACTTTCACTTGCATTTGCAAGCAAATTGTTAATGGCAATCACATGTGCATAGGTTGTCACACCCAACACATGCCTCTCTGTAATGTATAAACCCTCCACTTCCTGGCACAGGAGGCAGCCCAGCATCTGGTTGTAAATAGTGCCCCATTTTGGCTTGAGGTTCCTACTCTCCCATGGTCTCTAAATGCACTGAGAACCAAAAATGACTCAGGAATCAAAGCAGTCCATGCTGCCCTGGAGCAAGGCTTGAGTCTCGCCATGAAAGCAGAGGACAACTTGCAGCAACATCCATGCACAAAATGCACCGTGCTTAAATCCCGTTTATAGTGTTAAATGAATGTGTGCACACATCTGTGCCCTGCTGACTTTCAAGATGAGACTGGCAAGTCAATAAAAAATGTTTTTTTTTCCAATATAACTTTTTTTGTTCCCTTCACCTTTTACACCTTGAGGAGTTGAGCACATAGATGGCATGGGAAATAGAAACTTACGTGATGGAGAGTTAGATGGGTTTGCCCATTCTTAGCACAGATGGCCAGAGGGCTCAGTACCTCCCCTACGAAGACAGGCTGAGGGAACTGGGCCTTTCACTGGGCTTGCAGCCTTTCAATATTTAAAAGGGGATTATAAACAGAAGGGGAATCAACTTTTTACAATGGTAGACAGTGACAGGACAAGGGGAAATGGTTTGAAATTGAGGGAGGGCAGATTGAGCTTGGATGTCAGGGGAAGTTGTGTGCTGTGAGAGTGGTGAGGTGCTGGAACAGCTGCCCAGAGAGGCTGTGATGCCCCGTCCATCCCTGGAGGTGTTCAAGGCCAGGTTGGATGGAGCCCTGGGCAGCCTGGGCTGCTGTGAAAGGTGGAGGTTGGTGGCCCTGCGTGGCACAGGGGGGTTGGAGCTTCGTGATCCTTGAGGTCCCTTCCAACCCAGGCCGTTCTGTGATTCTGTGATATTAGTATCTGGCCTTAAAAATAATCCTTGTGGATGCACTTTCTGTCACAAGAGGAAGGAGAACTTTCAAAATCACTGAAGCTGTACATCCAAGTATCTGCTGCCTTTCCTTACATTTGTAAGGGTGCTGTGATTGCTGCGCCTGTGCTTATAAACAAAACTGGTCAGGGCTCTTTCCCTGACCTGCAGGGAAACATGCTAGCACAGCTTGTGACCATATGGCTGCATTTTCTCCCTCTCTTCCCTCCCCCACACAGCACAGCCCCATACATGCTGCTCACCAGGAAGAGCTGCTGGCCCACACTCGCTCCCAAGCCTGGGCAAGGGCAAATTCACACACAGCAAAGCCACGCCAAGGAGCACAGGAGCAATTCAGCAGCTCCACTGATGGTTGGCAGAGCTTGAGCCCCCAGCGTGGACCTTTCCAGTTTGCTGGTAAGGATGCAGCCAGGGAGAGCAGTCCTGAGATACAGACAAGAAGCCATTGGCTGTGTACAGAATATAAGCAGAGTTTGATCACAAGGGTAACGTCACACTCTGGGCTGAAAACACTGCAGAATGACGAAATTGTCTTTCAGACAGAAGAGTATGCCTTCTTCCCAGCTAATGCACTTGTACTATGGAAAGTACCACAACAGCATACTCTCACTTAGTGCCTATTTATATACAGCATCATATATTCCTCCCAGCTGGATCTTGCTTATTACTGTTAAGTAATCGGACTCCTAAATTTTAACCTATTCAAATCTCATTGTCAACTAGGACTTACTGATTGATTACCAGGACTTGCTGATTCTGCAAATAAAGTCTGTTTTCAAGGCAAGATTGTTCTCCTACTGTGCAGCCATTCAGAAAAGTGCTGGAACGTCAACGCACTTTGTACACAGTATTCCCCTGTCCTGGGAAAGGTGTTTTGGAGCAGGAAAGTTTCGAGTGCCTCCAGCATGAAAGTTAAGATGAAACACTCATAGAGATGCACTGTTTGCTCTGCAGCAATAGTTCAATGCCTCATGGTGCTGGAACAGAGCAGTGCTGCTGCTCAGAAAATGCGGTCAGGAAAATACACAGCAGCTTTCAGTGTGACCACTGTGAGCTCCAGCGTTTCTTTGATGGCCTGCATTTACCTGAGGATTAATTTTCTCTTACTCTGCACATGAGCAATGTCTTCAAAATAATGTCTCTCAGCTTTCCTGTAATCAAACCACAGCAATGCAGTGCGCTATCAGGGCAGGCACTGAGCTGGGTGGAAAAGATTTAGAGTGCAGTTATCAATAATTGGTTTTCACAGAGGAAGGATACATTGAGTGGGGTTTTGCAGAGGTCGGTCCAAGCTCAAGTCCTTTTGAACATACCTTCATTTTCCTGGACAGGATGCTCGAATATAAACAACATTTACTACATTTGCAGATGATGATACCAAGTAAGGAAGAACTGAAATAAAGGGAGAGGGAGAGAATCCCACGTGCTCTTGACAGGTTGTAGATACAGACTAGTCCAAGAGGCCAAAATAAACCAGGGACAATTCACTGGGCAAATGCAGGATGAAGAACAGCTGTCCACTTAGCAGTCCTGCAGTTCACAAGGGTGAAAATCCACCACTGACGTCAAGAAGCTGACGGACAACAGGTCAGAGGATTTAAACCCCTTCTTCTGTTCCTACTGGTAAGATCTCAGCTAAAGTACTGTGCCTGGTCTGGCATCTCATTAGCATGTGAAACAGGGTCCTTCCAGAAATAATCCAGAAGAGGTAAAGAACGACTTAGGCAATGCTGATACTCTCACTGTAAAGAGCGTAAGACCAAGAAGGAATGTGTGCTTTAAAACCATAAAGGTTGCTTGACAGCAGAAAGAAATTGTGTTTTATATGCTTACTTGGACACACGAGGCAGGTGGAAATCTCAAGCACAGAGGTAGCTAATGAAAAAGATGATGAACTTCTAGATAATCTATGCAGTTCAGCTGCACTAACCAAAAATTCAGTGAGCAAAAGACAGGAAGAGGGCATTTCAGTTTTTAAGGCCTTACAGCCATGGCAGATGTGCACACTCAGACCAAACAGATCTCTTTTGTACTTCCCCACACAGCACAGCAATCCCATCAGAGAGAATGTTTCAAAAGAACAGCTGGCCAAATAATAAAAGTAGGAGCAGAAGCACTCTGCAAGTGGTACAGATGGGAACTCTGGCGGTGCACACGTTCAGGGGGCTGTGGGAAATGCATTTCTGTGTGTCAGACACACGTCAGCAGGTCAGACCTCCCATCTCTAAACACGAGGAACACAAAGCAGCCAAGAATGGTCTGTCTTCTCACAAGTCCTGTCCCAACCTCCTCCCTCCCATAAGTGAACAAGGACTCTGATCTGGAACTGATCCCTTCTAATCAGCATCCCTCACTTGTGAAACAGTTAAATTGTTTGCTTACTACTTTCAAACAACATAAAAGCACCAAGGAGGAGGCTGTCAGGTTTCATCAGTGAAGGGAGAAGGCATTTCTGTTCACCTTTTGCACTTCTGTCTTGGAACAATGAAGTGATATTTCTCAGTAACAGGATTAAATGATCCCAATACCCACCTCCACACTTTCATCCTGTGTCTTAGGAGTCACCCATATAAACAACTTACCAAGCTGTCTTTCCTTTCCTTTTCTCTTGGTCTTTTTTTTGGGGGGGGGAAGCACATCTGTGCCTTTACTCACTGAGGGATGCATTCTGCCCTGCCTCGCTGCCGTCCAAATCCCACCCAGTTTGGTTTATAATGCACAGTGTGATCTGGACAGGAGCTTCCACAATGCAACGCCTGGAAATAATCACCCAAATGCTTCAGAGTGCCAACAACTAAAATAAGCAAGCATTCAGCAAGTAGCAGCAGTGACCAGGTTCTGGCAGTCAGCAGTGATGCTGCTGCAGCGTACGTTGCTTGACACGTAACCCAAATAAATGCATCATCCCAGCAAAGCAAAGAGAAACAGAAAAGGTGCAGACAAATCGGTGCAACAGGGCAAAGAGAACTTGGTGACCACTAGGATGAAGGATGCTGCTGGTGCTACCATAGAGAAGGAAAACCTTGATGTAGCAGCTGGTTCCCTGCTTGCTCTGCTTCTTTTTCTTTTTTGCACTGTGATTATTGCTCACCCTGGGTATTCCACTTAGGGGAGGGTTTACAACCAGCAATCAAGCACATAGATTTCACTTCAGAGAGAAGGTAAACGCTTAACACTAACAAAATGAGGCACAAAAACAATCTACCAACTTCCTGCCCAGGCGTCTCGCTAAACTTGAACTTCTTTCTTTGGCATCCATGGTTGGCGTCTGTTGCACATGCCCAGAAATGCCACCAGGTAGGCAAAGCATCCCTGAAGGCTCCATCTCCTTTGCAGCCTCCTGCCATGCTGATGGCACTGAGCTCAGTGCTCAGATGCTTTCCCATCCAATATGATCATGTCATGTCCACCTTCTGCAGCTCCATCAGTGGAATTCAGGAAACAAGAGATTCAGTTCTAAACCCCAGCTCAGCTGTGCTGGGCTCATGGAGCTCCTGCAGCCTTTGAGCTGGGAATGGGAGAAGTCCTGGTTCAGATGGGTCACTGCTGATCTCTGCTTTAAGGCACCGAGTGCCAAATTCACACACACGTCACTAAGCAGTGAACCCAGATCTCCTCTCACCCATCTCTGCCCCCTGAGGATGAGCCCAGGCCAACCTGCACAAGGTGTGTGGGGGCAGCCAGAGAAATATGGGCACATGGAAATGCTAATGCAGATCGTGCCTTACATCCCGTCTTTGCCCCTCCATAAAGGCAAGAAAAAGGCATTTCCTGCACCCATGGAGCACTCAAGGCTAACACAAAGATTGAGTTACACTGAGCAGAACCTGGAAGTGGCTCTCATGAACAGATATGGCTTTTCCCATCACAATGGGCATGGCAGGAAAAAATGAGTAAAACCATATCCATGTGCCCTTGGACTTCAGAAAGAACCAAACCTTGATCCAACTTCTGTCGAGGTTAATGCAGCAGGGATCTAAAGACATGGAGATTTTGGAAAGGGTCCAGAGGAGGGCGACTAAGATGATCAGGGGGCTAGAGCACCTCCCCTATGAGGACAGGCTGAGGGAGTTGGGCTTGTTCAGCCTGGAGAAGAGAAGGCTGCGGGGCGACCTCATTGCAGCCTATCAATACCTGAAGGGAACCTACACCCAGGAGGGGAGTAAACTCTTCATAAGGGCTGACAATAGCAGGACTAGGGGAAATGGATCCAAGTTGAAGGAGGGAAGATTTAGGTTGGATGTTAGGGGGAAGTTCTTTACGAGGAGAGAGGTTAGGCCCTGGAACGGGCTGCCCAGGGAGGTTGTGGATGCCCCGTCCTTGGACGTGTTCAAGGCCAGGTTGGACGGGGTCCTGGGCAACCTGATCTAAATGTGTATGTTTGGTGGCCCTGCTAGGCAGGGGGGTTGGAACTACATGATCCTTGAGGTCCCTTCCAACCCGGGTGATTCTGTGATTCTGTGATTCTGTGATCTCCATAGCACAAGTCAGACTGCGGTAAGCACTGCCATGCTCTCAGGACAGTGTCACTCCTCTAGCCCTTACTGCAGAGCTTTTGTGGTATTCTTGCTTTTCCTTCTGCCCTCTTTCATGGTCCCCCAGAGTTTCAATCAAAATTAAATTCCCTGCTTCTCATTCCCCTTTTGCATTCCAGGAAGTAAAACACAGCCAGAGCTGGCTGGCCATAAAAAGCCCTTCTCACAGCGAAAGCAATGCTTTCCAATAAAACTGAAGCACTCTGGCTGCGCTGCCCAGGCTTCACTTCCCTGCTTTAGGGCACATCTGTGGAGATACAGCAGTCTCAAAGGAGGGAGATAAATAATAAGGAATCACTCTCAATCATCAAGCAACTTCCAGCCATACCAAAATAGCAGCCAGTACACCCACTGATGCTGCTGCACACTTCAGATGTGCTGATCTCAGGAGCCCCTTCCCCACACAGCTGCTAACAGAACCACCCCAGGTTTGGTTTTTCTCTTAGTTGATTTGTTTATTGCCACTTTTAAACAAGTGCTTTTCAGACATGATTTATGAAGTGCCTCTAAGGAAGCACACACATATACACATAAAAACACACAGAGCTGTGGTTCCAGTTGTACGGGAAAAGCAGCAATAAGAATTCTCACTGCATAATAAACAGTACCTGAGCAAATCCTTTTCTTTGTCTACAGAGCCCTGTGGCCAGATCTTCGGGGAGAGGCACAACTGCACTGCTTTGGTGGCCTTATTTGAGCTGTGAGGTGATGCTTTTTACGTTCCATTTTGAAAAAGTTCTCTTAAACATACACACCACACACATGCAAACACACAAAAGGCAACTATCAGCCCTTGGTTAGTTCAAACTGCTACCCCTGCCATCCCTACATGTCCCAAGAGTGCCAGCTTTAAGCCTTTACAAGCAGCTTTTCTCTAGCATCAAAGATGAAGGCTGTTTAATTCTCATTTTACAGGGTTGAGGTATATTACTCTACATTCTATCTTTATTTAACGAGGGTGTCGTATCCCCTGTCCCAAAGCAGTACTCATCACCCAAGATGCTCTCCCAGCTCTTTGTGGAGCAGAGGCTCTTACATCACTTTTGTAAACTCGATGTGCAAGTCTCAGGGAAGCAAAACAGGGCATCTGCCAAAGAACAGAGGTTGTTTGTTGCAGCCTGCATGCTACAACTTGTAAGTAAAGCATTTCGAGCTCCAAGTATTGTTCCAGGTAAAGCTCAACCCAACGGAGGTGCTGTGCTCAGGGTTACTGGGATCAGCAGCCCCTGCTTGGCTGAGCAGAGCTTTGGATCTCTGCAGATCCATGCTCTCAGCTTTATCCTGGCTCCTGCTCTCCTTCCCAGGCCTGTGGATGTTCAGATATTTTTAGCTGCTTGCCATGAGTCAAGGCATGGCTTTTCCTGTTACCTCATTCACAGGGGCAGCTCTGCCAAGACAAACAGGTCCAAAGCATGATACTACGACTCCAGCCAGGGGAGAGAGCTCCCATCGCATTACTGCCTGCACTCAAATCACAAGCACCTGGAATTATTAGCATCTGTGGTGCATGAAATGACATCTCTGACTTCCTCACCTGGCCACACAGACGGGAGACGGGGAATTTCAGCCTCTTCCTGCCCTTACACAGCTGAACAGCTCTGAATGAGTGAGGGTTCCTGAAAGCAGCCCTGACAGATCCAGGACGAGCACGGGGTCATCAGGAGGGGCTCCCCAGACTGCAACCTCTGCAGGAATACGTGCCAAAAGGAAAGTCAGTGACCAGCAGCAGCTCAGTTTCTTGCCTGGGGAAATCTGCTCTGCCCCAGACTCACTGTGTTAACCACACGCTCACCTCCATGTTCCTTCACTCTGCAGAACATTCCACAAGTGACAAAACTCAACCCCGAGAGTCAGTTGATGCATTCAAGGTCAACAAGGCAAATCACAGTCCGAGTAAACTAAAAGCACCAATTACACTTCCTTGCCTTGTCCCACAGCTGCCTGTATGGTTCCAGGCCCACAGGACCTGCACACCAAGGGGCTTCTCTGCTTCACAGGCCTTCCTGAAGGACAAATCTATTCAAGGTGCCCTGACCCAACCTACCTGCAGATACCTTGTAAGCGCTGGCAGTAATCATTCAGAGGTATGGGCTTAAATACTTCAGCCATGGCAGGCAGGAAAATGCAGATACTGAGTACCAATACTACCTAAAAATCTTTACCTACTGAAAAATCTATCAGAAAGCATAACAAAAGCTAGTTCAGTGAACAGACAGAACTTTATTCACATTATTCCCCACTGGCAGACACATATTCAATGTAAGCGCCTGACCCATAGGGAAACAGTATGTCAACCAGCTCAAAAAGGGAAAACACACATCCCAGTGAATCCATTCTGAACGTATATTCAGAATGATCAAACAACCTCACACGCCACTCCACTCCACATGGGCTGTTGCACCATGAGCACATTCTTGCTTAATATTAAAGGGAATTGTAAGGCAGTGACAATGCACACAGAGACAAGGACATCCCCTTCAGGAGATGTGTGCTTACTGTGGTGCACCTCCTGAACAGCGCTTACCATTCTCTCAGCAGCAACAAGCTCAATACCAACAACAACAAAAGGGCTCAGTCAGCTTCCAGGGAGCCCTTGTCTGCTAAATCCTCTTTATAAGAGACAGGTGTGAACTTGACAGCTTCAGCCAGACACAGAAAGCCCAGGTAAATGCAGGAGTGAGAGTTCTCTTACACAGAGCTGGCAAGAAATAATGGGGAGATCCAAACAATGAAAGAAGTAAATCACTTCAATATGACAGGCTGGATTTCAGAAAGATTTCAGGCCATGGTCATAGAAATCAATCATCTCCGGAAATCCCAAAGGAAAATAAAACCTTGCTTTTCTCCAGAAAGTGAAGTTATAAGCCAAAGTGAAGTGAGGAAGGGAATGGTCCCTATTCAGAGAGGCACACTGCAATAATCAAGTGCTGGGATGTAATTTAAAGCAGAGATCAGATTCTACAAAGCAAGACAAAAGCAGAAGTAATAGCAAAGGAATGCTATGAGCAACAGGAAAGCCCGGGCAGTGCCGGGGCTCACAGAGCACTGCACCACCCATACAGCACTGCCTGCACCTGGGAGCGGCTTCCACGCTGCACAGACCCCCTGTCAGACTGTATGCATGACTTTTCTTTGCTTTTAATTACCAGAGATCCAAATCCAGCATCCAACAAAAGCTCGAAGTATCTCTAGCAGGAAAAAGAAAGATGTCAGGCTAATTTGCTAGGTGAGAAGAAACGAGGAGAAGTTCAGGAGGTCAGGGATTTACTCTGGCCTTTCCCCACTCAAGACCTGGGGTAAGGAAAGCATTTGGTTCTTGTCAGAGTACAAATCATACACACTATAGGCACAAACAGGGCTATTTCCCCCTTCAGCACCAGCAGGCAGCCCAGTAGCTTCGCAGAGAGGATGTGGCAGAGGGCTGCAAGGAGCAACAGATGCAGACAGAACAGAGCATCTTCATTCCCAGTGAAAGAAAACAGCAAAGGCAGCTCTTAGGCTTTGGAGGTTTGTGCTGAGGAGTCAACGCAGTCCCCTCCCTTTACACCCCACCGCTGTCCTCTCAATGCCCACCTTCACATCATTTCCAGCCTCATCCTCAAAACTTCATGTACAAGTGGTGACAAGACTGAAAAATGAACCCGCAAAGAGAACTCGGGCTGTTAGCACGCATTGGCAGCCGGATAATTTAGGGAGACATCCATAAGTACTCCCCATTGAACCCAAAGCAATGCTCTCTTCATCTGCCAGATGTCACAGCCCTCCTCCCCAGCTCAGAAGTACACGATTCTGGACACAGTAACTCACACACTTCCTTTTACCTTTTTCTCACTAATTTGAAATTTTATCTCAGTTCTGCCATCAAACAAACCATTACTGCAATTATTTCCCGTAAGCTTCTTTCATTTCATATTAAAATGCCCAAGGAGGCAGTGGATGCCCCATCCCTGCAGGCATTCAAGGCCAGGCTGGATGTGGCTCTGGGCAGCCTGGGCTGCACACAGGGGGTGCAGGTTGGGACTGATGGTCATTGTGGTCCTTTTCAGCCCAGGCCATGCTGTGATTCTCTGATGATTCTATGAAAATGTTCCCCAAATTCCTTTCCTATTAAAATAATGAGTTCGGGCCATATACCCCCTTCTCTGGCAATATAAATGCTCTGCAAACCAACCAGAACTGTCTCTTATCATAACCTATATATATAAGAAAACCACACTGTCCACTGTTCATTCACAAACTCAAACTCAGTTTGGGGGCAACGTAGCATACAAATGTTTTGGCCTTACAGCTGCCTTTCTCCCCACAAAGATGTCATGGAACTGTAGAATGGCCTGGGTTGAAACACAAGAGTCCCAAGGTACAGCTTAAAGGTGCCTCTTTCCAGCTGATTAACAACAGGATCTGTCCTCTTCTTCAGCCCAAGGAGTGCCACCCACACCTGCAGGCTGCCAGTAGCTCAGGAGAAAAATGGAGCACATTCACATCTCCTGCTGCAGTAATTGTTATCTATTATCATCTCCACTATCATCAAGAAATCAAGCTGCATACATGAAAAGATATATAAACTGTCTGATATTTGAAAATCTATATACAGAGCTTGTCTTCTCATTACCTCCTCATTGTTTGCAGCTCTGATTTCATTGAAATGACACTTCAGAATATTGACTTCAAGCAAACTGCAAATAAATACAGTGAGCTTTCTTGAAGAAAATCAGATATATGCATTTCATAGTCAACAGTTAGTAAATCTCTCTAAGTTGCCCTTGAATCAAGAAAAATGTGGCCCTGTTTAAGAGGGCTGTGTAGTTGTGTAACACAGGAGACTGAAGGCCAAGTTCCACCCCCAAGACTGGGGGTTCACATCTTGTTCTCAGTTCAGCATCACAAGACCCATTTAAGACTTGAAGGGACCTACAGGAAAGCTGGGGAGGGACTTTTTATAAGGGCAGGTGGTCACAGGATGAGGGGAAATGGCTTTAAACTGGAAGAGGGCAGATTTAGACTGGATATCAGGAAGAGATTCTTTACTGTGAGGGTGGAGATGCACTGGCACAGGTTGCCCAGTGAGGCTCTGGATGCCCCCTGCCTGGAAGCACTCAAAGCCAGGCTGGATGGGGCTGTGAGCAGCCTGGTCTGGAAGGAGGTGTCCCTGCCTACAGCAGGGGGTTGGGACTGGGTGATCTTAAAGGTCCCTTCCAACCCAAACCGTTCTGTGATTTGATGATTTACCTAGTGCTATGTTTCCATATTTCCCAGTTTTGATGCTGAAAAGAGCTGCAGTAAAACTTATCATTTAATTCTTTTCTCTGCTGCATCTATCACCATGCCACCAGCTCTACTGCCCTCCCCATTATACTCAAGGTAAAAGGCAGTGGAGCAGAGCTGGCCCTTCTCCAGTGGATGGAGAATGCGAGTGACATTGGCTCATTTTGTACTCAAATATTTTACCAAAAACACCATGTCAGTGAGAAGGGTGGAAAATCACATGAGTGTATCTGACATGGCTACACAAAACAAGCATCGCATGTAGGGGTCAGGAACACTTTCATGCTACAGCTTCTCTTCCCAAGCAGGAAGGTGAAACTACATCAGCAAAAAAACTTTCTGGCAGAGACTAATGATGTATTTACTGGACAATTTATGAGTAGAGCTTGGCTGACCTAAAATCACAGAATCACAGAACCATTAAGGTTGGAAGAGACTTCTAAGATCCCCCAGTCCAACCCCAGCCCACTGTGCCCACTGCCCACATCCCTCAGTGCCACATCTCTGCAGTTCTTGAACACCGCCAGGGACGGTGATGCCATCGCTGGCAGCTGTGCCAACACCTTGCCACTCTGAGAACTCTTCCCTAACACCCAACCTCTGTTCTTCTAGAGAAAGTGGTCCAAGCATCTTCTCACTCGTTCCAGGGGATTATTGTGAGTGCCAACCCCTGTGTATCACCTGTTGCCGTACCACCAGGGGAAAGTGTCAATGCTCCCAAAGAAAAGGGCTTTGCAATCCCCTGCAGACAGAAACCCCAGCTACAAACCTTCACACCAGAAAAAGGCTGGGAGGCATGCGGAACCCAGATGTACAACCAAAATAATTTCCAGTGAAGTGTAGTGAGGTGGGAACTGCCCTGCAGAACTCCTGCCGAAAGAGATAATTATCAGCTGCTGGGCTGCCTCTGATAAGAACCGCTTCTGCAGCGCTCCGTGCTCTCTGGTTATCACTGCTCATCAGTCAGCCAGAAGAGAGAGAGACTGGGGCTTCTCCTGGGGGGAATCACTGGTAATTCAGTTACAGTAGATGGAACACAGAGTGGGAATGTGCTGACCCACAAAGCACTGGAAATACCTGCAGATAGGTCAGAAAAAACACTCCTCTCACACGGATGACAACACTGCCCTCCCTATTCAAGTATTTCCAAGACTGCTTTAATTAAACAAAGCAAACAGATTGTCTTACAGACCTTTAAAGCTGCAGACATGCCACTCACACATCGTGACCATCAGCTGCAAAACGCACGTGTTACAAGGCTATGCTGCACGTTAGCCTAAAAACACAAGAGCAGATTCAAAGCCTTCATCCACTGCCCATGCACGTTGGTAGTCACCCTGCTCTGATAGGAGCAGGACCTCCTACAGAGGGCCAGTCTGGACAAGCAGCTGGTTGAAGCAACCTGTAGCACAGGAGGAGGTTTGTCGCATAGGAGGCTTTTCATACAGGAGGTTTTTCATATTGGACAAATCTCTTCTTTCACAGAACCACAGAATTGCTCAGCTTGGAAAAGCCCCTAAAGATGATGGAGTCCAACCGCAGCCCAACCATCCCACCCCAACTCCAACAGCCCTCCGCTAAATCATGGCCCTGAGCACCACATCCAAACGGTTTGAAACACAGCCAGGGATGGGGACTCCACCACCTCCCCGGGCAGCCCATGGCAGTGCTTAACAATCTCTTCCGTAAAGAAGTTTTTCAGCAGGAACACACAAGGTAACTATAGCACTGGTGGCTGTGCTCTTTGCTGTGTCTTGGTGCAGGACAAGAAAGATTCCTCCCAGATGATTTTCTCTTTTGGAGTATCTGCTGGAGGAGCCTAGCATGAAACCTAACAGATGTGAGCTGGGAGGATGCATTTAATGCAGCACCATCTGCTGCAGTGCCCAAACAAATCAGTCTCCAAAACACTTCACAACCTCACAGTGCTTCACTGTTTGGTGTCACAGAACCCTGCCTGACTGAGGCGCCTGCCCATGCTGCCAGTCTGTGGCAGCCCAGGGACCTGGGCATGTGCCACCAACAGGGCAGACACCACTCAGGAGGTAAAACTGAGCATTCCCATGCAGACACTGGCCTAGGAAAAAAATACCCACCACACACACACACAAAGAAAAGAAAAAAAAAAGAAGAAAAGAAAACCAACACAGAACTGCTGCAGAAAGAAACCACCTTTGGAAACCTCAAAGCCAGAGTTTCAGAATTCTATATCTGAGAGAATGGGACAAATGGAAACAGAGAAGCAATCCAAAGTTTCCATGCAGTGGTCTCTGCAGCTTGTGCAAAGCCAATGGACATTTCTATCTCCTCATGATACTCCTGTATTTAACTCTACAATCATATAAATGGCTTTAGTTAGCACAGAACCAAAAGAATGGCCACATTATGTGGCAAATTCCCCAAGGTGTCAAGACTGACATAGGGCCTAGAGAGCCCAGAAAAGGCACAGTGTCTCGGGCTGAAGAAAGAGCAGAGTCTCTTTCAGTCTCACACATAAACGCCTACATAACCCTACTGAATCACTGTGGTTTAAACCAGCAAGCAGCTCAGCACCACGCACCCATTTCCTCTCTCCCCCCTTTCATGGGATGGGGAAGAAAAGATGGGGGATCCCTTCGGCCAGTTTAGGCCAGCTGTCCTGCTTCTGTTCCCTCCCAGCTGCTCATGCACCCTACCCCTTATTAACAGAACAGTATGAGAAGCTGAAATACGCTCTGCAGAGAGGGACCTGGTGGACAACAGGTCGGCCATGAGCCAGCAGTGTGCCTCATGGCCAAGAGGGCCAATGCCATTCTGGGCTCATTAAAAAGAGCGTGGCCAGCAGGTCGAGGGAGATGATCCTCCCCCTCTACTTGGCCCTGGTAAGACCTCATCTGGAGCACTGCGTCCAGTTCTGGGCTCCCCAGTACAAAACAGACAGGGATCTCTTGGAAAGAGTCCAGCGGAGGGCCACAAAGATGGTGAGGGGCCTGGAGCATCTCCCCTATGAGGAAAGGCTGAGTGAACTGGGTCTGTTCAGCCTTGAGAAGAGAAGACTGAGAGGGGACCTGATCCAGGTCTATAAATATCTAAGGTGTGGGGGGCAGAATGGCGAGGCCAGACTGTTTTCAGTGGTGAGTGGAGACAGGACAAGGGGAAACGGCCGGAAACTGCAGCATAGGAAGTTCCGCACCAATGTGCGCAAGAACTTCTGTACAGTGAGGTGACGGAGCACTGGAACAGGCTGCCCAGGGAGGTGGTGGAGTCTCCTTCTCTGGAGATGTTCAAGACCTGCCTGGATGCCGACCTGTGCGACCTGGTGTAGGGAACCTGCTTTGGCAGGGGGTTGGACTCGATGATCTATGGAGGTCCCTTCCAACCCCTACAATTCTGTGATTCTGTGATTCTTGCCTCACCGCAGCACTGCTAAGCAACAACTAACATCAGTGAGTTATCAACATTATTCTTATCCTAAGCCCAAAACAGCACCATACCAACTACTAGGAAGAAAATTAACTCTCTGCCAGCTGAAACCAGGTCAGCCATCAAGGCAGATAGCATTTACTGCATACAACACAAGTAAGGAAGCTTCTATGTAGAAGGGACCTCCAGATGCAAAACCTGGTGATAAGGAGTGGTGCCCTGCTGTTTGGGGAACACATAACATTACCCAATGGGACAAACACCAAGAGGAGAAGAATTCTGAGCTTTTGGACAAAGCTCTTAATGTCAGTATTGAACTTACCAGCAGTTACCACAAACTGTCATCTGTCCTCTTAAATTTACTATAGGAAGCAACATCTGTTGGCCAACACTGGTTTTGAAGTGACAGCTCAGGTATACACAAGTCTTGATCTATACACAATAAAAGAGCCAGGAAACAGGTAGCACGTACAGTAGATCACAGAATCGTAGAACTGTCAAGGTTAGAAAAGACCTCCAAGCTCATCCAGTCCAACCGTCTATCTGCCACCAATATTTCCCACTAAACCAGGTCCATGTCAAGAAACTTCTTGGACACCTCCAGGACAGTAACTCCACAGCTTCCCCGTGCAGCCCATTCCAGCACCTGACCACTCTCTGGGAGAATTATTTTTGATATCCAGCCTAAACCTTCTTTGGCACAACTTGAGGCCATTCCCTCTCGTCCTGTCAGTGGTCACACAGGAGAAGAGGCTGACCCCCACACCACAGCCTCCCTTCAGGTAGTTATAGGGAGCTATAACATCTCTCGGAGCCTCCTCTGCTCCACACTGAACAATCCCAGCTCCCTCAGCCACCCCACATAAGACCTGTGCTCCAGACCCTCACAGCTCCGTTGCCCTTCTCTGGATACTTGCCTACAAAATGCTGTCATTGTAATGTTCCTATTTGCTTCTCATCCATCTGCAGGAAACCTTCAAATACTAAAAGTTATTCATTCCAGAAACAATAAATTAACTACGAGGAAAAGGAGAAGAGGCAGCTTCTTTAATCTCCTAATAAAGAAGCAGAGGAAATTGCATCATGCCCAGATGGGAGACTGATGTTGGCTTGGCAGACAGATAGACAGATCAGAGTGTTGGCATTAATGGCATCGCTTTCACAGAGGCAGACAGATGGAGCAGCCAAAACATTGCCTGCATGCAACTCCTTCTTGGCCATCCAGAATCTTGACTCAGTTTTTATATCTCGTTACTATTTCTCACAAAAAGCGAATCAAACCCTTGGCTTAATCATTCTCACACATGGAGAGGAGCGAACTTCTCTACCCAGACACATGTCTAATGCGGTTTTCAAACACAGTGAGAAAGCAAAGTTAGAATCCTTTTCCCCCAGGCATCAAACTCACCAACTCCACTAAAGACCACACTGGAAAACTATACTTGTCTTTATTTTAAAGGCAATGTGAAAAAGGAAATAAGAAACAGCTTTGTGCCTGAGTTTTCTTTACTTTCTTAGTGCTGCCATCTGTCTTTAGAGGTTCGGGGCTGGTATTTTTCTTTGGTGACCCATTATCTCAGTATTTATTTTCTGGCCCCCTTCTACAAGCTATCTGGGTCAGACAGACGTATTTGTTTTCACGTAACAAATATGGTTGTTAGTCTAAAGTGGGCAGATGTTCATCACAAGAATATTCCCTACACAACCTCAAATCCCTTTTCACCAAGGTTACTCCTATTTGGATCAAGTGCCTTTAAAAACTTGTCTAAAGTAAGCTCTCCAGAGGCCAACAGATAGCCATTATGTAGAAAGAACAATCTCCTCATTCTCTCTTGTTATGCCCCTTATCATTTACACTTTGCCAGAGTGGAGTAAGTGCTGCCAAATCAGAGCAGCACCATTTCAGACTTGGCCTCCGTGGCGTAGCCAGGGAGCAGGTAAGGTAAACAGGCCCTGGATGCTTAGGAAATAATTCCCTAGATTAAGTTATCATCTGGTGCGGGGTTTTTCTACGCATCAGCACTCCCAAGGATTTGAAGTATGGACCCCAATATGCCATCAGCTTAAACCAGCTGCAGTAACTCTCCAAAAAAAAAAAAAAAAAAGAACAAAACCAACAGGAAGCCGCTTTCACGGCTCACTAAATGAAGGCAGATGAGCAGATGATCTGCCAAACTCGCATCCAGTTTACAGCAAAGCATCTGAGAAGCACTATTGCTCATCTGAGCCCACCAAAGGCTAATACACCATCTGCTTTTGCCATCACATCTAGCAGCAGTTCCATGCTTACAAGGGAGAACCCAGCTGCACAGATGGCAGGAGTACTGCTGCTGCTCCTTCTGTTGATAGATCTATGGTTAAAGGGAGCAGTTCCTCACCTTGCCTAAATTGGCCATTCTTAAGGACTGCTGGAAGGATGGATGTGAAATCACATCCACATGTCGACCTAACTCTGGAGAAGCAGAAAGGTCATTAGCAGCAACAACACAGGGCTCCAAACTTCTGCAAGGCCCTCAACACCAACATATCGGCCTGAGTGACTTGCCAAGGCTGAGGTTAACACAAAGGGACACAGCGGGGAGAAAACCATTTTAAATTAGAGGCAGGAATATTTATTAGCCAAGAGAACCCCCCCCCCTCCATTGGGACCACGATGGTAAACACAGAAGACACAAATCACCTGAAGTGCCTGGACAGCCCCTCGCCCTGCATCCACTGAGCAGAGCCAGATTCCTCTGCTCTCTCCAGCAGGAGACTCTGCAGCTTTCCTGCTCTGAAGTCTGCTTACATTACTTGCTCCCTTTGCTGACATTGGCAGCTTGCTCAAGCCTTAGCAAAACTATTTTCTCTTGGATATACTTAATCTATCTTATTTTTATCCCATCTGTGAGAAACAGCGGCCGCAGCACAAACAGATCTGCTTAGCAATGCTGCCAGCCGTGCAGATCCCATCGCCTCCTAGCTGAGCTGCTGCAACGTCTGCTGTTTATCTGGTGCTGCTCTCTTGCACTCACACGTCCTACCAGCAGCACAGCACCTATTTCTCTTAAAGGCTGCTTCAAGGTGAATTAACCAAGTCCCACACTGACTGCATTGCTGAGCGTGGATTTCCAGTCCTTACTTTTTCCATATAAAGCTTTAAATAGGCTTTATATGCCTAAATAGACTGAAATTCTTACTGAGGGCTCCCACGCATTCTCCGCAGATGAAGGCAGCCTGGTCCCACACAGAGACCATAACAGCACACACAGCTTCACCAGGAGACGGGGCCAAGCAGAGAGGCTGTGCCTGTACCCGCACAGCCGCCCCCCAGGTGTAAGCACGGCTCTGCTGGCACGTCCCACGCTTCACCCCCTGCACGGAGTGCCGAGCAAAGGCTCATCCAGGCCGGCCATGCTGGCTTACGAATGCTGGAAGGTTCTCCAGGACAGAAGAGACGAGGCTGCTCCTCTCCTTCTGCCACCCCAGACAGCACTGTGTTGGGATTAAGCCTGTTGTGCTTAGAGACAGAAATGGTGTGTTATCACAAGGAGATCTGCAAAGCCACTGCAAGGAACTGCTTGTAAACTCCGTGCGTCTGCAGGTCCAAACATTTGGAAATTTATTCCCAGCAACTGGAAATACATGAGTCAGTGACCAGGATAAACATAAAACCACAGTATTTACAGGAAGAGAGAAAGATACCATCTTCCTTTTTTAAATCAATATTTTAACCAAAACTTCCTGAAGTAAGTCATCAAAGTTTTTTTTAAGTAGCTGCTTAGGTACTTGATAGTTCCTTCCAAGCAATACCCTTGTACCACTGCATCTTCTTGTAAAGTCCACGGCCCTGCTTCTAGAATGTTAGAAAATTACTTTCATTTACATATGTATTAAAAAATGGCTAAACTTTGAGTGCTTTGCACCTTACTTTAAATTCTGTTTCTTTGCTGCTTACCAGTCAGCAAGGGGGCTCTCTCTGCAGGTCACCTCCTCATGCATTCAGGTCACAGACAAAGGAACCTGCCCCACAGGGTGCTGCAGGAGGTGCCCTCCTGAAAGTTTGAATTCTATCCAGATATCATGAATCTGGTGCTTCCCCTACCTCTGCAGATGCTCAAATCCCTGCTGGCAGCACAACACCATTCTTAATGCTGAATTCATGCTAGAGGAACAGAGTACACAGAGTTCTTGGGGAGGGAGAGAGAATGACTGCATTTTTAATTCTCCTAGAAAAACGTAAAAGTGTTTCTTTGGGGGTTTTTTGGAGCTAATGGCTTTTCCTGCTGCTCAGCCCATCCGGAGAGTTCCTCCTGTATTTCCTGCCAGCATTCGTCTGTTCCTTTCTGAAATGCAGGAGATAAAGGAGACTCACCTTGTGAAGAAGATGCGGTCCAGAAGCACAGAACATGAAAGATTTGGAATGCTCCCTTTCCTAAGGATTTCACTTAACCAAATTATCACCAAACTGTAGGTCATTTCTAACAACTAATTGCCCACCGCCTGGAAACTATTTTGAACAACTGTAAATGTGTACAAAATCTGGTTGACGAAGGCCTTGCAATGTAGAACCTGGGAAGTTTCTGATCACTAACAACTGAGGAGAAACAAAACCACCGTTTCTTTTTGTAACTTTGATCCTGCTCTCGGAGGAACATCCAGGCACACCTAACAGCTATTTTGTTCCTCACTGTTCTTGTGCCAAGGATGCCATTTAAACACTTTGGAAAGTGCTCTACAGTTCCTCCATGCTGTCTGTGCTCCAATGTTTAACAGACATCATTTACACAAATGCATGCTAGAATTTTTCTACAAGCCTTCCCAGTATATAGCAGCTGTAATGAGCCCACGTGCAGAAATGCAGGATCCAAAAAAGCAAAAGCAAAATCAAACAGAAGAATTTGGTATTGACTTACAGTACGAAAAATTAAACAGTCACAATAAGGAATGAAAGACCAGAGGCCTTTCTCACAAAACAAAGAAATAAATAAAATTTAAGAAGACAACAATCTGCCTTAGCACTGACTTCTCTGTGCCCTCTGAACCTTACAGGAAAAGCCTGTCTGTACGCAGTGCAGCATGGCAGCAGAACCAGCTGCCCTCCTCTGGATGGGTGGGAAAGGCTCCCTGGGGTACCCGCAGGCAGTGCACATCCCTTCCGGGCATTTCTGGTCCAGTTTACTTCATCATTCTCAAAGTCACAGTCACGTGGCTCAGTGGAAACAAGGTAGAACTACTTCCCTTAGAAGCCACATAGATTTTAGGTTAAGCTTTCCCATACAGTGTGTTTTTAATCTGTACATCTTTATGACCCAAAGAGATTTCTCAGATTGAAATATCAGACAGTTTTCCGTGGAACAAAGTTCACATTCTCACTATGGTCCCTATCACAAAAATTCATAGAATCACAGAATCCCAGCATGGCCTGGGTTGCAAAGGCCCACAGCGCTCCTCCAGTCCCAACCCCCTGCTGTGTGCAGGTCGCCAACCAGCAGCCCAGGCTGCCCAGAGCCACATCCAGCCTGGCCTTGAATGCCTGCAGGGATGGGGCATCCACAGCCTCCTTGGGCAACCTGTGCCAGTGCCTCACCACCCTCGGGGGGAAATTTTTGCACAAAGGCAGCATCCCAAGCTCAGAGATGCAGTGGAAGAAGGACAGAGATTATGTGGTCCTTCAGCTGCCCACCTTGCAGCTCCTGAACCTGTAATTACCCAGAAATAAAATGTATGCAAATGCAGAAGATAAACAGGACTAAACCACAGCACAGACAAGCTGCATCAATTCATCAATATAGAAGGAAGAAATATTGATGAAGTCAGAGCTTTTTTTCTGAGCCCCAGTTTGAAATCTGCTTTTTCTTCCAGGGTCAACAAGACCTCTGGTTTCAATTTTTTAGATACAATTTGAGAATTTACATGCTGGGAGGTCTCACTCTGGATGCAGTGCCTTTTTTTCAAGCAATGTGTACAACAGAGAGTTCAGGGGATTCTTTCCAACCTTCCCTCATTAATTACTCACAACAGTCTCATGGTTTTTTGTTTTTTGAGAATGTTGCAAACAAGAATGAATTAAACCTCTGACAGATGGGTTTGAGACAGCACTCTCATTTTGCCATTGGATACGATGAAATTCCTACCATCGTGAATGGGGTGGTTCAGTCTGAGAAGAGCAGGCTCAGGGGAGACCAGATTGCTCTGCACCTCCCTGAAAGAAGGCTGTGGTGAGGTACAGGCAGCCTCTTCTCCTGGGTGATGAGAGGTGATGGCCTCGAGTCGTGCCAGTGAAGGTTCAAGTTGGGCATCAGGAAAAAAGTCTTCTCAAGAAGAGCGGTGAGGCACTGGCACTGCTGCCCGGGGTGTAGGGGAGTCACCGGCCCTGGAGGGGTTCAGGAACCACGGAGATGTGGCACTGAGGGATGTGGTCAGTGGGCACGGTGGGGATGGCTGGGGCGTCTGTACGATCTTAAACCTTACCGACCCCACGATTCTGTGACTGGTGGAGGACACAAGTGCCTTTTCTCCCCCAGCTGCAGTTATTCCCCACCACAGATCCATGGCAATGCTGAAGGGAATCTTAGGGGCACAGTATAAACTGCGTAAGAGGCACTGCAACAGGGCTGCGATTTAAGGTGCCAGCTTCAGGTTGTGATGTTGTGAAATAACTCTAGGCCGGCCAGGAGACATAGACAGGTGAGACACAACGTTTTAAGTCCACCTCTCAAGGTTGCTTGTCTGAAGCAGGTGGTTTTCTTCATGTCTTTGCTTGAATTCCTGTTTCCCAGAAAATCCCTTTACTCCTCTCCAGCTCAGGACACAAGTGTAGCTACTGGAACCTGCCGTCTATGCTACTGCACAGCTATCTCACTTTTAGCCCAAGCCAAAGAATACTCACCCAAATAACTCTCAGAAAAGACTCAAAACCCAGCATGTACCAAATACATAGGAAATACTAACCACTGGAGCACTCCATTTCCACAGACATGGGTACCTCAACCTTCCTAATAGCTCTCCCATCATCTCTTGTGGAGATAGGAAACAACTCACCGCTTGGCATCCATCTCCCAACAAGCATTTGTAAAATATACTTGCTTCTGAGTAGGGAATTTGTCTGATTCTATGTTGAGTCCGCTTGCATTACTCCACACCATTCACTTTTGCTTTAAGGATAATGTGTACAGTCAGGAGAGGGTAAATGCAGAAGAGTACCTGAGAACTGATCCTTTGCAACTGCTATTATCTCACAGAACAGAGGCGGCAAGTGGTTCACAGTAAAAAACACACCAGTTGAGGGCAAACGGGTGCACAGTTTTTACCATTGTTGCAATGCCAGGGAAATGAACAAATTCGCCCTGTGGGCTGAAGCTAAGGGAATGAAATTCTTGAGCCCTGCCTAAAATCACATGGGTGTGCTTGGTTGTCTGATGTTGTTCCATGGTGAGTCACAAACTCTTCTTTGCCTTGTTCTCTGTATTGCTATGTGATGCTGGGCAGGGAGCTGCACAGTAAAAGCTTGCAGGGCACAAACTGGGCCATGCATGGACACTTTCTTCTTCTTTTTCTTTTTTTGCAGGCAATCTCCTTCCCCACGGCAGCAACTCGTGAAAACAGAACAGGCAATATCTAGACTGAACCAGTGACTATTTAGTGCTGCTAGAAAATAAAGTGCCACTACATGGCATGATAACCATGTGACCCCCTTCCTAATTTGCAGAATTTCTCTTAGTAGCAACAACAGACGGTGCCTCGCACACCTTTTTTAGCAAATTCTGATTAAAGCCAACAAGGCTTCTACCTGCACAGCCTCTCTTTTGCACTGGCAAAAACAAGCTCCAGAAAGTTAGCTCCAGTTCAGCTGCAACAAATAACACCGTGAACCTGCAGGCATCCTGCCCACAGCACGACCCAGAGCCCCTGTGTGAAATGTTCAGGGATCTAACGTGGTCAAAAGGAGAGCACCGAATTTCTCAGGCATGACTCAGAACCTGTAAGCATACGGGGATTGTACTGGGAGACAAGGTGTCTGTGCAGGGCAATTAGGTGTTCCCACATGCCAGGTGAGAAGGTGCTGGGAGGCAGCCAGCTGGCGGGGATATCTGTCAATAGGCCTCCCGGCTGGGCCCCCTCACCAATGAGTTGGCACAGCAGAGAAAGCTGCCCCAGGTTTCAACTGGAAGCTCCCACGGTGCCATGAGATCACAGAACAAGAGTCACCAAGGTTGGAAAAGACCTTCAGGATCATCCAGTTCAATCTTGCACCTATCACCAGCAGTTCTCACAAACCACGTCCCTCAACACAAAATCCAACCGTTCCTTGAACGAGATGCTGGCTGCCTGCTTCCAGGTGAAGGAGGGGCGATGCAGAACCTTGCAGACAGCTGCAGTCAGAGGTGGAGGTTGGTCTGACTGTTGCACAGTGTGCTCTGTGCCCTCCAGGGAGGGTTTCTGCTGCTCTTCTGTCACTGCATGCAATCCAGTTGTACAGCCGCTGCTCAGAAAGTCAGCAAGCCGGGCAGGTTTGCCCTGCTGGGGTTTCTTCGAGGGAGCAAACGAAGAGGAGGGAATTCCCCATGAAGCATTTGCTTGCTTTTAAAACAATGAAATTGAATAGCGAAAGCTATTTAGACCCAAATATCATACCCAGAACTTCCATTCAGGCCATCTGCTGCAGGTTTTGGACAGAGAAGGGAGGTGACAACCATTTGGATGCAAAACTGGAGAGGACAGGGAACCTTCCTGGCATTGCCATTCGAGACTCCTTAGCTGGCTGAAGAGCACTCTTCTCACCTCTGGACTGCAGCAGAGAAAACATCCCCAGACTTCCTTAAGAATGAGGAAAAAAGGCAGCAAGTAGGACTGGAATGACTCCCTGCTTCCAGCTCTTGCTTGTAGAAGAGAGAGAAGGGAGTTTCTCTGCTTCTGGTCACACCTTCATCCTTTCCTTATTGTATATCTGGTGCCCAGCACAACACACACTATGGCATTCATTCCATCACTGCTCTCAAAGCTTTTTGTACTTACTCTACAAAGCACTGAACTCCAAATCTGATAAATATATGAACCTAATTATAACCATTGCACCAAGGGTGCAATGTAAAAAAAATAAGAAATGTAAGCTTACAGTCTGCCAACTATTCCAAAACTGGAGCACTGTGTATAGTAAATAGTGAGGAACAACAGAACAGGAGTCGGAGGAATTTGAGTCTTTCATGGGCACTGATGTAGTAAATCAGCTCTGCAGTTTAATGCAGCCAAATGCAGTGTAAAGTAATATGTCTGAGGGAAAGGACTGAACTCGAAAGCACATATTCAAATGTGACATTCATGCACTTTGCCAGCCAGGAAAAGGAGGCTGATTTCATTAAAGAAAAATAAATCTCTGCAGACCATGCAGTCCATGCATGCATTCTAAAGAAGAAAAAAAGTAAATGGAATCCTCGCATTATTTTCATCATTTTAGGCTATCTCAAAGGGGAATCAGAGTGGCTACTAAAATAAAAGGAGCACAAGGTGTATGTTATTAATCTAGAACAGTATCTTGCAGGTAGTGTGAGAGGCTCTGAGGAGGAGCCAAGGGCTTCACACAGCGCTCTCATTATTCTTAGTACAGGGACTGATAACCAAGAAGACTCAGACTGACATCGCACGTTCTCTGTGCACATTTCAGTTACAGCAGTACCAAAATATTTAAATTACATCCATTTCAAATGTTCTCAGCTCTCGATTGCTCCAATCCCTGCAGAAATAACTAGCGCTTCAAGGAGAGATGGTCAAGAAGAGAGCAGAAAGTGGTCTGTCTCTCCAATGGTCAGAAGGAGAAATTTTAAACAACGTGGTCACTGGGGAATCAGTGACAGTGCCATAATGCTTTTTTTTCTTATTTTTTAGGAGCGCAGAATGCTTTCTGAACTGCTTGATGCAGTGCCAGCCAGCTGCTGCCAGTGCAGGAGATGAACTGCACTGTGCACCTCGGCATGAGAGCAAACAGGCTCTGGTCAAAAGTCCTCATTTTCAGCAGTGCTGCACTACAGCATTGCTGCAGAGAGCCCGGCGTGCATCCAGAGTGATCTGACCCAGCAAACTGCTGGAAACTTCCATGACGAAGATGACGTCTGAGTAGCTTGAGCTGGGACTCCCACCATGGCTCTGTGGAGATCACAGATCTCAGAGCAAACACCTCAATGCTGACCTTCTGCAGGGTCAAGTTTGTTCTCAGTGGGGAAAGAAAACCTTTCACAGTTACCAGATTAAGCTGAACAAGAGCTAACAAGAACTGGAGAAGCAACAGGAGTGGCTTCTTCATTCTGCCTCAAGAGAACAATCTGGCACTTATTACGAAATTCCAGCCTCAAGCTTCCTCCCACAGCACTGAGCATGGAGGCCCAGACTTGTATGAATGTACCAAAAATAACACTTCCAGGGAGGGAAAGGATGGCTGAGGGGATTGCTGATGGGACACAGCAGCCTCTCACCTCGTGCTCAGCAGCTCAGCTCCAGAAGAAATCAGCAGTAAGGAGAAGCTCTGAGCTCGTGTCAAAGCATTTGGTGTCCCCAGCCGGTTCCCTGGGGAGCAAGTGACTGCCAGAGCCACCAGCACCTGGGGCAGCCATGTCAGGAGCAGTTCTTTCAGCCACCCTCCCACCTTCAGCATCAAACCATTTTAAACAGCTGTGAGCTGCACAGTGTCAAAGCTCAGGCTCGTATTGATCTTCAGCCCCTCGTAGCAAATGTTTAAGAACAGTCAACGCAAACAAGATCCTGTCTGGGAAGGGGTGGAGAGGGAAGGAGGCACACAACTTTCTGGCTGTCCCAGCTACACATCCTCATTGCTGTGGCAATAGCCCATAAACAGAGCAGCCACCAATAGCTCCCTGCAGAACAAGGCAAGAGCTGTCCTCAGGTAGCAACACTGCCTTAGAATGAAAACAAGATCTGTGCAGGTGAGCTGAAGACTCAGTAGAGCATGCAGATGTTACCTCAATTCAAGTATCAGCACTTAAATACCACAAGAACTGGAGCTCCAACCCCAGCAGAAACTGAAGCAGGCAGCAGGAAATATGAAGCACCAGAGCATCCTTGAAGCAACCTCAGGAAGGACAGGGAGCACCACACTGAGCTGAAGCACTGAACTACAGAGAGCAGCTGACAGGACCACCAGAGCCACCTGCAGCCACCAGCAATGGGAAATTTCTGCTAGACACTGCAGCTGCCACCACAGTCTGCAAAGCACAGAACCACAGAATCATGAAAACTGGAAAAGACCACCAAGATTCCCCAGTCCAACTCCAGCCCATCCCCACCACGCACTGATGTGTGCCTCAGTGCCACACCTCCACGGCTGCTGAGCGCCTCCAGGGACAGACCAACAGCAACCTGAACCTGCCCCAGTGCAACGTGAGGCCGTCACATCTCATCCTACTGTTGAAGAGGGAAGCGGCCCATCCCCACCTTGCCACAGCCTTGCTACGGCTCCTTTCAGCAGCTCCAAGAGGTCTGATTCAGGAACCAGAAGTACTAAGAGTACCAGAAGAGCTAAGGTGATACAAAGCAAGGCTCGTTCATCCTGCATTTGAGGAATATGTAGAAAGGGGGAATGGAAACACATGCTCATCCCACCTTCCTGCAGCCTTCACAACCTGAGGCCTCTTACAATACTCCCTTCCCTCCTGCAGTGAGGCGGTGCAGAAGAGAGGTTTTACTTAAGGTAATACTTTGGTGAAGTAATTTAAGACAATAGGATTAAACTGAAACAGACAGTTTATGTTGTGCAACAGGAAATATTTCCAGACAGTACGGTCTGTTGGGCTCCAGAGCACTTTCCCAGGGCAAGCAGCAGAACTGGAATTGCCATCCCTTGACTCATCTGTCAAAGCTACATCAGCACTGGAAGCGTGGTGTGGAGAACATGCTCACATAGGAGAGAGATGGGACGGGGACCTGCTCTTCAGCATTTGGTTTTATACAGTGCAAGGTTTCATGAGATGTGGACAAAGTGAAAAAGACAGAAAAGCCAGAAGGTGAGACTCAAAACCCTCCAGTTCCCGAATACATGGACTCTTATCCACTTTCAACTGCTGTAAATCAGGAGTAACTTCACTGAAATCAGTGACATCAGCTTAAAATAAAGTGGGTTCAAAATTAGACACAAAATCTAAGGATGAAATTGCATTGTTCTTAACTAAGGTAAGATCCCACTGTAACATCCATGGGTTAAGTTTTAGGATAGCTTAGAATCAGCCCACCCAAAATTGTATTGAAACAGCCTTTCTCTCAACATCTAAATACAGAGATGGATTTCTAACGAACTTTAGGTCCTAACCACCCTCCTTCCCAGGCAGCACCTGAAGTATGGTTAGACTCTCCCTTGCACGTGCAATGACTCAGCTGAAGAGTTGAATTGTTGGACTCCCGCAAAAACATCAGTCTGTTATTCAGGTTCCTTCCCCATCTAGAAATACAAAACGTGGTTCCAGGTAAGCACTATTTCTTCAGCTTCTTAGATGTGCTGGCAGTAATTCCTGCTGCAGCTTCTTCCCTCCCTCTCTTATATGAGTTCATCAGCCTCTTGACTGCATCTCTACTAGCAAACCAAACGGTGCCAGAGCCCATTCCTTGGCCCCAAAGCTAACTGGCATAGCTGCCAACACGTTGTTAAACTTTCCTACACTGTGAAACAAGGTGATCGCATCCAGACTGCCTTTCTGGAGTGCTCCGACCCATCCTAGCTCCCAGCAGTGCACAGAAGCCACGTGGAGGGCTGTGTGTGTGCCCAGTGTGCCAGGACAGAGCGTCAAGCCCAGAGGCCAACTGTGGGGAACACTGAAAGTAAAGAACGTTTTTTGACAAATCAGTGAGGAGTAGCACAGTGCTCAGAAAGAGTCTGGGAGATGGGAAGACAAAAAAAGAGCATTACCTGCAGAACTCCATTAAAAAAAACCCCAAAAACCAAAAAGCAAAACAAAAAAACCTTGAGCTTTTGCCTAGAATCAACTCCAAACCAAATTGTCAGCACTGTCTCCTGGGTTCATCACTGCCTATGGCAGCAAGACAAGGAATGCCAAGGCTGGGCAGGGAGCTCAAATGTTCCCAGGCCATGGGAGGCAATGTGCCTGAGCTGGAGGCTGCAGCAAGAGACTGGTGTGCTGAAGGTGTGCTCAGGGTATCCCCATCTGTACCTTCTTCCACTGTGTTTCCATCCTCGGGGATCACTGCAGAACTAACATCAAACAAGGGTGACCTGAGAGAGTGACAGGAGTTTAGGAATGACTTGGAGCTAAACACATTGCACACAAGGCATTAAGATCACTGTTCCCAAGGCTAGATCTGAGATGTTCTTCCCCTCTTCTAATTAACTGGTGCATATTCTACGCACAGTTGGCCCTTCCAAATGCTGCTGCATAGCTGGAGGAGCTGGAGCTGATCCTGCCTACGAGGACCCTGGGGTTGTGCACCACTGTCTGCTTAATGGTATATAATGCTCTGCAAGCTCCTCTCTCCCTCTCTACTGACATGCTGAAATTTACCGTCCTGTGTCAGTGAGTTCAAGAAAGGCTTTAACCCTGAGAGCTCCGGGAGTGGGCTCCAGCACATGGCATGGGACAGAGCTGTCACTTCGTTATGCCCTGCTTGTCTGAGAAACAGCCGAGAGGAGATGGACAGAAATGGCAGATGAAGACACAGCCGCCCCGTCTTCAAAGCACAGACATTTGTGAGATTTTCTCACCAAATCAATAAATAGACGTGCTTTCGGCCAGCAAATAAGGAAATGTCAGAGGAAGGAGATGGCAGGCAGGTTTGTACACACGGCAGCCGACCCGTGCCCACTCTGAGTGCAATGCAGATTCCAGCAGGCATCGGTTCTTTCAGCCAGCGGCCACCGTGACCATACGCACGCACCACCAGCCTCAGGAAACCCCTCACCGAGGTAAACGCCGGGCTGAAGCTGAAAGGCAAACACGTACCGGAGAACGCCGCGCACCCCTTCTCTTTCCCTCCCTACCTTCCGCACGGCCGGGACGATTCCTCCTTCGGTTTCCCGTTTGCAGAGCAGCCCGAGCCCCGCGTTCGCTGCCCGCCCGGCAGCCCGCACCGCTCAGCTCCGCATCCCAGCGCTCGGCTCCCACCGCGGCCACCGGCAAGGAAGTTCTCGAGCAAGAAGAGCGCCGTGGCTCTGCCTTAAACACCCAGCTGCCTGGGATCAAAATAAAAGCGCTGCTGAGCTGCCGGGAAAAGAAGAAAGTTGTGTTACCGTTCGGCTTTGCCCGAGAGCTGAGCCTGCGGGGCCGGGGGGAGCAGCGCACAGCCGGGACGGGAGAGAGGAGCGGCTGCGGCTGCTCACAGCCCAGGAGCAGCGGGCAGCAATGAGAGCGTGTGCGTAGTGTGTGTGAGTGTGTGAGAGTCTGCGTGTGTGACCGTGTGTGCGTGTGACCGTGTGTGTGTGTGTGTGTGTGCGTTTGGGAGCGGTGTCGGGGCGGGCAGCAACAGGAAATGACACAGAAACTTCACCGGGCTCCAATCCAAACGTGGCCCTTGACATGAAAGAAGGGGGAGGCAATTCGGGGAGTGGAGGGGAGAATTTTTCCCCCTCATTAACTAGCCTGAAAATCTGCTGACGGGCGAGGGAAAAAAAAAAATGGAAAAAAAAAAAATCCACCAAAACAGAACTGTGAGAAGTTGAATTAAAGCAGAGAATGAAGAGAGCTCTCATCTGAGTTCTGTTCTTTGAGCAGGAGCTGTGTGATGCTGTTAGAGCAGAGAGGTGCCCCATCCTTGGGGGAGCCCAAGGTCAGGCTGGATGGGGCCCTGGGCAGCCTGACTTGGTTGGGGGCAACCAGCCCACAATAGAGGGCCTGGGATTGGGCTTTAAGGTCCCTTCCAACCAGTCATTCTATGATTGTATGAATTGAAAGCATCCTGTAGACCTAAACACCTTGTATGTGTTGTTCCAGCATCTGTTTGATGCAGCAGGCAGTGCCATGAGCCCTTTGGAAGCACCCCGCAGCACTTCTAAGGAGCCCTTTTGCCTTCCGGCTCGGGACCCACGCTGCTGCTGTAGGGTGGTTGGGATGGATGCCAGTCTCACCTCCGATCACTACGACCACTTGATCTGATTTCCTGCATTGCTGGAGCCACAGAGCACCGTTACGAATTAACACCACCATGAATTACAGCACATCTTTCATTCCATATCACAGACTTTTAGTGAAGGACGACCCATCCAGATAAGATATTTCAGTGCTTATCACCTTGTCAAGAACAAAAGCTTCCTTTTCAATCTGTATTGCTCTGGTTTCATTCCTTGCTTTCAGCTCTGGCCATCACCCTTCAATCTGCTTCACAAGAATCACAGAATCATTAAGGTTGAGAAAAGAAACCCTTACCCCAACCCCTACCCACCCCACCATGCCCCAACCACATCTCTCATTGCCACATCTGTACGGTTCTGCAACACCTCCAGGGATGACTTCCAGGGCAGCTGTACCACTGCATCATCACGCCTTCTGAGAAGAATTTTTTCCTAATAAGCCAAAGAATCACACAATCATAGAATGGCCTGGGTTGCAAAGGCCCACAGCGCTCCTCCAGTCCCAACCCCTGCTGTGTGCAGGTCGCCAACCAGCAGCCCAGGCTGCCCAGAGCCACATCCAGCCTGGCCTTGAATGCCTGCAGGGATGGGGCATCCACAGCCTCCTTGGGCAACCTGTGCCAGTGCCTCACCACCCTCGGGGGGAAAAACTTCCTCCTCATATCCAACCCAAACCTCCCCTGTCTCACTTTAAAACCATTCCCCTTGTCCCATCACCATCCACCCTCACAAACAGCCGTTCCTTCTCCTGTTTATACTCTCCCTTTAAGTACTGGAAAGCCACAATGAGGTCCCCCTGGAGCCTTCCTCTCTTCTCCAAGCTAAAACAGAACAGGCATGGACAAAGAGGGGCTCCAGCCCAGCAAGGCACAGTCCAGTCCCGGTTCACCCTTCAGCACAGCAGGCACATTTTAAGCCCATAAGCTCACATGTTGGTGAAAGCACCCAGGCCGTGCAGCTCCATGTGGAAACCAGAGCCTGCTTTTCCCTCATCACCTAGGCTTGACCTTACAAAACCACAGACAAGTTATCTCATAACCTTGTCCCAAATACATAAAAGTAGCTCAGCTTTTTCAGCCTCTCACAGTGAAGTAGATTTTACAGGCAGACCACAAACTGTGCCTGTCGCTCTTTGGAGAGCCATTTCCATTGCATTAAAGGCTTTATTTTAAATGTGCCTCCCAGAACTGGATGTGGTACTACAGCAATGAGTTCACCTACACAGTCCATTTTTAAGACGCTGGCAACCAGTCCATCAGAAGTATCTCTCTTCGCTGTGCTTCCATGAATTTAGTAGCTTGTTAACAAGCTGAATTAGAGATCTATTGGTGTAGTATTATTTTACTCCAAACTTCAAACTTATGTACGAAACACTTTAATATTTGGCTTTTACACAGTGTTCAATACATGCTTTGATCCAAACAAAGGCTTTGACCTGCCTAACCTTTGGCGCATTTTTTCTCTCTTGTGAAAAACTCGAACACAATTTAAGGTATCAGCTGTCACTTCCCTTAACAAGAGGTTATTTTCAATTAATCAAAGAAATATAAACAGAGCCTTGTATTGAGTTCAAATAAGCTTGGAGCAGTTATGCCCTTGAAACAGATGTCTCAGGCTGTGTCATGTTTCAGATCAGAGCTGGTGGACTGTCAAGAAGAGGCCTTGCAGATCTGTTTGTTCAGCCAGCTCAGAACACCGCTGTCAGCTCCACATCCCGATATGTTCCTGCACGGACCATGGCAATCAGTGCAAGGGATTGCACTGCCATGCAGATCAGGGCATTCAGGCCAGAATCTGATTCCTAAAGTCACAATAGATTCGAGAGAATAGTGGACAAGGAATTAGGCAGCACCATCCTATTTCCAAAGCCCTGCATGCTATACCCGTTCCCCCGTAGCTCTGATCCTGACAGGGATAATAAAATGAGCACAATTGAAACAATAAAAAAATATGTTTTGATAGGATAACTAGAATAATAAAATCAGGAGATGAGGAGACTATAAGAGAGTGTTAGCGAACGCCGTGATACCTCATCCCGTGCGGATTGCATTACATTGCTCACATTAGGCACATGTGTACGAGTGAACGCAGCAGGGTCTGGTCTTTGGCCGTGGGGTCAGCAGTCACAGCCCAGGCACACACGCACTTCGGAAGTTCAATGCCTGAACCTTGAAAAGAGAACAGCAGCGTCCAAAGTTCTGTTGGAATGAGCTCTGGACAACGCCAGGAGCTGTCATGGGCTGGGATAACCAATGTGCCAGGGGCCATGATGTCACACAATATACAGAGAACAGATTTCCAGTGGCTGGCACTATTTGATTAGCTAAAGCAATTAACTAAAATATAGCAGCACCTAACTCATCTCAGAACAAGTAACCCAAAAGCCAAACAAAACTCTCCCTTCATCCCAAGGCCTTACAAAAATGGAAGCCCACCCCTGTGAGTATCAGAGTTTTCTGCACAGCTGTTATTCATGCAGTTTGGAGGCTCTGATTTTTGTCTGTGCAATGAAGCAACAGTACATCACCCCTCGGACCTCAGCCCTTGCAGTTCAAAGCTCAAGCGCAGCTCCTCCGACCCAAGAGACAGGCTGCATCTCTGCTCATCTCAGCCATCTCCCAGTCGTATCTGAGCTGAACTCCTGCGCTGCCTCTCGGTAGTTAACAGAGACTGGGAGGGATAATGGCCTTATCCAAACACAGCTCAAGACAGGTGAGATGGATCACCTCCAGAGCTGCCCCTCCTAATCCAGGGGCCATGGAGGGCAAGCCTCAGGAATTGTGTCCATCTCAGCACCTCATTTTTCAGTGTCTAACACGGGAGCCAAACACAAGATATTTTTGCCTGCATAACAACACACAAATTCATTATCATATGTAAAATAACTGCGATAGTAGCATCCTGATGCCTTCTGATGCTGGAAACACGGCAGACTGTGATGAGACAATTTGGTTCAGCAGTCCCTGCTGACACCCAGTAAGCTGCGTGGCGCTGAAGCCTATCTTGCAGCAGGACATCCCCTCCTCAAGATGTCCAGAGAGCCAGAAGCCACTCTGCCTCTTATTAGCTCATTATACTGAGGGTAATGATTCGGCTTTCAGGAAGAATTAATCTGAGGCAGCTTCCTGTAACGTGCTGTATATTTATATACAATGCATTTCTTTATTAGGTGGCATTTTCTCACTCCGAAAATACCTTCTCAAAATAATCCATCAGCTTTCAAAGTCCTGATAACTGAGCTTAGTCACAAACAGCACCTGCAGCAACACCTGGGAAAGGTGTGAGCAGTGCATTTGAGAGCACTCACTTTGCAGGTAGCTTCCTGACAACGAAGACAGCATTATTTGCATTTTTACCTAACAATAAGAACAGTGGCAGGGAAAAGGTGTGTCCCAGATAGGTTTTGCCTATTTATCTGTGACGATGTGCAGTGCACCAAACCCCTCCTGACAGTCATTTACCTGTGAGGTTTTCAGTTCTCCTAAGTTCACAAGACAAGGGTGTTGGAGCTTCATGACCCTTGGGGTCCCTTCCAACCCAAACTGTTCTGTGATTCTGTGGCATGATTCTATGACTATTTATCCTCAGCCATGCATGGAGGCAGGATGAAGGCCTTGTGAATCCAAACAGAAGGAACAAGCAGCTTTACATACAATTTTTTAGTCCAGTATCTTTAATTTCACGATAACGTTTCTGAATCCCACAAAGAAAACCACTCCACAAAGATGAAACTTTTTCTGGCTTTGGAGTTTCACAGCAATCTCTGCAGTTTTCACACATTATTATTAGATGACCTGCTATTTTATAAAACATCCTTGCTCATTTCTAAGCATGCCTGCTTCTTCCCGCTTTACTTTTGGTATTTATGTAACCAGCTACACAGACTTCACAGGCAAGTGACCTTTAAAAATGAATAAAGATCTGTAACATTTAAATCCTGCTTACTTTCAGCAGAAGAAAAGCTGATTTCAACTTCCACTCTCTCCCTGCACCCCCAAAACAAATAAGAATTGTTTCTTTCAAGTCCTTCTCTCTCCTGAAAGTCTGACCTACAAATGGCTTTCTCATAACCCAGCAGACTAGGTTGGTCCTCAGATGGATTTATCATTAACCACATAAGCACATGCTGTCCATTCTGCTCAACCTAATGAGCGTGCTATAAATAAAACATCCCTAAAAGCAGGTTTCACCGTACTTCACCACGTTGCTGCAAGCCCTTCTAACTCCCCAACCCGCTTATGTTAGAAACATTAATCACTTGATTGTAATTCAAAACATCAGCTCCCTACAGCTTAAACTCCCCAGCACTTGACTTTGGCTACACCTCTAACCTCCACTTACCACTTTCAGGCTCACTCCACGCTTTCCTCTCCAATCTGTCTCTAATGTAAGAAAAGACATAGGAAGTCACCCGTGGAAGGCATTTTTAACCTAGGAGCATCTCATTAACAGTGGAACTGGTACAGAAACTCTCAAACAAAACCCTCTTCATTTTCCTTGGTGCAATAACCTGAAAATACCAGAGGTGCATTTCACCACAACCTACGTCATTTAAAGCCCAAGCAGCGTAAACAAAAAGGAAATTCATCTTTCAAAGACACTGAGTGTCAATTCCTATCCCACAGATGTTTTATAGAATCATAGATTGTCTGTAGAGCTTATATTCTCTATCTTGAATGAAAGAATCTGAATCAGGGCACCTTTTAATTCTGACTGCCTGCTCATTCACGGAGTGCAGGCAACAAGTCGGGCTGCGTTTTCTGTTTGCATCAGCTGTCAGCACAGAGAACATCAGTAATCTGAACTGAGCTTTTAAAAAGCCCAGAGAAACAAGAGATTAATCGTAGGAAATTATTTTTAAACATTATACATCTTAGTCTAGAAATAGAAAGATGTAAATAAAACTTCCAGAAGGAAAGCTACAGCCAGTGAAAGCCTAAGAGGAAATAATGGCACTTATTCTGCTCTTCTGATGGATGTTCTACAAATCAAACGTTTCTGATGTCGATAAATCACTGAAGTATGATAACAGATGAAGGTGAAGGATCACAATAAAAGAGGAAAAGGAGAGGGAGCCACATACAGCTTTATAAACTGCATCCTCAGCTTGTGAGGACTTGCAGCTAATAAATGTCATTCCTTTTCTACATTATCTAGGAGATTAAGAATGTTTCTCAGCATGCAACTTCTGGGAAGCCTCTGTGTCACCTTCTCCAGGAGGTTCACATTACATCAGTTTATTTTTCCAGCAATTATGATTTTGTTCACAAAGAGAAACTTAAACTTTCCTCTTCTAACTGTTCTCGGAGGACACGGGTGGCAAGGAGAACCCAGGCAGAACCAAAAGCTTTGAACTTAAAGGTCTGTCAGGTTCTGTTCTGAGGCTCCAGCAAGTTTTCTTGTATGACCTTACCCTGTGCGAAGCATCTAACGTCGCAGAGGTACCAGCAAGGTCTCTAATTAGCCCACGTAGAGAGCTGTTGGTTTCTATACTCAGCAGAACCGCCCAGCTGCTCATCTCCAAGTATCACAGTTTGTGGTTTTTAAGGGAAACATTCCCAGAGCTCTGCAGAGCTAAACAAATGGATTTGAGATACTATTTCTGATGAATCAGTTCCCTTCCAGTCTTTGTCCTTCATTAGTAGATTTAATCATACGGAAAACAGCGCTGGTTGTCCAAAGCAAACTGAAGCTACTGCAAATTCAGAATCAGAGGTAATTAAAACCAGGAAGATTGCCAATAAGGCAAAATCTCCTTTTGAGTAACAAAAGCCAAAGGCTCACCAGACACCTGTGAGAGAAAGGACAGAAGCACACTGGAAGCCTGTGAGGATCATTTCAACTGACATATGAATTTGTGTGGCTTCCCATGTATTTTTTATGACTTTTGCCACTGTGATCTCCACTCTGTGATACAGAGTGATCTCCAAGCTGAGAACAGCCGCGAGGAGAAGGACTTGGGGTTTTTGTTAATGAAAAGCTGATCACGTGGGCTTGCACCCCTGAAAGCCAACCACATCCTGGGCTGTATCAGAAGAATAATGGCCAGCAAGTCAGGAAACGAGGTTGTCCTGCTCTGCTCTGACCTCATGAGGTCCCATCTGGAGCACTGCCTGGAGCTCCCACCACAATAAAGACATGGAGATGCTGGAGCAGGTCCAGAGGAGGAAAGATTATCAGAGTGATAGAGCAACTCTCCTACAAATAAACACTGAGGACGCTGGGCTTGTTCAGTCTGGAGAAAAGAGGGCTCCAGCAAGATGTTATTGAGGCCTTCCAGTACCCAAAGGGGTCTGTAGAAAAGCTGGAGAGGGACTTTTTGTAATGGCATGTAGTCAGAGGACAAGAGGCAATGACTTTAAACTAAAGCAGAGTTGGTTTAGATTCGATACGTAAGCTCAGATGCACGGCAGATATTGCCTTTATTCCAGTAGAGCCAGACACATCCCTACTGAAATATTCTCTGCAATGATTTTAACTTGGAGTTACAGCTGAGTTTCACTGCGCACCTCACAGCTCCTCTTGCTGTGGTTTCTCTGGCATTACCTACTGAGAACATGCCAATTTTAGTTTGCAGCAGCTAACGGGGAGATCAGCAGCAGAGTCAAGGGGGGAGCCTTGGAAATCACTCACTTGGAAGTGAGATGTTCCCACAGCACATCAAGCTTATTTGTCCCTGTAACGAGTGCCTTGTGCTGCACAGAATGGTAGAGCTGACATTTCTGTTGCTCCTGTTCTTGACAAGCTTTCTATATGTAGCTATACTGCAAGGGAAGTACTGAAAGCACACATGAATGGACATTCAATTACAGCATTTTCCTCCAGGCTAACTCATCATGGGCAGGAAGAGGAGACAAGTACATGTTAACAGAAAATCTAAGCTAAGATGTGAAATTTTACCCATAGAAATGGAAAGAGTAGGAAACAGTGCAAACAAAGAAGAAAAGACAACAGGTGAAAAATAAGTCCTGCATATGAGCTCCAGCATTGAGATAAAGCAAGGAGAACACTTAGCATGCAGTTGTTTGAGTTCTGCTGTGAATAGCTGCAAGAATCTGTGGCATGGAAATGAGTCAGAATTATTGTCCCAGGGAACACACTCCACTGGAGCACTCTGACTTAGCTTAGGAGTGCATGCAAGTCTTACAGATGTGATTCTTGACAGATGTCTGGTCACTGATCACTGTTTTCACAATGTCATGTTTCAGCTGAGAAGCAGTTGCTTCGACCACATTCTTAAAATGAAAAGAATGGAATGCTCACAATCAGAGTAGGAATGATCTTTATGCTACAAAGCCTCTGCTCTTCAAATATAGAGGCAGATAAAAAAAAAAAACAAACAAAAACAAACCAAACCAAACCAAAAAACGGGGCGTCCAGGCCCTCTGACCAGTGCTTTTGAATGCAATGTGGTATAGATTTCTGGCTCTGAATTCTGACCTGGAAGCCCATCTGGAAGTATCTATCCTTGCATACATTAGATTTGTGCTACAGTCAAGAAATCATAAGTTCCACAAATGACATAGATAATTGAGAAGGTCCTTGGCCTAAAACTATGCATTATGCATTATGTTTTATTATGTTACACTGAGACCAACTCCTTAAAAGCTACTGATAACAACATCATGAAGCATCATCTGCAAAGTTCTGGCCAGCTATAGCAACGTTCCTCTAAAGCCAACTGTATGAAAACTCACCCTTGTGTTAGCACACCAAAATCTTCCCAAACAACAGAGTTGTTCTGCATTTGGTACCACAGCAAAAAAATTACACTATCAACCAAGTTTCACCATACTGCAGTACTGAGCTACTGTCCTTTGCCTGCAAGGGGAGAAGGAAATGCATCAGGAGAAAAAGGAGTCTTTGGCAACACACTAAGGTATGAAAGAACAAAGACAGCCCTCTCAGCAAGCTCACCTGGCACAGCAGCTGCAGTGTTTTTATGATCAAACACCACCTTGCAGTGCCAGCACTGTGTTGATGTGTTGTGTTCCTGAATAAACCCCCTCCTTCCCAGCATGGCATTTGCTGAACTTCTTGTTGAGCAGGAAAGACAGTTAGAAGCAGAGGTAGAGCTGCCTCTGATCACAGGAACAGCCACATCCCTGCAGCAGCTCTGCTGCAATGAAGCATTACATAAATGAGTTCACGTTGGGTCACAGGCAGAAGGCAGAGGCAGAAACACTCAAGCAGGCATTGTTTTTCCACAGCTATTTTTAAAATGCAGTAGAACACCTCTGTGGAGGCAGGCACCACAATACTAACAGTGGGATGGCTTCACAGTCAAGTTGTATTATTGCCTCCAACACTACCTTTGCTGCACTAAGTCAGTGAAAGCAACATAAATTTACAATGAACAGTCACTTAAATGAAGGCACACAATTCCCCTGGAGATCCTCTGGGTAGATCTTGAGGGCAGTGATCCATTCCCAAATCCAAATCCTCTAAGCAGCTCCATATCCACACAATATGGAATACTGATAAAGCCAGGACAGTCAGGAATTTTGGGAGATACTGCACTGACAGCTTTTAGTTAACTGCTTGTATTTGATGTCTCAGAATGGCATTTCTTTCCTCAGGAAGATGATGAGTTTGATCAGGAGGCTTAACCTTAGGAACTTTAGCATTAACGTCAGGCTGGACATTAGGAAATACTACTCCTCTGAAAGAGTGGTCAGGCAGTGCAATGGGCTGCACAGGGAGGTGTGGAGTCACCGACCCTGGAGGTGATCAAGGAACGGCTGGATTTTGTGTTGAGGGACATGGATTAGTGAGATCTATGGGTGGTGGGTGGATGGTTGGACTGGGTGACCTTGTAGGTCTTTTCCAACCTTGGTGCTTCTGTGATCCTGTGAACATATAAAGAAGTTGAAAGAAGAGAGGAAAAGCCGGGGGGGAAGGAAAACTGAAACCAGGACTCACTGTACCTCTGACCTCACTGGCACTTAAAATTCTGCTCCAACTTCTCTGACCCTCAAACCATCGGTAACTGCATTGCACATCAAAACTGGTAATTGCAAAGAAACATGGTCACGCTCTGTGAATAATATCATATCTCTTTGTCTCTCTCTTAATGGCACTGTTCATTTGGTTTTTAATCTGTTAAACATCAGCCCATCTGCATTCCCAAGAGTCAGTCTTGCTGACGTGTTCTGAACATCCTAAAGCAACTGTGAATTAAGATTCATGAATCAAATATCCCTCATTCCTGACTTGTGCCATGGTAACACTTCAACCCGAAATCCCCAGTGCCTCAGAGAAGAAATCTTTCTTTTCCATGTGTAGTTGAACAGAATATAACAAATGCTGATGCTGAACTCTCATATATACTGTTATTTTTAAACAATGCCTTGTAGGTTGAGCTGCCTAAATCAACAGAACTGTGGGACATATACACCCAGAAGGCTTTCAAGATCAGGTTGGATGGGACCCAGGGCAACTTGATGTGGTGCCTGACCTACTTAGTTGGCAACCCTGCCCAGGGCAGGGAGGTTGGAGGATCTTTCAGGTCCCTTCCAGCGCAAGCCATTCTATGATTCCATGGTTCTGTGACATACTGGCATGAGGATTTGATAATACAGGAAAGATTGCCAGCTAAGAACATCACTGCAGATCACACCTTTCCTCCACCATCACTGCAGGCCATACCTCTTCTCCACCATCTAGTTCAACTCCCTGAAGAATTCTGGAATATTTGTCATCTGGATCTCCAAGATTTGTAAAAGCTCCAGAAATACACAGTGGTTAGCAGATACGATCCTCTGGCTTCATGGGAAGAGTAATAAGGCTCTCATCAAAACAGAAGAATGAATTCCTTTGGGAACCTCAGCCTACTTCGAATCCCACCTCCTTTCACTGCAATTAGTGGGTGCAATTCTTTGCCTTTGCTACGTGAAATAAAATACATAAGTGAATACATAGCTCATAAAAACCAAACCACCTTAAAATCCTATCAAAATCACACGCTGTGCTTCATACACTCCTCCCCAAAGGGGGGGCTGCAAAAACAACAGTTGAAACATGCATAAATCAACGTGCTTAATGCACTACTAGAAGATGCTCCGCAATTCATCTGATGAGTGCAGGAAAAGAATAGGAAAAAAGAAACGTTCATTTCAGGACAGGTGGTTTTCTGAAGAACCACAAAACCCAGGAGATTCTGTAAGCAAACATCTGTCCAGAAGGGAATATAATACAATAATAAAAATCAACAGTCCCAGTTATAATAATATTAAAAATTAAAAATCCTTCAGTGAAATCCAGTAGCTGCTTGCAGGTACAGCCCCAGCTCACTGCTACACAATGATCTTCTGCAACTCCTGGGTGATTTTAGAGGGCAGTGAATGAATTGATGCTCTCCACACACTGTATGTATTAACAAGGTATAAGTAGGTTGGTCAAACGATTCTGTGATTCTAATTTGAGTACAGACACACGCAAAGTCCTGGGTGTAACATCAAACAGTGGAGAGCTTAATTCTCAGACATGAGACAAGAGGTCAGAAACAGCAAGCTGGAAAAAGCCCAGCAAGTTATGGAGTCTGTTTTGTTTACAAGGGATGATGAGTCCAATATCTTCAGCAGTAACACATGTAGAAATTGTACAAGAAGCAGTGTAATTATGCATCATCCCAACTGGTATTTGTGCAACTGCTACTGATACACAGAGCCTATTTCAGAGGCTGCAGACACTAAAAAAATGGTAAAGATTTCAGGGTAAAGGTACAAGAATAAATGAAGAATTGGAAAACTTCTTCCTGGAGAAAGATACGAGGTGCTCTAACTCTAATTTCACAAAGAGCATGCAAAGAGATTGTAAGCATTTAAAGACAGAATAAAAATCAGCCTCAAGGGCAAAAGCCCTGGTAATGAACAAGAGGTAGAAGTTGAAAGTAGACATTCAGAATAGAAATAAATCCCATTTCTTACACAATTTTGTTGGCATGTGAGATAGTTTCAGTCACTAGAATGTTTCAAATCAACTTTTTAAATGCTTCACTCCTGTTCAAACAGCAACTCACTGAGGGAACTCTTAGGGCTTGTTCTCAGTGACTTACCAATTAATTGACAGGGCTCTGAATGCTTCATGGAAGGCTATTTAACAACCTAATACATCTCAGCTCTTGGGAAAGGCTTCACGGGATTCGGTTTTTTTCTTTAGCACACTGCTCATAGACCACACAGAGTACCAAATCCCCTTGCTTTATGTTCTCACCAAAGAACAATTACAATAGTGATCTTTCAGCAATAACTGATCGTAATGCATTTTCTAATACTTGGACAGAATAAGTAGAGAATGAATCAAACTTAGCTTTTATTCCTTCTTACCACACAAGTCCTGAACTCAGCACTCACTTAAACACAGGAGTAGGTGGTAAGGATTTCCTTTAGCCAAGCACTGGAAAAGGAACAAAAGGAATTTTGTTATTTGTGATGCACAAATTGCTGTGTTTCGTCGTATCTCTGCCCAAAACAGAAGATTCCACAGAGAAAACTGAGACTTTTACAGGGGCCAAGGTAAATGCGCTCCCGTGGCTATCAGTCACACTCTCTCTCCAACCTCACCTACTCTTTGGCTCCTGCTTGTTCCTTTTGTCACTCTTGTTTTAATTTGCCTCCCGATTTCAATCCTGCTATTCAGTCTTTAAGCATGCATGTTTCCTTAAAACCACAGAGAAACAACTCTGTTGTGTCAGTGAAACCCACGAAGTCTTTCCCTGCTCCAGTGGGTTCACAGTGTGGAATATAAACCAGCCTTGTCCAACTAGTGGCCTGCAAACTGAGCCCAGCACAGACAACTTCACCATAATAATTCTTGATCCTTGGAGGAGACATTCATGGCCACTTGGCAGCTATTGGGGTACCATGGGAGAATGCCTAACAACGGGCCTCATAACATGGTTGAGCAACACCAACAAATGTGCTGCTAATTGACAGCAAAATCACTCTGCATTTCCTGACCTCACTGTATTTCTTCCCCTTCTTCCAGATAAGGGGTGGTGCTACTAGGCCCATCTCAGGGCACCCACCCTTAGGCAGCACCATGCCTATCGCACCCCAGAACTGCTTAATGCACACAACCAAATCAGGAGGTGACAGATTGCCCAATCTGAATCTCTGAACACAAAGCAATTATGACAGCTTTCACTGAATACATCTCTGAGGGAGAGGTTCCAAGCCCCTGGAAACAGGCTGGAGGACAGCAAATTTAATAGGGAATCAGAGGCCCTACATCTCTTTCATAGAACTGCTGAGGTTGAAAACGACCTTCAGACCATCAAGTCCAACCACCTTCACTTTACTGCTTCACCTGCTCTGTCAGAAAAGGTTAGTAGTACCAAGTTATGTGCTAGAATCATAGACTTGTTGAGCTGCCAGAACCAGGATGCTGATTGGGTCAGCCAGAGGAATCTCAGTTCTGGTACAGGGAATACAGTGTGCACAAAGTTGGGCAAACAGTAGGTAAGGAAGTGGGAGAGGCTGAACCACCTGGTTCCCAAAGTGGAAACCAAGAAAAATTGCTTGCTCCAAGTGGCAGCCCTCAGACACAGACTCTGCAGTGTCTACACACACACAGGTGCAATTAGGACCTTAGACATGACCCCCAGACTGAACTTTTTGGCACCACTTTCTCTGATCCTTATTTATCCAAAATTTGCCAAATCAAAACTTGTTAGTATGATCCCTCCCAAGATGGGTACTGTCCAGGCAAAGACCTTACCTCATAGCCAACCCTCTTTCCAAACTGTTAAGAGAGATTTTAAGCAAACACATTAGCACTGAATCCACCCCACCAAGTGTTAGCATGTACTCATCACTGTGAGTTTTGGGTCCTTCCAGACTCTTTTATAATTTTCATCTCCAGTCAATCTAAATTAATTTTTCAGCTCAGTATTCATTATACTATACATTAATTGCCTTAATACATGAACACACATCTTATTTATGCAGATCAAATGCCCAACTTCTTTTCATCAATTCGTACTGCAGACGGATCAAACTAGGCAGGCTTTGTTTTGTACAAATCCATGTGCGTGTTATTTGTGTTCCTTAATTTTTGAAGGGTGAAGTTAACTGACGTAGAGGATCCTCATACTTCCTATACGCCACTAAAGGAATTGAATTAATAACCAAAATGTGTTCTGAGTTGCACAGAAAGCTCAATAAATTCTTCAACAAGAATGAAGTTTATTTTAACTGCTCATAGAAATATTTATTATTTAGTATTTTCTGCACTGTTCTATTACAACAAAACTTACTCCTTTTCTTACCACTTACACTCTGCTTTGGCAACTGTTTTGAGGGTTAGCTAAAATACACGCGGCTCCAAGCGCATGCACGGCACAGTAAATTCTCCTTTCCTTACTTAGACCACTCTACTGGAGATGGAAGCCAAACTTGTGCAATAGTTACTAGCTCTTTTACTGACTGCTGGTTATTCTTACAGATCAATGCAATGTTGGCTATGGATTGTTGATTTTTCTTAAAGATCAGTGCAATCAATTCTTAAAGATCTTCAAGACATTTTTTCTCAGTCCTCTGATAACAGACTGATAACAGATAACTGTCTGTAGGCCAGTCACCTTTCTTGATAACTGCAATAAGGCAGCAGACACATTTTTCCAAGTTCTATTTCTAGGATTTTCCTGTTTCCTACATCCCCGAAGTCTGCCTCACAGAAGCAGCATTCCAGCCCACTCCCAAAGCATTCAGCTAATGTTAGCATCAGGAAATAGCACAGTGCCTTGGTAAATTCAGCAGCATTGACTTGAAGTTCTCATTCCGTGGGGTTCCCTAATGCTGTTAGACAGTTTGAGGTCTAAAACAGGATGAAAGGAGACAAGGCGAGGTAAATATGTCACTTCCATTCAAAGCTCTGCTTATGGATGTTTCCTAACTTGGTGAAAGTCAACTAACTCACAGGAAGAGCAGTAAGGTAGCTTGGCACATAAAAAAGCTACTGCCTAGAGCAACTCATTGCAGAGATCTCTGTAATGCTTGTAATGCAAACCATTATAAGAACAGGATTCTGAACCAGTTTAACATTTGAACCATCAACATTTTGTGGGATTCAGGGTCATGAAGAAAGAGCTCTTCAATGCTTTGTATTGTTCCCTAAGCAAACATAAACGTGAATTTCCATCAGCAGAAAATAAAAAGCTGTTTCAACAAAGTTCCTCAGGTTTAGAAACACAACTGCAGCCAAAATAAGTCAAAACTCAGAGGAGAAAAAGTATCCTTTTCAAGGAGGCCTACATTTTTAAAGTAGACAGACTCATCCAAAGTACAACGAACAGAACAGCTCATGCCAGCTGCCCTGTGACTCAGACTGGCATAAATGCAATGATTACCTGGGCAGTTCTGCAACAGCATAGGAGTGGGAGAAATAAAGGCCAAGTTCTGCCTTGGTTCAGAAAATGTGTGGGCCAAGGGAAGTTTTCAAGCAATTGCACACTGAGTTATTGGATCCTTGCTTCTTACCCCGTCCCACTAGTCAACATATCTGCTACACACATAAGGTATAGAATCATAGAATCACCAAGAATCGTCCAAGATCATCCAGTCCAACTGTGCACCTTCCACCATATTTCCCACTAAATCATCTCTCTCGTTACAACATCTAAATGGTTCTTGAACACCTACAGGTTAGGTAGGCATACGAGAAGCAACCAACCCCACCTCACTACAACCTCCCTTCAGATAGTTGTAGAGAGAAATAAGGCATAGAAGAATGACTGAAGCATGCACAGTCATGAACTTAATAGTCACAACTGTATCTGAAATACCTGAAAGCTTCATCATTCATTTGAGTTCTGAAAAGAGAACGGAATGCCATCTTAAGACAGGCTGCTAGGGCTAAGATCCTCAAAGCTGCCATTTCTTTACCTTCATTCTGTGGTTATGGATGCTAAGACATCTCAAAACGACAACCTGTGACTAATGATATGAGAAAAGCAAGACAACAAAGATCAAAATGGTCTAGCTATTAATATTAGCTTCTGAGACTTGCTACGAGCTTCTGTGACTCTTTTCTGTCAACACTGGAACACTGAATTATTTGCCTCTGTTGTCTCAACTAAGACTTACTGAAATGAGAAGCAGCACATCTCAGACAATTTGTTAAAATCCCTTTGAGTCTCTGAGTGATGATAACGATCATTGACTGAGGGTAGAGTGCAGCAAGCTGAATGGCACGATGACTGGCAGATGCCAACCACACGTATTTCATGGACTCTCACAATACCTCATTGCTTCCTACTGTAAGTTCTCACAGAATCAGAGTTGTATGGGTTGGAAGGGACTTCCAGTAGTTCCCTATAGGAGGGCACACATCACCTTCCTAGACAATGTTCTTTTTTTCCCTTTTTTAATGGAGGCCTGAAGCACAGAGGGAATATAAGATGAGCCTAAGGTCACCTAGGTCTGCTCAGTTCTCCACCACTGTTGTAGGCAGAGACATCCATCACTTATACTTTTGGAGCTGCAGTCAAAACTTGTGGCTGATTGGTCCTTCATGATGCGCTCAGGGCTCTGCTGCTCACTCTCCTCATGAAACCACCAGACATTGCAAAATCTGTCATGAGGAGGCAAAACAGTTATGGACATGAGTATCAGTGTCAGATAGTAGAATCATAAAACCATACCACAGAATAGCTTGAGTTGAAAAGGACCTCAAAGGACTTCTAGTTCCAGCCTCCTTCCATGGGCAGGGTTGCCTACCACTAGATCAGACTGCCAGGAACCCATCTTGTGTAGGTTTGGTGTACATGCTCTAGAAGGTGCCAAACTCGAGTACACTCAAGATTATCTCAGAAGTATTCACAGAGACAGCCTATTTCCAAGCATCCATCAATAACACTCAAATGTCAGCACTGCCAGGCAAGGATCTTAAGATGTTCTCACCTGCTGTAAGGTTGCTAATGGCCCTTATCCCTGTTTCAGAAATAGGGAAAGTCAGGCACACAACAATAAAAACAATTATTCTGCAGTTGCCCACAGATCAGAGCAGGAATTAAGAACAAACAAACAAAAATGTATAGGAATACTGGCTCAAGTATCTTGTATTATCTACAAAATTACTGAATCATTTGTTCTCTCAGAGTTTTCTATTCCCTTTCCGCCAGTCCCATCTTCTTCTGATTGCCATCATCTGTCTCTTTGCTCTTGTCAATCCCATTCCTATAGTCTTTCCCAGTGCCTCTCTCCCAGCAATGATCCCTTCCTCCCAGTTTCACCTCAAGTTTTTCTCTATATTTCTTTACAGCTGTGCCTCTGCCTGCCACCTCCTGTAAACCAAGAGGTAAGCACCTTTCCAAGGCTCCTGCTTACTCAAGCCAGAGGAGGACAGCATAGCATTTCAGTTCCCTTCTAACAAAGGCTGTCAGGGGGAGCAGAGGGAGTGCACAAGCAGGACAGCCACCTCCCTTGTGTATCATGAGGAAGGAACCAGAATGAGGAGAAGGTTTATTTATGGCACTGCTGCTCTGATTTGAGCATACAAGAATTTGATAATGTGCAGTTTTCATGTTAATGTATTTTTAAACTCAGAAGAAAGGGCTGGGCTTTCTACCTGTGAGCACATCGCTGGCCTGCTCCTTGGATCTATCCATCTCTGACATCTTTCTCCAGTGTCTCTCTCCCAGGACATACTTCCTCAGCTAAACCTAACTACACACAAGTTGCTCTCAGGATGTAGAAGGGTCAAACAATGGGAATAGTATGGAATGCAACAGATGGAAAATTGGCCTATGTGGAAGACAGGTACTCTCCAAGCCTGCCTTCCCAAGCATCATGTCTCCAAGCAGTGAAAAGCAATGCTATCAAATACCATGGCAGAAAGCACAAATAAATAAAACATAAAGGTGCCTCTTAAAAATAAATGTTGCTCCACAGTGTTTTTCCCAGGAGAACGAAGTTTCCAGTGCACTCTCTGCTTGTGGTATCAGATACTGCATGGTCTGTTCCCTATAAGCTCTCAACATATGCTACAAATCTGCCTCTCCAGTACACGCACTCTAGATCAGATGCGTATGCCTTCTCCTGATCTTTTGCAGTCACACATTCATATATATATATATATATATATATATATATATATATATATATATATATATATATACACAATCAGATTTTGCCACAGGCTATCAACCATTTCTCCTTTCCAGCATCTGAAATGCATGACCCACAATTTAGTTTTATGCATGTTTTACTACAGTTTCTACATAATCACACAGGAAACTTTAATTCTCACCTTATGAGGCCAAGCACAAACCCATAACACCAGACACAGACTGCAAACTTTTAATCCTCATCTTTCAGAGGCGTCAAGACTGCACCTCTGATCAATGACAGAATGCATTTCTCACAACTGGTGGAAAAATACCTGAATTGCAAATTCCATTGCAAGCAAAGCTTTACTCTTCATATTCAGCTCCATACATATGCCATTTTACACCTCCGATCCCAGAGCAGTACCTAAAGTCAGTCGTTATTCCCCCCACCTATGAGCGCTCCTCATTCCAGCAGCGGATTAAGCGCAGTGACGGTGCATGAAGCAGGCATTTTCCATTGCTGTAGTAGACAGAGCAAAGGCACACATCAGTCCCACAGCACACTGCAGCCTGTGCTCCTCTCAGCCATGGTTAGGTGGGGACTCGGGCAGTAAATCCCTCCCCACTGTAAGGGCAGAGCAGGTCCGAGACCACCTCATGAGACTGAATGCATGCAAGTCCATGTGTCGGATGGTGTGCATCCCAGCGTTCTGAAGGAGCTGCCTGAGGTGGTTGCCCGGCCACTCTCCCTTAAATCTGAACAGTTGTGGCTATCAGGTGAGGTCCCGGATGACTGGAGAAAAGGATCACATCACTCCCATTTATAAGGGAGCAAGAAGGACCCGGGGAACTACAGGCCGGCGAGTCTCACCTCTGTGACTGGGAAGATGATGGAACAGATCCTCCTGGACGACATGCTTGATCACATGAGGAATGGGCGTGTGATCCGAGACAGCTAGCATGGCTTCACCAGGGCAAGGTCATGCTTGACCAGTGTGGTGGCCTTCTGTGATGGAGTGATGGTGTCACAGAATCACAGAATCACAGAATCACAGAATCACCCGGGTTGGAAGGGACCTCAAGGATCATGTAGTTCCAACCCCCCTGCCTAGCAGGGCCACCAAACATACACATTTAGATCAGGTTGCCCAGGACCCCGTCCAACCTGGCCTTGAACACGTCCAAGGACGGGGCATCCACAACCTCCCTGGGCAGCCCGTTCCAGGGCCTAACCACTCTCCTCGTAAAGAACTTCCCCCTAACATCCAACCTAAATCTTCCCTCCTTCAACTTGGATCCATTTCCCCTAGTCCTGCTATTGTCAGCCCTTATGAAGAGTTTACTCCCCTCCTGGGTGTAGGTTCCCTTCAGGTATTGATAGGCTGCAATGAGGTCGCCCCGCAGCCTTCTCTTCTCCAGGCTGAACAAGCCCAACTCCCTCAGCCTGTCCTCATAGGGGAGGTGCTCTAGCCCCCTGATCATCTTAGTCGCCCTCCTCTGGACCCTTTCCAAAATCTCCATGTCTTTCTTGTACTGAGGGCTCCACACCTGGACACAGTACTCCAGATGGGGCCTCACAAGAGCCGAGTAGAGAGGGACAATCACTTCCCTGTCCCTGCTGACCACCCCTCTCCTGATGGAGCCCAGGATCCCATTTGCCTTTCGAGCTGCCAGAGCGCACTGCTGGCTCATGTTGAGTCTCTCGTCCATCAGGACCCCCAGGTCCTTCTCTGCCGAGCTGCTCTCAAGGACCACTCCTCCCAGCTTGTACGGGTGCCTGGGGTTCTTCCGGCCCAAATGCAAATAGTGTCGGTGGACAAGGTGACCGATGTCAGTTAGCTGGACTTGACTGAGGCCTCTGACATGGTCAAAGAGAGATGTGGATTTGACAGGTGGACCACCTGGTGGAAAAGGAATTGGTTGAACAGCCGCAGACAGAGAGTGGTGATCGATGGCTCTGTGTCCGGGTGGAGGCCGGTAACGAGCGGCGTCCCCAGGGCTCTTGGGAGCGGTGCTCTGTAACATCTTCATCATGACAGCAATGGCGGAATCGAGGGCAGCCTCAGCCATCTGCTGACGACACCAAGCTGAGCGGTGCGGTCGGCACGGTGGAAGGAAGGGAGGCCATTCAGAGGGACCTCGAGAGGCTGGAAAGGTGGGCAGGGGGAACCTGATGAGGTTCAACACGGCAAAGTGTGGAGTTTGGTACTTGGGCTGGAGGAATCCCAGGCATCCACACAGACTGGAAGGAGCGGTGCTTGAGAGCAGCCCTGCGGAGAAGGACCTGGGGGTTCTGGGTGTGAAAAACTGAACACCAGCTCGGAAAGCAAATGGTATCCTGGGCTCCATCAGCAGAGGGGTGGCCAGCAGGGACAGGGAGGTGATCGTCCCTCTCTACTCTGCTCTTGTGAGGCCCCATCTGCAGCACTGCGTCCAGGTCTGGAGCCCCCAGTACAAGAAAGACAGGGAGCTGTTGGAGGGTCCAGAGGAGCCACAAAGATGATCGGGGGCTGCAGCACCTCCACTACAAAGACAGGCTGAGGGAGCTGGGCTTGTTCAGCATGGAGAAGAGAAGCTGCAGGGTGACCTCATTGCAGCCTGCAGTACCTAAAGGGAGCCATTTTATGATTCTATGAATAAGCATCTTCTCTGCATTTAATATTGCAGGTGAAAAGCTCAACTTCTTGGCAGAACACAATGTAAGTACAGACTTTACAGGCCAAAAAAAAACAACACAAAACATTAAAAATAAAAAGGAAGCAACCCCATCCTCTGCAGATCCATCATATCTCAAGTGAGACTTGCCCTTCTCATTCCTTTCTGTCTGTTCCCACTCTGCATAGCCCTGTTCCCATTGCAAAGCACAAGCAGCAGGCACAGCTGGTCAGCATCATCCACCTCCCAGCTGCCTCTCTTTCAGGTCACAAAAAGAGGCCAGAGGTCAGCCCAGCCTCTGCTTTATGGCACAGCATCCACTTCCCAGCTGTACAAACCCATGCCTCAAGGCCTGACTTGATTTTGCACAGCACCCACCAGAACAGTCCTATCTGTACACAGGGAATACAGCTCTTCCAGGACAGCATATGCCAGGCAAAGGCAGCTTTGGAATGGGGATATGCCCTCACTGGTTGGGTGTAAGACAGAGGATAGTTTAGTTCCCTGAGAAGTGACTATCTGGAAAGTGATGACAGAAAAATGGTGTTGTAAAATACCCACCCTATGCAAGGAGCAGATGGCACAGAGGCATTGGAGAAGTTCCTGCAAACAACAGTCAAACTCTAGCCATAAGCTGATTCAGCTGCCTTGAATACAGCCTCCATCACCACCAGACAGGGCTGGAAACCATCAGGCTGGGAATTTGCACGTCCTGAGTTACTGCCAAGAGTAAGACTGGTTCTGGAGGGATCCATGTGGGCCCTAGATCAGGACAGCAGCAGCTTATCCATGCAAGAGGGAAGTCAGGGACACTGCCTCCCCTCTCAACTATTCCTTGGCTCTTTACATTAATTATTAGCCCTTGGGAATATATTTTCCTCTCTACTTTTCTGCAGCTTGCATTATAATTTGCTAAATATTAGCATCTGCTATCTATCATGAGGGCCACAGCTCTCATCCACTCCAGGAAGTTTGAGACTAAATCAGAGCAATACATTTTCTGACGGTTTATGGGTTGTATAAAACCAAGAGGCACACAGCTGAAGTTATTAACTTGGAACCTTCAGGCTGTAATCTCACTGCAAAACCTTAGTCACCAAAGGATGCAAATGAAGGTAGGTTATTACACTTACACTGGATTCGGATTCAGACTCCAAATGTGTTTGTTTACTAGGAGTGATTACTTTGGCTCCGCTGCTTTTGATGATGTTTAAAGGCTCAGGAAACCACATTATGTACAGCTCCCTTTCAATAGTATGTTTTGTTCATAAAAACTGCTAGGCAAGCTAAGGAAACAGGGTGAGTTTGTGGACTAAGAATCAGTCATAATTGCATCATAATAACCAAAATGGACACCTTGGTCTATAATACTGCTGTTTCTCTGTGTTTGTTGCAGAACAGAATCTTCTGAGACCTGACTTCAAACCTGCTGGCTCCACTGAAAGATTTTTCAGCAAATCCTACACGCTGATCAGACATTATTCTTTACTGACCTGTTCGCCCAGCACAAGTGGGGAGTTTGGCCTTTCTATCTGCAAGAGCTCTTGTCTAAAAAGAGATTCAAACCTTGACTAGAAAGGTAATTCTATCGCCTTCTTCATTTCTGAGCTCCAAACTTCTTTTCAGACACATCCTTGGTTAATGACTAAAAACACTCCAGATCCTTCCGGCTTTCTGGATCTGATCCCAGGCACCTCCAATGCAAATTGAAGTGCAGACTGAACAGGGAATGTTTAATAAAAAATGTTAGATTTTTTAAAAATCATTACTGAAGAAATAAATGTTAATTGAATGGCCAAAAAACCCACTGGTCTGAGAAGTCTGTATTTTTAAACTTTTCAAAGTAGCCTACCTTGGTGTCCATTCAAAATAATGGTGGAGGTTCTCCAACAACTTTTTCCATCCAAACATGGGCAAAGTCATTAGTATCAGACAGAAGGATCCCCCTGCCCTCAGTGGACCAGAGAGCAGCACATAGTGCAGCTGCTGTCTGAGAACCGGCACCTAGGAAAAGGATGCATTGAGCTGCTGGGTGACTGTGTTCTACCCTCCTGGATCCCTTGCTCTCATGGGACCATGGGATCCAAGGCAGGAAAATGCTCCCCAATGTAGGGCTTGTTGACTGGGATGTTCTCTCCTCCTGCCTAGATCTTTCTCCAGGTGGCACAGGATGCCCAAGCAGATTTCTTCTTGCAGATTTGGCTGGAGTATGACCAGAACATCACGTTACTACATAAATTTACTGTAAAATACCTCAAGGAGCTTTTGACTGTAGGACAAATTCCTATTCTTTAATTGGTTCAGAGTAGTTCTTGTTGGAAATAATTTTTCCAAAGTTTCCAATGTTAGGACTACAGCCCTAACACCAAACCCTTGCTTTTGAGTTTAGTAGTTTTCCACTGAAATAAAAAGAATGGGAATGTTTTTCTTTTATCGCTGACTGGAAAAAGGAAATGCTCTTCAGAAGGACATGGATTCTTTTGATATCTTAAAACAGATTGATCCCCTCGCTTTTCTGTGCCACAGGCAGGATAACACTACCATGTCCATTTTTGGGATTTGTTGTTTTCAAAGACTGGTAAAAGCAAATATGAAATAGCAATGGAAACAGCCTTTCTTACATTCCCACTATTCTCCACAGGGATGGCTGCCAGAGAAATGACACTATATTAGGACCGGCGTATCCCTTAGAAAAATACAAACCCTTTCCCCAGGGCTTCCTCCTCACAGAGTGACAAGAATCTGGGGAGCCAGCTCTGAATTCAGACAAACATTTACGTGGCTGCAATGTGAACATTCACATGGCTGTTAGGTGGACGAACTCCTGACTGCAAACTCCTGAAGGGAACCTGGTTTAGTGGAGGTGGAGGTGAACTAGATGATCCCCAGAGATCCCTTCCAACCCCTACAATTCTGTGATTATATGATTCCGTAAGTGTCAGCACTGATCAGATCTTGACAGTCTGAGAGCAATTCAACCCTGCAAATACCCATACAATCCTGTTAAACTTAAGTGCAGAATGATTTTGAAAGGCCTGGGCTCCAACAAAGACAAGGTCTGCAAATAATAGGTAGACTCTATGAGAAAAACAGTGTCTAAAATATCTCAATGCACATATATATAGGGAAACGAACTCTTGTATCTAGTTGGTATAAAAACAAAGTTTCTTAGGCTCACTGCCTATAATAGGAGCTTTGATATTTCATCTGCCTCCAGGCGGCTACAATTGGTAGCAGAATGAGAAACTGAATCCCATCCTACAGAACTGGGTACAACAGCAGCAAATACACGCCCTTCAGAAGAGGCTTATTGCCCTAAAGTAGATGTTACTGAACTACATCTCACTTGTGGGTTTTCTGTGATACAACTACTTTGTAACAGCTTCTTGTAAGTTTAAAAATATAACAAACATCTGAAGCAAATTATTAAACTTATAACCAACACAATAGAATTGCATTTAAATATTGTGAGGTTTGAGGACTCTTTAAGAAAAACGGCAAACAGTTCATAAAATACATAACTTTATAGAATCCAAGCTAAGATTTATTAGACCTAACTACAGATGTTAATAACACGTCTGTTCCAGTCAACACAGTTCCCCTTCATCAATGAAAGAAAAATAAGCACTTGTACGGTGCCTGAGACATTTTAAAAATGAAATGAGCTGCAACCCAGAACCGTGTATTTCTTTTCATATACTGACTACAAAGGGAAGCCAGGTTATCTAGTCCATATGTGGTGATTATAATGTGTATAGTTACATCTGGTCAGCATCAGAGCATTTAATGACATACCTATCTGCAACTGCGTTCCCATTCAGATCAATATGTCTACGCACTCTGCTTACACTCAGGACTGCATCCACTGCTAGTCCAACCCTTTAGCCTTGAACTTCAAAAGCATCTGTGGGTTGCACTGGGCTGCAATGAGATCTACAACTTGCTCCACGAGGAAATACAAGTCACCAAGCCAGGATGAGACACCTGAGATGCAATGAGAAGCCTGCAGAGGAGCTCTTCCAGGAAAACAGAGAGAAATCATCACCAACACCTCTTAGAAAAATATTTTTTACCCTGAAAAGCAAACAAACAAACAAACAAACAAACAAAACTCAGCAGTGCTGATAATTAAATACATTTTCTTGAACTAAATCTATCTGCTCGAGACTTTGGGAAACACATCCACAAAGAGCAATCATGCCAAGACGTAAAGCAGTTCATAAGACCCTGAATTCAAAGGCAAGCCAGTCTCACATAGGTAGAGAACTGTTGAACCTTCATGCAGTCTGGACAGGTAAATCACTCCTTGTTGAAATTCAAACAGCCTGGCTCAGACATGAGTGTGTTGGCATCCCAAGGTATGGGGCGGAGTTTCCTGGCAATCTGCAAAAGGCAGGTCAGTCAGTCATCCGCATCTATAAAGCAGCAAACTGTGCTGCTATTAGAAGCCTGCCTCCCCATCTGGAAATTAAATACAAACATATGCACGTGCCGAAGTGTGGCTTGGAGAGAAATTACTGCCCTGACAACACCGAATGGGAACAGGAAGGAAAATAAAAACAAAAATTCAAACATATCTGTGCCTTCACTGTTTCGTCTTCTGTCAGAGGCAACAGAAGTTTCTAATTAAGGATAACTTAAGGGACAAAGAGGTACAAGGTGATGAAGGAGAGTGAATCCACACATTTGTTAATACAGTAATAGGCTAATGTCTGATAGAAAATTTACATTGCTTATTCCTACTGCAATTCACTAAGAGACTCACTCCTCTCAGCAGTCACAACACAGTACCAACACCCAGCACTTCATTCTTCGCTGACACCCAACGCATCTGCAGAAGGTTTTGATATCTGTAATAGCAAAAGGAGAAATTCTGCCTTTCGTAATTGTGGGTATCAGGTACAGCTATCACACAGCAGGATTTGGACCCTTTGATCAATATGGGGCACATCAAGGAATGTGTGTTAGTGTGTAATCCTGGGATAAACCCTGAATGGTTTGGGTTTTTCACTGAAAAAAAAATAAAATAAAATCCACAAACACATGAGATGGGAATTTAATCTCTGTTATTTTTCATTCTATGAATTATAAGAATAATCCAGAAGAATGAAAAAAATAAAGGAAAAATGCAGGACAGCCATTGAATTCGTGACTGACTTCATGACCGTGACCACAGTGGAGACGTTGGGCAGGAGCTTAACACCTGTACTTCCCAAAGCTTCACACCACTGAAGTTCAACAGGAACCGCAGGCACTGACAGAGACTCACCACACCTGCGTGATCACTTCTGCACTACAAGCATAAGCTGAAAGGCCAAGGGAGGTGGTGACGCTGCTATTTCTCTGGTTTGCCCAGCAGCTGGCAGCCCTGGGCCCTGCAGTGGCTGCCCAGTGCCAAAGAGCTTGTGACAAACTGCTAGGGCTAAGAATCGTAGAATCATTTTAGATGGAAGGCTCCCCCGCCATGAACAGGAACACCTACAGCTCATCAGGCGCTCAGAGCCCTGTCAGCCTGACCCTCAGTGATTCCAGGGATGGGGTTTCCACCATCTCTCTGGGCAAGGAGGAAGTCTAAGGCCAGTGCCCACGAGCCATGCCAAATACCAAGCTGTTCCCCCCCCCAAAAAAAACCCACAAATATTGTCAATATAGAGAAGGGTTAATAATGTGCTGGGATATTTTTGGTCCTTGTATGACACAATTCATTTTCCTTCTAAGCTTTCATGTACCCTTCAAAAAAAAAAAATTATTCATGTTTTCTTTTTAGAAAAGAAATACTAGAACCATTTTGTCAAAGCTTGAAGCAAATATACATGACCTAGGGACTAGCCAGAGTAAGTTCCATCTACTGCCTGGTACCTGATACACACTCCCTAGATCACTACAGCCTCAGTCAGGATGCTCCCTTTTCAGATAGATAGATAGATAACAGATCCGTTGGACTCCAGATGGAGCTGCATACCAGGTATATTCCTCTCCCTGATGCTTCGGCTTGAACCACAATGGAGTGACACTTCCAGCAAATGAAATCTCCAACTCCTTGTCCTCCCTCCCTCACTCCTTCCCTGGAGGCACCAAGGCTACATCTGGTTGGATTAACCAGCCTCCAGAGTTCTTGCACCCACCTGTAAGATGGCTTTTAAAGATAAGACACGGCCCAGCCTGGCCTCATGGGTTAGGAATTTAGTTAAATATATTCTAAAGGGATTTAGTGGGATTTGCTTTGCTATTTATACTATGCAGTATCAGTCATCCTTAAGTCCCCACGTCTTTATATTAGCAGAGCCAGGCAAACTACCAACCGGAAGGGATGCTGTGATATCAGCCCCCAGGATCCTGCTTCCCAGCAGAAATACTCTGGCTTTCCGAAGTTGCTACTTTCCATCAAAATGAGGGTAAATAAGGGTTCACCAAAAGGTGAAAATGTGGGTTCACCAAAATGAGGGTAAATAAGTGAAATACTGAGCATCAAGATACCTGAGAGTGAAACTTCTGAAAGAGATTCAGCCATGGCTCTTGGGTAGCAATTCTGAAACAGCATCCATCGTTAACATATGGCCAAAAAAAAAAAAATCACAAGCTTCTGCCCCCAAGGTAAAAAGGCCAGCAGCTTACTCAGTGCTTGTTACAAGAAAGAGGTGACTGAGGAAAAGAGCAACACAAAGACAACAGAGACTGGGAAGCTTGATTTATGAGGAAAGATTAAAGGAGCTGAACAAGAGTGGCTTGGCCAAACAATGACTAAATCACAACATGAAAAGTAGCCACTGCCAACAGTATTTGAAGTGTCTGTCTGAAGGGCACTGACTGTTTGGGTGGGTCCACTTTGAATGAACTGAGGTCCTGAAACAGAAACAGGAAAAGTGGAAACTGGACCTTTCCTGAAGATGGAGTGTGCTGGGGTTAACTGCCACAGCAATCTCCTCCTCACTTAATGCGGAGAGTGGGCGTCCTGAGAGTTCACCTGCACTGAGCAGACAATTCCTTTAGGGGGCTTCCCGTGGATCTTCCCCATTGCTGAGCACAGGGATACCAAGAATGTTAGAGTCTGTTCTAAAGTCTCCATCCAGCCAGAAGATAAAATACCACTGCATCAGGCTTCAGAGAGCCAGCAGAAACACAAGAAGATATACGAAGAGGGAGAGGAGAGTGGCTCTCCAGACCCTCAGCATGCCACTGAATGTTGAAAAAGCACTTCCCATGGGTAGTGGGAGGACATGGAAACATCAGCCTCTGTGTCCTACAGCACTTCTCACAGAAGAGAGCACAGGAACAAGAGAAATGTTCTTTAGTGGCCACACATCCATCAGTGAGCCATCAGAAATCAGAACAGTCATACAAGTCACATAATTCATATAAGGCACAGCATCAACCCCCCTGACTAACTCATGTAGGTCAGCTGTTAATCTGACCTGCTTTGGAGCTCTTCCAAAGTTAGTCTGCCTGCTTTGGAGCTCCTCCCTGAGTTCTTTTGGCCAGAGAGGCCCCCAGCTGTGGTGACTAACACGTAATGACAAATTATCTTGCCTGATCCTGGTGCCTTTCATTTCAGGATGTAGAAAGGATTGGGTAGAAGTACTGCATGATGAATGTCCAGCAGCCACAAAGCATGGCTCTACTCATCTAACACAGTCACCACCACCAGTAAAAGTCACCAGTGCTGGGGAGGGAGGAGGCACACACAGGTAAGGCTTTATGCTGAAAGATCTTAGACTCAGCTCCTGTGACACAAACCTTGATGTAAACTGTCTTTGCACTTTCTCTCAAGACCCACCAGCCCTGCCTACGTAGCCACAGAATTACTCACAGCAGGGATGGCTTCTCAATAAGCCAGTGCACTGCACAGCAGGACAGGCCTTGCGGCAGCCTGTAGGCATGCCAAGTGATGTAAGTCATTAGAGCACTTCCTAGCAATTAAGTATGCATCTGATGCCTATGATATCTTTCATCAAGGGACTACAGACACCCCTGAGAAGCTCCTTTTTTTTTTTTTTTTCCCCTCCCTATGTCAGCAGTCATTTACAAGCCCCAGTTGTACCAAAGGGCCCCGTCACCGTGTTCTCATATTTTATCATTTTTGGTGGCCTTCACAAAATCACTGTTTATATCCCCTCTCCATCGTGCTCTTCTCCTACTCAGGAGCAAGAGTTTTCCAAATCCCAGAGAATTTCCTGTCTGCTCATTGAAGTGGAGAGATGAAAGAGTGGGCAAGCAAACAAACAGCAGGGCAGTGGGAGATGTGCAGAGAAACAGACAGGTGCTCATCGCCAGCTGAGAGCCCTTCCATAAACAGTGGAAGAAATGGCATTATCTTGGTACATTTTCAAAAGTCAAAGAGAAAGCACATTTGTGATCTATGCAAATATATCTTAGTCATATCGCCAAACACTCCCTTTGCATTTCATCTAACCGATATGGTACTGAGCTGTCAGCAATCTGCAGTAGCCTCCGGGCACTAATGAGTTCCCATCAAGGTGTCAATGCCTCTGGCATGAGCCTCAATTAGGAGCAGTTAAGGAGATCGCTGAATGAAGGGTCAGCCATCCATTGCTCAGACATTCCTCGGACCACAGCCTGCAGTCTCCCACATGGAGGAGGACGGCAGACTGGCTGCCTGCTGCCATCTCGGTAAAGAAGCCTCACATCTGATAACATTAAAGTCAATTACCAACTCTGCTTGTCTTGACATGCATGGAAAAATCAACAGGAACCCTATTTAACGATGATGTTCAGTGAGGTTCCCAGGTGAAGAAGCTGGCTGTGACAATAAAACAGTAGATGTCTGTAAGTTATCCAGAACTTTTAAAAGAACTCTGTAAAAGGAATAATCATGCCAAAGAACAGAAAGTCTCAATAGCAGAGTTATGCATACAGGGAAAAAAAATATCGTCATACAAATAATCCCCATCACTTTAACTCTGCTTCACTTATCTCTCCCCATGCTTCTTGAAAGATTCCCTTACAATGGATTAGGTTCAAATGCCATCCTGCACAGCCATTCGCAGGTAGGTCTGCTTTTCTTGGGTGACATTAAGAATGGACTACAATTGCTTTCAAGGCTGTGTCCCAGAGTAGGCTGGTCTCAGCACAGCCGGGGGGGACCCACAAAGCCACGCTCAGTCTGGGACCAGTTCTCTATTTGGCAAAATGCTGTTCAGCCCCAAGGACTTGCGTATGTATGCCAGAGAAAATCATTTGACAGTAGCAACTCTTTGAGGTTAGAAACCTCAAGGATTTGTCAGCCAGCATAAAATCTTGGTTTATGTTAGTGTAGCACTACAATTATTGCAGCGGGCATTCTGGGTTCATACTAACACATTTCTAAAAGTCTCTAAGAAAATGTAGGTAATATCAGAAGGAAAAGAAATCCCACCTGCCTTCCCACCGTCCTTGCCATCAGCCCCTGCACAAAGTCTTCACATACACCAGCCATGGCTGTACCTCCACCTGTACCCTCTGGGCAAAACAACCCTGGAGCATCCCCTACACTACGTGAGAACCCCACGCTGAGCCCCTTACCCACTGCACTTTTAGATGGTGGTCTTTATCAAGTACAACAACAACAAGAAAGAAATAAAAGGAATATAGGATTCAGGCACACAAAACTGAGTGTGTCAGGAGCATCAGAGTAATTTAACTAACTCTCTATAGGACTCTTTTCTTCCATAGTAGAAGCCCTACACGATTTTCAGTAAGGCTGAAGTGAATGACCGCAGCAGGCTTGCTAAGCTTCCCTAGTTGTAAGGTGGCATTCTGCTTCCATCATTGTAAAAAGTGTCCTTTGAACTCTCTCAGCATCCTCCAGCCCCTTCTTCTTTCCTCCTTATCCCCAAGGCAATGACTTTTATCTCCAGGTCTCCATTTCTTCTCTGCAATAATTAAAGGGCTTCCAAGCCTTTCTTTAGAGGTGACAGCATTGCCTACTCCTCCTCCACCTGAGATGCCAAGCTCTGCTTCCTCAGAATATTTATTTATCCTAATCTACATCAGACAAGCTCATCCTTCCCTGGTAATGAAAATCTGCTGTCTGGGATAGCCAGGCCAGACATGATCGGATTGTTCTGGACGTACAATTCAGATCACACTACAGTGAGTTGTATGGTGAGCAAAGACAGAAAGGAGCCACACACTGACAGCTTCCCATTACCTCATTTACCAAGCTTCATCTTCAAACTAATTAGGCTGTTTGTGCTTTTCTAACTCCGAGCTAAGTTTGTTCCTGGACACATCATCCCAATCCACGTTCTTGGGCAACCTCTAACCTTAAACCTAAACAAGCCATTGCCTCTATAGCATATTCTTCCTTGATGTATGATAGCAGAGCCACTACAGACTCTGTTCATAACAGGTACCTTCAAGCCCATCAGTAGAGTTGAGTGTCTCACTCTAGCTCAGGCCAGCAAGAGATCTTGCCTTTTCCTTTAATTAATCATCTCCAACAGATTTGTACTGTTGATCCAAGTTATAAGAACCTTGCGTAACGAGGAGTTTCCTTCTTTGCTTCTCTCCAAGGTCCAGGAAACTGCAACCATAAAGAAAGTTACTCAATCATCAGTAAAGATGAAAAAGTCACAGCCTCAGAAGCTGGAAAACATCAGCCTTAAACTGATATGTCCGACCCATCATGGAGCAGTTACACTATTACACATATGCTTCTCTAATAGGTTCTATGAAGTTTGAGAATTCCTGAATGATCTCAGTTTCTAAAAAGAAGAAAAAAGCTTTTTTCTTTTCCTTCCCTTCATGGAAGTATATAAAAGGCTGGAAGGAGGTTCAATACATCCATTTGCTTGCAGGAACAGGAAACAAATGCTATAACCAAATGAAAAGCCACTCTGCACTCTCCCCCACTGTACCGACTTCAGTCCATGGCAATCTACAACAAAACTAAGAACAAAAGATCAGAAAAATCAAACGGTGGGAGTGGAAATCAGGACTCATAAGGAAAAAAAAGACAGGTGTTGTAATCATCATTACAAGGCAGTGGTAATTTTGACCAAAATGAACACTTGACCAAGAACATAGTGGTTGAAAGCCATCTAATCAGATGTAGATATGTGCACTGTAGAAGTCCTGTGTACAGATTGTGTATCTCAACTAGGTACAAGCAGCTCAGTTTACAGTTAGCACAGGGGAACTGTCACCTCAAATATGCTGTTCATCTTTCAGGCATCTGCTTTAGGATGAGATGATTTGTGCCTCAAAGGCAGCTGTTCCTCTCAATTACCAATAAAAGTAATTTTTCTCAGATGGGAACGTTTACACTGTAAATCTCTATGCTTATATGCCTGCACTTGGTTAGATGAATCCCACTTCATGAACGTTTCATTCTTTGTAGTCATTACATGGGACTGGATAAGAGATGCACGTAACTTGACCAGAAGCACAGGTTTGATGCACAAAAAACCAAAACTACACAAGCTTCTATTATCTTAGAAAAATAAGACTCAGGCTTTGAACATACGTCCCAAACCTCATCTGAACCTTGATTTCTGACAATGAAAGTAGCTATATTTTGGGATTATATTCCAAAATTACTTATTACTTCATTACGTGGTAGGTCAAACTATTTGGCCTTAATTTAAAATCTGAGTGCCTTTGAGTTCTGCTTTACCATATGGCAAAAGAATTCTGTTACACAGTTTCAAACACTGTATATCCAGTTTAATATCCTTGGAGCTAAGTTGCTTGAAATGTTTGTTTGCTGGCAAAAATCAGTTTTGTAACTTCTGACAAAAGAAGTCCTTCTATATATTGTGTCTTCCTCTAGCAAGAGGCTGCCTGTATTGCTCTGTTTCGAAAGGTGTCTATTAAGTTTTCTTCTTAATTTGAAGTCTGGAACTGCTTTTTCCCCATTTGTTGGGGATCCTGGACATTGTTTTTTATACCAAGAGAAAGCACTTTAGCAGTAATAAAAGTACGTGCAGTCAGAAACACTGACAAGTTCACTATGCAGGAGGTAATGGACAACAGCACGGCCCTTTTGAGATGACAGGAGAGCCTTCGTGCAGACCTTCAGCCTCTCTCCTCATTGCGATTAAAAAGGCTCTCATCTAAAACGTCAGTGCTCTCATCTAAAACAAAGCCTGCCTCTAGTCCAACATACACAGGATATTTATTTAACCGCGACATTTTGGAGTTAGCCAAACTGCTTTTCCAAGTACTCAGAGATCACCCCAGATAATCCCCATCACCTCTCATCGGCCTCTTTAGTCTCTCAGTAGCACAAAGCTACCATAAAACAGCACTGGCTGATGATTGCAGTGATGCTTTATCCTTTACTTATCAAGCTCCCTTATTGAGTTACCTGTGACTTCCTCCATTTTGTTATAGCCACGTCTAACAGAACATTACCACTACCAGTTATGCAGACCTGATAACCAAACCACTGAAACATGCCTACAAACAAAGAAATTCACAATCTCCTTTTTTTTTTTCTCCCTCTCCTTTTCTTTCCCCCCATCAGGCCATTTCTGATCAGTTCATGCATTTGAAGACCAGAGGCTTACACTGACTGCAAGGGTCAGGTCTGGCAGGCAGGACAGCAGTCACTTGGATTGCTCGCTTCTTATTGCGCCGTTCTTGCTACATACAGACAGGCCCTATTCAAGGACTTGAGAAAGCATTAAACTTTCATGGTATTGAACGCGTGGGACTTAAAAATAATGCATACCTTTAAATATTCCCTTGAATGAAGTGATATCACTCGTGAGACAAAAATGCAACTTTTCTTTAAACTCACTGCTGGGTTAGAAGTTCAGTACAGGCAGAAAAAGTCTAGAACACCAGGGAGGAAAGATGTTTAGAGAGTTAAAGAGAATCTTTAAAGATAACAAATAGACAATTAAGAAAAAGGAAAAGGTGAGGAATACAATAACTTTTATCAGTAAGTACAAAAATCACTGCAATAATGACACCAGCAGAATCATAGAATTGTCAAGATTGGAAAGACCATCAATATCATCTAGTCTGATCCATTACTGGGGAGCAGAGGCCAATCCTCACCTCATCACAACCTCATTTCAGGAAGCTGTACAGCATCTTAAGGTCTCCCCTGAGCTCCACTTCTCCAGACTGAACAATGTCAGTTTCCTCAGCCACTCCCCATGAGAGCGGTGCTCCAGATCCTTCACAGCTTAACCGTCCTTCTCTGGACATACTCCAGGGCCCCAACATCATCTCTGTAGTCAGAGGCCCGCAACTGAACACAGTACTCAATGTGCAGCCTCACCAACGTGAATACAGATCACCTCACTAGTCCTGCTCACCGCACTGTTTGTGACAGAGGCCAGGATGCTCTTGGTACTCTTGGCCACCTGCGCACACTGCTGGTTCACATTCAGCCAGCTGTCAGCCAGCACCCCCAGATACTTTCCTGCCATGCTGCTTTCTAGCTGCTCTGCCCCAGGCCTGTAGCGATGCACGGAGTTTTTGTAACAGAAATGCAAGACGCTGCACTTGGTCTTGTTAAAGCTCATGCAACAACACTTTTCCTTTAAGCCAGATTCATCAACTTAAGTCTTTATGTCTGGAAGGTATTCTTACAACCAATAAAACACAGAGGCTGTAGGAATGAATCTCCAAGAAATTTGGAACTAGCTAATAAGAAACCAGAGCTGTTGCCTTACCTATTTATCTCTTGAAGAAGGCAGGAGATTAGGAACAGGGCTCAGCTCCTCCTGAAAAGTCACAGAAGAAGAGTCCAAGAGACTTTTTCAGATGTACTCCTATCAGGACTTGGAGATGTCACATCACTTGCTGTTCACAGCTTCTCTATGCAAACTGCACCAGCACTAACAGCAGTCGTAAAGCCCACCTCAGCAAAAGGGCCACGATTTCTGCTCACAATACAAGTTTTGAATTTATATAATCCTTTATCACCTCACAAAGTAATCCCTCATTGGATTTTTTTCTTTTTTCAGGAATTGCTGTCAGCGAGAGACATTATTCTCTGTCCAGCCCTGTTCATGCTTTAGCACCAAGAGCTGAGTTCAGCTGCCCTGAACCTACAGCGAGTAAAGTATCTCACAAGGAAAATGGCTGTTTGAAGGTCCTCCCATGCACATAGCACATCCATCAGCGGGCTTGCTCTTACCACCTCTTCTGAAGAGGCACTGATGGTCAGTAACTCTTGGCATGGACACATCAGTTTTTTTGTCGCAGGTAAGACAAGTGACATGGTCAGTCAGACCACGGCTGAAGCGATGCCCAGAGAAACCTGTGACGTACATCTGTCTTGCTTCCAGGTGACACTAGGACTATTCTGTGTCTGTCACTTCTCTCCAGCAAAAACCATCACAGCCACAAACCCACTCTGCATGAATCCAGCATCTTTAACTGTAAGAGGTGGGGAAAAAAGATACGTATCCAGACACAGGTGACAGAAGAGATTGGCCTAAATCAAAAGAAATCCATCTGAGTCACTTTTAGCAGTTGCCATGCTATAATGGGATGGAAAGCAACGTGATAATAACAGGGTGGCAAAATCTTTGGCTACAGTAAATGAGAACGAGCCCAGATGCTGCGGCTGTGTACACAGGAATGAAGGAAAAGAATCGCTTACCTTTGGAAGGCCTCAGGCATGCAGGGACCTCCAAGAAGACCCCCTCACCTCAATGCCAACCCTTAAATGAGGGCTCGGAAGGGGTGGATCCTGGCTCCAGCCCTTCTGGTCCGCAGTACATTGCATGCAGCTGAGCTCCCTGGGTTGGCCCTGCCCTCCCAAAAGTTGCTCCGTCACTGGCTCAGGCCATGACTTAGTCAAAGCCAGTCCCTTTTCACTCCCATGGGTTTTGTGAAAGTGAGAGAACATCACAGCAGGAGTAATAATGCATGCATACATACTTATGAAAACCCAAAACAAGGAGATATCCAACAGGAATACACCACATTTATTCTTTAAGCTATAAGACATCTAGTTGCTTGGTTTTATAATTTCTTTTAAGAGAATACCAGAATGATCCTTGATCCAGCATGGCCATGTGGAACTAGAATTTGATTTCTTGTTTAGTTGGGCTTTATATTTTGAAGGATTTTGCTTTTTGAGAGGAGAATTATGTGTCTGATGATCAGTTCAGACATGCTGAATCATGATAGCTCAGATCGTGGTTTTGAGAAGGAACCATGGACACCCTCAAATAATGAGGCAGATTTCACCTATTGGAAATCAAACCAGGGCATATTGTGCTCTCAAGCGTGACTTATTTCCTGATGCAGTTAGGCTTTAACTAGGAAAGCTGAAGTCATGCGAAGAGATCAACAATGCCTTCTACAGTAGACTTTGGGATCAGAACCACAATGCGTGAAGGCTGCATAGGGCTTTGAAGGAGATCTTCTTGGAAATACATCATGGGGCCCTATTTGGTTTGTTCCTGATTTTGAATTATGGAGCTCACATCCCCATGAGAATGAGATTCTCTCCAATCTGTTTATGAAAAAAATAATATAGCAGTGTCAACTCCCTGGCAAGAAAATTTGCAAGGCTTTGAATAGATAATATTCCTGTTTCTTGCTAAATCATTTCAAACAAAAACAAAGAAGTGACAAGGGAAAAAAAAGTTTAACATTCCTGCTGCTTCTGCCAAATGAAACAAACAGCCAGGCAGGCATTCAGAGCTTCATGCTCTTGATTCTCTTGCACTGTTTTTGAACAGGCAACACATCAGCCACACCACAGCATCTATTCAAATTCTATAGCATTCCATATCAAAAATCATATATCAGATTTAGCATGCTGCTGTTGCACATAGGGATTCATCCACAGATTTGCTGTTTGGAGACACAGCCAGCACCTCATCTGCTAGATCAGATGGCTCATCTACTCAGCAGATCCAAAACAGCACCAGGATTTCTCTTTTCAGTGAATGTAGAAAGAAACAGAGGGAGAGGCAAAGCTGATCCTAGCAACAACTATACAAACAAAACCCTCAAGCAAATATTTTCATATCTATCAGCTACAAATGATCAAAATTTCTTAACTGGGAAAGTCAGACCTGAAGTTGTTTTCATACTGCATCGTTCTCTTCTGCAGCACAGGAGGATTAGTCAGATAGGAGTACAGTGTCTACTCAGCACTGTGACTTATGATCCCAACTGAAGACATGTCATTTTCAAACAACAGTATTTTCTTAGGAAAATATTGCCATTTTCACCTGAAGTTTTTTCAACGAATGCCGTGGGCATGGATTAGTGATTGCCTTATTGTTTGGTAAAAAATGAAATACAGAACAAAATAAAAAGGATCCTACTGTTAACCACAACTTTTCTGCAGGAAAACGAAACAGCAGGGTATCATTCAGGGTAAAAGCACCTGATGGATCATAGAATCATTAATGCTGGAAAAGACCACTAAGGTCATCTAGTCCAGCCATCAAATGGGCTAACAGAATTTGCTGCCTCGAGGAGGCAGTGTTGAATGGGTTAACAAAATGTCATTTCCATGCTTCCTGCTTTTTCCTGTCAACCCAATAAGTAGAAAAAGAGACGGAATTAAACCTCTCAGGTAATCCACGGGCTTTCCATTTAACCAAATGAAAATAACAATGAGCCAAGTGGAAGCTCAACAACATTTTACGTACATGCGTAACTCTTCTCATTTTTCACGTACTGCTGCTCATCAAACACGTACCCCAGCGAGAACTGATTTTGTGACTCACCACAGGTATAGATGACATTCAGATGCTTTTGGATGCCGGGATAACAAGGATCTCCAAATTCATAGGTGCTGGCATATATGCTACAACTTCTTTTCCCATGGCAGCGCTTGATCATGAGTTGGAGAGCAGTAGCTGACTTGCAGTCTGTAAAGGAAAAAGGACAGAGCATGGAAGAAAGATCTCAGGAGTCTCTTTCCAGTGCATTTATCCAGAAACACTACATGCTTCCTTGTAAATTAAATAACTGCCACAGGAAAAGAAAATACATGGGTAACAGTTAAAATATGCATGTGGAATTTATGACGTGTATCATTTATTGGTTTATCATTTATTTAGCTGTCTGATAATGCAACTGATCGCAGCAACATGCAAAATTATTAGCAACTTTCCACTTTATGGGTATGAGCAAAATGGGCTTTGTGAACTTCTTCAGGGAAGAGTAAAATTGATTTGAGTGTGTAGATTTTTTTCCAGATTTTGCTTGTTTCATTTTGAGAGGAAGAGAGAGAGTGAGTGTGGGAGGTTTGTGAGGTTCTTTAGCCTTTGCTATGTACAAAAGAGCTGTCTCAACTCTGCAGATTCCACACTGCTTCTGCAGAAAGAAGTGGTCATTGTCCCTGTCTGCTCTTTGCAGATGCTGTATTTCTAAGCCTATGGTTTTTTACAGTTTTACTGTCCACCATCTAGGTAGAAATATTCTATTAATTGTGTTTGTTCCACGCAAGTATAAATATTTGTCAGATCAGGACTTGAGAATACGCAGAAGTCCAAAAGTACTCACCAGATTGTTTGCAACTGTTTTCTCGTGTAAAACAGAGAGGACAAGCTCTCCAAATTTTCAATGCCAGACTGACAGTTTGCTTTCACTGTCCAACCACAGCCAATGACAGTGGGAATCAACAAGATAGTTTTTGTTTAACATTAAGAAGTTATAGCAATAGAAAATCTACTGAGAAAAGAATACAAATCCATTTGGTCACTCGTTAGGAAGCAGGGAAAGGGAAAGTGGACCCTAAAAGGTATTGAATGATACAAAAAGTATGATGGTTTAACACCAATAGGCAACTAAACACCACTATGTTGCTCTCTTTCTCTCCTTCAACAGATCAAGTGGGGAAAATATGATAGAAAAAGGATCACAGGTTGAGATAAGGACAATGAGATTTCAAACCAGTTACTGTTACAGAAAAACAGATGAAACATTAGGGAGATTAATGTAATTTGTGAGCTGCTGCTAACAAATGAGAGCAATAAGAACTGAAAGCAAACTACTAACACCTTCATCCCCACCCACCCTCCTTCACCTCCTCCTCCTGAGTGGTGCAGAGGAATGGCACACAGGACTGAGTTAGTCCACAAGACTTACTAGGGCTGGCTGGTTCAGAACATGGAGCGAGAGAGCAGGGGTTGCTCCTGGGCTGCAGGGAGCTTCAGCTCTGCACCTGAAGCACCTCCTGCCCTCTTTCTGTGCTGCCCTTGGGGGTTGCAGGGCTGCTTCTCTCCCATTTCTCATCCTCTCTCCCAGCTGCTGTTGCACAGCAGTTTTTCCCTCTCCTCAGTCTGCTCTCCCAGAGCGCACCCAGCATTGCTCAGGGCTCAGCTCTGGCCACTGGCAATCGCTTAGGAGCAGCTGGAGCTGGCTGTGATCTGACGTGGATGGGGCAGTGCGGGGCTCTGCTCACAGAGGGCACCCCTTGCAACCTGCTGTTCAACAAATGCCAGAGGTTCCAACAGAAATATCTGCATTTGTCTTTTTGTCAAAGGTCCAGTAAGAGAAAGTCATCAAGTCTACTCACTAGACAAGATTTCATGGAGGGTATCTATTCTTTTTATTTGTTTTGGTTCCCACACAAAACAGACAGCATTCCAGGGCAGTGCAGGGGCCTCACTCCCCAACACTCCATGGGAGGATGAGGAATTACCCACACATCTTCCACGGCTGGTCCTGCGATCATCAGCCTTTGGGTTCTCCTCCTGTAGGAACAAGTAGTTTCAATGGTTACAAGCCACAGGCTCTGCTCTCCAGCTCAGTAGACTGGATTGACTCTGCAGGACCCAGCTCTGTAGAGTCAGCACACTGAATGTGCTGTATGCGAACGTGATGATATCACCAGCTTCTCTGGACACCATCAGTCATGCCTTGGTATTGACAAGCTCCTTTCTCCCATGCAGAAAGCTACAATCTCTATCCATACTGACCTTAACAGCTTCATTGGCACTACAAAACCAAACAAGGCCTGAATGCTTACACACCAAGTTTAAGAGTTATCCTGTGAGCATGATTTTGCCAAGTGGCGTTATGCCAGACACTGCAGAGGTCCAATGTGAGAAATCACAAGGGCTGTTTCCAACTGTCAGTTTGCAGAAGGCTTCCCTGGATATTCTGAGGAGAAGAGCAGGGGCACGTGGTAGAGGATTTCACCACACAGACACCACGTCAGCCAGTCACAGCACCAGGCAGCAGGCTCTTTCTCACTGTATTTAGTACAGTACGTGAGCATAATCCTGTTGCTATCTTTTTCAGGTAGAAGCTTCTCCCCAGGAGAAGACAGTCTTGCCTATGCTACCCACCAAAACCAAAATGCCATACTGCCAACAGACAGCTGTGAGACCCTGCTATGGCCCCTTTGCAGTCCCACCAACCAATGCAATGCAGCCCAAGTTATAATGGCCAAGCAAAGAGTCATGCAGCTTCATCTGGCAGAGTGGGTCCTAACACTGCTGTTCCTGTTTGTGTGTTAACTGTGCTAAGGACCAGCCTATGCTGTTTGGTTAGCATGCTTGCTGGTAAATGAAAACTTTCCCAGCCCATTCCCAGGCCCTGAGGCCAATTGTGTTGGAACAACCAACATTAATACTATTAAATACTCTTACCTTCCAAAATAGCGGTGAAACACGATAGGAATCAACCCTGTCCCACATACAACTTTAAACCAGTTTCTGGGCTGACTGTTAGTGTGAGTCGGGCCAAGACAACTAATTATGGCAACAAGTGCAGTGTAATTTAACAGAACAGAAGATCTTACAGTATCTGTACCCAGGCCTTGGCACTACTAGTTTGCCACATTCAGGTAAGCCTTAGATACCCAACTTCTTAGGGCACAGACCTACGTCCTCCATATTCGCCTAACCACCAGCAGTGTCATGCTTGACTCTCCAATCACCAGGCTGCTCCAGCTCCACCTGTGCCAGACAAAATGAGCAGAAAGCAGAAGAGACTCTGCATGCTCCAATTATACATGTGGATAAGATCCCTCAGCACAGGCAGTAAAGAACCAAGATTTTAAAAGCCCGATTTATACAGAATTTTTAGAGATTTCAATATTGAAAATACTGAACTCAGTGAATATTCAAATAATACGGAAGAGTCACCTGTTTGGACTGTAGCATATAAATCATACAGTAACTACATTGGAAGCAGTATCTGGAGCTTATCCAGTACAGCCTGCTGCTCAGAACAGGGCCAGCTTTGAAGTTACATCATGTTACTCAGGATTTTGTCTAGGCAAGTTTTGAAAATACCCACAGGTAAATAATCCCCAACCTCCTTGGGCTATGGCATTCTTCAGCTTAATTTTTCTTCTCCTGTATCTAATCAGGTTTCCATTCCTGCAGCTTGTATTGACTGCTTTTGTGATTATTTTTGTTGGGTTTGTTTATTTATGTTTGCTTTGTTTTGCATTCCCAAGAAGTCTTCTGCACAGCCACCTCTTAGGTATTAGAAAAACAACAATAACATCCCTACCTGAGCTTCCTCTTCATGAAAACAAGCCAATGCAGGTCTTTCACCATCTCCCCACATGCTGTGTGTTCCAGTCCCTGACTACCTTGGTGGCCCTTCACTGGATTTGCTGTGTTTTTCAACATCTGTCTGAGGAGTCCAAAACTGAGTATTCATTTTTTCCATGGTAAGGACAAAGACATTCTCTTAGAATCAGTCATATTCTTCCAGTCCAAATAAATCAATAAATAGACTCTATGGCACAATAACAAATTACATATTAGATATTAATAACAAATTAATAAAAAATAACACTGGTGACAGTGGCAAGTTTTCCCTTATTTTTCCTGCACATAAGCACAAATGCCCTGTGCACTTCCAGAATTGCCAGGGCAAGTAGCCCACAGTACTTCTTAAACTGAAATTAGTTTGGTCTCCTCTCTCATATTTTGAGCTGTTAACTTGCTGAGCCTGCACAGAACACACTGAACTGAAAAAATGCAGCAGCAAGGTCCAAATGGGATCATCTCCCTTGAACACTTCTAAGGATTTGTAATATAGAGGTCATGCCAGAGTGTCATATCTAGCATCTTTATTCTCTCACTAACAAGCACTGAAGATGTCAAAATATACCAGAGCGACAGATGGGTGATAGGTGAGGCTACCAGACCCTCATAAACCACAGTTAGCATCATGTCATCTAGAAGTGACAACATGGTCCCATGTCTTAGGAGTATAAAAACACCCAAATCACTCGTGTTACTTTTTATGATGTACATGCTGGTAATTTAACTTCCAAGAGTAAACAATATATAAAGGAGCTGGATTGAAGTGAGAATTCCAAATATATTTGTACTTCTTCATGAGGTGATTCCAGGTATGAAGTCTTCACCTCCACTTGCCTCAGAGAAGCAATAAAATAGAGGTTCTCTTCTCTATAAGTGACGTAGCTAGCATCCCGAAAAGATGCAGAGGAGGCAAGCCCAGCAATGTGGTAGAGCAGAGTAGGGCTATGACCCCATACGGCTGGCCAAACTCAGTTCCTGTTCCTTAGAAGAGGAAAAGTGGATTTGGCACTCTTGTTTGCACTCTTATTCAGGACATCTCATTTCTCCTGTGGCTTGTTTGTTTACTAAGTGCAAACAGTGCATGTTATATTAAACACTATACTAACATCAGTGATGTTAGTACTAACAAGTGATCTCATGTGTCAGATACATGGGGAAGGACACTCACAAATGCCAACACCATAGCTCAGTCTAATGGAAAGTCTACTGCTAAATAGAGCTGGGTCCTGTCACGAACCTTTTAAAGCCCACAAAGCTCAAATCCCACAGCAGAACAATAAAAAGCACTTTATGTCCTCACAGATGATAGAGAATGCACTTATGAAGGCTGGGATAGAGTCACCATTTGCTTTCATTAATCTTGGATAGCTCCAGTGCGCTAAGAATAGATCTGATTCCTGGCTACGGTGAAACTTCAATGCAAAAATGTTCAAAGATATAAGCTGTGCTTTTGAAACATGGTATTTCAAACTAAAGTTCAGGTTTGAAGGACTGTGGGATCATCTCACTTTGTCATCTTTATCCTGAACATGCTTTCTAAAAGCTGTACTTCCCTCCAGCCTTACTACTGCTGCGGATTGACTCCACAGAGGCATAGAATCAGGGAGTCCTTAGAGTTGGAAAGGACACTTAAGGTCATCTAGTCCAGCTCCCCTGCAGTGAACACCACAGATCACTAGATCAGGTTGCCCAGGGCCTGATCCAGCCCTGCCTTGAAAGTCTCCATGGATGGGACATCCACCACATCACCTCTGGGCATCCTGTTCCAACACCTTACTATAGAAGACTTTTTCCTTATATCTAACATACACCTCTCCTCTTTAAGCTGCAAGCTATTTCCCCTTATCCTATCACCACAGACCCTGCTAAAGAGTCTGTCCCCTCCTGTCCTGTCGCTCCCCTTTAGATACTGACAGGCCACCCTCAGCTCACCTCACTCTTCTCTATCTGCACAGCCCCAGCTCTCAGCCTGTGCTGCAGGAGAGGTGTTCCATCTCTTGGATCATTTCTGTGGCCCTCCTCTGGACACACTCCAACAGCTTCATGTTTCTCCTGCACTGAGGACTCCACATCTGGATGCGGTGCTCCAGAGGCAGATCTCCTCCTTCACCCTACTGGCCATACTGCTTTGGATGCAGCCCAGGATATAGTTGGTTTTCTGGGTTGCCAGGGCACATTGTCGACTCGTGTCCAGCTTGCCATCCACCAGCACCCCCAGGTCTCTTTTGGCAGGGCTGCTCTCAATCCATTCATCCCCTAGCTTGTATTAGTAGTGGGGGTTGCCTCAACCCAGGTGCAAGCCTTGCATGTGGATTTGCTGAACCTCATGAGCTTCACCTGGCCCACTGCTCAAGCCTGTCTAGGCCCTTCTGAATGGCATCCCATCTCTCTGGTGTGTCAACTGCATCCCACAGCTTGATGGCATCAACAAACTTACTAAGGGTGCACATGACACCACTGTTGATGTCACTGATGAAGATATTAAAGAGCACTGGCCCCAGCACCAACCCCTGGGGGACACCACTCATCACCAAACTCCGTCCAGACATTGAACTATTGACCACCACTCTCTGGACTCCATCCTGCAGCCAGTTCTTTGTCCATCGAACAGTCCACGCATCAAATCCATCTCTTTCCAGTGTTGTGGGGTACTGCGTCAAAGGCGTTACCAGGACGATCATGAGTCAGCGCTGTGCCCTCGTGGTCAAGAAGGCAAAGGCATCCTGGGGTGTGTTAGAAGGGGAATAGTTAGCAAGAAGAGAAAGGTTCTCCTCCCCCTCTACTCTGCCCTAGTGAGACTGCATCTGGAATACTGTGTCCAGTTCTGGGCCCCTCCGTTCAAGAAGGACAGGGAACTACTTGAGAGAGTCCAGCACAGAGCCACAAAGATGGTTAAGGGAGTGGAGCATCTCCCTTACAAGGGAAGGCTGAGGGACCTGGGTCTCTTTAGCTTGGAGGAGAGACTGAGAGGTGACCTCGTTAATGTCTGTAAGTATGTAAAGGGTGAGTGTCAGGAGGATGAAGCCATTCTCAGTGATGTGTAATGATAGAACAAGCTGCAGTGGGTGCAAGCTGGAATGTAGGAGGTTCCACGTACATATGAGAAAAACTTCTTCACAGTAAGGGTAACAGAACACTGGAACAGGCTGCCCAGACAGGCTGTGAGGTCTCCTTCTCTGGAGGCATTCAAAACCCGCCTGGACAGATTCCTGTGATCATCCCAGGCTGGATGTGGCTTTGGGCAGCCTGGTCTGGTGGTTGGTGACTCGCACATTAAAGGGGTTGAAACTAGATGATCAATGTGGTCCTTTTGAACCCAGGCCATTCTATGATTCTATGACCTGGTCCAGGTGTTCCTGCTCTGGCAGGAGGTTGAACTAGCGCCCTCTCTCTCTAGTATAGTTATGCCCTCCCACACTTTATCGTGGAAAGGCTCACTGTCCATCTCCCACCCCCCTTCACACCTGGTTTAAAGCCCTCCCAGTGAATCCTGCTAGCTTTTCCCCAAAGACCATTCTCTCTGAGAAAGCAAACCCCATCCACTGCCTAGAAACCCAGCACCATATAGGCTAATTGGTCATCAAAAAACGCAGAGTTCTGGTGATGGCATCAGCCACAAAGCCACATATTCAGAGAAGTGATCCTTTGGTTTGTTACCATGTCCTCACCCAACACAGGAGGCAGAAAAGATGAGCTGCACATTCAGTTCCTTTAGACTTGTCCCTAGGCCCTGAAGTCTCTTTTGACAGCCCTTGACCCAGGTAGCCACATCATCTCTCCCTACATGGAAAAGGGATCCAATCACCTACAGCTAATACCCATTTCCTCTTCTTCAACAAAGCAGCCTTAGTGTTGGGGGTCGGCTTTTCCCAATTTGGACTGAGTGAGCTGTAACTACTCTTCACAAAAAGCCTGTATATTGCTGGGCAGCTTCTTTTCACAACTTTTAGCCTAAACCCTTGATAGGCAATTCATTTTACCACTTCAATTTAGTATTCCAGGACTGGTAGGCTGCTCTTGGATCTTCTGTCTTCATCTGCCCGGCCTCTGCCAGGGGTAAAACCCAAATCAGATGATACCAAAACCATACTGGAGAATTTTACCAGCTGTAGCTTGCAGTGAGCAGCAGCTCTACTGGAATCAATCTCAGTGACATAGCGTCCAAATCATCGAGCTCACCACAATGAATGGGTTCTGGTCAGTTAAAGGCTGTTTCCCAGCATGACTGATTTTTATTACTTTTTCCTGGTGAAAAACAACAAAAAAAATGAGACATTTTAAAAATGCCTATTAATCACATCCACTACTTTGGTTACTCACTGTTACTTCTTTTGATGGCAAAACCTATTTGGGTTCAAAAGAATGCTTCCAGTCAGTTCAGTTTTTGTATTACAGTAACTCTTAGCTCAAGCTGTGGTGGAGGTCAGAGTCTTTTCCAAGTCATCACAGATGGATCCACAGATGTGGAATCTTGCTTTGAGATGGGTAACTAATAGCATAATGAAATTGGGCACGTGCCAAGTGCCCAACTATATCTTGAGCATCTGCGCATTTACTGACCTTAGGGTCAGACTCACCTGCCACATCCTGCCTCTTCTGCAGCCTCTTTCACATAGGCAGGCTTTTCAGAGCAAGCAGGACTACATACACCTGAATGCATTCACAAGTTAGCATGCTGTAAGGCTGTCAGGTAGTGCCTTTTCCACAGGCTGCCTATGGGGACAGCAAGGCAGTGGGGCATGGAGAACACCCCAGTGACTCTTTGTCAGAATAAAGAGAGTCAATTCTTCCTGTTCTTCACAGACCTCAGGATCTTAGGAGTGTTGTCTGACAGGACATTTTTATTCTTCTAGCTCATTATTCTTTCATCTGAGCATCAGATCTGTTTTCCACCAATAATCTCAATGGCTCCCACTGCATATTAGTCCTGAGTGCCCTTATTTCACATAAGAATTGACAAGAATTAAAACAGAGCTTAAGAAGAAACCTTCACCCACTTGTCAGAGGAAGCACTCTCTGAACCTAGGACAAATATTGGAGCACTCATGCTACTTTTTCAACAAAGTAAAAGATCTTGAAGTATCAGAAGAACCAAGTGACTGGCTGTAATTGAAGGCTTCAGAAACAGAATCCCTGCCTGAAGTACTGTTTCCATTAGCGCAAGGGAGGTAAGCAACGAGGAACTAAAACACAACTGGTATTACCTGATCAAGGGACAAATTCTGTGGCACTCTTTGGCTCAATGATACTTTGGCTGCACTGGGAGTAGACCTACACCTGATATTCCATTCAGTGGAACCCCTTCTGTCCTCATTAACTTTTGATGAGAAGGCAAAAGGAATGAGCTAAGGCAAGCATTCCTTTGAGGGAAATCATTCAGAAGCAAGTGACAGCTTTGGGAGGAAATGCCTCTAAAGCAAGGGACAGGATTTTTCTCAGAAACACACAGTAAGATTTCTTGATAAAAAATAAAACAGGAATCTTAAAAAAAACCAACCCGCTTTACATCTGCAGACTGGAGCTGAATACACTGCAGACTTAGTTGCAGATGCTATAGTTACAATTGGAAGCGTTTGGTTTATTAATGTGATCTCAAATCTTCTTATCACCTTTGTATCTAGAAGCAGAACTCATATAAAACATGTGAGGCTCGAGTTTGGCAGAGACTGAGTGTGTGAAGCTGAGCAAATGAATAATATTTTGCAGGTCTGGGAGCTAAAGTGAGAATCTGAGGACACCAATGAGCTTGGCTTCAAGAAGTCTCAGAGAACAAAGAAGTCTGGGGCTGGCAAAGACAGTAAACTTTTATTATTTAATTTGCAGCAGAAAACAACTGACTGTGGGCCATAAGTCACTCAAGTTACAAAACAAAGAAGCTAACAGCTATTGCTTCAGCCAGTAGAAGATAGGGCTGGTGCATTAAATGCGCTGCTTTGTGAAGGCCCTGAGTCTACCTGTCCATTCCATTTGTTACAGCCCAACAGAAGCGTTTTCCTGAAGATGCTCACGCTTCAATTAGTGCCTGCATCTACACGGAAGCAAGATCTCTACCTGAGAGGCAGTGGGAGTGGACCACCTATCTTAAAAGGCTATCCTGCTGACACAACCTGCAAGTCACTTCTTGGTCTTCTTAAAGTAAAGCACTGCATGCTTGCAGCCTCATGGATTTCACATTACCTCTGTTTCTCAGGCTCAGGATTCACCACTGTGGTAATTATATCATAATCTTGACTGACATCTGAATTGTTTTAAGAGAAGCTTCATCAGCTCTGGACAAGTTACACCAGTTTTCATTCAGAGTGACTCCATGGAAATATGCTGAAATGCTATAGATTTGTATCTCCTATGTTCTTCCCTTTTATTTTTAAAAGCATATTCTGAATTTGCTTTTAGCTAATACTAAGACAACAGGCATCCTTTATAAGGCTGGTTACAGCATACATTTACCATCCTGAAGGAGTGAGAAGTACCCCCTTCATTTCCTCAAGCATCACATGAATATCAACACAAAGTCTGCTAGTGCTTTTTGAATTACAACTTCCAGAATTGTTGTTTACAACCACTGCATAGGGTTATATACTCCACTATATATATATTTTTTTTTTAAAACCAAGCTGAACTTTGGCTTTGAGGAAGCTCTTGCTCAGAAGCCAATTTGAATGGAGCTTTTCATTATTATTATTTTTTTTAATGGCAATTGTGTGCTTACAGAGAACTACACCATGTAAATCATTTTTATGACTATGCGACCCAACGATGGTTTGAGCTTTTTAAAAACAGTTGTAGAGTGGTTTTAATTACCTTCTGGTGCTTCGAAACAAAAAGTGAAACATACAAACTAAGAACTGAAAAATAACTTTCTGAAAACAGCCTTCATTTCACTTTAGCCTAGCGTTCTAAATGGATTTTCATTTCAGTTAAGATTTAATAAGGTATTATGTGAATTAAACTGCAACTGGTATTTACTTAGCTTTAAAACCTGGGTACTTGTGGGTTTTATTACATACGAACAGATCGGCCTCTAAAAACTTGTTCGTAATAGCTATACATACAGTACAGCAGGTTCTACAGTGAATGTAAAATACACGCAGGGAGTCACACTTACAGGAAGGAGAATTCTGGAAGCCTGGTAGGAACCTTAAAGATGAAAATCAGAGTCCAAATCCATTGTACTTGCTGCTCATGCCACGAAGTCAACGTTTGAGCCATTTTAAAGGCTGCCATATTCATGGTGAAGGCCAAAGCACAAGAGTGCTTCAGCCCCAAGCACTCAGATCTGCTCAAGGATTATCCCGTTACATGGCATTACCTATTAATTACTAAAATCAGCAGCAGCATTCCAGCAGCTCCGCCATCTTAGGTTGGTAGCCCTGCATGTGGCAGGGGGTTGGAGATTCATGATCCTTGAGGTCCCTTCCAACCCTGGCCATTCTGTGATTCTGTGATCTTATCCTGCCACCCCCAGCCCATCAGGGCCAGCAGTCGCTGCTCCTCATAGCCCCACCTCCACAGCTTGGAGACCTTCTGTTTTTAAGCATTTCACTTAAGACCAGGTTTAGAGCCCAGTTACAGACTTGCACTGGCAGAAATATAGGGTGGAATAGAACATACCACAGATTAAAATGATTTTCTTTAATTGCATGTAATTCATTCTAATTCACATGCTAGATCTGATCACAGACAGACAAACTTAAAGAGCCTATTATTTATGTGGTATAACAAATATTTATAAGAGGAACCGTGAAAGCTCTAGTTCCAGTCATATATACATTTGCCTCAAGAGGAAGAAATCAAAACAAACAGGGTTCAATCATCTTCTTGCATTAAGATGAAAAAAATGCCAGGGAATGAGCACCTAAGGCACAGGCTTCTTCGCTAAACTCATTTTTCTGCTCTTTCCTTATCAGATCCAATGACCTAGAGAGAGTCACTTCCATCTGAGTTTCCTCAGGGCTTCGCAAACACATCTGTTTTCTCTACATGAGATTACAGGAGAGAATCTATACATTAAGTGATAAAAATATTCTACTTCTCAGCAGACTACTGAGTTTAAGTTACACACCATGAGCTGAAGTGAGGCTTTGGAGGCTTTGGCCCCTCCAATCCTGTGCCAACTCAGGAAACCAAGCCCAGATTATTTCTACCCAGAAGAGGAGAGAAATTGCTGTGGTAGCTTTGTATCTTTCAGGCTGTCCAGAGATGCTGTGGACGCCCCATCCCTGGAGGTGCTCAAGGCCAGGCTGGATGGGCCCCGGGCAACCCGTACTGGTGCCTGATCTAGTGGGTTGGTAACCCTGCCCACAGCAGGGAGTTGGAACTGAATGATCTCTGAGGTTTCTTTCAAGCCATTCTATGATTCCGTATCTGATGGAGAGAGACAGGGTTCTTGAGAGGAGACCTGAGTCCTGGTATTAGCAGTAAGCTAGACATGTCTATCTCATTCCCTGTGGTTCAGGGCTATTACTATAAAAATGTACATGTGAACGTATCAGGTGCACTGAACATGGTCAAGGATATCATACCACTAAATACTAAAAAAGGTTGTTTTTTTTTTAACATCCAGGTTCTTGCTACTCAGACTCTTAATTAGGTATTTACCTGATACACTCAGATCTGGGTAAGAAAAGTCCATTTTTTAAATTAGCTTCTCTTGTATAAACTCGGAGATGCAGAGGCAGCTGTAAACAGCATGATAAAGGGGGCAAAGGGTTCCCTGTGCTGAAGGATATTAACGACTTGTTGCTTGCAAATAACCTTTTCTCCAGAGACCTCTCTATGCTCTGCATATTGTCTCTGCAAAGCAAAGTGGAAGCTTTATTAAGAATGGAGTTACAAATAAGGTCAAATTCCTTTAGGAGCTCCTCAGACTTCCCAAGGCATTCAAAGGAGAGGTCCAAATGTTTTCAGGGGGTTTCCCATTATGCTCAGAGGCACAAGTTTCAGTGTGTTTCCAGTTAAAAGGGGATCCTGGCAGTTTTCCTCTTTAACATGACAGGGATAGGATGGAGTCCTTCACAAAAACTTTCTCTTCTCAGATGCTAAGCACGGTCATATAGACATAAGACAGCACATGTTTGACAGGGAAATGGAGTGCTAAGTCTGACTGGGGACTCCACACTACCCAAAAGCAGCAGAAGGACGGCTGGGTGTCCAGGTGTTAAAGGGCTATAATGCATTGACAAACCTCACACTCCTCCCAGTGTGCACCCAAAATGTTGCGTGTCTCTGCAGAACCCAAGAAATTCACCATTAGCAGGCTTTACTGCTCAGCACTCCTATAGTACAAGGTCTTTTTCAAGGCAGAGCAAATTAAATGATTTATTCTGTTACCTCATGGCAATAGTACCCTGATCTGTTAGGACAACTCTCCTCCTCATCCCTCAGTGTTTTAAAAGTCTCATCTGTAGATGATGAAAATTGCTAAATTCAACCCAAACGTACATTTTATTCACAAAAGCAATGGATGGAATAACATTTTCTGAGCTGCTTTTCATCAGGAGAGGATGATCTCTCTCCCCACCTCTGGGGCACCGACAAGTTCTTCACTCGTCAGTAGCTCATACTACCTGAATAAACTAATGGCTGCAGACTTTTCCAGGACCTACATCCCACGAAAAGGCCCTCTGCCAAGGCTCTGGCATGACACAAATCATAATTCCAGTGAAACTGAAACAGAGCAAATCTTTCGCGTGCAGAACGTAGCTGGGTTCTGCCTTATGGGAAGTGGTGCTGCTGTAAAGTCTGACTCACAGCCATGTTTGTGAGATCAGCTCCTTGCTAGTGTTTGAGATCAAAGGCTGTCACAGAGCAGCCCTCTCCATATCGCAGGGCTGTGGAAACGTGCGGAGAAGTGTTCCCTAGCTAGAGAAAGCTTGTCATGGTGCTTTTACCAGTTCCTGAAGGAACAGTTGCCTTCTGGGCTAGATAAGCTCATGGCAGGAGTGCAAGTTCTGAAGCAGTTTGGGGGACTTTGCACACAGATCCCAGAATTGCTGGTGGCAGCTGGGAATACAGCCCCCTCACTTCAGTACTGTGAATGGATGCATGCCTGTTACTTCTTCAGTATGCCGTGGGCAAGCATAGTGCAAATATGCTTTTTGCTGATTTGGGTTACAGACGGATCCTACACTGTCTTCTCCTGTGGGGCCAACAGTGGAATCATAACCACAGCCACCTTCCCCTTCCTTGCATAACTAGAGCTCTGGCCCATTGGGTCACCTCCCACAAAACCTTGTTTCCTTGGCAAGTACCACACTTAGTAGGGTGTCTGTGCAGCTCTGCTTCATGCCTTGCAGTTTGTTCCTTTAACTACAGCTTTGCTCCACTGCCTCCCACCCCACTTTCTTGTGCCATACACCCCACTCTCAGTCTGGCCAAGTTTCAGGACATTGCACTTAGAAGAGGAAAACTTTACCCTGCGTGTCTTTGATTCAAAATGAAGAGTTTCGCTTCACGCTGACATACAAGAGCAAATCCCAGCGTTAGCACTTTGTCACCAATACGTATCTTTTTCTGCACTCTCAGGAAGGAAAAAGGAGCAGTGTGCTCAGGTGTGCTCTAGAAACCCATCCAATTTTGCTGACTTGGCAAGTTGTCATCCAGCAGTCAAACCACCACTGCACTGGTCTGCCTGCTTCGGCCATCCTGTCAAACTTAATAGCTTCTACTCCAACTAGGGGACAAAAGGAGTGCATCCAAAGGCACGTGTTGCCTCCAAAGATGGGAGATTAAAGAACAGGGACTTTTCTACCATGCATCCAAAACATAGGACTGTGTAGGAGACCCTGAACTACTCCACCATGCTGCAAGTGCTGAGGTTTTTCCAGTTACACAGCCAAGGCACTCTCCATGCAGCACAAATTAATTGACAAGCCTGGTTCTACCACTCATCTACTGACACCCATCACCTGCATATCATGTTTCCAAGCATGGTTCCATTTGAACAACATTTAACTCCTTAAGGGCACAGGATCAGCAGCCGTGAAACCAAAGATCTCCAGGTACAGTTGAACAGACACCAGCACAGACCCCAGCAGCCCCTTAAGCTACTTTTGCAGCCCCTTCTGAAGCCCTTCCCTCTCTAGAGGCAATTCTTTAGCGAAAGTGGTTAGCCCCCTTTCAGTTCTGCAGAAAGTGGTGAAGAATGCCAGCCACCTGGTTTTGCACTGAGGACATACGCTCTGACACAGCCTAAAATGCTCAAACTCATTTCACGTTGGCTCAAGAACAGAAAGTTTTAGTGAATGTTCTGAAGTTTATGAATCTTCAACACATGAATGTAAGAAACTACGACAGCCTGAGTAAAGAATCTGTTCAGAGGTACCCCGAGCTGACTGTAACGTGATTCAACTTAACAGCTTGCTTTTTGAATTTTTACCCCTTGCTTTAATGCGAATAAAATTTTAAATACAATGTCAAGGCTTGACTTAGCTGTAGACTGTCCGTGACACCTACCAATAACATACCTCTCCATGGTATAGATAGAGGGTATGGAGTACCAGGAAGGCAAACAGTTGAGTAAGGAATTCAAGGAGCACCGTGAAGTCTGATGAATCTGCCAAAAGCCTGCAGCTTCCTAACTTGGCCATGGCTTCTACCTTCAGTACCTCAGTTAGGCACTTATGATGCAGCTCACCACTGGCTAAGGAAGCTCCACACATCAGGAGCACAACAGTGACAGGCTGCATGTGCCAGTTCTGCCTTTCCTATCCAGGCTCCCTGCCAGCACTGTGAGATGACAGTAAATGAGATAAACCTGCTCAGACTCCCAGAATAGTGTGCTCCATAAAGCCATTCTTACCAATCATGTGCATCCCTAGGTTTTGGTACGGGCACTCCAGGCTGCCTCCCCGTGTCCTTCCAAAGATAGCAGAGTAAATGGCTATCACCATGCTCTTCTTACAGCTTAGCCGCAGCTTGTCATCTTCACAGGCTACTTTACTCTTGTACTCATCTAGAAGAAAACAAACAATTACTCAGCTGATACAGAGGCAAGCATCCGGCAGCCTCATCACTTCTCCATGGTGTGAGTTTGTCAGAGGCAGTAGTGACCGGGCATCTGTCCAGAGGTGCACATCAGCTGCCAGAAGCCCAGCTTTATAACTGCATTTGCTAGAGTAGCAGTGATCACTTGCATTACCAGAACACTTAATGAACACTGTTCAACCCAGCCCATGTGAATTCCAATGAATAGGTGGACACGTGCATGAAGTATGGCAACTGAGAGATTTCTCCTAGGGATATTAGAAGTCTGTGGCAGGGGAAGGCGAAGGCACATCTTTAGACACATTTCTCATCAGCCCTTCATGTGCCAAATTTTCGTTCCATATTCTGCCCCTCAAATCCTTGAAATAGACAGTCCAAAGCCACAAAATATACTGTCGCTTTTCTAAGACCGCTGCACACAGAAGAACTCAGTTTACATCTGCCATAACGACTAAGCAATTATTTCACAAGAAATCTCATCATTCCCTTCTCTTTTCTATTATCTGTATTATGGGAACCCCTAGAGGTCCCAACCTAGAACAGGCCCTCCCCAAGCATGTCTGCTAAAACACCACAGAAGATAACACTAATCTGAAGAGCTGAGTCTTAATAGCTAGACATCTATAAGCATGCAAGATAGAGAGAAAGAAAACCAATATGCATGCTTCAGATCAAAACAGCTGATCCCAACCTCCCCAGTCTCAGCAGAGTGACTTACTTTCCACTTGACTGCATTATTTACCTTTAGAAATGTAGTCACAACAGGTCAAAGACTACTCTCCAGCCCCAAAGCCAACTGATATAATTCAGTTGGCATTCACACAGCTGAACTCCTTTCTTCCCTACTGCAAGGTGTTGCATCTGAATGACTTAATGGGAAGTCATTCCCATTACTTATGTCCCTGATCCACAGTAACTTCCAAAGCATAATCAGTCATCATCTTAATGCTGCTGACTGCTCCAGATCAAAGCCGTGCCACAGAGCATGCTAACAACTAAAGAGTGTAAATCATCATCAGCCAGCGCCAGCAACTGTCCCAGGCCCTGTGTATAGTACAGACATGATAGTTGTCCCTATGCGTGATATCACAAATAGATATATCTATATATACAGATAGACAAAGACTTCTGCTAAGTCCATATTTATAAAACATAATAAATAAGAACACAAGATATTTTCATTACAGTTTAATACTTAATATTTAGTTAATTTAATGCACATCTCAAATACTGTGTCCAGTTCTGGGCTGCCAGTTCAAAAAAGACAGGAATCTCCTAGAAACAGTCCAGCACAAGGTGACAAAGATGATGAAGGGCCTGGGGCATCTCCCATATGTGGAAAGGCTGAGAGACGGGATTGTTCAGCCTGGAGAAGAGAAGGCTGAGAGGAGACCTCATCGTTGTCTCATCCACACCTAAAGTGTGGGAGCAAAGTCAATAGGGATGGACTCTTTTCAGTGGTGAGCAAACAGTAGGATGAGGGGCAATGGGCAGAACTTGGAACACAGGAAGTTCCATACTAATGCAAGGAACAACTTCTTCACCATCAGAGTGACAGCACTGGAACAGGCTGCCCAGAATGGTTATGGAGTCTCCTTCTATGGAGATATTCGAGACCCTCCTGGACACCGTCCTGAGCAACCTGCTGTAGGGAAGGAACCTGCTTTGCAGGGGGTTGGACTTGATGATCTCTTGAGGTCCCTTCCAATCCCTGCAATTCCATGATTATGTGACTTAAGTCTTTTTGCATCATGGGAGACGTGACATAATTCAACAGTTTTTACTGTACTGCAACTACTGGCCCAGGAATCATTTATCCCTAATGGGAGCTAGACAGAAATGCTCCACGAAAGTTGAATCACAGATGAATTCAGGTTGGAAGGCTTCTTGGAACACAATCTGGTTCAACCCCTGCTAACAGTAGGATCAGTTTTTTTCAGAAGAAACTACATGAAGGAAACACATTACACCAAAACACACACGTACTGATTGAAAAGAAGTGTCCAAGTGACTCTCCATGCTCAACATGGAAATTCCAACTCAAAGCTAAAAAACAGCCCCTTCAAAATATCCTATTACCTGACAATCAGAGCAACCACCCAGAGAGTAGAAGCTGTGGCCCAGACCCTCACAGACCAGATGACAAACTTAAACCCACACACCAGTTATTTGGGTATCTCATCTTCCTTCTTCCCCTCCAGCTTCATATAAAAATCTCTGAAAAATTCCATCTTTCATGCCACCACCAGAAAACTTTCAGACATCCGAAATATGTATGGAGCAGGGAAACACCTTCTTGTCCAGCTCTCTTCCCTGTAGATGAAGGCAGAATTAAGATGTAACTCATTCATGGGAGAATCCGACTGTTAAAAGAACATACTCAGCAATACCTGCAGTGCTCAACCCATGGCCAGCTCTGCATGCAGAACAGACTGGAGGCAGCAGCAGAAGCTCTTTTTAACATCAAAGTATGCAGAGAGAGAGGATACCTCACACTGCTCTAATGAACCAGTCCGCCCATACTTTCTGTGTGGGTATTGCAGTCATTACCACCATTACCTGCATGGCACACTGAATATACTGAGTGGTTATCTTCATCTCTAGTTTGTTTGATTTTTAAATAAGACTTCTGTTTCTTCTGGGATGGAAATGGGATCAGCTTTAAATTTGGTTACACAGTGTTAACACCTAACAGTGTATAACAGATATTAATAAACTTAAAAAACAATAGTTTCAAGCTAAAAGCACTAGGGCATTAAACTGTGCAATAGGGCAAGCTATACATAGTTGCAGCAGTACTACAGAAAGAGAAAACACTCCTGACTGGCTGAAATATGAAACAGTAGATCGACTTAAGAAAAAGTTGCCAGTATGCCTAAAGAACAAGTGCTAGGGTCCCCTGCAAAGCTCTTGTTTCTTAGAGGGCAGTAACTCAATTTCCTCTTCTGATTTATTACTAGCTACCACTCCCAATTAACAAATGTAACTGATTGCTTAACTACATGTCCTGAGGTCTCATTTAAGGCCCTTAGAACCCTAATAAGTTCTGTTGATTGTTCAAAGTTAGAGCTTGTGATTTGGAAACTTCACTGGGATTGGATGCAGTGAGTATTGTATCTTCTCCAGATGCCATTCACACCTCTGCTGAGAGTCAGTCCAGGAGCTGAGAAAATCAACAATAAAGCACGTTTTCAGTTCTTACTCTCAGAGCAGCTCTGGGAAATTACATTCAGAGCTGGTGGGGGAAACTGTCTGATGAGTGACTCACAGTACTAAACCAGGGCAATGAAGCTGACTACGCACTCCTTGGGATCTGGCACAGGGCGACGTGCTGCTGACATGCTGCACTGTGGTGCAGGAGGGCTACGCCATCTGCAACAGATGTCACCTCCTCAGAGCCACTGAATTCTGCCATAAGAAAGTCTGCTGGAGCTGCTGCTTACCAAGGACACCAATACTCGGCTACGGCCAAGGCAGGGCTTATCAAGAGCGCAGATCCCTGAGCTGTCACAGATTAAAATGCAACTTTTTTGAAAGGAAGGACTAAAAAAGAACAAATACAGATGAAGCACACAGTATTACTTCAGACTCCTTAAAATTTCCCATGAGTTTGATCATTGGAGAACAGGTTCTCTCTGTGTTTCTGGGCAACCTGACAGAAGTCTACATAAACAAACAGAAAGTGATGTTACGTAGGACATAAAACCCCTGGAAGTATTTTCTGTTTCATAGCTCTGCCACCTCCATCTTAGCCAGGATGAACTAAAGCCAGTTGTCTTACATCCAGACAGTGATGGCTCCCAGGCATCGGGTAATTTTAAGGGCTGTGACTGATGTGAAAAACAATACAGAGCAAAGCATCATCCATATATTTACTGGTACTTCAACCCATAATAGCATTATATAAATATTGAAAAGAACTGAAGCAGCGTAAGTGACTAGAAATGAATCTGCATTCTTCTCTCTCGTTCTCTCAAGTAGAACTGGCCTCCTACAGATCAGTCACAATCTGGCCCTAACCCTGATCTAACTGTTACAGTCTGGATATAATTCAGTCCAAATACAAACATTTGTATTAGTGGGCTTCATGTTTCACCCTGAAAAATTAAACACATTTAAATGGCCTAGGAAAGGTGGCAGTGATATTCAGCAAATGTTTACTCAACTCTAATCCCCATGCAGTCACTTGTAGGGCAAGAGAGATTTATCACGATTAAGATATTTACTAAGGATAATATCCCTTCTATTACTGCCTGTTTTCAGATACACTGACTTAAACATAATTCAACAGAGAGAAACCAAGGAGGGAACAGCTGCAGGCTTTTCTAGACACATTTTAGAGGCCAATATACGGCATTATGATAACAAAGCTAGAACAATTGAAGAGAAATAATCATAAATGTTTCTAATGGAAAAAACGGCTCTCTCAAATAGCAATGTAAACAAGAACCATTGTGATAATAGAATGCATATGAGAATATATGAGAATACCAAAATATTGACCTGCAGTAAATCAAATCAGTGCCTTAAGGACATTTTCACCTACGGCCCATGAATATTTTCTGAATGACCACAATTGAGAAACTCAAAATGTAACTCAACTGGCTAAGGCTCCAAAGAGCTTCAGAGATAAAAGCTCTTACAAAGATTGTACATCTAACAAGGCGTTGGAAGCCTTAATGCCAGAGGTCTACTTTGTCTAAAACTGTTTTTAAACAGAACTAGCAGTAGAAAAAAAATGAAATTTTGCTAATTAAAATATGCATGGTTCACATAATCAGTGCATAAAAGTTGACCTATTTCCCGGATCAAAGAGCTGGAAAGACATGGAAAGAGGAATCTGCCTTCCTCAGAAAGCCCTGAAGGATTTAAATCTCGGAAGCAGGGATCTGAACAAAGAGGTTATGTAGGAAATGTAGCTGGTCTCACCTACAGTAGGTGTGGCCTGGAGAAGGACGCAGCCCCACAGGAGCAGCCTGTAGAGAGGAGCCCACGGTGCAGCAGGAGGGCCGGGGGAGCTGCTGCCGTGGGGACAGGGCTGGAGCAGGGCCTGAAGGGGGACCTGTGGTACCGAGCTGTGCTGGGCACTGCCTGGAGGGCTGCAGCTGTGGGATGCCCAGGTGGGATGAGGAGGGGAAGGGCGGTGTGCCGAGAGACCATGGAGGAGAGGCAGAGACTAAATGTTATGGGATGACTGCAGTCCCCATTCCCCTGTGCTGCAAGGGAGGTGTGAGGTAAAAGAAGGTTTTTACTTTGCTATCAGTAGACAATAAATTACACTAATCTCCCTTACACTGAATCCTTTGTGCCCATGACAGCAATTGGGTCAAATTTGCTTGTCCTTATCTCAACCTGTACGTGTTTTTCACTATATTTTCTCCTCCTGTTCCATTGAGGAGGAGTGAGAGAACAACATGGTGAAGCTGTGCTGCCCACCAGCATGAAATCACCACGGATGGTAATTTGCGTGATCTGCTTTTTTCATGATGTAGAACTACTCCACCAACACTACTTTAATTCTTTAATTGTGTTTAACCCTTTGGTAGCAGATAGAATTGGTCTATAAAAAGGGGCATAAAGGCTACTCTCTTCCTCACAGAGCCACTATCTCCACAAGAACAGCGCTAAAGACAGCACACATCCAAAGCACTCCATCACTCTTCCTGCACCTATCAGATACTGATTAGTTTTGAAGTCAAAAACTTGAAATACACAGTTGTAACACTGTAATGAGATGGAAGATGAGATGAAAGGGAGATAGAAAGCAGCAGTGACAACAGAGTAGCAAGGCCCTAGACTGCAGCAAGCAAGGACTTGCTTGAATGCATCAGCAGCAGGCACAGAAGCAAAAGAAAGAGGCTGCTTACCTTCAGGAGGCCTCAAGCATGCAGGGATCTCCAGAGGGACCCCCTCACCTCACTGCCAGCTCTTAAATGAGAGCTGGGAAGGGTGGATCCTGTCTCCAGCCCTTCTGGTCACTCAGTACACTGCATGCAGCTGAGCTCCCCTGGGCTGGCCTTGCTTTCCCACCAGGTGCTCCATCACTGCTTCAAGCTGTGCCTTTTAGCATTTCTGCTACAACAGTGGAAAGGGAAGTAGAATAGTACAAATGGAATACATAACAATTTAGTCATAAGTTAAAATTCAGCTTTCACAGAGACTGAAAGTGATCACCTAATTATTATGATTCTGGCAGAAGAAGATATATTGCAGGAGTCATCACACTGCAATTTTTTTTGTGTCAGCCTAATGGAAAAAGCCAACACAAGACCTAGCCATGAAAAGTTGAACTCTTTTCTACGGATGTGATCACTCCAGACCATAATTCATACAGTCACTCAAGTCAGAAGGCCATTCTGGGGACTGTCTAGGCCAACCTCTGTGCTTAACTACTGTAAGTGCTTAAACTACTGTAAGCTAGAGCAAGTTGCTCAGGCCATGTCCAGTCAAGATTTTAATGTCTCTGAGGACTGAGACTTCACAATCTCCTTGGACAACCAGTTCCAGCAATCTTGTTGATCATACAAGAGATGAGCATAGCTAGCATCTGTTAATGTCTCTTCTGGGAGAATTAAAGAGATAAGTGTCCAACACAGGAAAAGTATTAAACACCAGCACAGATAACTAAGGGGCACCCTTGAACTAGAGTGCTTGTGCAACAGAGCAGCCCATGAATTGCTCAGCTTAATATACCCATCCAGTATCCTTCCTCACAGCATGTGATGCTTTTTTTCTGCTTTTACTTTATTGTTTCCTCCAGAACCCAGGGTATACCTTCTGTAAGAAAGAGAGAACTCTGTCACTTTCAATTACAAATGAAGTACCTCATATCTGAGTTCCAGGGCTTCACCTTTATCAGTGTGAATCTGCTACGCATTCATCTCTAGATTTGTATAAATCCATGTCAATCAAGTCAGCCTTCCCTTAGGCGTAAGTAGGTAAAGACCTTTCCAAGACAGCAAAGACCTCTAGAATCCAAGTATGGCGTTTCCTCTGACTCCACCACAAACACGTGAACTGTGGACTGTGTGTGCATTCACTCATTTCAACATCCGTGATCTTTGAGCATAAACAAATAAGAATGCCACAGATTCATACAAAGGAATGCCTTTTAACATCACTTAAATTCAAACTCCCTTTGATAAACTTTTTTTGAAGACGCTGTAATTTAACCTTTAAAAACTGATGTTTACTATCTTTCGTGGCATGGAGAACACTACTTCTGCAAAAGAGAAATTGAAACTGAAACAAGCAACTTGCATGATAGCCCAGAGTTACACTAAGTAAGCAGTTTGCCAACTTAAAAGTACCCTGAAATTTCAAGATTGCAGAATTCTGAAGGTCTGAAACAGTTTTGACAAGATTGCTCTCTGCTAACAACCTTGTCAGATTCCTTTAAAATTACAGGCCTGATGTACCCATTCTATTTGCAGTGTTTAAGAGGAGCCCTTCCCCACTGTTGCTTTCATTGGTCTGAAGCAGTCGTCATTTTATATTCTGCTCTGTAAGTCTGGCACTGTTGCAAATTAACTACTCTGTTCCATCTCCAAAGTAGACTTTAAAGACACCTGGCTGCACTTTCCTGTAGGACAGAATAGTACGATTATCTGAGGAGGAAGAAGAGAGCAGTATCAAAACTTATACACTACACTCTGAGATGAGAGTTAAAGAAAACGTTTGGGAGCAAAGAGCTCATTTTTCATCCCACTTCATCCCATTAATGACTTTGGGCTGATTTTCTGAAGTATGACTGAAAGGCCTAAAGCAATATTAATCATTCTCATTAAGATTTCTCTGACCCAGATCACAGGCTGATGGATCTATGCTCTGTTATTTATAACATTCCTTTATTTACACCTTTTCACAGCTACCGCACTTGCTGCCTGAAGTTTTATTGCTCTTATAAATTTCTTGCGCAGCATTAGCAGTTCTGAACTGATACAGATAAGCAACAGCAAGTTGATGAATACAGGAGGCAAAAGACCTATTTTACTGCCTCAGTGGCTGGGCCGGGAGAATGCGCCACTTTAACAGCCCACACTTCATTGCACTGCTTTGGAAAGGCTAGCCCACCAAAACAGCAATGCAGTGAACAATACAGTGACCTCTTCCTGCCACCAATAAAACTGTCTTATGAAGCAGATTAATGCTTTTCTGAAAAGATTGATAACTGCTGAATTACCAGCCTATCCCAGCACTGAAATTAATCACCAGGCTAAAGGCACCAGGAATATATTCAGATGTGGCTCTGGGCAGCCTGGTCTGGTGGTTGGCGACCCTGCACACAGCAGGGGATGGAAACTGGATGTTCATTGTCCTTTTCAACCCAGGCCATTTTATGATTCTATGATCCCTCTTTGCTCCCATCAGAAATTTCTATAAGAACTCTCTCTTTGCATGGCCCTTCATTCTTGCTCACAGCATCTGCAAATTTTGGCTAGAGAGTGAAAGCATTAAGGACACATAACAAAACCCAGCTTTTCACACAGCATTCACTGAATTCAACAGAAAAGATGTAATCCTTAGTCCAGCAAAACCAGCGGCAGCTCATAGAAGGTTCAGTATTGTAGGAAGGGATCACAGAGAAACTTTAAGGCAAACGAGACGCATTCACTCCCTACATCTTCCTTCCATAGCGTCCCAAAATTCTCAGTTAATCCATTTGAAAAGTGATGCACAGAACCAAAAATTCTCCAACACACGTAAGGTACCCACATGTAAGCCTTCAAATTCACCAGCAACTGGGAATCACCAATGCATAGGATGACTCTACAGCTCTCTGATGGCTGCAGAAGCTCTGGCACAAGTAATGGTATTACTGTGTTTATAAAAGTTTTTAGTTACCATTACCAAAAAAACACACATCCTTACTGAAAGGCCGGCACGTCTGGGACAGCAGCTGCATCACCATCTGATAGAGATTATTACTATGCTATAGAGACCAAACTCAAGTCAACATTTTTATCAGAAGATCTAGTTAGAATTCCTAATTGATCTCCAAATTCATTTGTTTTATAATTACAATTCATGAGTGCTGGTAAGAGAAATCTGAGTATGACTTTGGCAAGAACATCAGAATGAGCATTCCCATGTTTGAAAAACAGTAATTGACAGTTCACACAAATTAACTGTGCTTCTTACATAGAATTAAATCTATGGTGGGGAGAATAACTGCCTGCTCTTTTCAAAACACTCGTCCAGGTCGATTTTCAGCCATAAATCAAAGCTGGCCAGGCCCTGAACTAGAACAAAATGACCTCCTCCACTCCCTTTTCTCCTCTTACCCCCATAAACACTTCTGGCACTTTACCCTTTGCCAACAAATGCAGGCTTCCCAGACACATTTCTCAAAGCCTTGAGAAAGGCTTTCACAAATATGTTCTTGTATTGTCACAGAGGGAATTGAGCTGTAACTGGACTGCAAGTCACAATCCAGGCTTCCTGAATCTTTAAAAGGTTTTAGGCTTTAGAAGAAAGAGCAGCACAGTTTGTATTTACACTTGGCTAAATGATAAAGATTATGGGGAAGCCACTAAGCCCCATTATCACACCCAGGTGCACCATACAGCATTTAAAATGCAATAAAAATAATTATCATTTGGGAAAAAAAAAAACAACAAACCAAGATAGAAATTCTCTCTCCCACAGTCCTGGAAATCATAAGCTAAAATAGCAACTGCCTGGTAGGAAAGAGGGAAATGTCACCAAGAGAATTGCAGGAGGCTACAGCCCAGGTCACTCAGAAGGGGACAGGGCACACAGGACAGCAATGGCAGCAAATAGGGGAAGAAGAGACAAGGGAAAGGCAGAACATGGAGCACTCATTGCCAAAGCCATATAGACAGGGTTGAAGCCTTCTTAGTTATCAACAACACTACCAGTGAATAGCAACTTAAACATCCCAAATAACCCCTCTGCAGAGACAAACATTTATGTCCAGGTTTTGTTCAGGTGCTTTTAAAATAGAAAATGAAAACAAAGAAGCAAAAAGCCAGCATGGGCAAACAGATGCTGCATGAAGGCAGATGGATTGCTTCTCCCACAACAGGAAGAGCAGCAACCAGCCCTGGTGAACTCAGCTATGGTGGCATTGCTGGGATGCAGACAGGTGACATTATTTCCTCAGTGTGACTTGAGCAGCGCCAGAGATTCTGTTTCCTGCCGTGATCAGAATGCTGCCCCTCCAGAGGTCTGCACACAGAGCAAACATTTACTAACTCACAATTACACATCATCTGTCTGCGAAGGGAGGGGGGAGTGAACAAGCACTGAATTGTTTAAATAATATTGGTGAATCCAGATTTCAGTTACAGGGAATTCACGCGAGACCAACTAACTAGTATGTCAGCTCCCTCTGATTCTGTGTTCCTGTAGCCTCCCCAGTAATTATACTTAATGGGCCTTAATCAAATTGGCACAGTACCTGAGAAGTAATTGGATTTGGGTGCAATTTTTTAATGATTCTGAGAGGTACCCTGGAGATTGAAATTCTCAGCGTGTTCAGCTGACACGAGGCCCCAGTGTGCTCTGGGTGTGCATCTCTGGCTGCCACGGCCCTGATAACTTAAATGTGCCAGGTCACAGAATCACAGAATGGCCAGGGTTGGATGGGACCTCAAGGATCGTGAATCTCCAACCCCCTGCCACATGCAGGGCCACCAACCTCCACGTTTAATGCTAAACCAGGTCTCTGGTGCTGAGGCCAGCTGGCACGGAAGAATTCATAGCCACTGTTACAGACTTCCTTACCTTCCAAAACAGGGTGACTACATCCAAACCTTCTATTGGAAATCATCCCTGGCCAGTGCTGAACATCACATTTGGGCCTGGGAGTTGCTCAGGGCAGCACTGGTTGGCTCGCCTTCAGCAGAGCCAGGACCCTGTCTGGAGTTCCCATACGCGGAGCAGCTCCGTGGCACTGCTTGTTTGAGGCTACATTAACGCTTGCACTTGAATAGCTCCAGGTCTCACTGTTGGGAATAACACTGCCCATTCTGCAGCGATCCTTTGGGGATCTTTAGTGAGGCTGCAGGTAGCAGGATGATCTGCTAAAGCTGTCCCAAGTATACATCTGAGCCCTCCAGAGGCAGATGAGTATTGGCTAGATCCCAGAAGCAGCAATTAGATTACTGGGGACAGCACAAGACTTCCCAAACCACACAAGCCATTGTATTTCTCACTACCTCTTGTCAAATAAACACTGTGAAAGCAGACTCCAAGCAGTTACTGCAGCACACCCTATTTACTGCAGCCTCGTAATTTGGAACATCTGGGCTTTCAGTTTCAGCGTGATATACTGATCCATATTTCCTTGAAATTCTGCCTCTGAGAATCAACCTTGCCTTATGAATCAACCCCGCAACACCAGTGAGCACTGAAATCATTAGATTTCAAGGGCACCGTAACGTCCAAGAGACATAACTGCAGTCAGTGGCTGGAAGGCATGGCTACATCTTCTATTATTCTTCAGCAAAGGTGTAAGTAAGCACCACTAACCTCAGTACTGCTTTGTGTTTTAGATAACTGCATCTATATAGGGACCTTTTGAGGCTCGAGTGCAGTTCTAAAAGTGGGAGGGCTTTGGCATCTTTATATTTTTTTAATGTCCTGTGCAAATTCTGTAGGCCTCTTCCCAAAATGCTTCTCATATCTGTATACAGAAAGCTTCATGTTCCTGCTACCTAGGTGGGCACTTAACCAAGGCAGCTACCTTCAGTTGCGCGATCACATCAGGCTCCCTCAATAGGCAAAAACAGACAAAAAAAAGATATCTCTAGAATACAGTTCAGACCTTAAGAGGCTTCTTAATAAAGCACTACTATCATGCCTACTGTTAAAAAGAGACATAGGCCAAAAAATTGCATCTGTCTTCTGCAATCTTCTGGGAGTTTAAATCAGACGCTCTTTCAGGCCCCTTCCAATGTAAGCCATGTTCTGACTCTGACAAAATGATGGATCAAAGCATTGTCAGGCAGTGAGCTGTCACCAGTGACACCAGTGACTGTTACAACTACGGGTGCTCAGACTTTCTGGAGCAGACCAACATTTCATGGGACCACAGCTTTTGGGATCACTTATTAAGCATGAAGGCCTTCCACTGGATTCATCTGTAGCTCAGAAGAAATGAGCAAGGCGTATCACGGTCCTGCACTGTGCGTTCTATGGACCATCTTCATCAGTCTGCTCATTAACATTCTGAGAGTGTTCTGCAGAGTGGAAAGGCTTGGTTACCAGACTCAAGCATTGCTGAGGCTTAGAGTTCTGAATCATCAAAGAAAGGTAGAAAGTGCATTGGTATCTCTATGCAAGGCTGATCCTCGCGTATTTTAAACTTTGTTATTAATGCAGCGGGTTTGATTCAGGTTTGCCCAGTGGCAAAGTGTTGCTGCCAGATTACTATTTTGCCCTGCAAAATGGGAAAACGCCTGAAAAAACTGTCCTGGGGAAATGTTTTTAAGCAACTTCCCCTGCTCTCTTTCTCAGGAAAATCACTTACTCTGTACACACACACGTACTCTTTCTTTTCTAGCATAGCTGTAATTAGCAAAGAATGCCAAGCCATAAATATTTATGCACAGATGGGATCCTGAAGTACTTTCAGAAGTTCAGTCTGGCCTCAATAGTCAGATTTCTCAAGTGAGCTTTCATACAAAACCCCCAGGTTTACGAGGACTTGTCAGAACACCCTGTTAATCACTCCTGCTTCACAGAGATGTGCTTCTCACCTAACGGGGAATGTTCCAATCACTCAGAAAGCCCCACAGTAAATGCAGGTGCTACATTACCAACTTTTCATTTGAATTCCTCATAGGTTCTGCCAGATCTCTTTACTTAGCACAGGTCTCTGCATGCTGAGGCAAAAAGTATTCTCCTCTGCAGCTCAGTTTTTCAATATTTCTTCTGTTGTTTCAAATTTTTTTCTGAAATCAGTTATGTTTTACTTTCCTATGTAAACATCTTTTTTTCCCCCCAGAATTTTGCCGGTGTGATGGTAGCACCATGTCACTAATGTAACCAAAAGGGCTGAAATCTCAAATCCAGGCTAACAACTTACAGGCTGTCAGCGTCTTTCCTCTGGATGAAATCTGGTGGCACAGTTTGGTCACTGCTAGACTCTATCTGCCCCCAGGATGATGTGTCTGCTGCCAGAGCACCCGAGGGGACAGTGTCCACATCATGCTGACTGCTCTAGCAGGGCCAGGAATTGGCCAAGGTGTCAGCTGTCCCTGTCTAAAACCACACTGACCTCACTGCACTGCAGCAGGCATGATTGCTCTCCTAGTACCCCCTGGCCTCATTTAATTTAAACACAGCTAATGAGAAAAACAAAGAAAAGGTTAATATTTTCGAGCCTGATCTGGAAGCAATTAAAAGCTAGATTATGATATGGCATGGTGAGTGTGGCACTGACTTATGGCCCTAACTGCTCACTTTAGGCACCTGAATCCAAAATCTTCATCCACTCAGGCTGTCCCTATGCTGCTGTGGGCAGAAATAGAGGGGATGAGTCCCACTAGCTTAGAGAAGATCGTAGAGTCACAGAATGGTTTGGGTTGGATGGGACCTCCAAGTCTATCCAATCTAACACCTGCTGTGGGCTGGCTGCCCCTCACCACATCAGGCTGTCCAGGTGTTCCATGGCCTTGGGTACCTTCAGGGATGAGGTATCTACAGCTTGTCTGGGCAGCAGTGACCGAGTCTGGAACCAGATAGGAGCTGCAGCAGCCCCTTCATTGCCAGCAGTATTGCAGGGCAGCATGAGCTAAGTCTTGGCAAAAGACCTCCACTGGCACCTGCAAAAACAATCTTCACTGCAGGCTGCTGGGAAGAGAGGAAGAGAGAGCAGCAGCAAGAGCAATGCAGCAAATGAGGGGGAGAGGGGAAATGCTCTGCACCCAGGCATTATGTTACACTGAAAATAAAGGTGGAAGGGAACAAAAAGTACCAGAAGTTCTTGCTGGCAAGGACTAAGCACAAAATAGTTTTTGTCTCACCAGGAAAAAAGCAGATCTGATGGAGAGATACTCACTTGGCCTGCACTTATACCACACGAGGAGGTATTTGGCTGTTTCAGGGCACGGATCTACGCCAAACAGCCGGCTGCTGACAAGGAACCGGCAGCTCCGTCTGTCCTGGCACTCATCCAGCATCTTCTGCAGCAGGGGATGCACAAACATGGAACAGAAAACGAAAGCACTTCAGTACCTCCCTAAGGAACCATCAAATACAGGCAAGTTGAAGGACAGACAGCACGGCAGTTCCTGCCTCCTTAGCCACCCCAGCAATGACTGTATGACCAGCTGAAAGCAATGGGTGCTGATGGAGCTACGCAGCGAAGCAGATAACTAAAATTTGCACTATTTCAGTGAGCACGTTTTCCTTTCATGCATGCAAAGAGAATGCATTAGACTGCTGGCAGAGACTTTGGAAGACTCATACAGTTTAATCATAGCATCAGGCAGCACCGGCAGTGTGTCCCAGGAAAAGCAATGTGGAGGAGATGGATCAGCCCTGACTGTTAACAGCAGCCCCAAACACTGCCCACACCATTCTGCTTCAGCTTCCTCTGCAGATTCAGTTTCAACCACAGGTTTCAGAAAAGCTCTCTTACTGGTAAGGGAACGTTTTGGCAATAGCTGGTGCTCCAATAATTAGTCCTTGTGGTGGGAATGCTGATACTTCAGTAAGTTGTCTAAGCACACTCTCTTCCCTGTGACTTTCACTTTCCTTTTAGCTAAACTCACCATGGGTCTGTGAGTCACAGGGTCCTCCTACCACTGATATTTTGGGCCTTATCTCCATTTTTTCACACTACTTTTCCTCCAACACTGGCTTCCCACCTCCCCATTCATAACACTCACAAAACTGTCTCAGAATCCACAGGGACGAGGCATTCTGTCTCCTGCTAGAAGTAACTTCATTAAGGAAGATTAATGATTTTTTTTTTCTAACCATATGATTCTTCAGAGCAGAAGTGGGGCAGAGGGAATATTATTAAGTGGAGCAGTAATTACATTTTAAATCCAGCTGGATGGCTTAGATATCCTCCTTTAGAGCCCCTAAAGCACCAACACTAACATAATGTTTGTCTGACACACATGAACCTGTGTCAAAGCGTTTCGAGACCGCAGAGCGAGGCAATCCCACAACCTTGCTCAGCCTCTGCCATTCAGAGCTATGAATTCCAGTCTCAAAACAATTAATTTCCTCTTGCAAGGAGTTGCTAGAAAATCTTCTCCCAGAAGCTCTCCCAGGTTCCCCTCAATTTCATTTTCTTGTACCTACCCTGATATTGGACTTTCCCACAATCTCATCTCTATGCTATTACCTAAAGGCCACAGCATGCCTCCTAAACCCATTTTGTCTCTGCCTCAACGGTTCTCTATTTTTGAGCTCTCCCTGAACATAGTATCTATTATCTTCAGCATTATAACTCTGAACATCATCCTTTAAACAACAGCAATTTCTGCTCCAGTTTCTGTTCAGTCTGGGAGCACCTCACTGACAGTTGCTCACAGCTTCCTAAAGTCTTCACCTTTCAGGCTCCTACATGCAAGAATTTGTGCCTACACAATCTTTGTTTTAAACTTTAATCCATGACTATTCAAGCCTTTTCTAGAGAACAGAAAGCACGTGCTGCTGTTGTTTTGCACTCATGAAGGTAATAAAACGCAGGCATCTCATCTCAAAAAACAGGGCTTAGGATGGAAAGGATTAAAGGTGAACAGTATGAAAGGGCCCGCAAGCACTACCCCTAGCTTGACCAGTATGTCAAAATGCACAGAAACAGCATATTCCTTTTTCTGGACTCCCAGGGTTAACAGCTAACTAAGCATATGAAATTTAATTTAATGCAAAGTCCAAAGAATTGCAAAGGAATTCACCTCTATGCAGATACCTCTTTTGATCTCACAAGGCAAGGAACAGCTGGAACAACTCTTGAGAGCTTCATACATGGTAAGAGACCTTCTCCAAATCATAGTGGACCTGAAAAGATTTTCTACTACTGCTCAACCATGACTTTACACCTACACAGTGCCACAGATATGCAGCTAAGGGAAAGAAGGAACACCGTGAAAGTTTTCTTTCCCACAAGGGAGTTTTGTCTCCTCAAAGGCAGCACTCTGCTTTTTGGTCAGCAAACCTTTCCATACCACAACGGGTAGAATTTTCACCACTGCTTATTAGGGGCTTGGTGTTGTGCAATAGGTGCCACTAAAACCAGTGGGAAAAGCACAGTGGCTTTAGAGACCAACAAGAAGCTGCTTTGGAAGTTTTTGCTTCAACAAGCAACACATGTTCATCTGTCCTTAGCTGCAGAACCAAGAACAAAGGTGATTGCTTCACAACCTCAGGCTCCACAAATTGCCACTTCAGAACCACAGAATCATAATGTAGGTCAGAAAACTTTGTCTTGCCCTGCTCTGATCTGTGGTAACTCTTACTCAATATTTCCCATGTAAGAGGAACATCCTGAGCTTCTTTTCAGTGGTACTGAGCGTAACAGCCCTAAGGAGAAATTTATACCTAAATGAAGGAGCAAAAGTCATCCATGCCATTGTGAGAGGGCAGAAAATGAGAAATGTTATTTAGGCTGAATACACCTTCTATTAATGACTCTTCTGACTGCCTTCATTGTTCATCTACAGTTTCAACTGGATAACTGGATAACTGCCATGATTCTGCAGAGTTACTCTGTAGGGAGTAGAAATCAATATTTCCTTTTCATTCACATAATTCTGATGCACCATCCCCAGGTTCTTGAAAAAAAATTATCAAAAAATCATTAAGATTTCTGACTTCCTGCAGACTGTTTGGGTAAAGCCTTGGATAAAATTAAATATATCCACAAAGTGTAAAATGAAAAATCAGCAAACAAGTTATGCCAGACCTAACATCAATTTAAAACCTGGTAAATACAATTTTCACCTATCCTGATGTGCACAGAAAATGTATTCCCCATTACTATCAGTAGTATGCACAATACTTAAACTCTGCAGTGACCCTACAAAAAACACACCAAGGGTGAAAAGCATATCAGGTCACAGACCAAGACCACAGCTTTCTGTTCTTACTCTTAAAAATTACAATTCTAGGCAAAATCTGAGCTTCAGTGGATGCCAGATCACAGAACGGCCTGGGTTGGAAGGGACCTCAAGGATCACGAAGCTCCAACCCCCCTGTGCCATGCAGGGCCACCAACTGCTGAGTTGATATGTGTAAGTCAGGTTGTTTTATTTCATGCAAGGTAAGAGGATTTCAGATTTGCTCTCCAGGATCACAGGAATTGTTCCACATTTCACAGCAGCCCAGGCTGCCCAGGGCCCCATCCAACCTGGCCTCCAACACCTCCAGGGATGGACGGGGCATCACAGCCTCTCTGGGCAGCTGTTCCAGCACCTCACCACTCTCACAGCACACAACTTCCAACTGACATCCAACTGACATCCAACCTCCATCCGCCCTCCCTCAACTCCAAACCATTTCCCTTGTCCTGCTGCCATCTCCCCTTTCCAAGAGCTGACTCCCCTCCTGTCTGCAGGCTCCCTTTAGGTACTGCAGGCTGCAATGAGGTCACCCCGCAGCCTTTTTTTCTCCTGGCTGAACAAGCCCAGCTCCCTCAGCCTGTCTTTGTCGTGGAGGTGCTGCAGCCCCCTGATCATCTCTGTGGCTCCTCTGCACCCTCTCCAACAGCTCCCTGTCTTTCTTGTACTGAAGCCCCCAGCCCTGGACGCAGTGCTGCAGATGGGGCGTCACAAAAGCAGAGCAGAGGGGGACCTCACCTCCCTGTCCCTGCTGGCCACCCCTCTGCTGATGGAGCCCAGGGCACCATTTGATTCCCAAGCTGCATGAGCACACTGCTGGCTCATGCTCAGTTTTTCACACCCAAGACCCCCAGGTCCTTCTCTGCAGGGCTAAATGCAAACATTTCTGAATTTGGAGATGATCAGCTAGACTGACCCCAGGAAGGCTGTGAGTTTTCTTGATGCTGTGAGAGTATCCTAAACTCACAAGCATTTGATGAATGGCTGAAAAATTCAGGCATTCTATTCTTTTCTCTCTGTCATTTGTAAAGATAGAAATACACAATCAGAAAAAAAAATATGCCCATGAGCAAAATGAATTTGCATAGAAATAGTTTTAGAAACACAAAATGGCTCCCAACCTGTACACATAATGAGCTGTTTATGCTAAAGTCAGCTAGCAGACTCCTGAGTAACACAAAATGAAGTCATGTAGGATACATTATGTAAAAAAAAAAAAAAAAGTCACTCCAACAAAAGAAGGTGGAGGAGAAATTCCTGTCTGGCATGAAAGAGGAGGGAGGACACTTCAATTGTGTTGTGCCATTTTATAATAGTTTTTCATTGGTAAATCAAGCCTGAGGGCTGACAGCCAGTGATCAGGAGGGAAGCTGTAGCTGCTTAAAGCCGTTCCATTCCGAGGTCCATGACTGAGCTAAGAGGCTGCAAGATTTGGAGGAGATAACAGAGAAAGAAATGTGAACTCAAGTAAAACAAACACTAATCTAATCCCTGTGATTTACGCCCTGGATTAATCTCACTGCAGTGACCCAGGTCCTAAAGCAAGGGCAGTCTCAAGATCAAAACCATGTCTTGGAAGAGGACACTACAGGTGAAACACATTTCTTGTGCTCGTTTTGCTGAGCTTGTTAGCATAGTAATTGCTTGTGGTCATTAGTTATCAACTGTTTAATCTGGAACTGAATGGGAGCTCTGAAACAAGGCTGTCCTCAGCTACTCCCAAGGATGCACTCATTTTTATTTTATCTCTTCAAATCGCTCTTGAAGAAATACTTCTGCTCATGCTTAAAATAGACCACAACTGAGCTTAATACCCAAGGTAATTAAATTTATCTTAGCTCTTAGTACCTTGCAGTAGCTCATAGATTTAAAACATTCGGGGTGAAACCCTAAACCAAGAAGCCAATGATGATATTCCATGGGAGCTGGGATTCTGACATACAACTTCTCTCTGCGCAGCCTCTGTCATCAAAGGAACATAAGGATGACTTCAGGTCACATCAGTTCAGGCATGAAATTGCACAGAGGAACCCCGCTAAATGATTTCCAAATTGTATGCTGCAGAAGATAAGAATTCAGGGTGTGAGCTTACGAATGGATCAGAGCTGTGTGCCAGATGAAGATGGGCACAAGTTGGTACTAAGAATTTTACACAAGAAGATAACAATAATTAAAATATAATCAATCATTTCTAGGTCACACTCAGCCCAAGCACTGCCACTGTGGTAGAATTAAACCAAGACATAGATTGGTATTCTTCCATGAGCTTTGCAATGAGAAGTAAATAGAACAAACAAGGCAGCATTAATTCTCTCCATGCTGACACACAGCACAATGGCTTCATAATGGCTTTATGTCACGTTTTATTTGAATTTTAACACTCTTTTATATATCTCAGATTGTTAGTGTTACCCTAACACACTGTAGACTTAATACTTTAATGCTGCAATCTTATTTAGAGAGCCTTCTGCCAGTTATGTATATTACTGGATGTTGTGTTGAGGGACATGGTTTAGTGGGAGCTATTGGGAATAGGTGAACGGTTGGACTGGATGATCTCTTAGGTCTTTTCCAACCTTGGTGATTCTATGATTCTATGATTCTATGATTCTATGTGCAGATTGCACGTTAACGCAGCAAGAAGATATTTGAAGGATCAGCAACAGGGAAGGAAAGAGTACAGGAGGAACTGGACTGTGTACTGCTGAGATGCAGGTCACTTGTCTACGGTATTATCAAGAAACCTTCCCAGTCTGCTCCTCAGGAAAGTAATTCAGTTTTGCCCAAAGCGCCGTATCCAAACTGCTCATTAAATTAAGAAGAGCACAGAGGCCCTGGATTTGACCACTGATCTATGGCATGTTTTAGTGCTCCACTAGCTCGCCCTTATTACTCCCCCACGGACTTTCTGATGCTCACCATGGAGTTAGCAGAAGGAAACTATACCCACATAACTGGTGACATACACCAACAAACCAGACTGAAAAATAGCTGAAAATTGGGCGTGCATGAGCTCTGCTATGGAAGTAAATTCCAGCAAGGTGAGTAGTGCAGGCAGCAGTGGTACTAAAATGCTAGAAAACAGCACCAAGATTTTCCAGAGCTCCTCTGCAAGAACCTTAAAAGAGCCCGGAGACAGCAATGTGCAAAGAACTGCACTATGTTCAGTAACTAGAGCTAGTACAAAACGCACTACTGCCTAATTAACCATTACCTGCATTTCCTAACAGTGGGAAACCTAATCCGTGTGGAGGGCTGACTTCAAAGGGCAAGGAAGGCTAAGCTAAAGAAATACAAAAGGATACATAACTGAAAGTCATGGGATTAAAGAAAGGGAAAGCGTAAAACAGAGTGGAGAAAAATCACTGAGAGCAAACCATTACACTGTCAAGCAGAGTCTTGGAAGCAGTGACAGAAGCCCCATGACTTGGAAAGTTTAAATTTACAGTAAACAAAGCTTTAGGAGGCTTACAACTCGGGGAGCAGTCCTGCCTCTTCAGGGAGACAGGAGCCTCTGCCTGTCACACCTCTCCTTCCACTGCACTTCAAAATGCTCTGATAAACTATTTCAGCCAAGGAAAGACGTCAAAGATACAATGTAGAGATATCTGTGATCTCTGCATCAAACAGATCTTCAATTTGCAAATCGTTAGCCGGCAGATGATTGCCAGAGCTGTATTTCAGGCAGTGCACAGTGCATGAATGAAGGTGCACAGGTTCCATAGCTTTTTATAGGAGCAGCTTTGGCACTGCAGTAACCTCCTGTGCACCCTCAACTCACTGCTCACGAGCACCTGCAAAACAAACAGCACAGTTTGATGAAGAGTTGCCCAAATTCTGCTCTTGAATTCACTGGAGTCTCTGAAACTTTTCCTGCTCAAATTGTCTGTAAATCCTGGAAATGTGATGTGCAATGTGACAAGCCCTGAGCTCTCCCTGCTGTACTGACCACAGTGTGGTCTGGTGTAAATTCCTTTCTTCCTTTCTGTCATTTTTCCCTCTCTTTCCCTCCGACCATCATCATCTTACAGGTTGTTTGGAGACAAGGAAGGGCTCTTCCTTTGTGTCTTTATAATACCAGTACAGCAGGACCCCAGTTCCTGGTGAGGACACTTGGGGCTGTTACATCAGTGGCACTGTACAACATCCTGAGACTGGGCACGACAAGTAACCACTACCCTTCCCAAAAAGTCGCAGTAATTGAATCATTTTCTTCTCCTTTCTATTTTACTTTACCACACTACTAAGCCACACTAAACTACGATGCTTGGAGAAAATAAAACCCTCCATAACACACAGACACCTCTAGCTCCATCGCCTTCCGACCAACTCTCAGCTCATGATTTGGAAGTCTTGCAGCTAATGAACAGTTTACCTAATATTTTAAGCCCCAAAGAGGTCAGCTTTCCTCTGCTTTCTATCACATAAATCTTCCTATCCTTTTAAAAAAAGGGGAGGAAGTGCTGAGGGTGTCCTGTGGTTAGCATGCAAGGAATCTGCTGCTCCCTTTTGCAGGGCTGCTTCATATACTGCTGAAGTGCCTGTGGGAGAAGGTGACAGCAGAGCTGTGTCATGCATCTCACTTCAGGCACATCCCAGCTATTACCTGCAGAACTCTACAGAGAAGGTACAGAAGAAACAGTTCCAGACCAGACTGTCTAATGACGCGTCAGAGCACAATATTTGCTCCTAATATGAAAGGGTGAGTGGGCAATTTCTACACCCTCAGCTTTAAATCATCTTCTTGAATACAGCACAAATCTCTCTTACTTCCTACAACACATCTCAAGTGTCTTGTGCTAATTTTAGGTTCCCCTGTTAAACAGAGTGGAATAGGAGGCTGTTCACAAAACAAATATCTGGCTTTCAGCACAACTTGATTTTTGTTTTTCTGGTATCTCCATACACGCAGTTTGGGGTCACTGCCTTCACACCTTGGACACATTCTCCTAAATGGAATGCATTTCATTTCAAATAAAAGCGTGATTAAGCAAAGCATCCAGGCCACTCGTCACATAAGACTGGACTAGCTTTGGTTGCCTCAGTGTAATCAACACCTTTTTTCAACTTTCCATCGTTTCTATGTCTGAACTGGATATTTATAGGACAGAAAGCAACCATTATGCACAAGTATGCACAGGTAGCGTTCAGGGAGAATAGTATTAGTACCTGTCTCTTACACTCCCTCCAGGCCAATCTCAAGATAAGAGCATGTACAGTATAGTAATAGTATATAGTCATGGGCTTGATTAGACATGGTGATTTTGCATACTTAATTTGGCAAGGTTTGGTTTAGCTGGCTTTTTAAATTAGCACCAATCAGAACACAAACCTAACTTTCCTGTCTATAGCAACCAACATAACCAAGAATAAACATAATAAATCCAATTTGATTGTCTAGTTTTCTTTTCTATGTCCAATTTTCTTACATATGTACATTTCCACCACGTAGATGCAGGCACCCAGCTATTCAGCTTGTGGAGAGCCTAGCTTACCCTTCAGAGAGGCATCAGCCTTTCCAGGTCTGAGAAAGATGATGAGATCCAGCTCTCGTTTACACTATCTGAAGATTTCATCTCCCTTGCTCTCAAATTCTTCCAGTTGCTTTAAGTGGGCCACTCACTCGGAGGAGATGAGCTTATATGCACCGGTATCAATGATGTTTCAAGTAAATGTAATCATGAAAAGAAACAAAAAAGGGAAGGCAGACTCTGCTAAAGCCTTCAGTCAGAAAAAACCCTGGATGAAAGAATGAGAAGTGATGGGGGAAACACTGGCCTTTATGCGAGTTATAAATGAAATTATTCACTAGCTCTGTGGGTTCATTAATCTAGCTCTAAGCTTTACTACAAGTTACTACTGGTTCATAGCTATAAACACACAGCATGCTAAAGAAAAGTCTCTGGCCTCGGATTTTCAGTCTCAAAGCGTGCACGTAGAAAGAAGTGGGCTTTCTTTTGCACTGGGGAGCAGATCACTCATCACAGATCAGCCCAGTAATGTTTCTAATTTTTGTTGCTCTTACTGACAGCTGACTAACAATGGCACCTTCCATATAATCCTCTGATTTGCTCAAGTTACACGTGCATATGGTCAGCATTCCCTACAGAAATGGACAGAGTTGGTTAACTGGGAGATAACAAGCTTAAGTGATGTATTATCACTTACAGCGGCCTAAGAGCCAAATGAGTCAGGCACAGAACTCAAGGATTGCTTCTGGATTTCACGTAACTGAAGTAAAAGCCTCGAGACAGGATCATTTCTGAAGCAAGAAGCCAGAGAAACCAGAAACAGCAGAGAAACTCCTAAATGTGTTGAAAAAGCTATCGGGAAGGAGAAGTATGAAGAAGTCTTGAAACACAGTCCAAACACAATCTGGTCTTCCAGAATACTCCTTTTTAATCATATGCCTGAACTATTATTGATAGAACCATAAGAAAACTAAATGCCTGGTCTAGGAAAAGAACTCCAGAATGAGCAGATCCAGTTTAGCATGAAATACCTGAAGTGAAGTGCCAACTGAACAGGCAACATCTTCCTTAATTAACGTCGCGTGGGAGCGGGGAGAGCGAGAAGGACACATCTGGTGACTTGGTACAATTCTGCCATAGAAAGAAGACTGGATGCTGATGGTGGTTCTGTGAGGGCATCTCAGGGAGACATATTCTCCATCACAGGCATGGTCAGTGTAATTCTTTAATACTTGTGATATGTAACCTGCAAAAAAACATAACACAAACCATCATTAGTGACAGGTAAGTTAATTATTAAGTTAATTATTAGTAAACTAGTGCAGTTTAACAAACACAACTAAAACAGTGAGGGCCATAGATTTTATTACTCATCATCACATACAGGAAAAGAAGATAGACACTGACAGAGTCTGAGAGAGAGAGGTTGAGCAGTTCGTCCTTCAGCAGTGTTATATGTCCTTAAATCTGAAGCATCTCTATATTGCTTCCTCTTAGTACACTCGTACCACTTGCACTGGTACAAATACCAAGACTACAGGAAATGCAGCTGAGCCAGACTCATCATTTACACTGTATTGCGATACTACATGCAACTTTTGGTCCACCAGTACAAGACAGCCATTGATAAATTGGAGTGAGTGCAGCCATGGGTCACTGAGATGTACAGGAGCTGGAACACTTGACCTGCTGGAAAAAGGCAGCTTTTGGGGAAAATAAAAGCAGTCTGACAGTGTGTATAGGGAGGTTATCGAGGAGGTGGAGTTAAACCCTCCACAGGAGCACATGCTGGAAGAACATCAGGCACGAACTGCAATGAGTATTTCAGACTATGTGTATGGAGTAGCTTTTCACAGCGAGGGCAGTCAGTCAGTGGAACAGGGTACCCAGAGAGGTCCCACAGTCTCTGTTACTTCAGGATCTCCATGAATAAAGCTTTGAGTAACCTGATCTGATCTCTTAGTTGATCCTGCTTTGAGTAGGAGGTTGGACTAGATAACAACAGTCCCTTCCCACCCCAGCTTTCCTGTAACCCTACAACAGTAACAGGTAAGAAAGACCCAGACTCAGAGCTGCTAAGGGATAAATCTGGTGCAAGTACTTATAGTTTGTTGGATGAGAACATCATGGCACACCAGTTATACCTTAGATCTCCCTTCACAACGTACTATTTCCTTCTCGTTTTTACCAAGTTTCAATAAAGTTAGAAGAAAAACCATATGCGGAAATCAAATCTCTTCTGTCTGTTACAAGACAGCGTTATTCATAATAACAAAGTTGTTAAAAAGAACAAAGCGTGATAAAACCTCATTAAAGTTATGCTGAGCTAAACAGGATTGATTGCAGTCAGGTTTCCATGGTGTAACATATTGGAAAGCACAACAGTGTCAGCTGAGTAGCAAGGCCCTAGACTGCAGCAAGCAAGGACTTGCTCAAATGCATCAGCAGTGGGCACAGAAGCAAAAGAAAGAAGCTGCTTACCTTCAGAAGGCCTCAGGCATGCAGGCATCTGCAGAGATATGCGTGACACCACTGCCAACCCTTAAATGAGGGCTGGGAAGGGTGGATCCTGTCTCCAGCCCTTCTGGTCACTCAGTACACTGCATGCAGCTGAGCTCCCCTGGGCTGGCCTTGCTTTCCCACCAGGTGCTCCATCACTGTTTCAAGCTGTGTCTTTTAGCATTTCCACCATACATGGCAACAGCCCCAAACCTTGCCACACTCAAGCCTGAGGAGGAATCATGGTGGTGCTGATACAGAGATGTTCGCTAAGGGAACTCTACAGCCTGTGCAAGAGCAGCAGCAGCCATGGGTCTGTTCTGCAGACTTCTTACTCTCTGCAGTGACTTCAGAAGTCCCCTTCCCAACCCTGGCCAACAGAAGCCTGTCAGTAGCAATCCCACAATATCCTGTCTCTGTCTTTCTGTACTTCTTTCTCTAGAAGTAGAATAGAGAGGAAAAACAACACCCAGACAAATTTCTAAAAGGAAACCTGACATGTATCTTACACTTGCATTTTTAAAAAATAGCAGAAATGTGATCATCCTCTCAGTTGGCCACAACCATGAAATAAATTGGACTGGTACCTCTGTAAGCTATCCAGTACTATCTTTTGCTTAAAACAGGGGCGCTTTACATCAGCTTGCTCAGAATCTAGTCCAGTGAAGTTCTGAATATTTCCACAGGACCTTCAGAACTTCTCTGGGCAATCTGTGCCAATGCTTAACAGCAATTAAGTTTAAGAACAGCCGTTACTGATTCTTTGTTGCCTCTGGTTCTACCATGGTGCATTTCAGAGAAAAGTTTCTGGTTTCACTTCATCTGTAAGCAAACAGCAACTGGATCCCACTCTCCTTATTCTTTAGTTGCACTCACTGTTGCAAGGTGCACTGCTTACTCAGGTCCATCAGCATGTTCTCCAAGACCATTGTGATAATTTACACAAGGAAGCACAAACTGTGGTTTGAGAGAATTCACATGGCTTCCTGAGAATCATTTCTCTGGCCCCAAGTCTATAACCAACAATTTCCTCTTACATTCTAAAATAGTACATTCTCATCTAGATCTTTGACTAGGAATAGTTCTTTATCCACACTAACACTGAAATCTTGCACAGGAGGTGTGTGAACGCATGCTCTGGGTGATGCTATAACACATAATCAGATCAGCTCTCCCTCAAAAGCGAGGCAACCCTACCAGATGGACAGGAAAAGTAAACAGCAAACAAAAACAGAATATGACATGAAATAGTAACCCTCATTTTCCATGCTGATCCTCCATTGCATTAGGACTTCTCCCTAAATCTGACCTATTAGGGAGGGAAAGAACTATAGCCAAAGCACAGTGAAGACAGCACTGGCTCCTCCAATACTCAATTATTCTGTCAGAGCAGCTATTCTGCAGCATGCCTTTCACAGCACCAAATCACCATCAGGTAAGGTTTCCATCCCTGCAATTAGCGCTGATCACTTGTTGAAATAGTTCCTTCTCTCCTTTTCTATCGTCAGTAATCTTGTAACACCGTGAGTTTGTTCAAGCTGAAGGTACTGAAGTGCTCGAAGGCTTTGATGGTGACTGGCCAATAATGAACAAAGCACAGCGCCTGAAACATCTGGCACTGACCACAGTTAGGAAACACTGAATTAGGCACTGACATGAGCAGGAAAGACATAATGTTCTCCAAAAAGCAAAAGGACTGGGCTGCAGAGAATCAATGTTTTCTCTTCAAATGTGCCACATCTGCACTACATTCGCTGGCAGTTCTTCTGAAAATGCTGACACTTCAATACCAACTGATTCATGTTTCAGTAAACCAAAACCCAAATTGTTTTCAGCATTCCTGCTGGGTTTTAGGTGACACGTTTCCAGTGACCTCTTGTACCACTACGTGCGGCACAAGCAAGAGAACTACAGGGAGGCTCTTCACTAAATGAAATGTATGAACATGGAGCCGGTGGCAGTGATTGAGGACTTCAATGGCTCTTATATACCAAAGCGAGAAGCAATTCATAAATAATAAATACAAAAGGAATAGCTTACAGGCCTCTGACTGTTTCCTGGCAAACATGAAAAAGCCTCTTCTGGGTGGCTGCAAGAAATCATTGGTGTACAAGTAATACATTGGTGGAGACAGTAAAACTGCATAGCAGATCAGCTATTCATAGATCACAGAGTATGACAGTCAAGATATCAAGATTAAAAAAGTATTATGAAATGCTGCTATTGTCCTCCATCAGGTATGTTTATCTGCTTTGCTTTCCGAGGTATCAGCCATAGACTTGCAAGCGCCCAAGTTCTCTTACACTTACGAGTGTAAGAGAAGGCTTTTAAAAGCCAAATCCATTCATCAGCCTCAGATTCTGGGATTTAAATCAGCATTGTTGGATCCAGGAAGGCAAGCAGTTATTAAAGGAAGACATCACAGTTGCACGGCCACAGTAAAATCTATTCTGTGTTGTCATGGTTCATATTGGAGGAACAGTGACGTTGATTTTCACAGAATCATAGGATCACAGAGCTATAGAATGGTTGGGGTTGGAATGGACCTTTAAGGTCACCCAGTTCCCGCCCCTGCTGTAGGCAGGGACACCTATCTCTATCACAGCTGCTCACAGCCCCATCCAGGCTGGCCTTGAGTGCTTCCATGGAGGGGCATCCACAGCCTCACTGGGCAACCTGCACCAGGGTCTCATCACCCTCACACACAGTACATTCTAACTAGAGAGAAAGGGTTCACACCACAGAGCCCACGAAGCTCTTCCAAATCGAATTACAACTTGTTTAATTAACGGACAAGACACTCTCCTCTAGATGGTTTGTGTACAAGGGACTTCTAACAGCAGAGCTGTGGTGGAACATCAATAGGCTGCCAGGAAAACACACAAAAAACTTTCCACAGTAAACACACTTACAGGGGATACACCTTGCATATAACCACCAATGCATCTTCACTGCTAAATCTTCTTATCTAGACAAGCTCCACTTATATTTATTTTGATTGCAGTTCCACAATAAAATTCATCTCAGTCCTTTCTATGAAAATTCTTACAGAAAACAAATTCACAGAAATCAAAATTACAAATCTAACATGCAAATAGAAAGACACCAACTAAGTAAACAAACCCAAAGCTTGATGTCTTTTGGCAGCACTGACTGCAGCTAAGTTTAAGAGTCTAAACAGGACCTATACCCACACTCAGCCTCTTCCCCAGGCAAGCTCATTCTCAACTCTCCTACAAGCACCATTGGGTCATACGGCAATAGACAGACAGCCCTTTTGTGCCTTCTGGGCCAGTCACTAAAATTGCTGAAATGAAATTTGTGCAGTTTTTCAAGGGCCAGGGATCAGCTTATTCATGTGTTGATAAAGCGATTACCCAAAGCAGTGCTTATATAACAGGGGATGGAGTCAGGCACTGAATCCCTGCACCTCCCTCAGGACATATTCTGAGTTCACTGAATGTCTTGTCACTTATTCAACAGACCAGGAATGATTTACAGCGATCAACGTTTAAACCATCTCTACATTTACTAGTCCACCATTTGCACTTTGATGGTTTGTGTGGTCAATCTGCAAAGCATCACTGTCACTTCTACATTCCCAGAGAGAAGCACCTGTAAGACTCTGCAGTGCACCTCTCTCTCTCCATCAGGTTCCTTCTTAGGCGTTCCTTGTTCCACCATGTTGGGCATCGGTGGAGAAGGGAAAGGCAAACGATATCATTTACCTGGAGTTGAGCAAGGCCTTTGACACAGTCCCCCACCACATCTCCAAATTGGAGGGATGTGGATGTGATGGGTGACCACTCGCTAGATAAGAAACTGGTTGAATGGCCGCAGACACAGGGTGGTCCTCAATGGCTCTGTGTCCAGGTGGAGGCCGGTAACGAGCGGCGTCCCCAGGGCTCTGTCTTGGGAGCGGTGCTCTGTAACATCTTCATCATGACAGCGATGGCGGAATCGAGGGCAGCCTCAGCCATCTGCTGACGACACCAACCTGATGAGGTTCAACACGGCAAAGTGCAGAGTTTGGCACCTGGGCCGGAGGAATCCCAGGCATCCATACAGACTGGAAGGAGCGGTGCTTGAGAGCAGCCCTGCGGAGAAGGACCTGGGGGTCCTGGGTGTGAAAAACCAAACACCAGCAGTGTGCTCTTGCAGCTCAGAAGGCAAATGGTGTCCTGGGCTCCATCAGCAGAGGGGTGGCCAGCACGGACAGGGAGGTGATTGTCCCTCTCTACTCTGCTCTTGTGAGGCCCCATCTGCAGCACTGTGTCCACGGCTGGGGGCCCCAGTACAAGAAAGACAGGGAGCTGTTGGAGAGGGTCCAGAGGAGCCACAGAGATGAGCAGGGGGCTGCAGCACCTCCACTGCAAAGACAGGCTGAGGGAGCTGGGTTTGTTCAGCATGGAGGAGAGAAGCTGCGGGGTGACCTCAGCGCAGCCTGCAGTACCTAAAGGGAGCCTGCAGACAGGAGGGGAGTCAGCTCTTGGAAAGGGGAGATGGCAGCAGGACAAGGGGAAATGGTTTGGAGTTGAGGGAGGGCAGATTGAGGTTGGATGTCAGGGGGAAGTTGTGTGCTGTGAGAGTGGTGAGGTGCTGGAACAGCTGCCCAGAGAGGCTGTGATGCCCCGTCCATCCCTGGAGGTGTTCAAGGCCAGGTTGGATGGGGCCCTGGGCAGCCTGGGCTGCTGTGAAATGGGGAGGTTGGTGGCCCTGCATGGCACAGGGGGGTTGGAGCTTCATGATCCCTGATGTCCCTTCCAACCCTGGCCATTCTGTGATTCCCTCTGGAGAAGCCAAGGCTGGTGAGCACAGTACACGACAGCAGTCTTCTGCTTGATCCCATACAACTGACAAATGCACCTTTTGGCTTTTCCTCCAATATTTTGGAAGGATGGAGTTCAGCACATGCCAAAGAAAATTCATTCGCAAACTGATAGGAATTGTTTGGCAGTAGGAAATATTAAGCATTTGTCATGAAACCAGCTGCTGCATACCAGGTCTCCAGCAAAGTTTGCAGCAGCTCCTTTATGCCCCCAAGCAGCGTGGCAGTAAGTGGCCGAGCACCAACACAGGAACGTTGACAACTGTCCAATTTGACCACAGGAGATTTTCACCATTGCAAAGCATGCAGAGGCATTTTTTATTTTTCTGTAATAAAAAGTAATAAAAACATGCAGCAGAAGAAATACAAATCAGCCTTCTTATAACCATGTGTCTTTGCAGAGCGTGTAGAAGTAGCACTTAAAAGCAGTCAGGCCTTTTACTGGAAGTGACCGGGAAACAACCTGCTTTCACTCAAGTTAAAGGAAAGCTTTTACACAGCACATCACACTGAGACAGCCAAAATAGCTATTTGACCACACCAGTGACAGACAAAACTGTGCACTGACCAATTCTACAAGTACATTAATAACAAAGCCATGACAATCTGACAGGAGCTAGGAAACACCAACTCTGAATGAAAGGCCTTCCGTCCATTTGGGAGAACTTAATTCTGTCAAGGCCACGAGTACAGGGAGATGGCAGCTTTGTTTGGACTAGGGCAAATGGCAGGAGTGAAGGCAAAAGTGCACAACCCTGTGGGAGCTGCTGCTAAAACCATCAGAAGCAGCCACGTGTTCCTTGCACACAGAACCAGAAGGCAGCCCCAGAGCAGAGCGCGCTTCTGAAAAATGTGTATTTCAACTGGCAGGCCAAAATGTGGAACAATTCCTGTGATCCTGGAGAGCAAATCTGAAATCCTCTTACCTTGCATGAAACAAAACAGCCTGACTTACACACACAAATATCAACGCGGCAGTGAAGGGTTCTCCAAGAGGAAAAATAGTTCCCACCAGCTTTCAGTCTCTCTCACTGATTTTAATGAGCACTTTGACACTCTGATGGACATTTTTATTAGAAATTTTTTGAACTGCAGACCGTGAAATTCCAGACCTCCCTCATTGAAACTCTGTAATACGGAGAAGAGGTAAGAAAATCTTCATGCTCAACTAGGTCAGATCAGCCTGAATTGCTACTTGCCACCTTGCCATTCTTCCACTGAAGAAGCAGGGAATTTCTGTGGATGAGGACATTGATTTCCATGGCAAGAAGGCACGGAGTTCACAGACAAATGTGAAAGCTCTGCCAAGACACAGCAGAAAACCCACGGATATGGTTTCCCTTCAGACCGGAGACTCTGAGTTTAATTCTTCATGAACTCGCTTTCTGAGAAAAATATAAAAATCAGGCAAAAGCCTGTTTTCAGCACTGGAATGCTAACATTTCCCTTTTCCCCCTGCTTTACATTCCATATTTTATTTATTTATTCTTATTCAAGGTGGATTTGACAAACTTAATGAGAGCAGCTCTGAAACAACCTTGCATCATTTTCCCCAGGACCGGCAATAAGAGCTGCAGTGCTGCCCTCTGCGTGACCCTTGCCTGTGAAATGCATATTTCTCTTTGTTTTGGCTCAGCCTTGGCAACTTTATGAACCTCGAGAGAGAAAAGGAAATAAGGAGAGACCGAGACAAGATAGAAAAGGCTAAACGGTGAAAGGGAGATGCACAATAGGGGAAAAAGAGGGAACTGAGAAAGGGAAAACAAAAGAAGATAGAAGATAAAGTAGGCAGGTAAAAAAATCTTGCCTTAATTTGTCAATTAGAAGCGTGGTCCCAAGAGTAAGGATTGGCTGAAAACATCACAGGGGCTGAATCCCTTGAGCAAAGGTAGAAAAACATGAGCAACAGCAAGAGGGAGCCTTAAAATACTGTAAGGGGGGGAGAGAAGGTTTTGGGTAAGAATACCCATCTGTAAACAACCTCAGGGTCAAGCTGCTAGATTCAATATGTAACTGCCTGCAGAAAGGCAGAGATAAAAAGTACTCAGGAGAAAAGGGAGCTCAGAGTGGCTATCAAAAGAGAAAATGATTAATAAGTAAGTTTGCATGAATATCTCATCATTTTGAATGTGTCCTATCTCTGATGGCTTGTCTACAGACTCAGTTATTGACTTAACAGTACGTGCAGAGCATTGTGTATTCAACAGCCAGGCAAAAATGCCAGATCAGCATCTTCTGCTTTTGCCATTGATTTTAGCCAGAAGAGAATTTACTGTTCATCAGTAACCGGACAGCTTAATGCAACGATAAATGTTGCCAGGGTAGCAAGAGGGATGATTTCACATATGAATTATTTTTTTTCAGTTTGATATAAACAATATCAACAGGAAATATGGATCCCTGAGCAGTACTAGTTTGCCACCTAACTCAACTTCCCTCATGCTGCTTCTGGAAAAGGCACTGCAGGAAAGCATGGGCAGTTTGCACTGGAGAGTAAAGGTAGGATGGTCTCCCTACTTTGGGATGCGTTCAAGCCGTTCAGGCTTCCTCCTGGAAGCCACAATTTCCTGGCAATCAACTGAAAAATCATGCCTGTGTCAAAATATCTTATCAATTTAATGGTAGCTCTACTTTTCCTATAGAATCCTACAGAATCATGTCATTTGCTAACAGAGCTCATTGTGCTTTAGGTGTGGCTTTTAAAATTATTGCCTATAGTTTTTTTTTTCTGCATCGGTGGGAAGGCAGCATTATTTCCTAGCTAAGCAAAGCTAGAATGCAGAAGAAACTTTGGCCTAGAAGACTGCTCTTTGGACACCAGTGGCATGCAATTATGCTACCATCTGAATGGTCTCCATACAGTCAGTACAGGAAGGAAAGTCCTATCAGGTACAAAACACCTCATTCCAAAGTAGATACCTAAGCAAGAACAGGAGCACAGGTCAGACAAAACATGTCTGAGTCTCGTTTGTCCCTGACAGTAAAGGGAACACCACCTAATTAGCTCAAATACATTTTTGCAACACTCACCAAAATAAAGATGAGTTGCAGTGTTCATTACTTATCACAGTACTGAGCAATGGCTTCACGATCTACTTCTAACAAGAGTTACCCCAAGGAGGAGCTCACCTCGAGTATGGAAGGTGAGCAGAGCACCAAGCTCTCACTGCACTGATCCTTCTGGTGTCCTACGGAGCGATTCTGTTCCAGCAGTGCAGCAGTTGCTTGCACTAGAACACAGCCTTCAGAGAGACACTGGCATCCCCAGCTCTTACTATCCCTGAAGTCACTCGCAGCATAACTTTTGTCATCAGTATACCTACAGCTTGAAGTGAATGCTACAGAAGACAGAACAAATGACTGAATTTACCTACATAAAATGAGCCCAGGGACAATTTGACAATGCATAGCCCTGAGGGAGAGAGGCCACACACCACTAAATTGACTAATAAATTAGAATGACCGCCACATTCCTCTCATTCTCCCAAAACAAGGTGAACTTTCTTTTCAGGTATCTTAGAAGTTCCCTTGAGCCATGCCCTGACAACGACTAGGAAACTGCTAGTTAGCACGGGTCTAAATGGTGACTTTGGGTGTGCAAAAAGTTAAGCAGGACAATTGTGGCAGTGGTTAGCACATCCCCTTGCTCTATCTTGCCCTTTCTCTTACTAGCCACCTAACTGCATACCTCTACTATATATACTAGAGGCAAAGAGTATAATAACGCCTCCATTGTGCCACTAAAGAAAGGTCAGCTCTGGCCATCAGACTCGGGGCCAGAGAAGTGTTCCCAGCTTACTTCATTTGGCATCATTCCTGTAGCTCAGTTTCTGAAATGTCAGATGGAGATGACCCATTTCAGTATCCATAGGTAGGCAAGAGAAAGATAAGGACTCGTGAAAGTGAAGTAACATGGAAAGACTGGTAATAAAGACATAGAAATGCATACTGGTTTTTAATCAGGAGCACTCAGGACTTCGGGATACACCAAAGGAGATGAGAAGATACATGGGAGGGAACCTCAGCCTGGAATATAACTTAATAGCATTTATAAAGACATCTGACTAAGAGAAAAGACAGAACAGCCCTGTTCCACCACACCATCACAATCTTCCCTAAAAAAGCAGTAAGTGAAAACACAAAGGACATTTTTCCACAGGGTCTCTTTTCTCCCCCACCTCTCACTAAGGCCATTCCCCATATTTGCAGTTTCTTTCAAAGGCAGAAATAATATTTGGCTTCCCTAGCAACTAAGAACAAAGAGACAATAGAAATTCGACAGCGGAATTTATTAAGCTGCATACTGCACTAACCCCTTGTACAGGGACAGCAATCAGGCAGAGCAGAACGGCCCCAAAGCAACAGCAGATAGAAAAGCATTTCGGCTAAAAGCTATTTGTGCTGCTGTGACACAGAGCAGCTGCTTTGACTAATAGGCTAGAGAGGGGATTTGTTTTGCAAAGTGGCACCTTGAAGGGCTCACTGCCTCACAGCTGTAACAGTAACTACATCCACAACACACCTTTTCCTCCTGCTTAAGGTATTACACTCCAAACCCAGCACAGGCCAAAACAATCTCAGGATCAGCTGCTGCTAAGTTGGCGAGAACTGGGCACATATGTGGGCAGTGCCACTCTTCACAGCTAAAAGCAGTGCTTAAACAACATGGGGGCATTCCTCAATCCCTGAATCTTGAGAGCACATCCCAGCTGCCTCTCCTCAGAGAAGGTGATAATCTAAAGAACATGATTTTCAACTCGTCTCTATGTACACATACATGTATTAATCTGCTCAAAATGCAGACTGACCAATATGCCCTCCTACATTATCCTCGTTTGGGACAGGATGTGGAACTGTACTCAAGCATTCTAGAGCTCAATCTAATATTAAGCTTCTCTGTTGCACTAAAAACACTTCTGAACCTATGTATGTAATCCATACATTTTGCACATGACACAGAACTGGAATGAGCCCTTGATAGAGCAGATTACTTGGTGAAGTCCACCATTCAGAGGGATCTCAACAGCCTCAAGAAATGGGTCAGCAGGAACGTAATGAATTTCAGTTAAGGGGGGATGCCACATCTGGCTCATAGGAATCTATACACCAGCTGAGGCTGAGGGTCAAGAGACTGCAAGCGGCTACGCAGAAACAGACCCAGAGGTCCTGGTGAACACCAAGTTAACCACAACCCAGTACTGTATATACATAGCAAAGGAAAAGTGAGAAAAATAAAGAAAATGCAGCCAATTTTCTCAGCAGTATCCAGAAAATGGACAAGAGGCAATAGGCACAAACTGAAATATCAAAAATTCTGTTTAAATATCAGACATTGGAACAGGTTTTGCAGAGAGGCCATGGAGTCCCCATGCTTGCATACATTCAAAATCCAATTAGACATGGCCCTAAGAATCCTGCTATAAGTGACCCCACTCTAAGGAGCCAGATTGGACTAGAAGATCTCAGGAATCCCTTCTAACTGCAGCTATTCCACGATATCCAACCACTTCTCAGCATGCACCGATAAGATCGTGTCTCCTTTGAAACATTCCGAAAGAAAAACAAACAAACAAACCAAAAAACAGACATTTCTCATGACACCGGTCGATACATTTCAGCATCATCCCGCTCTGTCCACACAGGCATTTACACTTGGTGATGCACCCAGCAAGGGAAAGCAAACTCCTGGACTTGCAGGTTGCTAACAGAGAAGCTCTTGTGGGGGATGTAAAGGTTACAGGCTGACTGGGGCAGAGTGATCATGAAATGACAGCTTTTTGATCGTTGAAGCACAAAGTGGAGTCAGTAGAACTGCCACCTGGCACTTCCAGAGGGCAGACTTTGTTCTCTTTTGTACCATGGTTGAGAAGGGCCTCTGGGAGGCAGTTCTGGAAGGTATGTGAGCCCAGGAAGGCCGGGAATGCCTTAAGGAAGTTATTTTAAAGGTGCGGGAACTGACCGTCCCCCCAGGTCATAGAAGATGAGCTGACAGGGAAGGAGACCTGTCTGGCTGAACAGGAACCTTTGGATGGAACTCAAGAGCAAAAGGAAAGTTTGTGGTCTTTAAAAGAGGGAGCAAGCTACTTATGATGATTGCAGGCATGTAGTGAAGCTGTGAAGGGAGAAAACTAGAAAGGCCAAAGCCCAGCTAAAACTGAACTTGGCCACTACGGTGAAAGACAACAATAAATATTTCTATAAGCACATCAGCAGTAAGAGGAAGGTTAGGGAGAATCTCCATTCCTTGTTGGATGCACGGCGGAATACAGTGACCATAGATCAGGATGAGGCTGAGGTACTTAATGCCTTCTTCGCCTCAGTCTTCAATAGTAAGACTAGTGACAGGACGAGGGGAAATGGCCTCAAGTGGTGCCAGGGGAGGTTGAGGTTGGATGTCAGGAAACACTTCTGTACAGAAAGGGCTGCTAAGCACTGCCATGGGCTGCCCAGGGAGGTGGTGGAGTCCCCATCCCTGGCTGTGTTTCAAACCGTTTGGATGTGGTGCTCAGGGCCATGATTTAGCGGAGGGCTGGTAGAGTTGGGGTGGGATGGTTGGGCTGCGGTTGGACTCCATCATCTTTAAGGTCTTTTCCTACCTGAGCTGTTCTATGCTCCTTAGACTCAGACTGTACTGCAGCAGAGTTCAGGGAAGTTAGAGAAGTCTAAGAGAAGTCTTTCCCAAGAACATCTCTTGAACAAGAAGCATCAGCGACCTTTATAAACATTAGCATTCAATAAAACTGCTGCTTTAGACAATGGAAACAGTGCTTGGCACTTTGCTTCTGCTGAGTAAGTGCTATAATGAGATCACCTTTCATGATTTGTTTGGTTTTCTCACCTGAATTTATTAATTTGATCTACTGCAAAAACTGAATGTGCTACCGGAAGAGAATTTGGTAATATTTGAAAATTTTGTTGTGAATTGTACATAATGACTTCATGCCTCAACAAATCGTGTTCCCTGTAGCCTGCTTGATTAGCCTTTCTGAATTTTGTTCTCCAAACCTCAACAAATGCCTTTCCAAACGATTGCAAGCAATCTCTCAGCAAAGAGGTAAGAATCATCTGACTGGTCAAAAGATGATGAAATCTGTTTCCGTTGTTTCCACTAAAAATGTCACCTTCCAGAGAGTTGCCTTCCATGTTCAGAGGCACAGACCGTGCCAGTGGGACTACAGGAACTGTACTGGCAAATCCAAGCCATCTTGACTCCTTTTTCCCCCTCCACAGTGCCTAAATAAAGGACAGCATCCTTGTGAGGACATGCTGTGTTGGCAGCAAACCCAGCATTTTGAAGTCAATCCTTGTACATTGTTTGATGAAAGGGATTCGGTATGTGAGCAACTTGTTCTCCTAGAGAAGGTAGTAAAGAGAAGCTAGTGAAGAATGGCTGTCCTTTCCCATCTTCCTCTCCACTTCAAATCAGAATCATGAGGTGCAATGAGAAACAGTTCAGAGAATGGTGTTAAGTTGAAACTAACCCTCTTTCTATCTGGAAGAAAAACAACTGAGAGGTGCAACAGACCAAGCAGAAGCTGAAACGGAGGTAAAACAAATTGAAAGCATTGTTTCTTTCCATAAAAAAACAGTTTGAGGGTGGGGGCATCGAAAAGGTAACCGCTGTGACGGTGAGCAGTGGCACTTACTGGCACTGCCCTGATGCAGATCTCAAATATGTACACAAGGTTAAAGAAAAAAAAACAAGATTAATGAATATGAGAAAAATCCATGAGGAAATACAGTGAACTCGCACACAAATCTTGATTTTAACTGTCCCTGAGCTCTAAGGATGATGAGAATGGAATGGACTGATCAGAGCTGTTACTGAGCTTCAGCCACTCACTAGACCTGATTCGACATTTCCCAGATATCAGTGAAGAAATACCAATTCTGCTTGCCTTGTTCCTTCATCCTACTGATAAATCCTAACTCTGGTTGGCCCTTCAGTCCAAGCAGGTATCTGCTTGTCATGGTTTTGTGCTTTAGGATCGGTATCCCGTATCATATCATGCAGTGCACTGGCTGTTAAGGAGTGAATGCTGCAGCTCTGTCTCAGAAGAGACAAAAGAACCGCAGTTCCCAGCAGACTTCACTTTTTCCTTTCCATCTTCCAGAGAGAGGAAAAACAAAACTGACTGGAAGTCACCAAACTTTCTCTTTGTTCCCTGGCAGATCTGAGTAAGAACTTCAGCTTTCAGAAAACTCTTATTTATTTATTAGCTTCAACCCCAATTAACTTGTATTTTTGCTATTATAATTAGTAAACTAAGTTTGTTTTCCTCCTCACATTGCTTCCACTACTTTTTTTCCTTTTCACTCCCTTTCCCCCCTTTTTGGCCAGTGGGCTGCTGTCCCCATCACGGACACAGGTCTAGAGACAATACCACGACAGTGCTCTGGCATTACATCTCTGCAGCAACTATAAAGGGAGCCAGAAATGAGCATCTCACATTAGCAATCTCAGAGACGAGCAGATTTGGAATAGAACAGAGGACGCTCATCCCTACCTTACGCTGTGTTTTTTCTCCAGCATGCCAATCTATCTGAAGATAACCACTAAAAATTGTGTTTGAATTACCCGGAAATAAGCCGTTAAGCAACAGGTTCTTGAAGTAGAAAAATCAGCAGGCTGCTGCTCCTAGCAGACAAATAAACAGTGGAAGGGAATGCGTCTGTCAGACTCACATGAAGGTTGGCTGTTGCAGAGAACACTGCCTTCAGCACTGGATGGCATGTTTATTAACTAAGTCTATCAATCTGCTTACAGTATCTGCCCTGTTTCCACAGCCTGGAGATGTGGTCCTGAGATGGATTGTATTAAGTAGGGTAAAAGAGAGAGAGGAAGAAGTGAAACCAGAGAATGCTAGAGAGCAAGGAGATGAAAGACACACAGGAAGGCGCTGGATTAATGGACAAGCATTTATGTCATGATCAGCTAACATACAGACATTAGCGTGCAAGGTATTTTCTAATAATAAAAAAAAGTCCTGTCAGCCAGAATGTGATGTAAAAAGATAAAGCAGCCAGACAGATGTCTAGGAAGCTGTCACTCCATCTTTCCTTTGCTGTTTCTCACTCTAGAGGTAGGAGGGGAGTAAGCCAGGAGAAAGGCCAGGGGATAAAAACAGCAGTGGGGAATTGGCTGAATGCCTCCAGCTCTGTGAAGCAGAACTGGCCCTCCCAGAGGATAAAACAAGGGCAGAAAGCTTGAGTTTCCACAACCAGCACCTTACAAAGGACAGAAATTTCTTGGATACTATTTCAGTATAGACATTACTTTCCCTGCATCCAGAAACAACAGAACAGTTATATGTTGGCTAAGCACCAGAAAGCAGCACCAATATTCTGCTGCATATTGTTTGTAAAGGCAGAGGGATCAAGCAGAATTATTCTTCAAAGAAAAATAGAGGATCAGGAGATGAACTTTCTCATTCCTTTTGGTTGGTTCTCATACATTTCTGTGACAGTGTCTGTTCACAATAACCCTGTGAACAGCAGATGCACAGAAATAGCAGATTTCACAGGGGTATCCCAGTTTTAATTGTGATATTCCATATCATGGCATGATGCAGCAGGCTGTCTGATGCTTAAGAACAGTGCTGGGTGCAGCTCCTGCGTGCTGTGCTTTTGAGCAGGCTCAGCTATTTCACCTCAGTTCCAGCTCTGGGAGATGTGATCCTCCAAAGCCAAAGAAGGGGAAGTTCTTTTTCCTTTTCCAGCAGGCCAGCCGTCCAGTTTGTTTTTGGTTCATCTGATTTATTATTCTTAATTATTCTGTACTATCTCACATCCGTTTAATAAATCAGTTTCTACTATCTCAATCTTCTCTCCCTCCCCCTGTTCTCCTGAGGGCAAGGAGGAGTGTCGTGTGATTAACTCCTCAAACCGCAACAAGGGGAAACAAAACAGAGCTAATTATTAAGAAAACAAAAACAAAAAACGTTTTCAACTTTTTGCCATGATTCCAAGTCATAAATATCAGGGAAACACAGAGAAGCTGGAACTTTCAGTAATGCTTAACTAACTGGAAAGAGTAACGTTGACTCCTTACCCATTGGAAACTGAGAATTAAGGGGAAGAAAGACAGACCAATCATTAACAAAACTCCCACTCCTAACATAGAGTGGGATTGACTGCTCGACTGCTCTGATGCTTCCTATCCCTGAGCTCCTCCCATGAGCTGGTGGAAATCTCATTGAAGCCTCTCTCTCTCCTTCTGACCTCAGATGGACAAAAGCAACAGCACGATGGAGTTCCAGTCTACACACAGTCACCAGCAGATGCAGTCTTACCAATACAGGAAAAGACTTCCTTGTTCGATATCTGCTGTGCTCAAGAACACCAGGATGATGAAGGCAATACCAAAAGACAGGTGGCTCTCTGATCAGTGCCTTTAACAAAACCAGCGCTCAGTGTGTTCAAGATGGCATAGCTGTCTTTTTGTTCTCTCTAACCGAAATTAAACCCTGAAACTAGGAGACATCTATCAGTTAAACCCATTTTGAGGTTTTCATGCTACCCTGAGCTTTAAAAATCTCAAAGTCCTTATTCATCAGCACCACATCCCACAAAACTCTGACACAGGCAACTCCCAAGCACAATTTCTGCATTGTTCAAGAGCACGTCGAGATCCTATTTTGCAATTTCTGTTTGTGGTGATACTCAAAACTCAACAGAACAACTTTCAAACTGTCACGGTCACAGATTTGTACCAGCTCTAGTCAAGCATCTGGAGATACTTTAAGTTTACGCGGAAATGCTTCCAACTTCATCTGTCAAAGAACTGATGGTTCTTCACAAAAGAAGCACAGCACCAAACGCCGCGCTGTGTGTAAAGGCAGAACCACGCTCTGTAACTGCTTCTGCAGAACAGATTATTTCCTGACACAGTGTTCTTTGCCTTCTCTTTCCTCAAGCAATTTTAAAAGTCTCTCTGGACAAAAGACAGACTGTTTTATTAATTGCCTTTTAAATATTTTGGAGAATGTAAGCTATACTATAGCAATTTCTCCACCCTGCACACAAGGTAAAATTCTATCACCTGCTCATTGTCAGGCAGCCTATAAGGCTAATAATCTATCAGAAAAATAGCTTTAAACTATCTTCCTTAATGTTGTATTTCACATTGCACCTTCCACAGCTTTGAGGGAAGAGGCACATAGCACTTTACATTGGAAGTGGCTCAGTGGTAACAACAAGTGCTTTTGTACCAAGGAATGGCACGCTAATGGAATGGGCCAGGACAACAAACTGAGATGATAGGCTTTGTCTACAGGGCAAGAATTAAATCTCAGCTCCTAGTGGAACTATCATCCTTCTGCAAGTCTTAACCGCAGAACGTAAATGACTCACGGACACGAGGGAATGTGGGAGAGACTGGAGCAAGTCTCATTCAGCCTGGAGGATGGGGAAGGGCATTTTCTAAATGGGTCCTAAAATTAAGTGAAACAACATGCATCCCTTATTGTCCCTGAGACAAGTGGGTCTACAGAACAGCGAGGCACACAGCAATGTATTCAGAATAATTCAGGCATGGATTCTCTCAAGAAGCCTTCGTTTGCACATCAGCACATCGAAGCCGATTCCCTCATTAAGATTAAAGTGAGGACTCCCTTCCTTTTAGGTAGCCAGCCCCAGCCAGCGCATTGCCATCATGAACCAGGGGACCCACTGGTACCAAAGAGGTTCCACTCTGGCATTTAACACTCACTCTCATTCGAGGAGAGGTGCTTTTTAGGCATTTGCCTAGCCCTTCTAAAAACAGCACTGTGACTCTTAATTCTAAGCTGCTGCCATTAATCTAAAATCTAGTAAGGGACAAGCTGCCACGTTCCCACTACTCTGATCTGGTGTCCCAGGCAGAGTGAGAGATGAGCTCACAGATAAGGAGAAGCAACTCATCATGAGGCATAGGCAATTCTGTGGATGAACCTCATAAAGATGGTACCAGACTCTTACATCTCATTAGAAGTGCTCAGTGAAAAGGAGACTAATCCACTTTAGCATTTAAAAAAAAAGAAAGAGGAAAAAAAAAGAAAAATATCAATAACACTGTCAAGACACATACTCAGAGTTCATTTATCTCCTACTTCTTTGTCCTTCATCTATTTTCAGAAAAGTAGTCAGTCACCCAATATAAATAAGCCAAAGGTTTATGACAGCAACAAGAAACAGGATAAAGATATCATTCCTTAAACCCATAGATATAACAAGGGATATTTCACTTATCACTATACCATAAAGTTCCCCAAAACATTTCAGTTTTATTACTGAGTATAGCAAAGTCCACTGGTGTTCTTGGCTACTGATGGAAACAACGTAATTGGCACATGGGTTGCCTTTAATTAGCATATCTATTCAAAGGAAAATGCTCACCTTACCAAGCTGCGATGACAAATAACTGTTCCTTTGCCCTGGACTAGGTGCACTCCACCTGATCCCAGCGGCAGAAAGATGGTGCAATAGCAGAGGAGTGGGCAGCATCTGCACCTCTCACTGCAAACTACTTACGCTCTTCCCAGGATGAGAACTGGAAGGGCAAACAGGAAACAGAACTAAGAGGTAAAGGAGGAATAGGAGAAGATAAGGGAAACTGGCCTGTCTGCAAATGTAAAAGCCTTACGTTTCATTAGCAATTAATAGACTGATTTCCCAAGTCAGGCAAAGGACATGAAGATAGAATTTTCTCTCTGTCTTTCCTAGCTATGAAGACAAGGGATCATTCATGGCTGAGATTTCCACATTTTAAACTCCCACCTACGCCTGAGACATAGGCCGCACCTCGAGTGCTGCGTTCAGTTTTGGGCCCCTCACTGCAGAAAAGATGTTGGGGCCCTGCAACGTGTGCAGAGAAGGGCAACAAAACTGGTGAGGGGTCTGGAGCACAGGGCTGATGAGGAGCAGCTGAGGGAGCTGGGATTGTTCAGTGTGGAGAAGAGGAGCTCAGGGGAGACCTCACTGCTCTCTATAACTGCCTGAAGGGAGGCTGTGGCAAAGAGGGATTTGGCCTCTTCTCCCAGGCAACAAGCAGCACACAGGGCAATGGCCGCAAGTTGTACCAGAGGAGGTTTAGGTTGGACATGAGGAAGAACTGTTTCTCTCAGTGGTCAGGCACTGCAATGGCTGCACAGGGAGGTGGTGGAGTCGCCGTCCCTGGCAGTGCTCAAGAGGCGTCTGGATGACGTGCTGCGAGATGTGGTTTAGTGCTTGTGGTGGCAATGGTGATGAGGAGACGGCTGGACCAGATGATCTTATGGGTCATTTCCCAATTAATACCTTCAAATCCACCACTATCAGCAAGCAAAGAAGAAAGGCAGTGCTTTTGTTTCTCCCCAGAGCTGGACAGCTTGCATGAGGTAATAAGTGATGTTTAAATAGATAACAAAGGGGGAAAGACTTTTGCCTGCAACACTGGAGTTCTGTATATCAGTAATACCACTTACATCTGTGGCTGCAGATATTCATTGTCTTTGTAATATGTAACACTGGAGATACCATATCTGCAGGTTTTAGGAACAGCCTCCATAGCAGCATCAGTGGTCTTCGTGGAAGCTCTCACAAAGAAGGGATTTTCACAAAGGCTCTTAGGAAGGGGAATTTGCATGGGATTAGGATTAAGCAAGTTTCAGTTACTTAAAAGCTAACTTTGGCCTAGGGAATTAAGGTTGGGATATCTAACTATTTGGCTTGCTTTTACCCCTACCTTTCACTACTGAACTTCAGAGCATGCTAAAGAGAGAGACATAAGTAGTCAGACCTCCGGCAGCAACTACCTGAAAGAATGTAATGTGGCTAGAGGGAAAAAAATAAAAAAATAAAATAAAAATTAAACTCTTTCTGGGAGCGTTCTCATGCAGCCAGCTTTGCACAAATCCCAAGGGCAGGGAATAGACCTGGGTCACTCCCAGGGTATGAGCACTTTGAGGCCAAGGGAGAAATGAAGACAGGTCTGCAACACTTGTGTGTACAGGTGTGCATAGGGTCCCTGGAACACGATCATCAAAGAGACCACAGGACTGCAAAGCAGACCATCCTAGCTTCTCTTGAGATGCAGCGCACTCCCTACCTTATCACACAGATTACTTTCAGTGTTAAGTAAAAGATGATGACTCCAGTGTGCCAGACCAGGCTTCTGGAGTTCCAACCAAGTCACTGATCAGTTTTGTGGGGTCTGGAAGACACTTTCTCTTGCTGTTGCTTTCCTCCTCATCCTGTCTTCTCCTTGTATGTCCCAGCTTTTGTTCCCAAAAGTCTCTCCTCAGTACCCAGGTGCTCCTGTAGTCTTTTTTTTTTTTTTTTTTTTTTCCCCATGAGCTTGGGCATGCCAATGCCTCAGTACCAGCACTCACCATTTTTGAACCCACTGCAGTTGCTTTTACTGACTGGAGGTCAAAGAACAAGACTAAAGCTTTAGAGGCAGATTTTGGTGAATACATGAGATAGAGAAAATGCTCAAAGGAACTCAGTCTCTCAGTGCCCACACATACACTGTTGGAAGGTTGTGCCAGGCATTGCTTTCTTAGGGAAGGTCTTCAGCAAAGGAAAAAAAAATTCCTACTTCAAACAGTCTTAAGTTCAAGAGACGTCTCATTTCAGTGAGCTTCGGATGATTTTTTTTTTTTTTTTTTAAACGCTGCTACACTTACCACTTTTTGTTTGTGACATTTTCACTTGCAAGATCTTCTTTCAAAACCCAAATTTTCTTTCTCTTCTGCTGTGTGTACAGCGATAAGTGGCCTTTTAGTTGAAATTAACCTCAAAGAAATTCACTGCACTCTTGCAAAACAGCTTATCGTCACAAAGTCAAAGCTTAACCCAGAAAGGTTTCTAACCTCATAAACCACAAGCTCCTGACAAAGAAAGAATCAAAAGATTTGTAATTCAGCTCTTTCCAAGAGCAGCCTCTGGAGCACTCCAGTACCCATGTCATTCTGGCACAACAAAATCACAGCAAAGCAGCTGGAGGATCTAAAACTTAACGGAGCTATTCAATTCCAGAGCCTTATAAGTAGCAATAGACAGGTTAACAGGATACACCAACACTGACCAAGTGCTGCACTCAAGACCTGCTGTTGTTCCTAGCACTGGACACTATCTCAGTCAGGAGCTAGTGCTTCTAGGTCACTTAGGTCTCAATTCAGGAAACTATTTTATGCATCTGACCTTAAATTCAGGCAAGATACATGGAAGCAAAGCATGTATTCTTCTTTCCTGGGCCTCTGTAGATTTGGGCCTTGGCCTGTGCAGACCTGCATTGGTCTGAATCACTGAATTACCACTGCTGCCATGTTAAGCAACCTCTGCTGCTTTACTACCCAAACAGGGGTTAACACAGCTGTATCTGATACCTGTGCTGACGCAAGAGTGCCCATACCAGATACCACCATTTTATTTCCGTAAGAGTGATACCACCACACAGCCTCCTCAAAATCAGTGCTACACAAGATTTTATTAAAAAAATACGAGCTAAATGCCAAAACTTGCTATTAGGTTTACTACAATACTGGTTAAATTTTCCTTAGCTAGATATAACTACACTGCATCATCTTCTTCCATGCAAATTTAACCATGACTACCAGCATCTGACTGATGGTCTTCAGAAATGCCCGTATGCCAGGATACTTCTGGCGCCCCATGTTCTCTCTCTGCCTTCCACAGTGAGGAGCTCAGGACTCCTTGGGGAGACTGCGGAGCTGGATCAAGAAAAAGAAAGGAGGGAAAAAGACAGTAGGATTTCATCAGAGAAACCCACAAACCATCCTAGGCACAGCCCAACAGGGAACATGCATTTGCTCCCACGGTTAGACGTGGTATGAGGGTGTTTCAGTCTTGTATTAACTAGAAATGTATTGAAAACTGGGGAATGAAGTAGGAAAAATGCCAGACAGGTAACATGCTGTGATTATTCATTCCACATGAAAAAGAAGAAGCCCTGCACAGCTGTTTTGCTTATCACACCACACAGGTAAAATTTCCCTGATCGAATCTCAGCAGTTTCTCCCTATCCTGGCCTCCTCCAGCATTCTATCCCCACCTCCAGGCTCTGTGTTTTGTCTAGCAGAGAGCAGGTGAGATTGGCTGTGTGGTCTCAATGAAACAGTAATATTTAGCCCAAACTTGCCTGCCTGATCTTTTTGCCTAAAAAAAAAAAAAAAAAAAAAAAAAAAAAATCAAATCAGCTTTCAGCATTGTTTATATGAGTGCTTAAAGCATCCCGGTTCAGACAGCAGCAGAACAAGAACCCCTCACAAGCAGGCTCAAAGATGTGCTGCCCTAACAGTTATACAACATGGGTGCAATTTAACATGGAACCATTCAGATGCAGCTGTTCTGCTATTCTCTTGTTTCACTATACTTTTCCACATGGACTCAAAGGCAGACACAGCATGGCAGGGCACAAAGTACAGAAGTATCTTATATGGCAGGCCAGCCTGACTACAGGCTGATACCAGAAAACATTTAGAAGAACAAAGCTGTTTCTGAGGGTCAGGATACAAAGAAAAATGCATTCCACACCTCAAGACTTCTTTTCATTATGATTGTGTTTTGTATGAGGGTGTCTCCCAACTCCCAAAATAAGGTTCTAGAGCAGCTATGAAGTTAGCAGTCAGAGCAGATCGCTGACCTGCTATGGAAGTCCCAGGGCTGCCGTGCACAGGACAGATCCATACTTGCCACCTTGCCATCCACCAGCACCAGCACTGTCTTTTTGGCAAGGCTGCACTCAATCCCTCCATCCCCCAAACTCAACTCTGCACTTGGATTTGCTGACCCTCACAAGGCTCACCTGGGCCCACTGCTCAAGCCTGTCTAGGTCTGCCTGGATGGCATCCCATCCCTCTGCTGTGCTGACCATCAGATCAATACCACTGCCGCTAATTCATACACAGAAACCAGGATGGTCCAACGTGAATGCCTCACCAGCAAGCTGTTTAACATTCACCTCATTTACCATTACAACCAACATTTAACTCAATCATGAATGACTAAGTAGCTGGTTTGAAATGTGGATTACATGGATTTGTAACTGAAGGAAAGACCAGAGAACTCTATTAGTATTCCCTCTGACCTCATGGATTCCTGATTAAAAGAAAGAGAGTTTTGTCTTTGCTATTTTACTCCTCTGTCATTACTGGAGCTTTTTAACAGACTTGAGAAATATTTGGATGCAAAACAGACATCACTTCCTCCTTGCATATCCATGAAGGAATTCGGTGCTGTTTTCCAATGGGCTGCCTCCCAGGATCTGGGGGATATCTGCATTCAAATGCAGGCAATAGAAAAAGCTGAAAGGGAAAGGACTGCTCCTCCATCTCATACCCAAACCTGTAACATGAATGAGGCTTTTGGTAGTTTGTCCTTCCTTTTTAATAACTACTTCATTTACTATTCACAAAAGCCAGTCTTCTTTCCCCATTGCAACCTCCTAATAGGATTCCCCCCAAATCACTGAAGCCCAACTGTCCTCAGGGGCTGAGTTATTCAGGAAACAGGCGAGTTCAGATCACACAGCTATTCCTGCTGGCATTCAAAGCCGCTGCACCCTCCTCATGTAGCTCGGCATGCCAGTGCCACCTCACTTGTGGTACAATGCTTTCCTTCCCTGTCCACTTCACAGCCTTTATTCCTAATGCGGGCAAGAGAAATCCTGGAGATGAGAAGCTAAAATTCTTCCATGCTAACACAACCTTTCTCTTTTGGAATATCTCATCTGTCACACTGGATTGCACAACTGCCATCCACTCTGTGGAAATGCAGCCTTCTTGCATTCCAATCAGACCTCAGGTATATCTGCAGAGGAAAAGAATCTGCTTTCTTTATGGTCTCTGTTCCACCACTGTCTAGGGCTTCACTAATTCTAGTTTCATCACAGTAATCCTAGTTTCATTCCACCACGTGCCATGCTGCACAGGAAGCAATTTGTTAGTCACACCGTCCATGCAAACTGATCCGTGGCAACAGCAAGGGCTCAGGCTGCCCTAAGCAACTTCTAGAAGTCTAACAAATCCCCGTTCCCCCCAGATCCTTGAATTTCCTAATGACATTTTGGCTCAGTGTCTTCCATGCAAGAGGCACTTCAGTCCTATGGTACGAAGAACTTGGTGTAAAAGCCTGTTTCTCTGAAAACCTGTCTTCCTTTCTGTTCCCTCCCAAACTACACAGTGACTTTCTCAGTTTTGAGTAGCAGCTGAAAACCTGCTCTGTTTTGGTTGGTTTTTTTTTTGTATTGCTTTTGTTAAGTGCTCCAGCATTATTATTTTCTAAGGGAAGTGCCTTCATTATTCCTCATACTCATATTTACCAGGACAGACTGAGAGTGCTAGGGCTGCTCTGTCTGAAGAAGAGAAGGCTCCAAGGTGACCTTACAGCAGCCTTTTGCTATTTAAAGAGGAGCTACAGGAAAGAAGGGGACAGGCTGGCAGGTTCTGTGGTGACAGAGCAAGGGGAAATGGCTTCAAGCTCAAAGAGGGTAGATTTAAGTTAGACACAAGGAAAAGATCTTCTAAAGTGAAGGTGGCGATGCACTGGAAGAGGTGATGTGGTTGATGCCCCATCCCTAGAGACTTCCAAGGTGAGGATGGTTCAGGCCTTGGGCAACCTGACCGATCTGTGGATGTCTGTCCACTGCAGGGGAGCTGGACTGTGATGGGACATCTAGTCCCTTCCAACTCTGAGGATTCTACGATCCAGATGCACTGGCTAAACCAAATGGAGGGACGTCTCACCCCTGTAAGCACATGGTGTGATTCAGTCTTGCCATCTGACTCGGAGTGAACAATGCAGGCAATGGCAGAAGGAGAGGAGAGACAGTGAAACAACTCACCGAGTCGCGCCGTCTCACAGACGCACCTGTTGTGGGCACTGCTGGCATTATTCCACTCATCGTCATCAGGTCACGAATCCACTCTCTAACACTGCTTTTACGTTACTGAGAATCACAGAATATTTTGGGTTGGAAAGGACCTGTAAAATCACCCAGATCCAAAACACCTCCCTCTGTCCCAGGTTGCTCACAGCCCCATCCAGCCTGGCTTTGAGGGAGGGGAGATCCACAGCCTCACTGGGCAACCTGCACTCCAGCTGGGGTCTCATGAGAGCACATGGGCAGAATCACCTCCCTCAACCTGCTGGTCACACTTCTCAGAAAGTAACAACATTAAAAAAAACCATTAAATTACACTGGCACTAACAAAAGCTGGTCTCTTTTTTATATCTGAAAGCAAAAGCGTATCTTGATTTCTACTTTACTCATCTTGAGAAAACACGTTCTATGTATTTCCAACAGCATGAAGCTGCACAGCAACTTGATCTCATTCCCTAGATGGATTATTGTTGGGAAAACATTGTCTAATCTCATAAAAGCATTCACAACCCCAGCTGGATATATCTAAACATGTCTGTCTACAAAAGCAAGTTAGTTTTCAACCTGATCACTTTCAGGTGATCATCATCACTGCCTATTTTATTGTTGAGTAAAAAACTCCTAAATGACTTAAAAATTCTCTGTGGCCAAACACACCCACCTATCTTAGATTAATGCAGCATGAAATGGAAAAACAAACAAAACTGTGCACTATTTGTCTCTTCCTATCACTCTTCCTCTAAAATTAAAGACAGACTTTTTGAACAAAAGTTTTCAAGTTGTTTTTATTTTGAGAATTCATCCTACTTGTAATTCTAAAAGCTAGAAAAGCAAAACTATCTTACAGAAAAAAAAAAGAACAATTAGTAGAACTTGCTTACATTTTTATACAAACCAAAAACTATGAATATTCCTTGTTGTTATGTTTTAAAGCAAGGTGTTTTCCCTCTGCCAGAGATGAAAAACAATAGCTGACATTTTTGACTAGCCACTTGATAGATAGCTTCAAACCCTTTGGCAGGTTCTTAAGGCAGAGGTGAAGCTACCATCTGTTTCAAAAAGAAAAATTTTTCATGAATCTTGGCAAAGAAGTCTAGCCCTGAACCACAGCATTTGGTATCAGTATACTTCCATTCTGAGAAACTTCAGAGCACAGCATTCATGCTCCTTTAGCTTTTTCAAATATATATTTACACTACCTACCTACAGTGGAAGGAAGATAGCAGTACACGCATGCACACAGGCTGAATTTTTCCTTCTCAAATCTCACCCAGTATCATAGTGCACACATGCACAGCCAGCTCTTCCTTGGGAAGGAGAGCATTTTCATACAATCATAGAAGGGCCTGGGTTGAAAAGGGCCACAATGCTCACCTAGCTCCAAACCCTGGCTGTATGCAGGGTCACCAACCACCAGACCAGGCTGCCCAGAGCCACATCCTGGATGCTGGATGTATTTTCCATATTAAAAAAAAAACAACCTCTCTCAAACACTGCAGGAGAGCACATTCAGGTAAAGCAGGGATGGAGGAAGAGCAGTCAGAAAGGGGGAACAGCAAAGAGCAAGGACTCTACTCCTGACAGAAGTGCAGAACAGCAGCTCTTCGCCCAGTGAAGGGCTTCATCTCCCTCAGAATCTTATCTTGAAAGCTGTCAGAGCCAAAAGATAGTGGTCCACTCAGATCCCATAGGCACAAGGTCTCTTCAGTACAAATTTTCTTAATCAGTAAAGACTAAATTCTAGCCTCACAGCCAAGTGTGCAACCCAATTACTGAGAATTCAAAGTGAGGCAGTGCTATCATCCTGTTTAGCCATACCTCCGCCATAACACGGGTCTTAGGTATTCACAGAACAGAGCTTTCACTAAAGCTCAGTAACTTCAAAAAGCTGTTTTCACTGAGTAAACTTTTGCATTTTGTACTTTAAAGCACTAAAACAAAAATCCATGGCATCTCTTCATAAGCTACACTAATAGTTATCTTCCTCGTTAAATGCTCACGTCTTGTTTCCAGCAAGCATTACCCACACACAGCTGGATACAGGCCCAGGCTGAGGTAAATGAGGTGCATTTTTCTCCTCTCAGTTCCTTTCACTACACTTCTGAATACAAAACCAGATTTGCTAAAGATAACTGAGCCGCTGACAAATCTTCCCAGCCAGGGACACAGAATTAGTGTTGCTGGCCTTCATGATTTAACCTACAAACCCAACAGTAATTAGCATTTTCTTGGAGTTCCATCCCCTGGAAACAGGCTATTATGAGATAATCCCTACCTTGGTTCTTTCATAGTAAGTTATAGACCTCTGGAAAAATGCAGTAGTGGCCGAGTGCCCCTAGAGGATGTATGAGAATGACTTAACTCTAATTCTACTTATTTCTTTAAGATTAATTGTTATGGTTATCGTTGCAAGTCATGATATCTTCTAAGTTTGAAGGGAGAGACAGAAGAGCTGAGAATATAAAAGAAAAAAAAATTCTAGAGTCCTTCTCCTGGACTTGAGAGGATAACCGATGAACCTTGAGGTTTGGATGACCACCATCAGCAGAAATTGTACACAAAAGTTCACATCAGCTTTGCTTTTAGCTTTGACAGATCTAGCATCAACTCCAATCACAGCAAAAGCCCAAAGTTTTGGATGCTTCTCTTAGACAACAGACATTTCCTATGGCTAAGAGGACCTACAAAGATACCTATAAATGATATGAGCTGAGATGCTGAAAGCTCACTTAAGAAGCACGCTCCTGATCTGAACACATCACGATAGATGCACCTCCTGGAGCTGACCTTATATAAGGGAGCAGAAGATGGCCCAGGACCTGCAAGTCCTCCGTACTAACAGAAAATATGACTACTGTGAACTCTCACTGCCTGCTATTCAGTGCTAATTAGTTTGACTGTATTATTTTAAAGTTACTACTAATTGTATTACTTTATTATTTTAATTGAAATTAAGTATGCTTAACTGAACACAACTGAGAACTAATTGAAGTTTTCCTTGAAGACTGTACCCAGTGCACCACGAAACCAAGGCAAACAGCTTTTACACAATGGGCTAGTTGTTTTAAGAGGGCAGCACTACACTAATCAGCAAGAGCACAGAGTATTTCAGCTTCCACGTTCCCCGCGTTATTCTTTTGAGTCTGCACTGTCAGTGTTTGTCTCCAGGTTCCGTTTGCCTTACAGATAACAGAGACCCCAGGTTCTCACACTGCACAGGGTTAAGCCAGGCTACTGCAGTGAGTGGCCCAGTGCGCTGAGACAAACAAGCCTCTCAAAGAAGGGGAGAACCCACAACTCTGAGGATGAGTCCATAGTCACAATGAGTCCATTGGTGGCAGTTGAGACCCTCGCCTGTTAAGAAAAGGACATTTTCCAGTCCCTGAAGTAACTACAGAAGGATTTTTCCTCTAAGAATTCACCTTCTGTTGCTCAGAGAGAATTACCAGGTCACAGATAGCAAACTTTTGCTTTATTTTTAATTAATTAATTATTTTTTCTGTTCACAGATCCTTGCTGCTGTTCTACTGCAGCTGTGCTCCATGGAAAATCTGAAAAGCCCCTAGCACTTCCCCAGGGACTTTTCACTCATCTGACAAGCCCCTTGATAATTCCAGGCATTCAAACAGCATCGTCTAAAGTCTGTTGCTGCTTGCTATCAAATATGTACCCTATAAATGCTTTAATTGTTCTTAAGTTGTTAATCATTATTTCCCATTATCTCAAAAATATAGCCCATGTGAAAAATATTTGGCTCCTATCTGTGGTGCCTCTTCAGCAACAGGGTCAAATAAGAGTCTGCAGCAAATTCAGAGAAATCTAATTTACAAGTACACTTTAAAAGTCCTACTTAAACCTATAAGAACCTTTTAAATATGTTAAATATTAACTTTATATCCACATGTTCTATAAATTTATTTTCCCTTGGCTTCCTTCGGTTCCAAAAGTGACTTTTGTGTGTGAAATTTTAACAAGAAATGCATTCAAAAGGGAATCCAATGTGTTTTGGCTGAGTTATTGTTCTGTTCTTAAAATCATAGTTCCTAAAAAAAAAACCACCATCCATATACTCAGACTGAACATTTCCAGAAAATCATTGAATATTTTTAGTTTTAGTTCCCCCTACAATGGCAACTGACACTATAAACATCTCAAAACAGGCAAGAGAAATGAGAAATTCAGGATTACTTCTAAAAGCAGAATAAAATATCATCTCCTTCTCCTACAGCTTTCAGATGGTGTCACCATCTGGATGCATCTGCCTGCATTTGTAAATGGAAACCACAGAACTGTAGGGGCTAGAAGGGACCTCTAGAAATCCTCAAGTCCAACCGCCCTGCTCAAGCGGTTCCCTATTGCAGGTTACACAGGGAGGTGCCCAGATGGTCTTGAATGTCTCTAGGGAAGGAGACCCCACTACCTTTCTGAGTGGCCTTGTATTCTGACAATGCTAGCGTGGAGTGACAGTCTTTAGCTACACCTGATCTAGATGGTATTTTAAACTGACAGCTGAAAACACAGCAGAATGGATGGGAAAGGCAACCTTTAAGAAGGTATGTGCAGAAGCACTGGGCGCCCATTTGATTTACTGATGGAATAGGCTTCGTTTAAGAAGGATAGCAAGCATATTTAATCTTCTTGTCAAAAGACAGAGTGGCACTGAAGGGTAGAGAATTATCTCAGGGACAAAACTGAGTCTTTAATCATCCCATTTTCCCTTATTTTGGACACTGGAGCTTGACTCAATATCTTCACCCCTGTATCTTACTCCACGCTTCCACAGCACTGCCTACTAAAGATTTGGTACCTGAGCCCTTGTTTTAAGGTGGTAATTACATAAAATTGGCAACACAAACAGGTTTTGGTTCCGGGTCAAGTAACATCAGAGAATAAGGAGATATTAATTATAGAGAGTGGATAATTTCTTCCTTAGCAGCTAATCCTCCCATTTATCCTCTCCAAAGGTCAGATCCAGAAACCCAACACTCTTCCAGCATAAAGTGAATAATCTGTCTTCATGGCCCTATGCCATAATCCTGGCTATGCATTAGGCTGGACTACTCAGAGGTACAAAGCCCATGCAATCCATTTAATGGAAATGTAAACACCCACCTTTCTTCCTGGCAGCTTGAAATAGGCACTTTAAACCAATCAGAAGCAGGCACAAGTGCAATTCACCACAGCTGATTTCAGTTGTTTAGCCAAGAGAAGCAATGCTTTGGTGTCTCATTATGCATGACGCAAGGCAAAACATGAGGGCTGTAAGCTTGCCATGGCATAAACTAGTATGAGGCAGGACTGTGTTTAAGTAAAGATCTGCTGGGTTAGGCAATTCGGTGCTTCTCTTTCCACAAGTATCTCACAACTCTAACCTCCCTGCTACAAGCGTGGTCACTGGTATTTGAATGCATTTCACTACAGTTTCACCCATTTCCTAGCTGTTAGGATAGTCTACAGATACAAAGGAAGAAAGCCCATGGAGAATGAAGATGGCATTTATCAGACCTGCCAATGCAGAGCACACAAGCAGCACTGTCAGAGCTCATCACTCCAAGCTGATGCACTCCCAGCTCTTCCACTTGAAGCCATTTGGGGCCAGATGGACAAGTGAGTTGCCTAGGTTGAGGTTACTGACCTGCTGCCGTTCCAAAGACCAAATAAAGCAGCAAAGTTAGTGTCATTTTCCTGTAATACATCCTACTGAGCAACAGCCTTAGAGGCACCACAGACGCAGAAAGCCAGTGAGATCTTTCAGGAAAAATATGCCTGTTCTTTCATCGTTCTTTGAAGAACTTGTCTCCCCAAGCAAGCAGATGTTTTGCCTACCTCCAAACACACGCTCCATTTGATTTTGATCAGGCTGTTCTTAAGATCCCCACAAATAGCCCTTTCTCATGTGGAGATGGATTTTTCTTCTCCATCCTTCTGTGGGTAGAATGATCAGTCAGGCACTGGAGAATGAGCTGTGGTGGCAAGAAGGCAAGTAGCTGGAAAACTGCTCTCTGCTCTTCTTAGCAAATATCAAGTGAGAAACAAGGTTTCTGAACAAGAGCTAAGACCCAACTTTGTCAAATCCTACTTAAGTCTTGGTATTTCAAAAGACTCCTCAGAAGAACCAACCAAGCCGCATCTGTTGTTGAAGAAGGCAACCACAGCAACACAGAAGATGGAGGGAGTCAAATTCCAGTTCCCCAGCTGAGGTCTCTACAAAGGAATTTTCACAAGTAATCACATCAGACCTGGGGATATCGGGGCATTTTGTTGTGTTTCTTTTATGCCTAGAGAAAACAGTTCTATTTTTAATATATAAAACAGGAGAAGCAGGGCTCACATAGGAGCTGAATAGATGCATCAGGTAGATGAGGGGATATTTCCCGTGACAATTAAAAGCCACATAACGTCTTTTATTTAACGCAGTGTGGAATCAACAGTTCTGATTCGGTCTCTTTCTCCTCACACAGACCAGACCCTCAACTTGTTAGAAAACAACAGAAACCTTTACATTTCATAATAGAAAATTGTTTGGCACACGTAGGTTGTGTCTTAAGCCATGTTTACAAGTTGTTGCTCTGTTTACCAATCAGAAATGGATTGGTGAGCTGGGAAAAGCAGGTGCCTGAGGAGCAGCTAGCAGAGATACAGCCCAAACCTTTCTATTCTGTGATGTCTACACTGCCTGTGTGAAAGAAGACAGGAGAGAATCTTCACAGACTGAGATTTGGGCAGTCTGATCTTCTCTGCAACAAACAAAAAGCTTATTATCAAACACTATAATATTAAACACCATTATGAGCCACAATCCTGCAAGAATGCCATTTATCTAAAGAGTTTCAAGTTAGTGCTTGAACCACCCACTTGGGTTACTCCTCCCCCCCAGGGTTTTATACTTTTTAAAACCCCTTTTCCCCATTCTGCTTGCATGTCAGCCTCTGCCTGCAACATTCCTCAGCCTTTGTCTCCTTTCCTCTTAGGAAAATGCCTACTGAACACCAGGCAGCATCACAGCCTGATAAGTTGGCACTTTACTGCACTTTCCACTCCAACAGTTCTTCGAAGCCATCAGCTGCAAAGCAACCTGCAGAGACTGTCAATTCACTGGGCCATTAACAAATGCTTTCTGTACAGGTAACTTTCAAATTAAATGATAAAAGCCACACAGGACCAGAGCAGAGATGCCAGGCTGCCTGTGGTTGGCTTAGCTTCTCTCCTGCATGAAGGCGGGAGGCACAGGGAGAGGTTGGAAAGCGGCTGGCAGGGTGCTGAGAGTGATACATTAAGATCAAATGCTGATGCTGCTTTCATGTCTCCTCTCCTTCCACGAAACATCTGATTTGCATGTAAGTTGTGAACCACTCATTCTTACTATGATGAACAGAAGAGGTGCCCAACCTTTGGGCCGGGCAAGTAACATGGGCTCCTCCAGGCTTCCCTGCTCAGCCCCTCATCTCAAACAGCTTTATTTGCACTAAAAGCACAAACCAGATACAGAATGTGCAAGCCATACCTGACTCCCCAATATCTATACTTCTGTCACATATATAATTGTGACTGAGGCATTTCTGTTTATGTCATACAACGCTTGGACAAGTCTTCTACCACATCACAAGGGATCCACAAGATCCTTCCGAAAGACTGACAGACAGCAGGTCTTACAACAATTCAGAAGGCCTGAAACCATTTCCTGTCCAAATGTTGGTGGAATTTAGGAAAGAATGTCTGGGAGCAGAGAATGCAAGTTTTTCTGGCAGAGAGCTCCAGCACTGGCAGTTCCAACATCACCGCTCCAGAAGACTGTCCTCCTAACTGCAGCTCCCCAGACACATGCCATACAGAATCATTACGGTTAGAAAAGACCACTAAGACCATCTACTCCAACCATCAACCCATTCTCCTCCATGCCCACTAATCCATTTACCTCATGTCTCTCTCATTCCACATCTACCCTTTCCTTGAAGGCCTCCAGAGACAGTGACTCCACCACCTTCCTGGACTGACTGTTCCAATGCCTCACCACTCTGGGAATATATATTATATATTTTTGCTAATATTCAGTCTATCTACATCACCCTTTCACTTGAATCAACCAGGCTGGTAAAACCTTGTGTCAGGCTGTGAGAAGTACTTGCAGCACAGAGCTGGCAGTGATGTTTGGAAGCTCTCCGATACCCAGGTACCACCAGCACCCTGGTGCAGGGATACATACAGCATTGCACTGTTTCAGCCTTAATTTCAAGCACATGCTAGCAAGAGTCACAGCCCATCCCTTGCCAAAAAGCAAGGGAAACCAAAGCATTTCTGAGCAGCGTTTTCCTGAGATCACCAATGCAACACTTCTGGAAGCTAACTACAGTTAATATTTATAAGGGATCTTTACCTGCCTGCTTGCTTCTGATTTTACTACCAACTCAATCTGAAGTTCCACTGTTCATCAATACAAATGTTAGAAGGGTGCTGAATGCCTGCAAGTCCATTCACCCTCCAACTCACAAAGTACAAGGGTGGGTCCCATATAAACAGGTTTTTGTTTGAGGGCCCCCAGCAAGACAGAGTCTGACCTTTCCCCTTTGGAGGAACAGCAGGTTTCCATGAAACACGGCTGAGGGTTGTTTTCCCCTCACATGCATCAGGGGGACACCTGAACTCTCCTTAACTCCACTCCCCCACCCAGCCCATCAATCTCAGCTCTGCTGTGTCTGACAGCTGGGGCCACTGGGGCTTACAATTGCTCACTGCCTTTGCTTGTAGGGCTTTGGGTCTCCTTTGGACCATCACAGAGGCAGAATCTAGACCCTCTGCAGGAGGAGGAAGACACTTGCCAGAGTGATGCTTTCACATTAAATCCTGAGCTGGCAGTGTGCCCTTTGGAAGGCATTAGGTTGGAAGTAGCTGGATTGAGTGCGCTGTTCTGAAGTGCTGCAATTTGCACTGCATTTGAGGGCAAAAATACCTTCAGCGTTGACTCATGATAATGTTGACATAAATAGGACTCCACATTAGAGCTAAGAAATGCCACTCCATATTACACTGTGGGAATAGCAAAAGATCCTAGGAGAACGGTCTAACATTTTACCACAATTTACACTCTTGAGCTACTTCTATGTGGTAGAAAGATCATCACATGCTGCATTTCTCAATTTACAATTTATCACTGCTATCAGAACTATGATATTTTGCACTCAAAGATCCAGCCCATTCACTTCCTAAATACTAAAACCAGTAAACTACTAAATAAAAAGTTCATCTTCTCCTTTCTGCCAGGAGACATTGAGTGCTGATAGGCTGCATCCAGTTACAAGCACATTATGATTCTAAAAGAAAGGGTGCTGCCAGGTAAGGCGACCAGAGCTGATTTCCTCCACTCTTGTTCTATGTAATACAGCCAAGTTTGGCAAAGGCGATAACTGTTTCCTGGAAAATCCTAGGTGTGGGTTGGTGAGAGAAATACGAGATGAGTGCTCAACTGGAACACAGAGCAAGGCAGAAAGGAAGACTACATCCAGCCTCTTCCCATTCATTTTTGTGGAAGCTCTCAGGCCCTGCAGACAGACCCAGGATGGGAAGAGCCTCAGCTTCCAACACGCACCAGTACCTAGCAGACCAGAAAGGAGCAGTTCTGGTGGATCTTCTGTGAAGGAAGAATCTAGTAAAAACAGCTCAGGTTGGACCAGGAAAAAAAAGTGTTTCCATCTCAGAGGTTTTTTTTTTTTTTTTTTTTTTTTTTAAAAGCTATTTTCCAGTCTCAAAACTTTTTTGTTCTCACAACACTGACGATGAAAACAGGAATCCTAGAAAATGAAGAGTTGAGCCTACACAATGAAGTGTTAGCCTGAAAGATCCTACAGTCTTGATCCAAAAAGAAATAAGATTTCTAAATATCAGCCTAAATATTTATTTCTTCTACAAAACAAAGATTTTATCAGCCTCTTCTGAAAGAATTAATTCTTCCTGCTGAGCCATCAATCACACAAAAAACAATAAGTTAACATTAGTGTTACTATCTTAGTCATTAACTTGAGATTCTCTCACTACCCAAAATTGGACCAAAATGCCAAAATAAAAACAGAGCAGGCCTGAATGAATCTCCCAGGCCTGCATCCAGCTGCATCATCACATAATCAAGTTTTTAGCTCAGAGAAATCACATACCATACCTCTTGCTGCAGCTTTTATTCTTCAAGGCTACTGTGGCTCTCCTTCCTCCCACATTAGTAGAGTCACTATGCTAGGCCATCTGGCACACCAGAATTTACCTTTAGATTTCATTATCCAACCCACTGACTTCAGTGTTTCCTCCCATTGACTAATGGAATTAGCTCATCACCGCCTAACTGTAACATTCATACCTAGTCTGCTTTACAGCACCCAAGAAAAGCAATCTCTGGGTTGTTTCAGAGTGAATGTCAGGCTGCTCTTAGAACAAGCACAGCATTTATAATAGGAGACAGGTGCATCAAAACAATTAATGAATGCATTCAGGCTGCAAAATGAAAAATAGAAAATACAAACACACGCACTAGTCTCAAACCACTGATGTCTGCATTCACACTGCTGGGGCTTGTTTAACACTATCAGAGCAGTACAAGGAGTATTATCTAGCATTCCTCATGGGAAGAGAGCAGGGCTAGCAATTCACTGCGTATTACCTGAAAGGACACTGGCAGAGGGTGGTCTTGTTCTGTGTCCTGTCACTCTGCTAAGAAGCTTCCTCCAAAAAGCGTTATGAAAAGGCAGAAAGGAGTTACAAAGTCTGTTGCATATCAGTGCTATTAATAAAATATGGCACAGGAGAAGATCCTGGAAGTCTGGATGCCAGCTCTGCTACTCTTCAGTTGTGTAACTTTGAGCAGGACCTGTTTAGTCTAAGCTAGCTGCCTGGACCCTCCTTTAGTGAATGGAGCAGTCCTGGGATGCCTATGACTTCACAACGTAGATGAAATGAAAGTCAGATTGCATTCCTAGATGTCCAAAGGAACAGCTTAGGTGAGATGAAGGTGCTCTTCATGCGGCTAAATAAAATCAAATCCCATGGTCTGAGACTCAGTTTCTCCATCTACAAAATACTATGGTTAGACTCCTGTACAGCCATGTTGTAACACTACAAATTGCTCTTGATAAATTTATTCAGTGTGCTTGAAAGTGATACTTGGAGTCCTGCAGTAAATTCAGAAGTAGAGAAAAAAGAGAGAGGAAACATTATGGCTTTCAAGTGAAGTTAGAAAATTTGGAGTTAAGTTACAAACAAAAAAGTACCTGACCCCTCCTGCCTTAAAGGCAAATCAAACCTCCTAAGTGCTTCACCTGTCTCTGTCTTTCTGCTGAAGGTTTTAACATTTCCAGAGCAGCCCTAAAGGCCTCATTAGAAATATCAATAATGATTTATCATTGAAGCAGTAGCATGAACAAGCCAGTGAGAAGAGAAGTCTCCACCAGAGCACTCAGACTGCACGGAGGTTTATGCATGTCAGAGCTTCAGGAGTCTGGATGCCCCAAAGACAGCCAAGCAAGATTCACATGGGGAGCAGTATGGGAGAGCACGTTTCTCTCCGTCTGCCTGTTTCCCACGTGCTGAATCTCTGTTTAAATGCAGCATCAGACACATTTCCCTGCCTCTCCCCACCACATTTTTTGTGACAAGTGTGCCTTCTACACACTGCATGCCTGAACTGTGCATACCATAGCAGCTAGAACACAGCTGAACTTGGTTGCCATAGGAGCCAGGCATTAGTTACATGACAACTTTGCTACAGAGCAAATGAGGCCAATGCAGAACAGCCCTAAATGGAAAGCTATTGCCCCTTGATAGCCACCTCTTTAAGAGCAGAAAAGGGTTTAGAGCAAATGCTCACCACACCACGTGTTAGTGCAAAAAAGCATCAGGCTCTCTCCACATTTGTCTGCCATCAAGCCAGTCTTGGGCTAGCAAGTCCCAAGAGTTCAAGGATTTAGTCAGCCTCCCTCTTTATCAACCATTTTGTGGCTTAGGCCCCTTTGGCCAGCAGACCCGGAGCTGCCCCTCTGTACTAATCCACAGCACTGACAAAGCTAAGAGGGGCTTTAAAAGGCATTCAGCAGGCACAAATACTCGGACCACATACTTCCCAAGATACTAACAGCATCCTGCAGCACTCACTGACCTGCAGTAGAAATGTAGTTTTCAACCAGAAGAAAACTATTTCACAAAGGGAAAAATCTGAGTTGAAAGAGAATTCTTATTCATATCTCTTATGATCAAGGTGGGTCAGGTTAATTTCTTTCTTTTTAAGCTAGCGAGTAAAGTTGGGACACAGCAAATCCTGACACCACACTTGGAGCAGAGAAGTCAGAACTGGACACAGCTCCAGCAATCAAGAACCAGAAGCGTTTCATTCTCTGCCTCCATGAGAAACATACTGGAAGGTGCGACATCAGAGCTCCTGGCTGCCAAACCATGCTGCCAAAGGAAATGAACTCAGCTGCACCCTTAACTTTCACCACTTGTTAAAGCAGAGCTCACCAAAAGCATTTGCTGGCAAACCTCACGAATGTGGACAAACCACTGCATGCTCCCTTTGAGCTTACTCTTACTGAAGCACCCCTGGGTAGTCAGCTGCACCTGTCCCCTGCCACCTTCATTCACAGACAAAAGCTGACGTTATTCCATGCTGCATTAACCCCCTTCTGCAAGATAAACAAGCAGGTCCGTGCCTGTCAACCTGTAACTCCACTTATTTTTTTTATCCTCCTATCAATTATTTCTGCACTCCGTGAGAATCACAGGAAAATATTTCATGCCAGAAAGTCAAAGGCAGCACTACTTACTAATGGGACAGCAGACTTCAGGAGATCCAAGGGTCGTGCCTTCAGGAGGCCCAGAGGTTGTGCCTCTCATTTGCTCTATAATATTTCAGGTCACTGACTGAAATTTCTACGTCCCTCATTTCCCCACCATGCACATAAATGATGCAAGCCTTTGAAAAAGCACAGAAATCCAGGGTGGGCATTATTTATTATTGACAGCACTGAAACAACATAGAAAGCAACAAAGAAACCTTTTTCATATTTCTTTTTCCTTCTCTAAGCAGGAACTCAGCAGGCTGTGGGAACAGAAGAGGAAAAGGCTATAAATTGGAGCACAGGAAGTTTAGCACCAATATGAGAAGGAACTTCTTGTGAGCTCTAGAAACAGGCTCCCCAGGGAGGCTGTGGGTTCTCCTTCTCCAGAGATACTCCAAACCCACCTGGGCACCTGCTGTAGGGGGCCTGCTTTGCAGCAAGGCTGGACTCAATGAGTTCTGAAGGACCCTTCCAGCCCCTACAGTTCTGTGATTCAGGGAAAAACAGAAGGCAGTGAATGCCCCATCCAGCGCCTGGCTGAGAGCGACAGAGGTTGGCTCTGACACAGCACTGCAGAAGTTGTGCTTCTGGGGGAGAACTGTATTCATTTCTGGAGGAAAAAAAAAGAGGAAATGAGTAATCCTAGAAGGAAAGGGCCTGCATGCTTTCTTAGAGCCTACCACTGAGAAAAGATGTGCTATTGTAAAAGGGGGCTGCATTATTTCAGTCCTTCTGAGAAAACTGTAAATAATATGCAGAAGCGTAACAAGTAGAGAAAACATAAGTGTTTCTTCAGCTGCATAAATGCCTATTTTCAGCCTGGCTGGAAGAAGAGATACTGCTGAACTGCAGTGTTAATTACCATAGTTAACCTTTGTTCTTGCTAATGACACTTGTTATTTAAAAAAAAAAAAAAAAAAAAACAAACACCTTCAGATTCATAAGCAGTGAGCATGTCTGATGAGAACCGCCACACTGGTTTAAATGGAACTGTACACACATCACAATTTAAGCATTAGCCTCCAGGACATCTGTAACACCAAATTACTGCAGTAACCAGCCATGCTTCCACTGGTGCCACTTTTCCTCTTGTATCATCCATCTGGGGCGAGACAAGAATCCCATGGGGATGGGAGATGGAAGTAGTATGTGCTCATCAAAGAGAAACTCAGTTAGACTGGTGAAATGCAAACAACCCAGTCGGGTGGATTCAAGTAGTTACATCTACCTTAATTTCAGCATTTGTTAACTTCCACATGCTTAATGCACAATCTTAACACAGGTTTTGAATATTCCTCACAAACGATAAACTTCAAAACTAAAGGATAGAATTGTGTCCCACAGCATCCTATGGATGCAGTCTGGGCCACAGCAGCACTGCATGCACAGGTCCCATAGAGAGCACAGACGTAGGAGATTTCTCAAAGTCTGGGCCCAAAATTAAATACAGTTCAGATACAGCAGGTCAAGTCATCGCCTATCAGCCTAATTACACTACATGCAAGTCAAAAGCCTTTGCAAAAATATAGCAAGCATGGAAAAAAATCAATGCCAGAAATAGTATCTGCCATAGAGCAAACTTAATATCAGCACAGTGGAGAGAACAATAAAGGATCACAGCTGAGCCCACACATTCCAGGCACAGAATGTAGGTCACCCTAGCACACAGAATGATACAGCAGTAAAAATCTCCAGTGGCATACAATCATACAACCATAGAGTAGCTCAGGTTGGAAGAGACTTTAAAGATGGAGTCCAACCGCAGCCCAACCATCCCACCCCAACTCTACCAGCCCTCCGCTAAATCATGGCCCTGAGCACCACATCCAAACGGTTTGAAACACAGCCAGGGATGGGGACTCCACCACCTCCCTGGGCAGCCCATGGCAGTGCTTAGCAGCCCTTTCTGTACAGAAGTGTTTCCTGACATCCAACCTCAACCTCCCCTGGCACCACTGGAGGCCATTTCCCCTCGTCCTGTCACCAGTGAGCAGAGACCAACCCCGCTCTGCTGCAATCACTTTCAGGTACTGGCAGGGAGCAATCAGGTCTCCCCTCAGCCTCCTCTTCCCCAGCCCAAACAGCCCCAGTTCCTTCAGGCTCTCAGAATCACAAGGTTGGAAACAACCTGCAAGATCATCCAGTCCAATCACCCTCCCATTCCTATCAGTGCCACAAGCTACTAAACCATCTCTCGTAGCTCCACATAGGCCATGTTCTCCAAGCCCTTCCCCAGCCTTATTGCCCTTCTTTGGACCTGCTGCACCACCTCCATGTCCTTTCAGTACTGAGGTGCCCAACACTGAACACAGTACTCAATGTTTGTTTTTATATTTAATTGTTGGAGTAAAATCCCATTTTAAATCCTTGAGGCTAATATAAGACGTTGATATTATCATAGCAGCATAACCACAAACAGAAGCAGTCTGTAAGCAGATGAAAATAAAACCATCACATAGGGAGCCTTCAAGCAGCAAGTCTGAATGGTCCCTCTTCAGGAAGCAGCAGCATCAGGTACCTCACCCATCACAGGTTTAGCAGAATTGATCTGAACACAGAATCACACAATGTTGGGGATTGGAAGGGGCCTCAGAAGATCATCTAGTCCAACCACCCTACCAGAGCAGGAACACCTAGACCAGATCACACAGGAACCTGTCCATGTGGGTTTTGAACGCCTCCAGAGAAGGAGACCCCGCAACCTCTCTGAGTAGCCCCATCCAGCATTCTGTTACCCTTACTGTGAAGAAGTTTTTTCTCATACTTAGGTGGAGCCTCCTATGTTCCAGCTTGCACCCACTGCCCCTTGTGGTATCACTGCATGTTACTGAGAAGAGCCTGGCTCCATCCTCCTGACACTCACCCTTCACATATTTATAAATGTTAATGACATCATGTATAATCAATGAATATTAAGATGTTATAATTACAAAATAAACAAGAGAGTTAGGCAAAGCAGACCATGATAACAAAAAGAGGATAGAAAGCTTACCCCTGTCCTGGGCTCACTTACAAAACTCCAGCAGAGCAGATCTCCAGCAGAGATCCTTCCCCACTGGTAGCCAGCTCTTCAACAGCTCTAGGAGGGCTGGAGCCTGGCTGCACCCCTTCCAGCAGCACAGCTGCATTGCCTTCCCCTGTGCTCCTCTGCCTGACTCACTGCTCGCCTCAGGTGCTCAATCAGGGGTTCAGGCCGTGACTCAGCAGTTCCCATACACTTCACCCCTCAGTCTCTCCTTCTCCAAGAGACCCAGCACCCTCAGATCTGTAGCTCCCCAGATCTTCCTTACGGCTCTTCTTGTAAACGGGATTTATTATCAGATTTAATCAGCAAGATCAGTTCTTCCAATATCCAGGCACCCTAGAAAACCTTTTGAAAGCAAGTTAAACTGCCTTACATCCGGGCAGAACAGGACTCTTGCCTGTCGGGGCCATCAGCGAGATGCAGACTCACAAAGACACACGAGATCTTGCACTATCTCACTAAATGATGCATCGGTAAGGCATTGGAACAAGTCAGTCCACAGAGGTGGTGGAGTCACCATTCCCAGAGGTGTTCAAAAACAATGAAAATGTGACACTGAGGGACATGGTTCAGTGAGCATGGTGGGGTGGGGTTGGTGATCTTAGAGGCCTTTTCTAATCCGAATGATTCCATAATTCTAAACCTGACCAGAAATCCTCTAAGCTACTTAGAGCAGCATGATAGGCCTGTTTCTGCAAGCAGCCGCACACCTGCCAAGGGACAGAAAAATGGCTAAAGTAGCAAAGGCCTTGGAGATAAATAAAAGGGAATGACAAGGACACAAATAAATAAATTTATGCATGCACAATCAGCCAATCTCAAGCAAAACACAAGCAATCCTGGTGTTGGCCACCCAGATCGCTGCACATCCACAGAAGTGCAGCACAAGCCAACCTCCAGTTCTGAACCAGGTTCTTCAGGAGACTAGGCCACACTAAAATTAGCACCAACAAAGTGATCAGCCATATACCATGTACAAAACTGTAGGGTTATTCAGCCCAGTCACCCAAAAAATTAAAAACCCACCAAGCTTATTCTGCCCCCCCCACAGCATAAATTGTTATTTTAGCATTGCACTCAGTTGAGAAAGGATAAATTAAAATTCCCACTTTTTTTTATTGCACAAACCATTTATGTCTTAAGAAATTTGCTTTCAGAGAGTCTTAAATTAGCAAAGTCATTTTACCAGAAGACAAACTATCACTTTGATTTTGCAGAAATTTTGTACCTAATAACGCAGACATAAGAAGAATGCTACAAAAATGTTTTCCTGGAATAGACTGTGCATGAAACAGCATCCTCTGGGTAGTGATAACCCCAGACATTTTAAAGTGTTACAATTTAAACTACCACAGTGTATGTTTTGTTATGCCATATGTCCTTAGAAGTTGTTAATCTTAAAGCACTTCTGGTCCTGACCAAAATTTCCAGTGGATCAGCTTCTATCCTGTAGCATTTAGTATTTAGACATTGCCAGTCACCATGCACTTAGGAATTCTCAGCCCCTGCTGACAGCTCCAGTGGTAGAACACTGGATTTCCAAACGACGTGAGCCAGAAGCACATCACAAGGGCTCTTGAACTCAGCACACCAAGGCCTGAAGTCATCACAGCACGGTGCAGGTTGAAAGGAACCCTGGAGCCCATTCAGTCCCAACCCCTGCCACGGGCTGGTTGCTCCCAGAAGACCAGGCTGCCCAGGGCCCCATCCAGCCTGGCCTTGGGCACCTCCAGGGATGAGGCACCCACAGCTCTCTGGACAGCAGAGCCAGGGTCTCACCGCTCACTGAGTAAAGATTTATTTTTTCTTAATACCTAACTTGAATCTCCCCTCTTTTAGTCTGAAACTCTTTTCCCCCTTCTTGTGTCCCTATTGGAGCATGCGAGCAATTGCATATGAGGTTTCACAAACTCATCATGAGGTATGCTGGCACCCAAAGCACCCCCCTCTTTCCTTTGTGGATGCCCACTGTATAATCAATGAATATAAAGATGTTATAATTATGAAATAAACCAGAGAGTTTGGCTAAGCAGGTCATAATAACAAAAAGAGAATAGATAGAATGCTTACCCGTGTCCTGGGCTCGCTGCAAAACTCCAGAGGAGGGATCTCCAGCGCAGATCCTTCCCCACTGGCAGTCAGCTCTTAAAAGGGTCTGGGAGAGGCGCAGCCAGGCTCCATCCCTTCCAGCAGCACAGCTGAGTCGCCTTCACTGTGCTCCCATGGCTGACTCAGTGCTCCCCTCAGGTGATCAGTCAGAGGTTCAGGCCGTGGTTCAGCAGTTCCCGTACACCCACAAAGCCACATCCATGCTGACAAGCAGTAACAGATCTCTAAGGCACTGAAATAACCTCTTCATTTGTGCTTACTTCCCCAGCGCTTGGCACCCATCCCCGATTTCATCCTCCAGCACCACCCGGCTCTGCCCACTGACAGGCAATGCACCAAGGGCAGTTTGTGAAAACTGCTCAGCTTTGGCTGCCAGGCCCGGCCGCCCTCCTTCAGCTCCTCAGCCTTTCTGGTACAGCTCACCATGCAGTCACCTCTCCAAAACATTTTCAGGAGTTTCTTAAGCAGCCTCGATGAGGCTTTGGAATTTGTTGCTTCTGCAAAGGAGAATTTCCCTGTCCCGGCACAGACCTCCCTCAGTAAGCCCACAGAGCTGTAACCTCCAGCTGAGGAAGAAAGCAGCCATCTGGGCTGAGGCCTGTCCAACCACAGCACTCAGAGTCCTGCATATAGAGGACGTGCGAGGTGCTCTGGGTTTGTCCCAAAGCAAAGGCTGAAGCACACCTATTTGCCCTTAGAGCCAACAGCACAAACCTTATTACTGTGTTACAGCTCTACGCTGAAAAGAAAATGTATCTGCTTTTCTCTTCAAAATGCCCAAAACCAATATCAAAGTCCAACTGAAGTCATTCAGGGAGCTGCTAGCGTGTAGGTGTTGGTGATAATGCGATGAACGGATTTGTCAGGCAAATTGCTTCTATTGTGGATTGATAAGACGCAATCAAGTGCCTTTCCCCTCCCAAATGCAGCTCGTCAGCTTCAACAAATGCACTGAGCCAATTAGCAGAGAGGCACCAAAAGCAGCTTTCACCTGAAACCTGCCATTCTTGGGGAGGAAAAAAGGAAAAAAAACCAAACACCTACAAAAAAAAAAAAAAAAAATATCTGTGCTCTCCAGAGAGAACCTCCAGAGAAAACTGCTGAAAGCTACCCAGGGCTCACCTGCAGGGTGTGGATGGGAATTATCAGGATTCACCTGGCTCAGTGCCTGATCAGCTCCCTTAAGCAAAGTGCTGCTCACATTCAGCTCGTGCCAAATATAACACAAAGAACATTAATATTAAAGTAGGCCCAGGGAGTGAAGTACTACTGGGGCTGTTTTTCCTACAGCTTAATGTCCTCCAGATAGGTTGTCCCGTGTCAGAAAAGGCAGGAGCTCCAGTCAAAGCTATTTTCATGCCTAGAAACTGAAATCTTTGGCATGGCTTCCTATAGTGTCTTCTACTAGGTCTGCAAATGGCTAAGTTCACAGTACAGACTTCTCTACACTGCAGCAGTAGTGAAGGAATCCTTCTCCACTAACATGAAATTGATGGAAGTCAAGTAGATCCAATGCCACTGCTGTTCTGTCCACCTTACCTGCTCATTAGCTCATTTCAGGTAAGTTACTGCAGGAACAGATAGCAGCAGCCACGTAATCACTACGCCTAATTCCCTGTGGACATTCAGCTGGAAAGTAAATAGCCAACAGCCAGCATGGGTTTGCATGATTCATATGCAGTGAAAGAAACCCTGTGGCTGGAGCTAGAGATAATACATGGGATATGAGCAAGAGTTGTTAGCTCAACTTTCAATGCCTGCAGTAAGCCAGCACCAAGATGAGTTTCAGCCCTGTTTTCATTAACACTGTGAATGACCTCTGAGTGCTGTAAACACATCACCAGCTCCCAGGGTCTACCCAGAGCAGCAATGGCAAGGAAAGCCACTGACTTCTTTATCTTGGATTCCTACCACAAACAGAAAAGGGCTAAAACAAAAGTGAAGTTTTACCTTCCAGCAAGGATTTCAGAGTTCATTGCAAGAAATGAGATTAGGATTGAGGGTGTTACACTTAAAGTACAGAGAGCTGGAAGACCAGCCTCTTACCCACACCCCATCACAGACTTCAAACCTCACTGTAAACAGAAGGGGGTATGTGACACACCATGACACTGAGTCCTGAGCCTTCAAACACACCTGAGCACAAGAAGCAATCACAGTGAGATTAGAACAAGAGCCCACAGTACAAGAAGCCACGGAGAGAAGAGTTCAGGCCTTTTTTATGTATTGGCTACGAAGTGCCTAGTTACTCCACTTGCTCCCCAAAGACTTGCTTCCTACTTCCTTGCTTCTACACCCACACCCCCTGCAAACATCAATGTTTAAAGAGCTATTGAAGAAAACTAAAACTCTTCACATAGCTCAAATACGTCACCTAAATGGAATTTTGATTCTTACATCTCAGATTGCATCAGTCCCCAGCACAGTGCACACTTACGTTCACATTGTGGTGCTTGAACTGTGCAAACAGAAGGCACAGAGATGCACAGCTGCTCATGGGCCTGGGACCACAACAAGGAGATCTCCCAGCACCACGTATGTTTTCCTGTGGGAAGGGCCATGCTGGTCCTCCACTTACTCTTTCAAAGTCCTTTCCATAGCCTACATGAAAAAGAAATCCTCCTGCAGCTAAGAGACACACACCTTGAATCTTGTGCTGTTTCTTTACAGGACTGGAACTGCAGACTATTTCTTTCTTGCCCCAGAAAGAACATAACACGTTACTAACCAGCATTACGCCATTAATACTCGGTCAAACCAAGCAGAGAAGCTGTGTGGCTGAATGAGGTCTACAGGGTTTGAAAAACATCATTCTCCAAAGAGCATCAGTCGCTGTCTGGGAAAGTACTGCTATTTGAAACCTGGAAAAGCCTTTCCATCCCGGGGAATCTCATCATCTCCTTCCAACAACTGGGAGCAGCCGAACTGCTGCTGAAGCCTTCCAAGGGAATAGATCAAGCCTTGCATTCCTCAGCAGTGGTACTTAATACAAATCCATTCATCTCCTTGGGATGCAGACAATTCATGTCTCAGATGAACATCCTCTGGGTAGGGTGGTAGGTTTGTACGTGTTTCCTGAAGACCTTCAGCTACTCAAATGCAGCCATATCAGAAAAACGCCCAGAAGTATAGAAAACACAAATAAATGGCCAAAAACCATTATAGCCAAATTATACTACAAGATTTTCTTCCCTCCCTTATTATACCTGGCAATTCTTGTATGGGGTAACAGTAGCAAAAAGAAGTGCTCCATCACACAGCAAGATCTAATAGGCTCCACCATTGCTGCTCAAGCTCTCTGCACTGATCTCTGCAAAGTGTTTCGCAGAAGCATAACGTGATTTGGAAAATACTCAGTCTTTCTCTATCCTTTTTCATCTTGCTATCAACATAGCTCTGAATGCTTAAAACTCTATCAGAACCACCCACAGCAGGCACAGCCCTTTCCTGCAGCAAAACATGTTTCCTGTCCCATAAGGTACAGTTAGTTCAACAAGACTGGGGACATTTGCCAAGCCTGCTATTAGGAAACTTAGCTTGAATCAGATGATGATTTCAGCCACTGTGGAAACACACTGCAGACTGTAGGGCTCAGATCCTGCATCACAGTACGACCACTCAGCGCAGGTACACAAAGTAACACCCCTCATCACATATCATGACCACATGGCTGATGTTGAGAAGTTTTTTGGTGTTTTTTTTTTTTTTTTTTTTTTTTTTTTCTTTTTTAAATGACAGCATCTATCCCCACTGTCAGCATCACCAAGGCCAAACAAGTGTGCACTTACTGCTCTGGTTATGTTACATACACAATGTTAAGTACTCTCGCTCTGGGACATTTTTGCACACCTTAATGTTTATCAGTTGGCTTGTCTGGGATCTGTACTTCCCATTACAGCTTTTGCTGCTGTCCTGCCCACTCTACACACCCCTCTCTGCACTAACTTCACTGCAGTAAGGAGTACAGAGAAAGCTCATTGCCAAGGAAGGGGAAGAAAAACACGCTCTTATTTCCATTCAGAGGCAGATCTGCTTTGAGTGGCAGCCCCTCATCTGACCTGCATCTGAATGGGACTTCAAGCAAGACAGTCCCCTTCAATTCCCACTAGAGGTTTTCAAACTACTATATACTTTTCCCCCCCATGTCCAGCACAAGCTCCTTTCTAACACAAATCTGAGCTGCACGCAGGCTACATGCACTTCCAGGAAACAAACAGCAGTGCTGCAGTGTGCTGAGACCACAGTCTGGCAAGATTCAGCCCTTGCAAATGAATGTTTTTATTAGCAAAATATATTTGGCAGGTTTTGTATGCTACAACAGTTTCACAGCACTCACCTAAACAACACGCCGGACCAGAGTCACAAAATTAAAGGAGATACCCGAAAAGCACAATGACCCCAATAGCCATTCCTGAGCAAAATAATCACCACTGCTCACATGAGACCCAGGATGTTTTCCCTTACCCACATGCACATTCACAAGGAACAGAAAGCCAATTTTAAAGTGACTGATGCAGTTACATACATAGAAGTTATATGGGGCTCCACACTTCAAAGCACTGTGCATTTAAATGTTGTGCACAAAAAAACCAACACTATAAATATTTTTAATTTCCTGTTGCACAATTAATTTGCAATTGAGACACTTCACCGTGGGTTAAGCCAACACAGGCTCAGAATGTAATTTATTCTGTGCACCTAATGTCTCCTTGTTTCCTGAGCTCAGGAAACATTTGGAACAGTGAGGAACTGTATCTTGAAAGCAAAAGAATCCGGCCCATTACGAAAGATAAAGCTCAGAGAACATCGAAGTATTATATGCTAAGTTGTCCCAGGTCCTAGATCTCTCTTTTCATTTCTCAAACACAGCACAAAAGCAGGTACAAGCAGAAATTAACATCGTTCCCTTCCTCGTTCCCAAAGTTACTCAGATCTAACTTATCTGAAGCACTTTTGCTAAGGGTTATTGAGACAGAATTTTAACAAACTCGAAATCTTACGGGAGATCCTTTTCATCAGATTACTTTAAAAAGGATTGAAGCCGCTCCCCGTGCAACTACCCCTGATCTGCTCCCATGCGCTTTCCTCGCGCTGCTCCCCCACGCTGTAACAGGAGCTCCCAGCAGGCAGCCAGGACGGATCAGCGCTTCTTCCCTACCTGAGAAGTCTGCAGAAGTCTTAGCAAAGTTGCCGAAAGCTGTCAAGCACATCAGTGCTACGAGAAAAGTGGAGGCGGGAGACACATCTGGGCAGCACATCCTTAATTATCCTCGCGGCTTGTTTTCTTCCAGAGAGAAGGAAAGCGCTGTCTGCCCCAGTTCAGCACTCACTGCCCGGAGAAAACTGTTAGTCCCATTGCTTGGAAGGATCACAGCCAACAGCCAGGAAGAAAAAGCAGTCGAGCACACCCCCCACCCCATTGGAATGAATGAATCCCACAGAGCGAGGCTGGCGAATGACGCCGACCCACCTGAGCCCTGGCGGCAGTCCCAGGGTCCTAAGGCCAGCCCTTCGCCCCGATCGCGGCCAGCTCCCGGCGTGCAGCTGTCCCGCAGGGCGCAGGGAGAGAGCTGTGCGGGAGGGCTCTGGGGTGCTTCACAGAAGCCTGGTTGCTGGTGCAATAGACTCTTGCCTCTCTGATGCAGAGGGACAGCAGGACGGGGAGTATTTTCAAAGTGGGGAGCCCCAAAACAAAGCGCTTGAATATACATGGGTTTCTGGAGAGGTGGGTGCTTGCAGCTGCTGCTGATCCTGAGAAGCAGTGTTCTGCCAGGCTGCTGGCAGGTCAACCCTTTGGTGACAACCAGTGTTGCAGCTGATCCCACCTGGGATACTCGGCACCGGCCCTGGGATTAAACCCCCCTGGATCTCATCACTGGTGACACATATCCAAAATCCTCCTTCCTTTTGATGGCAGCCAGCCACACCAGGATTCCTCAATCCCACTGCGTGCCTCTCCCTCCCTCAAATCCAACAGGTTTTAATACAGGTCTATAGTGTTCAGACCAGGAGACTTGTCCCCTGCCATAGAAGTCGCTTTAATCAAGTAGTGCGGCACTTGAGGCTGACCCCTGCACTGCTCAACCTACAGAGTTAAGAGACAGCTTTGGTTCATGTGGAAGCATGTTCAATACTTGATTGTCCCTGATCTCCATCCACATCCACATGGCATCAAGCCAGCCATCCCAGCTTGAAAGACTCAAACTCAGGAAAAATCAAGGTGGTTGGATTGGTAGACCTGCTCTCCTCAGGTTAAAGAGCTTCCTCTTGGGCTTCAGTCATCTTGGAGATCTTAGGCTCTGGTCATCAGCGCTAGCTGCATCTTCAGCACAGGCTTTGTGTTTAAATAATGGACATAGCCAGTATATCTAAGCTAGAACAAACTGACAGTGCAAAGAGCAGATGGATATTTTTAATGGGCAAAACCAAAAGCAGAAACGGGCAGCCTGCCCACACACATAAACCCACTGAACAACACTTCATAGGGCTCCCGGGGAAGAGTAGATGGAGCTGCTCCTTTATCATGCAAAAACAACTTGAGCAGAAACCACCAAGAAAAACCACAACTGTCCACATAGAATTTAGCCACCTTAGATCTGAAAACAAGACTTCAGCCCAAACACCTATTTCTTTCCAGAGCTGCATGCCTTTGCAAAGAGTTTTCTTATGCTGAAATTTCCAAGTGTTTCAGCTGTTCTCAGACCAGAATCAGACTGGCTGTGGGTTTGTGTGTGCACGTGAGAGATGCCTTCGAGAGCATTGCCATGAATATCAGTTCCATTGTATTCACAAGAAATCCTCCCTAAACTGGTCCATGGGTTAAAAGCAAACTGAAAGGGGCCTGTACGGCTGTGGCCTTGTTTGCCTTCTGTCCATACTGCTGCTTGCTTAAGTTTCAGCCAGCAGCAGTAAGAATGAGGATAGCATGGGATACCCTGAGTTTCAGTACTGTGCATGCCCTACCCATCCAGACCACACGAACAAAGGGCTGATCAGGCTCAAACCACACACAGGGAACCCTCCTTCCCACATGCAGCTCTTTGTACCCCAAAGATCTACAGCAAAGACACAGATTGGGCAGCTCCCAAGGGCAGCGGTGGACCTCATAGCACGGATATACCCCAAGGTCTCCCAGGCTACTCTTTGTTTCACCTAAAACTTCAATTCCACCAGCATTCCACTTTCAAGGTAAACCTAAGTTTTAAAGAGAAAAGATCGGGACTTATTCTTCCTAGGTTAGCTAGAGTTAGTCGTGCCAGAAGTGAGGAAAGATTCAATATTTCCCTGAGACAAGTTAGAGCTCTGTCCACTTGGACATACTGCCTCTTTGTACATGAACATGAATTAATAACTATGTTTACCTATGGAAATCTGTCTAATCTGGCTGGAGAGAATATCAAATACAAATTGGCAAATCCTCCCAGCATAACATGGCTCTTCATATCTTTCTTATTTTTGATGTTTCCCCTAAGAGTGTCTTATGGAAACCAATTAGGTTACTCTCATAGAAGCACAGTTTGCTTTCATCAGCGTGAAGGCACAGGGCATCACATAATGCAGTTTTGCAATACTACATCAAGCATCTCAGAAATTAAATCCTTCCTTGTCTCCATATTCAGTGTTTAACAACAGCTGTGCAGAATGTTCAAGCTGACGAGCCTTTCAAGTTTTTCCACATTTTGCATCATTTAATCACCCAGTTTACAGAACAGATATAAATTCTGGGGGACTTTACTCCATACCAGGACAGGTTTGAAGTGGGTGTGTTGCCAATTCAGAATGGTGGAAAGTCCCCAACTTGTGAAAGCGTCGGAAATAAATATTTGGAGATCGGAATCCTACAGAAGGATTCACAAAAAACATAAAACCCTTCTCCTCATGACTGCACCCAATAATTGATGTTGAAACCTCTCATCTCTTGCTCTCTTTTCAGCAATGACATGTGCCATTAGAGGATGCAGTACGGCCTGGTGCTTTGTTCCAGGCCCGCACATCCAATTTGACTTGGTTGGTGCCTCGTGTATGGAGCGCTACTGAATTTATCACTGTACTAGAACTACAGAGATTTGGAGTCATCTTCATATTCATACTCCACAAGTAACAGGATTCCAAAAGACAAAGGGTTTCAAGGATCAGAGTGCCTCAGTTATGAATTAGACTCTTGCTTTTCTCACACTTCTTCCTTCTTGCCTGTTTGGATGTTGATCTCTGAGATTTCTTGCTACATGGGTATAACATCAACCAGCTGAGACTACGTAGTACTATGAAGTACTCTGAAACCTTCAGGACTTAATGCTGTTTTCTTAAACATCTAACATGAAACTATTCTCCAACTTGCCCTAACTCATTAGTCTTCATTAAGAGCCTCCCTGAGAAGGTTTCTCAGCCACTTGTATGATGGTACAGTGGCTTTTTCTCTGCTGCTGCAAGCTTTCCTTCAATATATTCATTAGCTCTCTTGGAATGCTTACTAGCTAAAAGGATGATTTTGACACCTGAAAATACCTATCCCTGATTGAGATGGTCTTTGCTCTCTCAAGCAGTCACATACACTCCAATAAACAGTTTGCAGCCCATTATACACTGATGCACCCACACTAGCAAGCCCTTAATGGCTCAGCTGGTTCAAGGTGAGTGGTGTATGTTTTTCCTGTCCTCTCACCTACAGTAACCAAAGGAGAATTTACTCTTTCCTGCTGCCGCATAGTTGTGAATTGCTTCAAGTTACAATAGTTCCCATCAATATTTCTCCTACTTTATGATAAGCTCCTTCTAATCTTGACCTCCACATTTCCCTCCTTTTGTTTTCTTTTTTCCTACCACTCACACACAACTCACGCTGTCATTTACTTCCACAGAACCCAGAGTTCTTCCTCATACTTGCTTGCCTGGAAGTTCTCTACTCATTCTATGTCTGGGAGAAATATGCTTAATGCAAAGTAGCGTTTGTCTCAACATTCAGCCATAGAACTACACTTGAAGATGATGCCCAAGCATTTATCCCAAACCTCACGGATACTGTGGACTCCACATTGAGGGCATTTGAGTGCAGTAGCATGAAGAACAGCAATGGAGTCCTTCAGCACTTCCACACATTCTCCCGTGCCCACATCTACACATAATTACATCCTATCCTTATTGCAACTGATGTTACAACTTACATCATTCAAGATTCAGCTGTTAATGTCAGTGAAGAAGTTTTTACTGACCTCAGGTTCAACAAGATTTTCTTCTCCCATGAGAGAAAGTGATGGAATCCTAGAATGTCCCAGATTGGAAGGGACCCATAGGGATCACCGAGTCCAACCTCCGCCGCACACAGCACCACCCAAACCCCAAACTGAGCAGCATCCCAGAGCTCTCTGAGCTCCACCAGCTCCAGGCCATGCCCACCACCCCCTGGGGCAGAACCTTTCCACAACCCCCACCTCGTCCCCCCTGACTCAGCTCCACACTGCTCCCTCAAGTCCTGTCACCATCACCATCACCAGAGCTCAGCGCTGACCTTCTGCTTCTGCACGGAGCTGCAGCCTCCCCTCAGCTCCTCTGCTCTGGAGCCAACAGCCTCAGCTGCTCCTCAAACACTCTGCCCTCCAGGCCTGTCCCCACCTTCACAGCCCCCATCTGGATTCTCTGATAGCTTCACGCCCTGATACCGCGGTGCTCCAAGTCACGCCTGGTGCTTAAGGTAAGGCTACAGCAGGACTGTTGGCAGAGCTGGGCCGGGGGGCACCCATCTCAGTACGTTCTTGCCTAGCATTATGCTGGACAGCATTGGTTCAGAGAGCGAACCAACAGTGCAGCTCTGAGCCCTCACATTCTCAAGGCTCTGATCATCAATGTGCTGGAACAACTCATCTCAGGAAAGCAATTTCATTGAAGCTTTATGCTTTCTGATGTTCTCTTTATTAAAGGACAGGTCTAGTGGAAGGCAGAGCTCGAAACTGTGCAAGGAATGTACAGCAGGGAAGTTTATTTCCAGCAAAAACTGAACAGAGCTCAGCTTTTTTTTTTTTGGGCCTTGTGCCTACCATTGCTCAGGGGCACAGAGTATTCCCCTGGTTTTGTGTAGATAGCTAGTTTCATAGAGACCTCTAGCTCACAAATCATAACACTGATAAGAAATCAAAGGGAAATGGAAGAAAGGCCTTTCTGCTGAATGGACAGCCTTAATCCCAAATATAATTTTGCAAACAGTGAAAACCGAACAATGGTCTGGGAATCAAACAGGTATGTTCTCATCTCACATGCACTTAAGGCGAGAAATGATGCTTAGAGTACATTTGATTTTCCCTTTTTTTAGAATCTTTTCTATTTGAAAGGATAGTTACAAGAGTAACTATGCACTTCTATGTGTACTCAGGACAACATTATTGTCAATATGTATTTTACAATGGTTTCAAAAGAATATCCAGTGACAGAGTCCAGGAACAGTAGCCATTGCAGATAGAGCTAGGCTATGTCATCTGTAACAGATGAAGGAGCTTACAATAGCATAGAAATTCAAGTCGTTCAAAAAACAACTTTGCACTTCTCATCCACAACATCAGCATTACAAAACGCTAGTAAACTTCTAGACAAGAGACACCCCTGCAGAAAACTCATACTGAAAATTTACTGCCTTTCTTTGTCTCTGGGCAACCACCTGGAAGGCCTGGCCCTCAGTGCAGTAACGTTACTTCTGGACCAGCTACAAAGAATGTGAGGAAGGAGGTGACACTGCTGGCTCACTAGATACTTGCAGCTGTCTGAGTTCACCCAATTAAGTTTCTCAGGAACTGCTAAAGACTAACACAGGTGGTGGCATTTCTTTCTCCAAGCAATGCCTCAGAAACAGAAAATCATCATCAGGTGAATGATTGAAGCAGTGACCTGTTTGTAGTAAGTGCAGTAAAAAAAGGATTAGAGCCCACCCAGGTTCCAAACATTTTTTTATTTTTGCTGGACCAACCCTCTGCAATAGACTACAAATCAGCATTACCATCTGTAACACTATAATGCAATAGAAAGAACAGCAACAATTACAGGGTGGAAAAGTCTCCGGCTACAGCAGATGAGGACAAACCAAATGCAGCAGCTCTAGACACAGGAACAAAAGAAAAAAAGCTTGCCTACCTTCAGAAGGCCTCAGATAGGCAGAGCCATCTAGCAAGATACTCTCACCTCCACTTCCAAACCTTAAATGAGGGCTAGGAGGGGGTGGATCCTAGCTGTACCCCTTCATCACTCAGCAGCATTGCATGCACCTGAGCTCCCTTGGGCTGGCCCTGCTCTCCACCAGGTCCTCCATCACTGCTTCAAGCTGTGACTTAGCATTTCTGCTACGCCATCATTCTCTGCCCTGTTCTGCAGTGACACTACAGGTGCTGTTTTGCACACAGTATCCTTCCTAGATGTTCTCAATCTGACCTGCTGTCACCTACGGAGAACCTTTCTTACTACCCTACTGACAATTTCTTGTTTCGTGTTGTTATAATCAGATAGATTAACACAGGGGAAGAGCAATACAGGAGTGTAACAGCAAAGGGACCAGCATGGATATGATGCTATTTCACAGGAAAAGTAAACATGCTCACCTGTCTCCAAAGATCTAGGCTTACAGGAAAGGCTCCACAAGGGGGGGGTCTCCAACAAGAAATCCTTCCCCAATAGCAGTTAGCCCCCAGCTAAGGTCTAAGAGAGCTGCAGCCAGGCTCCGCTCCTTCCAGTCCCACAGCTGAATTGCCTTCACCTGTGCTCCCAGGAATGTCCAGGTCTTTTCCCCAGGTGCTCAATCAGTGGTTCAGGCTGGGACTCAACAGTTTGCATACACATGTGCTAGCCTTCTCTTGGACATACGTAATTAGACAAAACACATTTCTCTTTCTTGTAGTGATGGGTAAAATTATTCATTTTTCTTTTCAGCTTCCTGAATCTGCTCCAACACAGCGCACCAGCTAGTTTCCACATCACCTCTGCAAAGTGCATCTTCTGACATTAGAAAAAAAGCAGCCGCGTTCAGTCCTAAGGTAGCCTGAGAATTAACTCAAGGCTGTTGGATTTTCAGCAAAAGACAACTGCCACAAATGGCATTATGGTTACCTGGGAGAGTGGAGGACTTCTTCAGCTGTTTTAGGAATCCAGTGTCCATAGCTGATTCCTTTGCGGGGGATGAGACAAAGATGCAGTTTGTAAAGCCCAGTTCTCAGGTAGAAGCCTGCTATAAATGCAGTGGGTGCTAAGTGAGATGTAAGATGAATTCGCAGTTTCCCTCTTCCTCTTGTCTTTTCAGAATAATACTGTATGCAGTTGAACCAGCACAGTGGAAAATAATGTTATGATTTCTAAAGGTGCTTTGTGGAACAAAGGATATTGGATCAAATTTTCTCCCGAGCTTGCTCACTGCTCCTACAGTAATGAAGAGCAGAAGCTGGCTTGCTTTAAAATAATGAGAAGCTGTGACTTTGAGTAATAAGATCATAAATTTTGGTTTTCTATTTCCCATGCATGAGAAGGTTGTGATAGTAAGTATAATTTACTGTGACAAACCACTGGCGTTAATGCTTTCATCAAGAGAAACAAATGGTCTCCTTTTGAAATCTCCTGCCCACCTTGAGAGAGCAATAGGGTTATAAATAGAGAAAGAACAAATATTGACTCTATGAAATGTAAAGGTACCTGGAGTTCACCCATCAGTCTTCACATTACACCTGCCTTTCAAGATTAATGCTTTTTTCTTCATAATCCACTTGGATGACTTGTTTGAGCTCAGTGCTCTTTCTAGGTTTTCAAAATGTTCCATACCATTTCTGAAGAAGCTCAGAATTCTGGAATGAGGTAGATATTCCCAACCCAAGAGTTATCTTTCATTTCAGTTTGACATAAGTATTTACAAAACTGCCTGGGCTACTCCATGAGTTACTTGTTTGATGGCATTCCTGTTAGGCTTTCTGTATAACAGCTCCAGAAAATTATTCCTCCATGACTTACACTGTGGGACCTCAGAGAAGCACACCCCCTCTGACATCTGAACCTGTACAGGACTCAAGAGGATACAAGAATTTACTACCTCAGGGAAAGGCCTCAGACACTGTTTGCTGAACTTAATCTCACTTTGTCACACACTTTGCTTCCCCTTTTGAAGTCGTAATGTCTCATGCATTTAATCTCTGAAGCAATGCTGTAAAACTATCTTCTACACAGTCTGTTGGAGTCTACTTTACATTAATTTCAGCATGGGCTCCTACATTGGATTCAGTTCCTCTTAAAGTGTCTTACAGAACAAACGGACAAAGATGGATGTGTGTGGACACACGGGTGATGTGCCACAAAAGCCATACCTACTTTCAGAAGCACGCCAGGAGCCTGGGGCTCAGGTGAGCAGGTCTGAGCATTGCTCCAGCTGCCACACACAGAGAAAAGAACGCGTTGGTCTGCGGGGTTAAAGCACGTGTGGCTCCAACAGGATGTACGCTCAAAAACAGCCAAAGCCTGGGGGTGTTTTGACAGAATGAACTGAAGGTTTTCCAGTCCATTGCCTCCCCAAACTCAGTGCTAGAATGCTGTGTCTAAAGAATAGTTTTCTCTCACCTCTTTGCTTTCTCTACAATAAGGTAAAGAAAACGTATGCTTGAAGGCCATCTTAGTGAACAGCTGTATGTGACAGAAAGGTCTGGTACCTCGGGTCATTTTAGGCAGTGTTTAGGATTTAATAATTTTGAATACTAAATTTCAACAATTTGTATTAAGCTATGGCAACTCACCCTGCCTCACTAAAGGCACGTCCAGAAGGACTAGAGCTGCTGCCAGACTGTTTGAATATTCTAATAAAATTCACCACACACAAACATTTCCAGATTAGCTTTTACATTTCCTTGCAGTCAGCAGTTGCACAGAACCGCTTTGATACTTGGGATAAGCAGGGCGGAGAGGAATCCAGGCATGGCCTTGTGTATACATTGACGTGGTTTTTCAGGAGGGCTTAAGGGACTTACTGAATACAGCAGATGCACCTGGACTGTGTGACACTCATGGCCTCTCTGCCTGAAGGGTAAAGGGTCGAATTTAGTTAGGTCAAAAGCAGGCTCTTGCCCTCGGTCACTTCCATTAGGAAGATGTCACCATCCAAGCTCAGGAGCGGTGGAGCCACTCCACTCCATGGAGACTACCCTCACATTTTCAGTTAGCTTCCTTGAGCCTCCTTTTCTCCACTGGAAAAGCACCTCAGGACACTCCTGGAAAAAAAAGTGCCAGGTAGCAGTTAACACCTACACAGATATGCCATATCCTACAGATATGGGCACATCGAACACTTTGGGGGATTCATTAGCATTTCTTTCTCGCCATTTAACTTTTCTGTGGTATCTCAGTAAGCTGGGATCACTTGCAGACTCTGTTTGTACGTTTATGTCTGCACAAACCAGCAAAGTACAGAAGAGAGGAGAGATGCATTTATGTTGCACTGCTGCATAAATGACAAGGGAAGGAGATTCACTACTGAGACAGCAACTGTTAGAGAAAAGTTTTGGAAAGGAATTAACAAAAGCATTATTTCCACTTTTAAATCCAGTTGAAACTAAACTGTGCCAGGTCCTCAGGTCTGTACTGAACCAATGCCCATTTCCATTTCTGAAGGAAATGACCATATCTGCTTCCTATGTACGCAGCAAGGATGAGGTGAGGAAGGCCTCCAGCAGTGATACTCACTGCTTTTGGAATCTGGCCTCTTGGGACACTGTGTTCTTAACCCCGAATGCACAACATATTGTATCTCCAGATCTGCTCAGCTTCCTGTAAATATTTCTGTATGTATGGAGACAAAATCATAATAATAGCAGGTGTTACTAACTTTTGCTGCCTTTCTTCCAAAAAGATACACGTTTCCTTGGGGAACATGAAGCGCAGATTCACTCCCTTCTTCACACTCTGACGCTTCACAGACAGCTGTGTAAGGGTTGCTGCAGCATCGCCTTGGGTGTTTAGCAGAAATCCTGGATATTTAAAAATATTTAAAAATGTATCGTTTCAGACTGCAACACAGCCTGATTCAGAAAGTGATACAGCTTCCATCCTGTGATGCAAAGACTGACACACATATCCGTGCTGGGACTGAAGAACATTGCCATGTTTTCAGAGCTCAGATCACCTCAATCCTTATAACAACTTTTACCTATCTCTATGCTGTCAAACAAACCAAGGGTGTTCTAGATCCAAAGTAACTCTCTGAATTCACTCTGAATCAACACCAGTACAGACTGTCAGGCATCTCTGCACCACAAATATGTACTCCTTCCCTGTCTGGACAAAGCAGTGAAAGGTCTGAGATCACAGATCACAGCACTTCAGACTTTCATGCCTACAAAAAGTTGAGATGAATCCCAGAGAATAAAAACGAATGGTTGAAAGTCACCAGGAAAGGGTGGAGCAAAACGCAAGGCAGATTTAGTGCCTAAAAATCAGAATAGTGCCTAAAAATCTTTTTTTCACCTATTAGAAGTAAACCACCATTCAGTGAAACCTTCAGCGAGGGAGTTTGTTTCTAAATGGGCCCAAGAGGAACCAGTTATGTTGGTGACCTGAGAGACACAGTGAGAAAAACATCAGGGGAGGAAGACAGGTCATTGAAATGCATGTGCCAAACGAAATCTGGTTTTGAAGCATTTTAAGAAGGACACTGAAATACTGGAAAGATTTAAAAGACAATAATATAAAGGATGACCTTAAATGAAAGACCTTGCCCACATATCATAGGTGACAAGGGACGAGGCTAAGCACTGCCTTCTACCGGTCTGGGCTTTCTCCCCAGTGGAACTCAGATTCCCAAATAGGCAACTGAAATGCATTTTGGTGGGAACAAAAAAGAGCTTCAGCTCTTCTATTAGCTCAACTATTCTGAGATCCCCTCGATCACCATCATGGTATTGGAATTACTCCTCACACCACAAGATAAAACTTTCTGCCTAGCAAGTACTTAGACATTGAGACCGTGGTAATAATCATAACAACATCATTTTGGGGGGAGCACGGTGGTAGTGAAAAGTGTTCTGTATTTTAAGGGCCGGAGTGCCCCCTTCTGTCGCATCCCGAATTTAACAGGCGTTACACCAGCAGGCTGCGGAGCCCCGCGGTTGTGATCAGCACGGCTGCATCGAGCTGCGACTCGGAGCTCCAAGCGCTGATGGGCAGCGGGCGGTCCTTGCTTCGCTGTGAGGGTTCGGGCGGGGCAAACCGAGCTGCCGCAGGGAAAGCGGCGGTGGGAAGCTCCCCGGCAGCGTCATTGGTGTAATGAGCGGGTGAAGTCGGGCATATTTCGAAGGGAAGCCGCAGAGCTGAAGTAATGGGGTGTTACTGATAGCTCTGCACTCTGCGTTTGAGCTTTGCGTCTCCTGCAGCCACCAACTGAATCCAGGCTGTTCCGAACAACTGAGGAAATCTGACTGAAATATATTTAAAAGCAACTCAATAATGCCAATGTGTATAATCATGTCTGAGTTAATCACCGAGGGCTAAATAGGTTATGAACAGAGCTCAAAAGGGGTCGGAAGTAGAACGGCGCACAGCCTCGCTTCCCGCTGGGCGTAGTTTTGGCCCTCCGCGCTTGCCGTAGCCACCCTGCACTCTGGCGCCAGTGGACCGGAAGTGACCGTATTCGCTATGGCGGCCGCCTGTGGGAGAGCGCTGCTGCAGGGCGTCCGGCCCGTCCGTGAGCACCGCCCGCCTTTCTCCGCCCGGCCCCGGGGAGGGAACCCGGGCCCGTTCTGTGGGGAGGGCGGGGGTTTGGGCTGCGAAGCTGTGGGGAACGGTTCCTTTTGAGAACGGCGTTTTTCTGAGCGTTTTATCTTTACAGGGTGGTTTTCTTCCTCGACTTGTCGAATGAGCAGCGACGGAGAGCCCACAAAATTCCAGCCGCCCCCAAAGCCCGTCATTATTGACAAGCAGAAGCAGAGAGAGGAGAGGAGGTAGGAAGGGTGGCTGGGGCTCTGAGGTGTTAGTGCACAAAAACTGCGTGTCGGAAGGGAGCGGACACAGCTCTGTGCCTTTGGCTCACATCTCGAGGTCGGCTGGGAGCTGAGCACGGGTTTTGCTGTTAGTCAATGTGAATTTTTCTCCAGCTAAGCATTTTTCGTGTCTCCTAAACCCATCTGCATTGCTTTAAGTGGCACGGTGTTTGAAATGGTGCTGCTGCCTCTGGGAGGAGAGTGACAGTGTGATATTGTGCACATTGGGGGTATTGGTCAATGGCTGCATGTATCCAAAGGTGTGCCCAGCTGGCCAAGAATGCCAACAGCATCCTGGCCTGTATCAGAAATAGTGCAGTCAGAAGGGCTGGTGAGCTCATCTGCCCGCTTTTCTCAGCACTGCTGTACATCCAGTACTGTGTTCAGTTTTGAGCCCCTCACTACGAGAAAGACACTGGAGCCCTGGGTCATGTTCAGAGAAGGGCAACAAAGCGATGAAGGATCCGGAGCACAATATCCTGGCAGTGGCTAAAGGAACAGGGATTGTTCAGGCTGGAGAGAAGAGGGTTCAGGAGAAATTTTGTGTCTTTCCACTGCTACTGAAAAGAGGTTGTGGCTGGGTGGGAGTCAGCCTCTAATCCCAGGTAGAAGCAAAAGGACAAGAAGCAATGGCCTTCAGTTGTGCCAGGGGAGGTTCAGGTTGAATAATAGAAAAAATGTATTTTCAGAACGCCCAGGTGGGTGGTGGAATCGCTGTCCGTAGAGGTGTTTGAGAGCCGTAGAGATGTGGCTCTGATAGTTTAGTGGGCATGGTGGGGATGGGTCAACATTTGGACTTGATGATCTGATCCTTTCCAACTTTAATGATCCTATGGTTCTATGATCTTGTGAAAAACAGCATAATCCTCAGGAATGGGGAAAGTATTAAAAACATTATAAAATCTTCCGTTCTGCCTTCAGATTTGTTAGTGTTCATGTCTTTAAGATGTGAAGAGTAAGCGGCTGTGGCCCACCTAAGACATGCAGCCTGTAATGAGGTTACCAGGGAGAGCAGGGATTTAAATGATGTTTCTCCGGAACTCCTGAGCTTACCTGGAGTTGAGCAAGGCCTTTGACACGGTCCCCCACCACATCCTTATCTCCAAATTGGAGGGATGTGGATGTGATGGGTGACCACTCGCTAGATAAGAAACTGGTTGAACAGCTGCAGACAGAGGGTGGTCCTCAATGGCTCTGTGTCCAGGTGGAGGCCGGTAACGAGCGGCGTCCCCAGGGCTCTGTCTTGGGAGCGGTGCTCTGTAACATCTTCACCATGACAGCGATGGCGGAATCGAGGGCAGCCTCAGCCATTTGCTGACGACACCAAGCTGAGCGGTGAGGTCGGCACACTGGAAGGAAGGGAGGCCATTCAGAGGGACCTCGAGAGGCTGGAAAGGTGGGCAGGGGGAACCTGATGAGGTTCAACACGGCAAAGTGCAGAGTTTGGCACTTGGGCCGGAGGAATCCCAGGCATCCATACAGACTGGAAGGAGCGGTGCTTGAGAGCAGCCCTGCGGAGAAGGACCTGGGGGTCCTGGGTGTGAAAAACCAAACACCAGCAGTGTGCTCTTGCAGCTCAGAAGGCAAATGGTGTCCTGGGCTCCATCAGCAGAGGGGTGGCCAGCAGGGACAGGGAGGTGATTATCCCTCTCTGCTCTGCTCTTGTGAGGCCCCATCTGGAGTACTATGTCCAAGTGTGGAGCCCCCAGTACAAGAAAGACAGGGAGCTGTTGGAGAGGGTCCAGAGGAGCCACAGGGCTGATCAGGGGGCTGCAGCACCTCCACTGCAAAGACAGGCTGAGGGAGCTGGGTTTGTTCAGCATGGAGAAGAGAAGCTGCGGGGTGACCTCAGTGCAGCCTGCAGTACCTAAAGGGAGCCTGCAGACAGGAGGGGAGTCAGCTCTTGGAAAGGGGAGATGGCAGCAGGACAAGGGGAAATGGTTTGGAGTTGAGGGAGGGGAGACTGAGATTGGATGTCAGGGGGAAGTTGTGTGCTGTGAGAGTGGTGAGGTGCTGGAACAGCTGCCCAGAGAGGCTGTGATGCCCCGTCCATCCCTGGAGGTGTTGGAGGCCAGGTTGGATGGGGCCCTGGGCAGCCTGGGCTGGTATGAAATGGGGAGGTTGGTGGCCATGCATGTGGTGGGGAGTTGGAGCTTCGTGATCCTTGAGGTCCCTTCCAACCCTGGCCATTCTGTGATTCTGTGACTCCTGTAACTATGAGGATGAGGGGCAGGCCTGATAACAGAGGCCTGATGTCATTTCTCATCTTAATGGCTGCCTGCAAGCAGCAGCACTGAGCAGAACCTCCATGTGCTGCCCTGTCTATCATCCTGTGCTTCCCATGTAGTCTATGTAAGGCTTGTCAGGCAGGTATACATTTGTCGTCTTTCCTGTGCTCTCTCCTGACCAGATGCTGGACTTCTAAGAGTTAAATGTGAGTTAAATGTATCCATCTTCATTCTCTGGCTCTGAGGCCAAGTCTTCATGCTGTCTGAAGCACAGTGACCCCATGCAAACAATATGTTGGTAGTGGCCCTCAGGCCAGGCCAACACTGTGTCAGGAAGCCTTCAACTTACTGCCAGGCAGTTGAACTCCAGAGCATGAGATTTCCTTGGCACGGTGTAATTCATCCGAGCAGAAAAGAGTTTTTAGAGTTCCTTTAAGCTTTGCCAACACAAGATAACCACTCGAATGTGATGTTTCCTGTAGGCTCTCTTCAGCCGTTTGTAAGAAACAGTAATAACTTTTTTCCTATCTTTTACTATCAAGTGATGAAATAAGAAGTGTTTTTTTTTTTTTTATTGTGGATTACAGTTAAACTATGAAATAATCTGCTCCTAAACTGAGATAAAAGTAACAGGATTGTCATCTCTTGGTCTGTTCTTCCAAGAACAGTATTGTTTTGGGGAAAAAAAATGCGTTTAAAAAAAAAAATCAGTAATTTGCAGTTCCTGTCTCTGAGAAGACAGATGGTCAGCGTGTGGCACTATTTAATTTTTAGGCAAATATTTGGATTTCTTTAATATTTTTAATGGAAATGTGGAAATGCTTTTGTTTTAAACTTTTTAAGTTTGGATTTTCTTACAGGTTTTTGAGCCCTGAATTTATACCTCCCAGAGGAAGAACAGATCCTCTGAAATTCTATATAGAAAGAAAGGATATGATACAGAGACGAAAAGTCTTCAACATCCCCGAGTTCTATGTCGGTCAGTAGCAGCACTGGAACTGTCATACTTCTTAACTGTTGTTCATTGGGTGAGATGGTTAAAAGCGTGCTCTGAAATTGAGTTATCAAGGGACATTGCAGCATCTGCTGTGTTAGATCAGCCTGTGTGTGTGTCTGTGCTTACTAGTTCATATTTTAAAGTCTCATTCAATTTCCAGTGAAAAGATAATACTTTGTGTTTCTTTCAGATAATTTGCATATGTTTTTTTTAACTGGCATTTCAGTGTGGTTAATGAATAAAACTCAAGGAATGGAAACTGATAATTTGTATTCAGTTTGTGTAAAAAACTTTACAGATGAAGGCTTAAGGAGGGACAGAGCTTTACAGTTAAGTGCAGAATCACTTTTAGCCTGTTCTGAATGAATGCATGCTACAATTTATTCTGTTTCTGGCAGTTCAGTTGGATGATTAACCATTTTTGAAACGTGCCTAAATGTGCTCCATCTGACCCTTTTACCATGTGCTAGTGTTAGTTTGCTTGCACAGCCTGCTGTTTTTCCTTGGTTCTTTTTGCAGGCAGTATACTTGCTGTTACTACTGCAGATCCGTATGCTGATGGCAAAACCAACCGGTTTGTGGGGATCTGCATTCAAAGAGGAGGAAGAGGGCTTGGTGCAACCTTTGTGCTTCGGAATGTGATCGAAGACCAAGGTGGGATTTCCATTGAGGCAGTAATCCATATATTTGAACACATGGCACTGCTTAGTCATTTTATGCCTGTATGCTGTGTTTCACATCTGTACTCGCATGAGGCTGAACGTGTGTGGTGGCTGCACACTGATGGGCAGCTCAGATCCACCACACTGTTCTCTCACTCTCCCTACTCAAAAGACCAGGGGAAAAAAATATATGAAAAAAGGGTTCTAGGTTGAGATAAGGACGGGAAGATCATGTTCAGTTACCATTGTGGACAAAACAGGCTTGGCGTAAGGGAGGTCAATGTAATTTATTGCCTAGTAATAACAAACTGAAGTAGTGGGGAAGTAAAAGCAAACTGAAAACACCTTTCCTCCTCTCCTACCTTCTCCCCTCAAGTGGCACAGCGAATGGAGGCTGCAGTCATTTTGTAATGCTTTGTATCTTCACTCTCTTCCCCTGCTCCAGCATGGCATCCCTGCCACAGAATGCAGTTCTTCCTAAACTTACTGCTAGCCATGTAAGCACTAGCCCAGTTTGGGCACTGTGGATTTGTTGCACTTGTTGCACAGTTCAGGCCCACAGCAGAACAAATGTCTCTGTGTACACACATACACACACACACACACACACTCTCTCTCTCTCTCTCTCTCGTTCTCAAGCCGTTGTGTTACCAACAACTGAACTTACTTGCCTGTGCAAATGCAGGTGTAATGCATGTGAACAATCACCTGTACCCACAGCACTGCGTATGTAGTTCCCTGTACAGGTGGAAAGCAGCTCTTAAATTATACAGAGTTATAGAAACTGAAGAAATACTAAATTGGTATTAGTATTTCCAACTATGTGATCACTGAACCAGACTTCCTCTCTCGAAGGTGTTGAAATTTGTTATGAACTGTACAGTCCTCGGATCCAGGAAATCACAGTTCTGAAGCTGGAAAAAAGGCTGGATGACAACCTGATGTACCTGAGAGATGCCCTTCCTGAATATAGTACTTTTGATATGAATATGAAACCTGTGTCTCATTTAGACCATGAGGAAATCCCTGTAAACAAGGTAGGAGTTTAATATTTTAGTGGGAATTAAAATAGCAGGGGATAATTTAGTTAACTTTCTGACTGATACAGGGTATCAGGGTGCTGAGCCGTCCCCTGGGGCTGCTGCAGGGCTCCATTTCAGGGCCAGATAGAGGACTGCAGCAGGGAAGGCTCAGGGTGGAAAAGCTGCAGCAGAGGTTGATCAGTCATGGAACAGGTTCCCCAGGCCCAAATATGCCAGACTTCAAGGAGCCTTTGGACCCCACTCAGACACAGTGTGGCTGGTTTTATGTGGAGCCAGGGGTTGAACTCCTATGATCCTTTGCAAGTCTCTTCCAAGTGGCCATTTGATAATAGCCTGCAAGGCTCTTAACTTCTAGTTGTGTTAGTGATACAAGTATGTAACATCCGGTGCCTTAATGCTGCTCCTGTAGTGAAAACATTTATAACCGAGTACCTGCCTTCCTCAGAAAGCAACTTAGAAGAGACTGCAGGAAGTAACAGCCTGCAGGTTCCTCTGCATTACATGCAGACAGCACAGCCAAGAATGGGGAAACTTAATGCTACTGACTTGGGGGTGGAAGGAGCAAGATCTGCATCTCAGGAGCTCTGGCAGACTGGTAAAAGAATGCCATCCACCTTAGCTTACGGGAAAAGGACAAACAGCTGCTGCCATGTTTTTTTTTCCTAGTAACACAGTTAGAACCATAGAAGAGTTAGTTAATGGCATGCCGCTGTAAGGACCGTGTAATAAATCAGTTTTATTTAGGTTAATTAACAGACATAAAAGACAGAAAATCCCTTTTCTCCCACTGATGACCAATAGTCCCTTAGTTTACTGGCAGATTGGTCTGTTTTTTCTATTAAAGCAGCACTTGTCTCACTACTTTTGGTTCACAGTCAGAATTCTGACCTTTTAATACATTTCATTTTTTATTTATTTTTTTTAATCTTTCCCCCCAGCTGCAGGTAAGAATGAAACCTAAACCATGGTCAAAACGGTGGGAAAGGCCAAAATACAACATAAAAGGAATCAAGTTTGAGCTACCCGAGAAAAAAATGAAAGAAGCACAGAAGTGGAAGAAGCCCTGGCTGGAGTTCGATATGCTGCGAGAGTATGATACCTCAAAGATAGAGGAAAAAATATGGAGGGAAGTGAGTGAAGAGCTGAGAAAGTAACAGCTTTGAGTTCGGTGTATCAATTGTCAGTTCTCAAGTTTTGTATGCAGGTAAAATACACAGTAAAATGTCAGCAGTTCCTTTCTGAATGTTCAGCTATCCAAATAGTTGTTTCTTCTGTCTTTATGCCAAGTAGGCAGTGGCCAACTGTGAAAACGCTGAATGCCGTAGGTTCAGAGGGGGCTGTGGCAGGGAAGCAGACATACAGCAGCTCCACTGTACAATCTGAGAGTAAGTGCTGCTTAGTAGCCCTGTAAAGACACTTTTGAAATCGCATTTGATAAAGCACCAGTAATCATCCGACAACAAAGCAGCAATACAAACATTCTGAAACCAGCTTGAAAGAATGAAGCCAGATCAGCAGTTGGTCAGATGAGGTCGTGTGAGCGGGGGTAAGGTTCAGCGCCCCGCGACACAGTAGGTTCTCAAGATACTCAGCTGCAATGGGGGTCTGAGCTCCAGTAAAAATTGCCTTCCCCTGCTTACGAGTCATGACAAGTGATGTCTGCAGCCACTGGAAGAAGCACCTACAGGTGAAGTATGATAGAATCTATTCCAGTTTCATAGCAACACGGGATAATTTCTTCAGGAGCAACTTTCAACATGAATGAGGAAGCAGGAGAAGAGACAAAGCAAGCAGTGAGATCACATGCTCGAGCTAATTACTGAGCAGTTATTTCTTTTGCACTCAGGAAAGTAGGAGTACGCAATTACTTACCACAGCACTCCCAATTCCTGAAGATAATGAAGTGCCAGTGGTGCCAAAGTTTTTATCCATACTTCACATGACATTACTGCCATATGTTCAAGACTTGAAAATGTTAGAAGTCTTATTAACACAAAAGTATCTTTACTCTTCAAAATAATTGCTCTGCTTTTATTTTAAGTCCTTTTTTGTCTGTAACAATGCTTAATGCTATTTACAGTTAAAATAGTTTACAAAAATATATATTCTGTCATAAAAAAATAGAAAAATCGTAGGGAATATAAAAGCCTCCAAGAGTTAAATGTTAGACCCATAACATTTCAGAGAAACAGGCACTGATGACCTTAGAATTTGTGATGCACTGCTGTTTCTACAATAAAGCATCCTTTTTATTCTGCAGCAGTAATATTTACTGCACATATACAAAGTTATACAACATTAGAAATCTGACATGGGTACAATGAAATGAAGTGTCTTACTGGGAAGCCAAAGTAAGACTTCCTTAGAAAGTCAGTTACTAGAAGGTAACTGGAGTTGTTCTTCTGCTTGTCTGATAAATCAGGGTGTGACAACTCCAGGTCCGTGCACCAAGTGCAGTCTGTATGTCAAGCACAAAGCTCCACTACAGACCACACTCTGGAGAAGAACAGACACAGATGTTAACATGTTCTCCTGTGCAGCTTCTTACCTTCCTGAACACCCATTTACCATCAGGATGTTCACAGATCAAACTCCTCCCTGCACACAGACCTCCTGCTTTTGTGCCAGAATCAAAAAGCTATGACAAGCTTGCTGAGTGAAAAAGTGAGTTTGGCAGAGTTCTCTCATTAAGTGGGGAAGGAGTTAGAGTTCAGTGACTCCGAGTCAGAGTGATTTGATATGGAGCTGAAAACAGCTTGTGAAGCTGTGTGCACAGTAGCAGCAGTAACGTTACAGGCACCTCTTTATTCCAGTCCTTCTTCCCCAAAGAAGGAAGCACTCAGGCTTTGCTGTTCATTGCAGAACTCCTGTGCTTCACACTGATGACTGCGATTCCATCTAGGAGCAGATGGCAGTAGAACACGTCTGGAAAAACAGCTGTGGGCAGGGTCCACTAATTAAACATTACCACTTTTTTAGAGTGAGCATCAGGTTGTTTCAGTAAAAGAACTGCTGTTTCAAAGAAATCCTTATTTTCTGATCACAGATCTCAGATGTTCCAGTTTGTACTCTTCAATGAACTCTTCAGCAATACACAGAGCCTTGACTTTCACCATCAGGAGAATAACTTCTTCAGTTTCATCACTATTAAAAAAAAAGTTGATATAGCAGCACGTTCACACCTGACTTCAAAATTAGTAAAGCTGAAGTCTATTTAAAAGAGAGGCAGAGAATTCTACCCGGCTGTCACCTGGTGCTTTTAGCTACACTGACCACTAACTGCACCCAACATCCAGAGCCTCAAACTAACCTGAACTAGTACTGTAAAAGCAGTCCATTTTACATCATGGATTGCATCTTTTGTATGTAGATGTTGGAAGTACATCACTGAAAGGGTTGAATTGGTGAGACTTGAGGAATTTAAGAATTGTAGAATCATTAAGGTTGAAAAAGACCACAAAGATCATTTAGTCCAACTGTCAACCCATCAACACCACGCCCACTGAACCACGTCCCTATAAGAAATATTATCATAAAGTATATGAGGAAGTGCTGCATCCCAAAGAAAGTGTGATTTCTTACCTGTGGTTGTTCCTGTGGAGCACACGTGCACACTGAAGCAAATGCTGGCACAAGTTCCGTAACTCAGGGAGAGTTGAGCCACTTCCAAGATTTTGGAACCACCTTTCTGGGAAGCACGCAACCACCTGCTCACCAGACAGTGTGTTGGAAGGTTTAAAAAAGAAGACTTCCAATAAAACTAAGTCACACCACTTCTGACAGAGAATTCTCCTCTTGGCTAGTTCAGTTATTATTGGTTGTGTTTATTCTTCAAAAAACAGGATCATCATTATAAGCAGTTATTCCCAAAGCAAGCATTGGCTCATAGGCTTTTAAAATGCTTTTATACACCAAGGTCATAAAAAAAAAAATTAAATGTCAAATAATTATATTTCATCTTCAGACTACATCTGTCCCCATGGAAATAAGACTTCTTACCTTTTTACACTTCTCTATGTTTTCTGGCCCTGGTGGCGTGTTGAAGAGGTTCAGAAGAAGGTAACGATTCAGCAGCTTGCTGAGTCCCAGATCTCGGAGCACGTCTTCCTCTACAATCCCATCCCAAAGCAGAACATTGGAGAGCAGCTGCAGAAATGAAGACACAGAACACGCATATTTGGAGGCGGGAGGTGTGTTAAACCTCTTTGTTGAGCTTAAAGGATACCGCATCATCCAATTTCACTACTCAAAAATTAGGATTTATTCTCTCCAAGCTTACTGCCAATTAGCCGCTAAAAAGCTACGTATCATAAATAATATTTTGAAGTGGATTAATTTTGCACGTGCTATGAGCTGTACCCTAATACATACACACATCACCTCCCCAGGAAATAAAGAGCATGTCACCCTTCCAATTTGCTAACACCCAAGAACAGAAAAGAATCATGCTATATTTTTGCAGAGAAAAGCCAGTGGTCAAATCTGAAGGTGTACACATGTACAAAGACACCAAGCCCAGCAAGAAGCAGGGATCAGCAGCAACTGAGATCCAATTCTAAGTGAACCTTTGAGAGAGTCTTGTGACAGAATGAAAAAAAAACAACAAACCACCCACTACTGCATCTGCTACATAAGATTACATGCCATCAGCCGCCTAACACAGGTAAGGTTGGTAGCCTTGGTCCACAGCAGCAAAAAGATTCTTTTGTATTTGATGTCAGTATTATTAGTTAGCAAGAGTTGTCTTTAGTTACCCATATCACTGTCAAAAGGACTATTTAAAAAGATTTAAGCCCAGCGTAAGAACATCCCTGGTTTCCCCTCAATACAGAATTTCAAGGTAACTGTTAACCTCGAGGTGTTTCACCCACACACACAGTACGTGATCTCAGGTCACCAGTCAAAAAGCAGTCACAAAGCCCATGGCTACTGCGTATTTCTCTGAGTGTTTGACAGGACACTTCCTTTTGACTCCACGAGCTGCTACAAAAGTTAGACTGTATGATGGCACAAAAATCAAAGTCTCATCAGCTGTACTTTTGTATCAAAATAGCTCCCATCCCACCTCTTGCCCAGCCCCTTATTTGAGCTCTGCCATACCATTTCTGGGCGTGCCTTAGAGGCCATTCCCAATAGAGTCTACAGATGATCACCTGCTTTGAAAGACAGCACAAATAGGGGCTGCACAACAGCAGTCTCAAACAGAGATAAGTCACTCTAATAAGCTGCTGAACAGACCTAAAGAGTTTAATGCACGACTCTAACCCTAACCCTAACCCTAACCCTAACCCTAACCCTAACCCTAACCCTAACCCTAACCCTAACCCTAACCCTAACCCTAACCCTAACCCTCACTCCTAAAGAGAACATTGACAGCAAAGATGGAAAACAAACTAAAAGGAGAGAACTTCAATCCGCAGTGAAAGACCACCGGTCTCTCTTTTACAAACATGCATTATTTGACAACGTGTTTAAATCAGGCAATACACAATCTGAGAAGATGGTCCAAGTTGTCTGCTTTGTTTCTGCTGGGCATCTGAATCAGTATTAAGCTCCCTCTTGTCTTCTCTGCATCTGTCCATGCAAACCCTTACACAACAGCTCACCCTAGGAGTGAATGTGGCAAGTCCTCAACATTCCCCCATTCCCTGACTTTTCTACAGGGATGTGCAACATGGCAGCAGGGAGCCAACGCAGGGCTGTTACCATGGCCTTGTCATCACACACAGCAGACTTAAGGTGCATTTCCTCAAAGACTACCATCTACTTTTAACTGAAATGATTTTCTCAGAACATCAGTATTGTTTCTTTACCTTCACAGCTGACCAAAACCGTCTTTCTTGGAATTGCGAACATGGTGATGATTTGTCTTCCACAGCGCTGGTCAGAGAAAGAAAAGGTAAAATAAGGGTTTTGTTTGTCCTTAAAATAAGACAAACAGACAATTCATCTCTTAAACACTGATGAATTACAGTTACGGAACTCTTTCAGCAGTGACAGCCAGAATAAAGATCTAAGGAAACAGCTGTTAATTTGAACTCATGACAGTACCCTCAGGAATTGCAATTGGAAACACTCCAGTCTGTGTTTAATGGATTCTGACCAGAACAACACTGCTTGTAACCACACAAACATGCTGCATCAGGTTTAGCAACACTTCTCTCCTAGCTGGATCATAACCCTACATCTACCAGACTCTTACTAGTTATCCTCTCTCTAAGAGCACCAAGTTCAAAGAAAGGCAACAAAGCTGGTGAGGGGTCTGGAGCACAATGGGGCCTTAGGAGGAGCAGCTGAGGGAGCTGGATTGTTAGTGTGGAGAAGAGGAGGCTCAGGGGAGACCTCATTGCTGTCCATAACTACCTGAAGGGAGGTTGTGGTGAGCTGGGGGTCGGCTTCTTCTCTCGTGTAACAGTGATAGAACTAGAGGGAATGGCTTCAAGCTGCGCCAGGGGAGGTTTAGGCTGGATGTTAGGAAATACTGCTTATCTGAAAGAGTGGTCAGGCAGTGCAATGGGCTGCACAGGGAGGTGTGGAGTCACCGACCATGGAGGTGATCAAGGAACATTTGGATTTTGTGTTTTTGTGTTGAGGGACAAGGATTAGTGAGATCTATTGGTGGTGGATGGATGGTTGGACTGGGTGATCCTGTGAGTCTTTTCCAACCTCGGTGATTCTGTAATCAAGCAATAAGCATCAGCAATATAAACTATTTCAGGAAAGAAAGAAGGAGTCAAGAGTAGAAGGGGGAACAGACCACCAAAAATAACACGAGCCCTCAGCTGCTCTAATATCACAAAACCAGCCTCCAGTTGTACTAAAAGCTAAACTAATTATACTAAAACTAAAATCTTTCCATTTATGAAAGCTTTTAGTTTTAGGAGCAAAAAAGCATGAAGCTGACTGCAGAGTTGCTCTTGTCAGAAAGAGTTCATAAACATTAATGTTTGGTAACTATTCCTATAACAAAACAGTAGAAGGCACATCTGTTCCACTTGTTCATTGATGCCTACAATATATTTCACCTACGCCTGTGGGGAAAAGGCACAGAAAAATAGAATAAAGGCTAAAAAAATAGGTTAGGCTGCAGCTAGACTTGATGGTCTTTGAGGTCTTTTCCAACCTGAGCAATTCTATGATTCTGTGACTAAAAATAAAATTTTTTAAAAGTAAAAAAAAAAATTCCCAGAGTCAGCTTACCTTGTAGGATACACAGGGATAAAGACATCCTCCTCTACAGACTTCTTAATGCTCAGGACAACCCCGTTAATCAAATCCTGTTTAAAAAAAAATAAAAAATTAACACATCCTCACAACATTTGGTGCATTTACAACAATTTTAGGCACTTATTTTGTTAATGTGGAAAAGCAAAATGCTAATTGAGCTGAATGGAAGTGACATTGTATATAATACACACTAAGATCGTGACTACATTAAAGACCTGTGAACGAGTCTCAGCTCTAACCATCTTTTTTTTGTTTTTAAATAAAATCCTGTTGGATAACAAGTATTTTCCAGCTATGTAGTTCTATTAAAAACCCACAACAAAACACCATGGCTACTATGCAAACAGAATCCTACCTCAAGTTATCTACTTGAAGTCAAGAGCAGTGACTGCAAAAACGTTTGTTATTTCTTTTCATATTAAGGGCTTAAACATCAACTTAGTTTCACCTACTTTACACTAGATAAACTCCCAGATTTACGTGAGAATGAAAGCAGAACTGGGCTAAGGGCATGCTGCAGTGAAAACTTCCATAAGGTAATTATTACATGATCACCAAGATAAGTGCAGTAGCCTTTCTCCTAACCATTAACTCATTTTGGGATTTTTTTTCCCATTTTTGCTGTGAAGATGAATATAAAGAATTTCCTTGTTTTTCTCGTCCATGTCTATGTTAGGGCTAAAAACAAACCAAGCCGACCACTGGAATACTACTAGTATTTAAATATCAAATTTTAAAGGATGCTTCCATGCTAGTATAAAATTTCTGACAATTTTTATTGTGATAAAGCAAGATGATTAAGTCTTCAAATAGGTTTCTGACAGGGACAGGCACAATTTTTCTAGGAACACAGACTGACACCTGTCTCAGGAGTACCCCGTGCCCCATAATCTTCAGAATACTGAAATGTTAACTGTTAAGTTTTCTGACTATACAGCGACAAAAATTAATCAGAACTGAACAACCTCAGGAGATCATCCTAGGGGCACACAGAAGCAAGCACAGAAAGTGCACACACAGGATCAAGAACTTCCTTCCCCATTACCACAACAGCCTTTACCTGTCTTGCTTGACTGCGTTCACTTCTGGACAGGACTTGTTGTTCAAACACGTTATGGCAAAGCTGTATAAGGTTCTCAGTCTGTGAAGTTGATAAAGGATCCCACACACTCTTTACAAATGCTGAAAAATAGGAATTTATTTCATTCATGATATCCAAGTGGCTATCTGCTCTACTTTCAAGGAAGTAAACACTCAAAAAGCTAAACCTTTCATTCACAGTAACCTCAACAAGTAATTGTAAAATTATGTTAAGAGTTACATTTACCACTTATTTAAGGTTTGATTAGCTAGCCGCAGTAAACATTCTCAAGACAACCTTACTGTACCTGTAATTTTTGGCAGAATAGTTTTTTCAATCAGTCTGGGCAAAACTTCTTCATCAGGATCTCTTTTTGATTCAGATGACTTTTTGGCATCACTGAATTCTTTCACAGCTCTGAACCAGGGCATCTCTTCCAAGTCTGTAGAATTCTGCTGAAAGATCATTCCTATTAGTTGCTCAGCTGGTCAGGATTGAGAGAAAAAACTCCATGCAAAAATACATCCAATGATACCAAAAGATCCTCATTTAACAATTTTACATGGATTCTAATCACTAAATGGACCAAAGCAGCAAACTAAAACTGAATTTAAAGCTAGATTTCAGAAGGTAGGGTTGTCAAAATGTCAGCAAACAACACCGCATTAATAAAGATGCAAGCGACTCATATACAAACAACCTGACAAGGAGAAAAGATGTCCTCCTTCTAGTTAAAACACTTATCAAGCTCTGGAATGCCTCTAGAATCCATAGCAAAGTTTCTGTACAGAAGTCTTCCCTGCAAATATCCTGTCATACTTTGAGCTGTCAGAAATACCCACAGATCTTTGTTAACTGACAAGATGAGTGCATCAGGCAAGTAAACGAGTGTGCAAAGACGGCACAGACCAGAAACACAGCAGAGCATTGCCCACACAGAAGCCTAGATGATATAATAATACACAAACACACACAAAATTTTTCACAAAAATAAAGTCTGGTGATACACCTACCTCAAGAGGACTCCAATTTATTAACTGAACTCTGATTAATGGATTTAAAAGCTTAGGCAGGCAAAAACTGATGTAAGCATCACAGTAAGAGTCAGGAAACTTCTCTTTCCACTCCTGGAATTTCAACAGGATTTTGCTGATGTCACAAAAATCTTCATGGACATCTTCAAAGATTTTCCTACTCTCCTCTAAAATGTTATCTATGGATCATATCCAATAGGAATAAAAAGAAACAACCACAGAATTAATTGAGGCATAAGCTGAACAGTTTATGCATCTACAGAACGTAAGAGATATCTTTATGATAACAGCATTTGTGTTTCCTCCTTCACACCTCTTACACCAAAATGGGTTTTAGAACCAGCACTCTGGCAAAGCCTTTTTCAGAAAAAAAATAATACAGAAGACAACAAAAAGACTTCTGCAATTCTGAACAACTGCCTGGATTGAAATTACAAAGGAGAAATTACAGGGGGATTACAAAGAAGTAGCTAAGGTATGCAGGGAGGAAGTTAGGAGGGCGAAAGCCCAACTTGAGCTCAGGCTGGCCTCTGCAGTAAAAGACAATAAGAAATCCTTTTATAAATATATCAACGGGAAAAGAAGAATCAAAGATAATTCTCATCCTATACTTGATGCAGCAGGGAATGTGGTCACCGAGGACAAGGAGAGGGCTGAGATCCTCAATGCCTTCTTTACATCTGCCTTTAACAGCCATACCAGTTATCCTCTGGGCTTTTTATGCCCCGATCTGGAAGTCTGGGATGCTGCTCAGAAGATGCCCCCAGCAATTCCGGTGGAGACAGAGAGCTCCTCCTCTGTCTGGACTGTCACAAGTCCATGGGACCGGATGGGCTGCACCCTCAGGTGCTGAGGGAGCTGGCAGGGGTGATTGCTGAGCCCCTCTCGGCCATCTATCAATGCTCCTGGTTCACTGGTGAGGTCCCAGAGGATTGGAGGCTTGCTGATGTGACTCCCATCTTCAAGAAGGGCCGTAAGGTGGATCCAGGGAACTATAGGCCTGTCAGCCTGACCTCAATGCCAGGGAAGGTTATGGAGCAAATCATCTTGGATGAGATTGCACAGCATATGCACAGACTGCAGGGGATCAGGCCCAGCCAGCACGGGTTCATGAAAGGCAGGTCGTGCTTGACCAACCTCATCTCCTCCTACGACTGGGTGACTAGTCTGATAGATGAGGGAAGGGCTGTTGATGTAGTCTTCCTAGACTTCAGCACAGCCTTTGACACGGTTCCTCACAGGCTTCTTCTGGGGAAACTTGCTGCCTGTGGTCTGAACAGATAGACACTGCTTTGGGTAAGGAACAGGCTACAGGGCCGTGCCCAGAGGGTCGTGGTGAATGGAGTGAAGTCCAGCTGGCGACCCGTTTCAAGTGGTGTCCCCCAGGGGTCGGTACTGGGGCCATCTTGTTTAATATCTTTATTGATGACCTAGATGAGGGGATTGAGTGCACCCTCAGCAAGTTTGCAGATGACACCAAGCTGGGAGGTGGTGTTGATCTGCCTGAGGGCAGGGCGGCCCTTCAGAGGGTTTAGACAGGCTGAACCGCTGGGCTGAGGTGAATGGGATAAGGTTCAACAAGGCCAAGTGTCAAGTTCTGCACTTTGGGCACAACAACCCCATGCAGCGTTACAGGCTTGGGAGTGAGTGGCTTGATGAGTGTGAAGAAGAGAAGGACCTGGGGGTGTTGGTTGATGCTCGGCTGAACGTGAGCCCACAGTGTGCCCAGGTGGCCAAGAGGGCCAACAGCATCCTGGCCTGCATCAGAAATAGTGTGGCCAGCAGGAGCAGGGAGGTGAGCATCCCCTGTACTCAGCACTGGTGAGGCCACACCTCGAGTGCTGTGTTCAGTTTTGGGCCCCTCACTACAGGAAAGATGTTGAGGTCCTGGAGCGTGTGCAGAGAAGGGCAACAAAACTGGTGAGGAGTCTGGAGCACAGGGCTGATGAGGAGCGGCTGAGGGAGCTGGGATTGTTCAGTGTGGAGAAGAGGAGCTCAGGGGAGACCTCACTGAGCTCTACAACTTCCTGAAGGGAGGCTGTGGTGAAGAGGGATTTGGCCTCTTCTCCCAGGCAATGAGCAGCACACGGGGCAATGGCTGCAAGTTGTACCAGAGCAGGTGTAGGTTGGACATAAGGAAGAACTGTTTCTCTCAGAGGGTGGTCAGGCACTGCAATGGCTGCACAGGGAGGTGGTGGAGTCGCCGTCCCTGGCAGTGTTCAAGAGGTGCCTGGATGAGGAGCTACGAGATGTGGTTTAGTGCTTGTGGTGGCAATGGTGATGAGGAGACGGTTGGACTGGATGATCTTATAGGTCATTTCCAACCTTGTGATTCTGTGATTCTATGATTCTATGAAATATCCATTACATTTCATATTTTGTATGTCTCTTAAAATCTCAGACACGAAAATCCTTCTTCTGTTATTCAGAAAATATGCATCATGCCTCTCCCAGCTCCTCATGACCTGCTCACTCAGGGCAGTTAAAATCTCAATTTAAAATACATTCCAATTTTGGAAAAAAAAAAAAACACCAAAAAACCGATCACACTAAAGAAGCCTACAATCATATCTGTTCTTCCTAAGTCACTGGTCAGAATCATTTACATGCATTAATTCTATGCTGTAGAATTATGCTGGGGGTTGGTCTCGATGATCTCTAGAGGTCCCTTCCAACCCCTACAATTCTGTGATTCTGTGAAAATAAAGGGTATACCATTCAAAAGGAGTATTTCTTCACTCTCCTTTGAAAATCCTTCTAAACATCAGAGGAATTTTGTTCTCATCTACTGACCAACCTCTGCTCTTCTGGAATTCAGCCAACTCCGTCACAGTCAGTTCATCATCACTCGACATGCCTTCGTGGTGACCAGCTGTTTGTGAACGTTCTCTCAGCTGCCGTCTGCAAGCCCTGCATTTTGTAGTGAATGCAGGTGAGTTATTCCCCGCATACACACAAAAGGAAGCTCAATGATAGACCAAAAACACGTGGTGAGAGCAATAGCCTAAGGAAACGCAATCAGGAAGCAGAATTACACACCGCAGAGACACAGACTGTAACAGTAAGGTTCCCACCTGAAACACCAAACACTGACATGGAACTTCTTACTATCCCCAACAGAGGTAGTGTACAAGAAACCACTGCTCTCAGCAGTCTGTCTTAGTTTTACACTGCTTATGCAACAACTTGCACAGAAACTGTGACTGCATCCAAGGGGCTCAAAAATGTCAGTCCTGGCACCACGTACCATAAGAGCCTGCAAAATCAACAGTTTGCATCTGACATGAGAAAATTATATTCACGCATATTTGCATAGCATAGATCTTGTATGTAGTTATTGACATCACTTAACATTAAAGGTTAACAGTTTGCTTCAAGCAAAGTTTTACTATATTATTTTTCAACCATTAAAACTCTTAAGTCCTTAACTGTATCAAAACAGTTATGAGTCAAGGCACCAATGCAACTGAAAGAATTTCAGAGCTCCCATTCACTTCAGGTCAGCAGCAGACTGAACACAGACATTCAAAATGTACCATGTGGCCTCCACTGATAACAGAGCACAGGTTAGATGTTACTCTGCACCCACTGCCACCCCAGCAGCAGCAATACCACCTGCCTATTTTTGTTATCTATGCAACAATCACAAGAATGTATTTCTATATACAGTCACAATATTATTTATTCTAGCAGCAGGGAAGATCTACTCTCAGTTTCATGAACAGTCTCACTTCAACTTACTTTACATTAATAATACCTATTAACATTCAGATTTCAATCAGCATGAAGAAAACCCCATTAACAAACAGATGGTTTCCAAATACCCTGAGCTTTTGCATGTGTGTGTACAAGCTCCCTAAGTAACCCCACAGATTCACCTTCATCCCTGTGTGACAGGAAGCAAATATACATTTATTACAGATAATGCTATTATACATAATAGCTACCTTCGATGCTCACACATTTTCAGAAGCTTCATCCTTTCATCACTTTCCAGTCCATCAGAAGTTGGTTTGCCATTCCCAGCTACCAGAAGACAGGAACAAGACAAAGAGGTGAATGCAGAACACTGATTCTGCTTCTGCTCTTCATGTGGAAACTAACCAAAGTAAATAAAACCTTCTGATGAAAAATTCTAGCAGTGCCCAGTGTAAAGTACAGTCAATATTATAAGTGAACTGTAGGACAGATGCGGCTGCTCCTTCGTGCAGGGGGACTGACCAGGTCACAGCCGGAGCCAGTAAGGTGAGCACCTGAGTGAGCAGAGGGAGGGACCCTAGATTCACCCTTCCTTTCTCCCCTTCTTTGTGATGCTTCCAGCTGCACCTCCCAGAGCGCACACACATGCACAGTCTGCATGGTTTGCACCCCCTCACCTGCACACAAGTTAGAACCAGAAAGGGCTACATCCCTGAGCTCACTCTTTTTGAGCTGTTGCCAGTTATCAGTCAATTCTTTTTTGCCCTCCTGTTCTACAGTGCCTGTAGTGTTCTACAGTATCCCAAATAAAGGCTCCACATCACCTTTAAACTTTGTAACAAGCGATGAAATACCAGCTCACTGCTCCCCAGACCTGCATGGAAGTGAACAGTGCCTACCACAGTCTGTTCCTAACAGTGTAAAAGGCAAGTATGGGGACTGAGCCTGCATGTTGAGCATGAAGCCATGCAATGAACTGAGCAGCTATCGGGGCTTAGTTCCAACTTCCAAAATTTACATGTTACTGCATTTAGATTTCAACAGTCAGCTCCCCACTGTCTCCTGTTATTTGTGTGTCCCCTTGTATGTCCCAAATCACCCCTGCTGAGTCCTCGGTTCAACAGAGAAGTAGAAACTAGAAGCAAGTTCTACTTGGGCCGTTCATCTGCACCAGTGTCCGCTGGCTTAAGCGCACGCAAGATACAAAACCAGCTGTCCCTACTGACATACTGCAGTATAAGAAAAAACAGCATTTCCATTAAATACAACTAGGAACACGACAATTAAAAGCTCTCTTAAACATTCAAGTACAGATTCACTTCTGATAAGCTGAAAATAGTATTTAATTGGCTGCTACTAAAACAAGTACTCTTCTCCTCTTAACACCTGCTCTCAGACATTGCACTACAAAATTATACATGCAGACAGTTTTCGCTCGCCAGCACTTTATCCTGTGTGTTCAGAAATATGAATCCACCAGTGGCAGTTACAAGAAACTGGTGCATCTGGCCTCTGACTGCTCACTGCAGCTCCTAGCACACTGTTTTTTGCTTTCCTAAACAGGCTTAAAGTGGATTTTCTGCTTGTTTCCTTAAACAGCAACAGGTGAAGACTCACTTTACATACAAACAACACATCAGCGTGGAAAGAAAACACAAGATGTGAAAATTGCAATTTTCCTTACAGTAACAAGAAGACAGACTCTGTTTTGAATAAAATCTTATTTTATTCAAAAACAGGTTGAACATCCCCCTGCTGTGCGCAGGTCACCAACCAGCAGACCAGGCTGCCCAGAGCCACATCCAGCCTGGCCTTGAATGCCTGCAGGGATGGGCATCCACAATAGTCCTTCACCTTTTATTTCTTTACGTCCTTCCCTTCACATAACTGCCCAGTCTGAAATCTGCATTTTAAGCACACACATTGCTTTAAGAACACTAATGTCAAGCGATGTCACCAAGTAAATGCACTGCTTTTTCACATATTCATATAGAACAGGATCCTCCATCTGCTTAACAGCTACTAGAAAACTGACTCCATTTTTCTTTTCCAGTGCTGAAAGGCAATCACTGAGATGAGTAATTCAAAACTGAGTAAGCATTTGGTCATGCTGTACTCACTATTATACCACAAAAAAATGATACTATGAGTCTTACTTAGGAGAGGGGTTCAACTAATGTACTGGGCACAATATGCCTACTGACAACAGAGAGGGAGCAAAGATTAAACATGAACATGAAATATAATCCAAAAATTAACTGTGTTTCTACTTCAAGAAAGAGACTTCAATAAGAAAGTAACTTGTAACTTCACACTAACCTGCCAGATGCTGCATATAAGCAGATTCCATTGTCAGGTCATCTTGCCTTCGTTTCAGTGCTGATGTGGCTCGTTGCTGAAGAAGTGCATGTACAGCAGATTCTAGCTCATCTATGTATTTCAGCTGAAATACGGTAAACAGTAATCAGGTTTGAAAAAGCAAAATGAAAGAACAATTTCCACTGGCTTTCAAGCATGACGGTGAAGTGAGAACAAGAGTATTAAAGACTGAAAAGCAAGAACCTGCTCATTGGAGTTTTTCAGGTTGTTCGAGACTGAAAACTACAAACTGAATAGGCCAACTGCCTACTACAAGACTACCTCAGACCCTATCAGAAAGTGTTCAACAGGACATTATTGGTGTAATCAGTCTGCTTACAATCTGCCTTTGTACACCCAGCCACCAGAGGAAGCATATCAACCAACACTTGTACACTTCAAAGTTACACAGAAAAGACTCTCAGGCTGCAACACAACTGACATTAATTAGATTTGACAGCACTTTCTGTAAGACTACTTTCATCGAGGTCAAACTTTGAGCAGCATCTTCCAACTTCAACCTTTTATTTATTTTTTTTTAAATACTTAAGGTTTGCAGTTTAGGAAAGCAATACAGCAGATAATGTAGACAAATCCTCACACAACTCACCTAAAACCAACTCAAACCTAATGCAAAATCCTTATTACTAGTCACATGTTGCAAAGCAAATACATTTTGAGATCCCAAAATTGAATGTACGTCCCACTTCTCATACAGCTCTAGGACACTCTAGTTACTACACTTGAAGAAAACTTCCATTAACATTTTGTTCTTATTCATCACAATCCAGGTGAGCCCCCAGCCCAAGTCAGTGTACATATACTAACTTAATCATTTTAGGTTACTGTGAGGGGTGGTCTGTTTCTCCTTTTGTTTCCTGTTACACTCAAGTTTCTGATAGAACTGATCTATAACTGGTCATCTCTCATCATCATTTCCAAACAAGAAATCTCATTCTTACATTGACAGAACGCAACTTTATCATCTCAAAGAAATGGGTGGCAAGGAGGGGAAGGGAAGGAAAACATACATACTTTTTCATTGAAACAGTTTACTAAGTTTTCTACATATGTTTTCATGCCCCTGTAGAATTTGTAATTCATAGCAGCATCCGAAGACTTCTCTAATTCCTGGACGGTTATCTTTGAACTCTCAATGTCCTCTACATATTTTCCATACTCCCTCTGGTGAGCACGGTGCACATCCTGCAATGATGCTATCCTAAAAAAGGAAAACACTCAGACCATTAAAACCATGACAGGTTAATAGATAATGCAGTTCTGAACACTTTCCAATTACAACAAAGTACAAAATCTTTGCCTGATAACAGCACCTGCATTTGAGCAAAGAAGAACTGCAAGACTCACCCACAACATCTGCAGAAGCACTGCGAGTGGACAAGATCCGTGCTTTGGAAAAATCAAACATCACTCCCGCAGTGGTAGCTCTGAAGGACCCCACTGACATTCTACCCATTTTCCTCAACATGCTCCTAAGTAACGTAATAAGGCAAGCCTAGCGATGCCACGCTGAACAGATCCTCCCCTAGTTGATGTGGGTAGAACCACAGCATACATCAGTATGTCCATACCAACTTCATTCAAGCTGCAGCGACAGAAGCACATAAGCACTTACCTGGTGCTCATTACCCAGCACAGACCATCTGAAACTTCCTGTTACTAACCTTATAACCCAAAAACCTATGCTTACAGCTCTCACTGGTTATTAAATGAAATACCTGAGAAAAGCTTACATTTATTACAAATCTTTTTTCTTTCCTTAAAAAAATAAAATAAAATCTCCTTTGGTATCTCATATATGTTTGCTCTGTTTGAGAAAGATCTTAACAGAACCCAGAAGCAGACTTTAATTTAATTTGCTTCTCTGAAGGAGAGAACAGATTTCAATGAAAACAGTTCAATTAAGATGTTCTCCATTGCACCAGAAGTTAAAAAAAGAAAAGAAAAAAACCAGCCTTTAGAAGTTATTTCAGCATTTAAGACATTAAATACATCTCTAAGGCTTAATATTACCAAGCTATTACTAGCAGACACGTCCTCCCTCCCCTTCTTGTTACTTTCCAAATAGGTTTCGCACTCTTGATAGCCTTTCACATTTGACTGCACTTGAACTGCCACTTCATTTCATTCATTGCTTTCATCTGATCAAGGCCAAAAAAGCATACAAGTCCACAGAAATATTTAGTCCACTTCAGTTGCAATTCTTTGAACACAAAGAAGCCAGCAGCAGTCCATACAAAAAGTATACATGCACAGAGATTGACACAAGTTAACAGCACACATTTGTGTTTCAGCTGCACGATGTCACTGGTCTGAGCGGATCAGAACAGCTGCTTCTGGCTGCATCAGCACTGAGAGGTGATGGCTCTCTTGGCAGCTTCGGACGCCTGACCCCATCTGTCCTTCTCACACGCTACCCTGGAAGTCCCCACCTGCACCCAGCACATTTCAGCTGCCCACTGCCTTGTCTAAACAGGCTAACGAGAACTGCGACAGAAGGACTGACGGCCCTACCTGCCCCGAGTGAAGTCCTCCTGCCTGGACAAACAAACCATTGTGCCTGCACTCCTTTAAGAACTACTAGCATGTAGCATAAAGCAGCAGATTTCTACAAGTGATAAAATGCTTGGCAAGTCCAAACACACCCCTACAACAAAGCACTGCCAGATGAAGTTAAAATCTGTAATGCTGAATATTACAATAAGCACAATACACAGCTAACCCCCAAATCCTTCAATATTCACAAGAAAGGATAAGTCTCAGAAATTAACACTAAAAGCAGTATTTACCTTTCAGTCAGTTGCTTTTTTATAGTTTCCAAGTTCACAGGTGGTAAGGAAACAGAGGGACCACACATAGGTTTAGCTGGTTGAGGTTTACACAGGGAAGCATCACTGTAAGTTTCCTAAGAGAATTGCAACACTTTCAATACATAGTTTATGGAAATCAAATATAAGTTGATACACAACTGATGTAAGATTTGCCTCTGCAGCTTTAGAGATCAACAAAACATGCCATTTGAAGGCATAAAGCATATAATAAAAGATATATATTTCAATGATCAAATTGGGTGATTTCTGTACAACACAAAAACTGTACATATAAAAAGCATTGTATTTATAGTGTACAAATGCACACACCATGCACATCCATCAGTACAAAACAATCTGTAATTTAGGGAAAGCAGCTCTCCTCTTAGACATCAATAGCTTCCAGCAATATATAATGGTTTGATACCGATGGCTGAAACCACACTAGTATTACCATCTTAAATATAAAAAGTAGAAATAAACTACAGCCAAGATAAAGATAGAACTTCCATTCTGACCACTTAGCTTGATGTAATTATAACTAAGAAAAAAAACACACAAAACACATCCAACCATTTTAATATATAAATTAAATGACATTCTGCATTCTAAGGAGTTGGTAAGGTAAAACCTAGCCTAAATACAATGACTTGAAGTAATCAAGTCCATGACCAAGGTCTGTTACTAGGAACTTCTGCAATCTTCTGAACAGCAAAAATAAAGGGGTTTCCAGAAACAAAAGGAGTACAAGGACCTAAGAACCCAGTTACACTGGATTTGAAATTCAGCAGCAATCTTCCCAATCCTCTAACCATTTCCATTTGGCATGCAGTAATTTCTACACCTTTCCCTTCTGACATAAGAACTGGTAACTCAGGTTTTCGTAGTCTGATACAGAAGATTCAAGCCAAAACCAAAACTTCCAGCCCATCAGAATAAACATTCTTGCCAATTAGTTAACAGAAAAAAAAATCTCTCTCTCTTGCCTGTAAGCAAATAGTAAATTTCAACAGTTAGGAGAGCACATATAGGAGAGCACATATATCACCTGAGGGAGTTTGACGGCTTTCTTAATTTGCTGTTCTTCCCACTTTGTTTCTGCTTCATCTTCACTTGATTCATCACTCACAGGCACTAGAAGTTAAATCAATCATTAGCACACATCATTATGCCCTTTACTTATTTCCCTACTCCTTACCCAACCTCCTCCTTCAAAAACAATAATGCTTCCCACAGCCATTACAAGTTTTAGAAACAAATGACAGCAGATGAAAAGCCTGTACACAAAGACCATTTTCAAATTGGAAGATTTGGAAATGGGAACTGGATTTTGCAGAATCCATGTTCATTTACCCAACAGTTTCTCAGATTGCTGCAGTACCAGAAGAACAAAGATCAAATGTATAAAAAAAAACCTGCTTATCATATGAGACTTTGACTACAGTTAGACTACAACATGGGGACCTCATACACAGAAAATGCTTCAGTGTTCTAAGATGCACAATCTACTACAGACAGAAGTTTCTCCATAGCATTTACGGCAACAATAGAATCAGATCATATCTACACATTACTTACAACCATTATCCAAATAAGAAAGCAACTGGTCTACAAGCCTGGCAAACCAGTGCTTTGTGAGTGAAACTACAAATAGCAAGATGAGTTAAGAAGCAACAGAAAAGCCACATATATTTCACATGCAGTAAGTTTGCTTACTTCCAAATGGCTGGGTTACTTTGGTTGGTTGTTTTTTGTTTGTTTGTTTTTACCCCTTTTCAGTAACAGTCGTAATGTCAGTGCATGGAAAGCAGGATAACATCCCATACAAACCCCAAAGACCAAGCTTTATGGTCTTCTGTCAAGATCAAGAGCAAAACTTTGCACTGCACTCTTTAGAGGGCGAGGCTCATGTTCTTGCAGACATCAGTAGAAGAAAGACACGGCCTCTGGGAGAAAAGGCCCAAACTCACCCATGTGTTCAGCCATCCTTTGCCTAAGCGTTCTCATTTTCGGAACAAAGTGGAGATTATTCATATCAGACTCATCCTCTGAATCACTGCTTCCTCTCCTCCAAGGCGGCTGACGGTCATTAGAAACATCCAAGGGGAGATAATCTGCTCGGGGCCTGGCCAGGGGACGCCTCCCCCGAGCAGCCGCCATACAGCCTGCATGCAAGAGGAACAAAACCTCATCAAAGACGGAAAGCAGCGCTCTGTCACTCCGAGTGTCAATAACCACCACAATACAGGTTCACTGCACAATCCTGAGTTGAAAACAATATTTTTCTTAGAAGCTTACCATACTGAATATAAACAAATGGAAAGAGATCCTTAAAAAACAGCTCTTAACCTGAAAACAAGCCCCAGACCTTTTTCTTTCAAATAGATCAGCATCCTGTCATTTTTCCAGCTCTTTAAAAGATCAAGACTACGACACCAATTGAGTTAACAAAGGAATTCAAACTTCACTAATAAAACAGTAAAGTTAATTTTTATCTCAAAGTTAATTATGAATCATTAAATAATTTTTTGCTGCTTTTGTATTTCTTCTAGTATAAACGGTCATAATTTCTAATCTACTTCCTGAAGCTAACACAGAATTATGACAAACACCTGCAACCAAAAACACCAAGCAACTGCAACTATTCTTTCAAGACAGCCCTGACTCAGCATAAACAACTTTAAAATGTCCTAAAAATGCCTAAAAATGTCCACGAAACTGACCTGGTGATGAATCCTTCCTCCTCTGAGATGGGTTGGATTCATTTTCAGAGTCTGTGCTATTGTAGTCCTCACTTAGTGAAGAATAACTCTCTTCCTTTACCTCTTGAGCACCTTTAGCGTTGCCAGTCCCAGGCTCCAACTGAGGTATTTCTGTTTTAAGAGAAAAAAATATGACCACAGTTATATGTATAAAAGCTGCATAAGAGCTCCCAGATGCCATCAGATCCGCGCTCTGATAGGTCACAGCTTTGCTTTTTGAAAGGTTTGAAAGACGCGATGCTGACGCACACATTTATCCCAGTCCCACCACCTCTGATTTGCTGCAGAGGTTTTGCAGACTCAGATCTTCTCAAGAAGAATCTCCACGCTTTGATCCTGTTTTATCTACATTCATATTAAAACTCCAAGATCAAAAAACAGACAGAAGACACCTAACAGCAGTATTTGCACAATACTCTTACGCATTTCATGATGTTCTTACAGAACTAATGCTAACTTTTTTTTTTTTTTTTTTAACTTAAAAAGGACTTACTTTTGCTCTCACCAACTTCGCTCCCTGCGGACAGCAGGCTTTTCTTCTTTTGAATTCTGAACGTCACTTCATTGAAGGATGGCTTTTTGATTTTAAAAACTCCCTCATCACCTGGACAGACAGAATGGTTCTGAGTAACACACTAAAAAAGCCAGCAGCATACAGGCACGTAAGTGTAAAGCACACAATCCTGATACACGCACTCAGCACATATTTTGAGCCTTCAGCTGCACTACATCTCCTAATTCTACGGCCCTGTCACTCGAGATCCAGCACTACTGAATTTACATCCGGCACGTCTTCTCAGTACAGCAGGGGAGATGTAACGTACCGAAACAGGGCACCCCCCCCAAGCTGCCCAGACCTGCTATCCACCTACTAATTTCGTCGTTTGCACGCACTCACACGCCGCCCCGCGGCTAATTACCCCCCCCCCAGTCGCCCACCTCCCCGCTCCTCCTCGTCGCTCCCGAAGCTCAGCACCGCCCCAGCTCCCCGCGCCGGCTCCGCCGAGGGCAGCGGTCGCTCTGCGGCGGTTCGGGCCCCCTCAGAGGACGAGGCGGCGCCACCGCGGTCCCCGTCGCTTTCCCCGGACTCCGCTTCCTCGGCGGGGTCGCGGTCCGGCGGTAGGGCGGAGGTCGACCCCCGCTCGCCGTCGCTACCGCAGCTGCTGCCGCTGGAAGCCGCGCGCCGCCGGCCTCGGAAGTTGCGCGGGGCCCGGCGGAACATCTCCCGGTCCCCCCGCGCGCAGCCTTCGCACAGCGCATGCGCGATGACGCAAAGCCCCGCCTTGTCCAACCGCTGGGGAGGGGGCGGTGCGTGCGGCAGTGCCGACCAATGAGGGCGAAGGGGCGTGGCTGCGGAGTAAGGACGGAGGGGCAGGAGGCGGAGGGGCAGGAGGCGGAGGGGCAGGAGGCGGAGGGGCAGGAGGCGGAGGGGCAGGAGGCGGAGGGGCAGGAGGCGGAGGGGCAGGAGGCGGAGGGGCAGGAGGCGGAGGGAGGTTGTGCTCCTTTGTCTATTAGAAAGGTCATCAAGTGCCTTTGAGTACAGGCTGGAATCAAAATATGTGGGCCATCAGAGCTCGTAGATCCAATTGCCTACAGGTCATTACTCTTTTTTTAATACTTTTTTTCTTCTTTATGCCTGAATGGGAACTGTGAGGACATGGCCTGAACCGGTGATGGAGCAGCTGGTGAGCACAGGTGGAAGCAATGCACCTGTGACACCAGATGGGGCTGAGCCTGGCTCCACCCCTCCCTGACCTCATTTAAGGGCTGGCAGCCAGAAGGGAAGCATCTCTATCTACCTGTAGACTGTCTTCTTTGGGCTGCAGGGTGAATGATTCCTTTTGTGCTATGGGATTGCAATCTCCGCTCTTCCTGGGCGGTATGTAACTGGTTTAAAGAAGTTGTATCTCCTAGGGATTGGTGTGCATTTCTTTTTTCCCTACTACTGCCTTGTTCTTGGAAAGCTTTGATTAGCTCTTAAGTAGCGCTAGTATGCTGACCATGTGTTGCAGCTCTGGAATTGCCGTTTTCCATAAAGGGTTTCTGCATACTTGAATTTAAAAAAAAAAAACCAAACAACTGTACAAACAAGATCTCATTTCCTTTTAGTTGAACCTCTGTTCTCTGTTTCACAGGTCTCACTTTATGATCTCTGTCATGGGTGGGGTGTATGGGAACTGCTGAGTCACGGCCTGAACCTCTGATTGACCACCTGAGGGCGAGCACTGAGTCAGCCAGAGGAGCACAGGTGAAGGCAATGCAGCTGTGCTCCAGGAAGGGGTGCAGCCTGGCTGCACCTCTCCTAGAGCTGTTTAAGAGCTGGCTACCAGTGGGGAAGGATCTCTTCTGGAGATCCCTCCTTCTGGTGTTTTGTGGTGAGCCCAGCGTAAGGGTAAGCCTTCCATTTATTCTCTTTTGTTATCATAATCTACTTCGCCTGACTCTCTTGTTTATTTTGTGATTGTAACATCTTAATTTCCACTGATTATACAGGTGGGGCTTTAAACTTAAAGTATTCCTGATTGCTGTAGGAAGCAAAGGAGGGACCTTATCCCCATTGTAGGAATGAAGAGGATAAGATATTCCCAACACCGTGCCCCTCTGAGCTGACTGGGGTGGTTGGATGGGCAGCAGCCCATTGCTGACCACACATAGGGCTTTGCTGGCATAGTAGGACGTGTCAGCATACGTCAGCTGTGGTAGCACTTGTGGCAGAGGATGGTGGAAGAACTCCTGGTCACAGCACAGGGCATACAGGATGGCAGCACCCAGCATGGAGACAACAGTCAGCTACAGGCAGATGAGGAGGAGGCAGATGGTCCTGGGGGGCAGAAGAGGGCTGGGAATGAGGCAGGCCAGATGCGTCCCTACCTCAGCAGCACAGTCCCACACAGTGCCAGAGGGGCCTTTTGGGAGCTCTCTGTGAGGGGCCAGGCCATCAGCCCACTGCCGGGATCCTGGCAGCTGGCCACAGGGCAGGGAGGGGACACTTGCGTCCAGAAGGCAAGCCCATGTCTCCTCACCTGCTGCTCCTCCTCCTGTTGGTGAACACAGGGCAGGGATGTAGGTCAGGCCCTGCTACGCAGCTGGGGCTTGTGCTGCTGTGCTCTCGCTCTCCCACACATCTGCAGTGCTGCAGGGAGCCCCGTCCCCAGGGAGACCCCATCAGATGGGATGGGGGTGTGGTGGGCTCTGCCCCTTACTGGTTGGGCCTCCACCATGCTGGGCAACACAGCGCCATGCTGCTCAGCTGCCTCCAGCTCTGCCTGGTGCTGCTGCCTGCAGGGAGCAGGGCCTTGGCTGGGGGGTGCTGGCCTCCATCACCATGAGGACTCCCCAGCAGTGTGTGCCCACCCCAGGACTGGAACTTGTGGCTACTGCAGTGAAAGAGAATAGGAAATCCTTTTACGAATACATCAATGGTAAGAGAAGAACCAAGGAGAATTTCTATCCTTTACTTGATGCAGCGGGGAGTGTGACCACTGAGGATAAGGAGAAGGCTGAGGTCCTCAATACCTCCTTTACATCTGCCTTTAATAGGCAGATCAGTTATCCTCAGGGCATGTTATGCCCTGATCTGGAAGTCTGGTTCGCTATGCAGAATATACCCAGATGATTCAGGTGGTGACAGTTAGAGAGCTCCTTCGCATCTGGACTGTCACAAGTCCATGGGACTGGAAGGGCTCCATCTCAGGGTGCTGAGGGAGCTGGTGGGTGTGACTGCTGAGCCACTCTCTGCCATCTACCAGCGCTCCTGGTTCACTGGTGAGGTCCCAGAGGATTGGAGGCTTGCCGATGTGACTCCCATCTACAAGAAGGGCTGTAAGGTGGATCTGGGGAACTATAGGCCAGTCAGCCTGACCTCAGTACCAGAGAAAGTTATGGAGCAAATCATCTTGGGTGGGATCACATGGTATGTGCGTGGTGTACAGGGGATCAGGCCCAGCCAGCAGGAGTTCACAAGAGGCAGGTCGTGCCTGACCAACTTCATCTCCTTCTATGACTGGGTGACCAGTCTGATAGATGAGGGTAAGGCTGTTGATGCAGTCTATCTAGACTTCAGCAAAGCCTTTGACATGGTCTCTCACAGTATTCTGGGGAAACTGACTGTCCGTAGCCTGGACAGATATATACTTCTTTGGATAAGGAACTGGCTATAGGGCTGTGCCCAATAGGTAGTGGTTAGTGGAACTAAGTCCAGCTGGTGACCTGTCAAGAGTGGTGTCCCCCAGGGGTTGGTACTGGGGCCCATCTTGTTTAATATCTTTATTGATGTTATAATGAGGGCATTGAGTGCACCTCAGTAAGTGTGCAGATGACACCAAGTTCAGAGCTGATGTCAATCTCCCTGAGGGTAGGGAGGCCCTACGGAGGGATCTAAATATGCTTGGATCACTGAAGTGAATGGGATGAGGTTCAACAAGGCCAAGTGCTGGGTCCTGAGGTTGTGATGAAGAGGGCTTTGGCTTCTTCTCCCAGGGAAACAAACAGGACCTGAGGAAATGGCTGGAAGTTGTACCAGAAGTTTAGGTTACATATAAGGAAGAACTTTATCCTCTCAGACAGCAGTCAGGCACTGGAATGGCTGCACAGGGGAGTGGTTGAGTTGCCGCCCCTGGCAGTGTTCAACAGGCATCTGGAGGAGGAGCTACAAGGTCTGGTTTAGTGCTTGTGGTGGCAGTGGTGATGGGAGGATGGCTGGACCAGGTGATCTTGCAGGTTGTGTCCAATCTTGCGATTCTACGATTCTATGACCTACATGGCCAGCTTGTAGGTTGGGAGTCAAGAATGGACAAGGCAGGAGGAGAGAGGTGTTAGGGAGCAGCCAAGGCATCACAATGTATCAAAAAGCCCTGAAAAGCAACACAAAGCCACAGCCAGGAAGCTTGGGGTTATCACGAGCAGCATCCAGGATGCTAGAGATGGTTTGCTACTGTACCAAATGGGAGCTGCAGACATCCCAAAGCCAGACAAAATGGGAACAAGCCTGGAGCTCTGATTCATGCACCCCACAGCCTCAGCATTGCAAGCTGAGGTGCCTTGCTGTGTGTTGCATTCATCCCAGTCCTCGTGAATGAAGACTCCTCAGGCAGTCAAGGTGTTGAGTGAGCACAAGTGTGCTTTTATTATTAAAGGAAAAGACAAGAGGGCGTGAGAGGTCCAGGTAAAGATGGGAATCGTCCTCTCTTGGATGGAAAGGTCACGGAGAGAGTGGCTCAGAGCTCTCAGTGCTGCTGCCCGGTGCCTGGGACTGGAGGCCCGCTTCTAAGCCCCCCTCCAAGAGGCTCTGCTTCTCCTCACTGATGCTGACCTGCTCCTGCAAGGAGGTGCTGCTGTCGGGGCACTCAGGCTCTGCTTGGGCTGGGCTGCACTGCAGAGGCACCGGGTCACAGTCCAGACTGGTGCCTGTGGTGTCTGGCAGGCTCAGGTCAGCATCTTCAGCAGAGCTGGGAGAAATGAGGGCTTGAACTTGGATGAGCTCCTTGTGTGCGCCACTGTTGTTATGCGGCACGCTGTCAGCTGAACCGCAGCCATTTGTGCTTCCTAAGAGCTCTCCATTGGTGGAAGCACACAGCCCAGCATCGCTACTTGCTCCGGCTCTGCTCGGTTGACAAGAACTCGAATCACCTATGAAAGAATGAACAGGGGTTGGTGTCAAACTCTCACAAGCTGAATTACAAAAGCGGTTATTGATCAAGGGAGAACTGAAGGTGTCAGGTATGGGCTGGAAGGCTAGAAGGAGATACAAGCCCACTGACAGCAAGAATTCTACGTTGCTGAGAAGCAGGGTGTTGAAAGCTGGATTTGCACCCTTACCTGCCAGCACTACGATTTCTATTTCTGAGGGCTCCCTGGGACGGCGCTGCAGTTGGTGTTTGGCCCCAGAAGATGGTTTTCCGAGGCTGAAGCAGGAACACCAACAGCCAGCTGGTGATTCCTTTATCTTGCTGGGTGGACTTGGTCTGGAGAGAGAAAATAGGGAATGGTGTGAGCCGTGTGTGGCGCAGGGTGAGGAAAGAGTTGCACTGAGCTCGTGCCAACAGTTGCTTGTTCCTAGCACCGCCTGGTTCCTGCTGAAACACAGCTTAGAAACTTGCTCCATTTCAAGCAGTTGAGGATGGTTCCATTCCTATAGCTCAGCCCTGAAGTCTTGCTGGCTAAATTCCCCTCAACTGTGTCAAGCAAGATGCAGAGCATGTGAGCAAAGGCTTCACACCTGTACAGGATGGCATATAAGGGATGGCTTTGATTGAACTGGCAGGCATAACTGCTTGCTGAGGAATTGTGCAGCCATAAAGGAACTTCAAAAGCATCTCTGACTCTGACACTGACAGCTCATCGGCCCCATCTCACTGCCATGTCTAGTTTCTCATGACAGCAAGTCTGACCAACAGCTCTGCTTTGAGGAGAACCGGAATTGGTTTCAGGCACGTGGCCCTGAAGTCCAGAAAACCCCAACAATTCCAGGTACAGCCAGCACAGGCTGGGATAGATGTGAGCGTGGCTTTATGCATCTCATGACTGCCTGCCCAGCAAGGAAGGAACGGCAGCCTTGTGTGGCTAAACTCAGCCCGGCGGGCAACTGAATGTGAGTTCAGTCTCACAGTGCAAAGGGAGTGGAGATTCACTGCAACACTTCAGGCACCATCAGTTTAACTGACTTTCAGCAAGCTTTGGCACTAGAAATAATGGAAAAAAACAAACAAACAAACAACAAATAATAAAAACCCACCCAAACAATGATGATAGGTGCTGGAAAAGGAACTCCTCTTTACCTTTCGGCGGGGCCTTCTTCCACCTCTATGTCCCTGCTCTGTGTCACAATGACAGGAGAGCTGCTGTGGCCTCGCCTCCGTGCCTGCGCCTCCTCCAGGCTGAGCAGCTCTGTGGCAGGAGAAGACGCCTGAACAGACTTGGGCCCTGAGAGAGAACTGTGCCCTGTAAGGGAAAACCACAGGTGAGAGCCAGGATCAGAAAGCGGCAGCACAGCCATCACAGGTCCGGGGGAGATGCTGTATTTTTCTCAGATTTGCTTATCCGAGCCACTGGAAGAAGAGCAGCTCAAAATAACCATGTGCTCAGAGGTGTGTTTGTGGCAAAGGACGCAGTCATAATTAAGAGCAGCTCACTGTGTTGAAACAGGCAAACAAAATCCCTAGAAAGTGGGGACAGGGAACTCAGAAAGCTTTGCCGCCACACTTTCACCAAGCTTCACTGCTTGCAAAACATCATAATGATGGTGACTGTTTTCTTCTTGTCAGGTTTGGGCTTGCACATTCTCAGCATCCAGCAGCAGGATGCCAGATTCTAATCTAAGCCTGGAAGTCTGCTATCCCCTTGACAGGAAAAGTGTATTTCAAAGGACTTGGAGAAGGCCTGCATTTGATCCAGGTGTCTGATCAAGATAAAGCTAATGGAGGAAGACACTCACCTGCTCCATCTGCGATGTCAGGTCCAGATGTGGAGCAGAAGAGGACGTCTGTGTGGTCGATGATGAATTCCACCACGGCTGACTGCGTCTGCAGTTCCATGCAGGCAGCTCTCCCGCTGGCGCAGGCAGACTTGCTCTGCTGTGATCTGTAGAAAAGGCAGGTTTTAGAAGTCATTCAGCCAAGATCGCTTCCCCGGGTCTGAATTGTTAAAGCCAGAAACTGCCAAATTTGTTCTCTGGAGACTTCTGCAGTGAGCAATCAGTGATGCCACTGAAGAAGTTCTCCTGGCTGATCCATCTAAGCAAGAGAGCAGCAATGCTCATCTGGAAATTGTGCCCACGTGGGGTTGGAGAACAGTCCAGGCTCCTGCTCTGCTGTCAGCCACTCACTGCAGATTTTACAGGAGAAGAGCACATGTGGTGCAGAAGAAGGGAGGACTGCTTTATCTTACTGGAGAACAGATGTAATCGTTCTGTTGAAACGGAAAAAGAAGTTTACCTTAGGAGGTTTGGAGCCCACACAATGGCTAAGTTCTTAGCGTGCATGTTGGTGACAGAGCTGTTCGCAGACAAACAGGCCAAGTGTCTCATCAGATACGCCAGGGTCCTGGGAAACAAGAGCGGCAAATGTTCAGCACCAGCCAGCATCCCGTGCTGCGACTCACAAAGCAAACCTCAATTCACACTAGTTGTTATTACTGCTACTGTCACTGAAGATGAAGTAGATCCAACTTGACCAAGTGCCACGCTGCAGCACCCAGCTCCAGCACAGCCACAGCCATCAGCTGCACCAAGCGTGCCCCCGTACCCAGGAACTGATCCCATCAATTAACCCCATGCAGTGTTTCAGCACACCCAGGCATCCCGTTGCTCGCGTGAGACAAAGCCTGGAATTGCACTTTGCCCTCTGAAGTGCAGCAGGGCTGAGCTCAGCAGGCTGAGGGCAGCACTGACCTGTAGTGAGGAGCAGGCAGCTGCTGGATGGCGTCCCGCATTCTGACCAGCCGCTCCTCCTCTGTAGTGGCACCAACAGCATCCTGGAAAAGGGCAGAAAGGGATTGAGACACAAATCAGGCGAGATACCTGCCGCAGGGTCGGGAACCATGGGCACAGCACGCTGCTGGTCAGCACAGGGACAGATTTTAGGCCTTCCAAGAGGCCTCTGGGGAACATAGAGGCACGCAGCTGGTGCCACCACGGCCAAGGAGTCCAAGCACCGGGCCGGTTTACAGCCTGGTTGGGCAGCTCAGCTCCTCGCAGGGGGCATTCACATTCATCTCCAAGTACACTTGGCTATTAATCCCCTTCCTGTTCCAGAAATAGTTGGGGAATAGCAACAAACAAACAAACAAACAAACAACACAGGAATTCTCGCAAGCATTGTGAATATGGAAATAACCACCTCCTGGGGCCACCAGAAGTGGCATCAGCACCATGCAGGATGTGGCAAAGACATGCGAGTAAACCCCATGGGGCTAACAGAAGAAGGGCCTCGGAGCTGGGGCACTGCTGCAGCCATCTCCCAAGAGGCCCAGGGAAGAGGTAAAGGAAAGGCGTTGCCTTGTGCTTACCGAGAACTTGTCGTACAGCTGGTCGGTCAGCAGGGGGTTCGGGAGCTCCCTGAAGTACATTTTGCAGAGGGAGCTCGCGCTGTGAACGTCGCGGACGGTCAGCTCAGGAACCTGCTCAGACTCAAATTCCTGGCTGCAGAGAAGGACACGAAAATGGTTGAGAAAGAGGAAAGCAAGTCAAAAGCCACACCCAATGCAATCAAGAGTTGGAAGGGCTTCCTGATGTACAGCAGAACACAAACACTCAGCCAGCAGCACCATGTCAGCCGTGCTGGATGGGATGTTCCCAAAGGAGACCTTTTCTTTGTGCTAAGGCATTGCCCGCAGGCCTCTGAACGCCCGCAACAGGGCACGTGCCCCTGCTGGCAGCTGTGTCTGTCAGTCGCAGCACTCTTACCGCAGTCTCTGGACTCTGGACGCGACGCCGGACAGGCGGTATATCCCCTGCACCACGCCGTGCTGCTCGATGAACTCGGCGCAGCTCTGGAGGACCTGGGGGACTAAAGAACACGTGCCGGCGGTTACTGGAGCTCCTTATTCAAGTCCTGGCTCAGGCTGCGCTCCCATCACATCCCATCCACTATGCCTAGCTGGCTTGACTGAAGCAAATACAAATGTGCTTGTCTCTTGGGAGCATTAGCCTCACTTCATCTTTCAGCCATCAACTCCTATTACTCGTGTCTCCACTGGTATCAACCTGCCCCTCACTAGCTATCATCTCCCTTTCATCTTTAGATTCCCAGCCGAGGAAGCTCTCAGGCATGGGCTGTCCCTTACCATCACGACCAGAGTGGAGAAGATGCTCTCCCAGGTCACGGCCAAACACCCTTTCCTTCTCCACCTCCCGCTCTTTCCGTTGCTTTGGGCGGGCCTTCACCACGGAACGAAGGAAGGTGAGGAGCTTGCCACGCTTCTTTGGCACTGCACAACAAAAGGAAGAAACCAGTTCATTTCAGGTTTGGCTCCGTTGGATGAGGCCGAGCACAACACATTCTACAGCGCATGTCAAAACGGGAAGAACATGATGAGCAAGTGCGTACAAAAATGGATTTTCCCCAACCCTGGAGGAGTCCAAGGCCAGACTGGATGGGGCCCTGGGCAGCCTGGTCCAGTCCCGCATTAAATGTGGACACTGGCAGCCCATCCTGAGGCAGGGGGTTGGAGCTTCATGATCCTTGAGCTCCCTTCCATCCCGTCATTCTATGAAGATTCTAGGATTTCCCCAAGTCCACTCATAAACACAGGAGGATTGGGCCAAATCTCTGCGCGTTCCGATGGAGTTTAATGCACTCCTCTTGCTTAGCTTGCTCAACATGGGGATTAAGGATCCTCTCGAAAAGCCACGTTCTGATGAGGCGTGTCATTAGCACAACCAGACCTCTATCTGTCCACCAGGGACGCTGGCTGTTCTCAGCCTTGTACTGACTTGCAGGAGAACTGCCTTTGCCTTCCCTCATTCTCGCTGCCTACAAAACACCAGCTGTACGCCCCGTGCTATGCATGAAGGATCATCAGCACAGAGGATAAGGTGGGAAGGATAAGGGAGGTATTAACCACGGAACACACCCAAAAAAGACTCCATTTTGCTTCCCTGCACCATCAAATGGATCATCGTACCTGGCTTTGGCACTGAATTGATGAGACTCTCCGGGACTTTTCCGTTAATGAGCTCCACACACTCACTGGGGAAAAATCCAACCTGTAACAAGAAGAAGAAGAGAGGTGCGATACTGAAGGCAGCGTTTCTCAGGCCTGAACTGTTCAAACATCACATTTTCCTCATAACGTGCCTGCCGGGTGCTCTGTAAGACAATCCAACAAAAAATGGCCTGCTTAAAATTAATAATTATTCAAAACTGGCAGCCAATTATCCATGTAACTGCATATGGAGCAGGGAAAGGACAAGTATGCTATGCGCCCCTAAATCTCAAGCGTGCCCGAAGGGAAAGACTTCATACAGAAGCTATAGATTAGGATAGATTGATGCAGCTAGATCTGAGTTAGCACAGCCTATGAACTTTCTGCTTGCTGACTGAGATGCAGCTGCCATCCCCAGCTCTGAGCTACCCAGCGTTCGGCAGCCAGCAGCAGCAGCAAGCACGCAGAGGCTCTGTTACCCTGCCTCATCTCAGCTGACAGGCAGCGACTTCCTGAAAGACACTGACTTCACCTTCTGCATGGGTGCAAGCACAAGTGCTCAGAGACACTGAAACACGTGTCCTAGCTGCTGCATTTCCAAAGGTGCGGTTCAGTGGCCGTGACCTGATGCATGTTGTGAGGGCTCTTCTTTCTAAGTTAATGGAGGAGACAGTTTGCTACAAAGACCAACTTTCAGCTCTGGCCTAAGCCCACAGCAAAAGGCAAAGTCCCCTGACACCAACACAGGGAAACCATTTTCCATGTGGAGCCATGCTGTGCAGGCAGGGCAGCTCTAAGCTGAGATTCCTGCCTCGACCGAAGTTGCGCTCTCACGTCTGAAGCTTGTGCCTACCTGAAAGCCGTGCTTGCCTCTCCAGCGGGGGCTCAGCTCCTGAGGTGGCATATCGATGACGCACACGAGGTCTCCCACCTGCAAGAGATTGCAACGTCAATCCCAGCTTCAGCACGGCTGGGAGGAAAGCGCAGCTCAAATGACTGCATTCTTCTGCACTGCCCAATATCGTCAAGCTTGAGAGCCATTGCACCAGTGCAGCTCTTCAGGCATTTGCGGTTGTACAACTGAACGTGGAGGTAGAAGAGTCACTACAATACACAACATACAGAATTCAGCTGTTCGGTAGGAAATGGTTCTCAAAAGCAGCAGGCTCTTGGCCAAAGGGAGAGCTCCAATTAAACCGCAGGCATAAGTCAGCGGAACAGATCCTGAACAGATCTGCACACTCCATACACTGGTCTGCCATTGCTCAGAGACCAGGCTACAACACTGGGCAGTAGCTCTTTGATCAGAAGATTCCAATGCCAAATAGAGCCATAGTTTGGAGATGGCTGAACTCCTCCCTGCGTCCAACCCACTGCAAGTCTAATCTGGAACTGAATCTTCTGGGCTTCACCTCACCAAACACTCTGAAGGTGTCTGAGAATATTCCTGAGCGTTCACACCTTATACTCTTCTGTACACGACAACTAGGAACGCCTTTAACTGCTTACCTCCAAGGAGAGTTCATCCGGTGCCTGGGCAACGTATCTCTTGAGAACATGGGCAGCACCAATAGCTGGAATATTAAGAGATGACTCCTCACAGACCAGCAGGGGCTTCCCGTTGTTCTCAGTCTGAAACAGAGAGCACAGGCCACGGTGAGGAGCTGAGGGCTGCAAGGAGGATTTCAGGGTGAGGGGCACATCGGCAGAGAAAGCTGCAGGAAATGCACTCGGTCCTTATCACGAGCGCTTAACAAGAAACTGCAAGTCTAATAACAGCTGTTTCTCTTCCCGGCGCGCAGCACTATCGCCAGGCAGTGCAAAGATGCATCTCTCTACCCAGACTAAGAGGACAAACTCCACAACCAAGACGGCTCCGGCAGTTTCATAAACTTGCCACGCTTGCACTACTGCCTTCCCAAAGAGGAGCGTAAGAGTCTGCTCACTTCCTGTCACCTATTGCCTGGAGACCTCAGCCGTGGACTGGACACAGCAGCTGGGCCACTGACCCAATCCTTGGCTCACTACAAGTGCCAGCTTCCTTTAACTTGCTGAATATGAGAACAACACTTTGTCTGTGGGTGACAACATCCAGGCAGGACGGGGAAAATGCTCCCACATGTTTGTTACGCCACATCTGACTCTGTTGGTACTACGACTTCCACGGCCATCTAGATGCCTGTAGCAAGAAAAGAAAGCCTTTAAGGCAGCTTTTCACTGACACCGATAGAGCTGGAAGGACTCTGCCTCCCTTGAAAAGCAGGAGTGCACATCTGCGGCTCACTGCTGGCTCAAGTCAGGGAACAAAGACCAATCAGAGCTTCATACTCTACCTCCATCTGTGCCAGCCCAGGCCCACGGCTGATCTCACTGCACGCGACGCCCATCACAGCAGGCACAAGCTGGAACTGAAAAGAAACACACTTATATTTTCTCTGTTCACACACCACAGTATTGAGAAACTTCTGGAGAACGACCCTTGGTTACCCTCTGGCATAGGCAGGTGCTCTAGAAGCAACCACTCTATTCACTCCCTTCAAATGGGACAGCCCATTAGGCAGCATTTGACCAAGTGGCTATCCCTCTGCTAGCAGATGGGGACTGGCACAAAGCAGCAGATGCATTCGCCCAGGGCGCTCTGACAGTGCAGCAGCAGGGCAGTGAGAGGAATCATTGCTGCAGGTGCATCTGCTCCCCAGCCACGGCTCCCAGCAGCCTCACCACCGGCACCTGCTGCAGCCCCGCACATCAAGGATTTCCTCTTGCTTCTCTGCTTTTTCCGCTTTGCATCTCTGCTGTGCTCCCCACAGTTGTCGGGCAGCACACTCACACAGCCAAAGCACGTGTGCTTGTGGTCACGTTGTGCAGCTCTGCACAAACTGGGCCAAGGACTCTGTCATGGTTTTGTGATTTTTGGTCATCAGTATTCCACACCATAACATCATGTAATGCACTGGGGGTGGGGTTTGATATCTGCCGAATGTTCGTCCGACGGAGAAGAACTACATTTCCCCAGGAGGCTTTGCGGTCAGCAAGGGGATATAACTCCATGCAAGGTCACCTGACCCTTCTTCGCCGCCTGCGCTTCGCCATCTGCACTTCGCCATCTGCACTTTGCCGTCTGTACTTCAGTCACTCAACTGGACTGCACTTCTCACCCCAGCATTGTGGTGAGGTCTATACAATTCAAACAGACTCTCTCTCTCTCTCTCTCTCATTGTATTTTACTAATACTATATTTAGTAAAATCATTTGTTCCACCTCAGATTAGTGCTGTTGTTTTCAAGTATTTTGGGGTCCCCTGCTTCCCCTTTCCCAGAGGCGCGGATCCGCAGATCCCTCCGCCCTGCTGGTCACGGAACTGGGCCGGACCAGCCCATAAACCGTTGACTTTGCCTAAGGGTTTGGTTTCCTTCAGACCAGCTGGTCACAGCTCCACACACAGCATCCTTCTGAGGGTGAAGGTGAAGGGAAGTGGAAAAAACCCACACAGGACCAGTGTCCCATCAAAGCTGGGTGAGGCTGTGTTACCAAACACGGTGCGATACGGGCTGCTAAAACATGTGGGGGGACAAAATGTGGCACGTACCTGGCAAGAGATCAGAACAAGGTAGACAAGTGTCTTGAACCTGCAGCTGTTCCTTGTCACTTTGCTCTGTTCTTCCACGAGCAAAAGCTGCAGCAAGGGAGCAGGCAAAGGAGAGAGAAGGAACAGATCTGTGAGCTTGCACAATGTAGCAAAGACAAGGGAAAAACCATGGGACAAATGCCACCTTTATGGATCGCTTGGGAATGCAGGTACTGGGTGAAAGTCACGTCTGATGGACAAGAGTAAGCAGTATGAGCTGCTAGGAGCTCCACCAGCCAGCAGTTCTCAACACCTCGCTGCCCACCCCTCTATCCCACGCCCTGTCTCAGCTTACCTACAAGATGCTGCACAAGACGGGGTGAAAACGAAGGCACTCAGTCGCTGCACAAGGGCAACAAGCGAGCTACTCACGCAGAGCTCAAGCGCTCCAATGAAGGGACGCAGCACGCACTGCTCCTCCTCTCATTCCAGCCGCTTGTGACATCACTAAGGGCCACCAGGCTGCTCCGCCATGACGACAGGGTGGGGAGGCAAGACCATGTCACAGGACCAGAAGATTCCACCGTCACACACCCCAACATTCTAGAATCAGCGGGCGGTTGGAATTCTACCTCAGCCCAATCCTGCAGAAGCTGCCATGCGGTTGCCATGACCACAGCGCAGGACCCAGCGCTTGCTCCTGGGCAGCCTCGTACGGCTGGCCTCAGGCCGTCCCTCTGCAGGGCCTTCCTGCCCTCGGGCAGATGGACATTGCTTCCCAACAGCGTACCTTGCAGCGCAAGGTACCTATGGTACCTTATAGGTTTACCTATGTAAAATCCACACTGGAGTCCTATATATCTCTATCAAGCTATCTATACCTAGACACACAGTCACCACTACCACCTTTTTTCTTAGTCTTGAGGGACACCATTCAGCTGTTTCATTGCCATCAAACAACCCCACTGACGTCACACTGCTGACACAACGTCCTTGCAAACACAGCAGCAACTCCTGGCACCGATAGCTCCGGCTACAACAAGCACAGGGCTCTGGCTTGCTTTGGATGCAGTTGCAGCATGCATCTGAGGGCCTTGTGGAAGGGGATATATTTCAAATTGCACCGACGTTTTCAGACCATTTCTCTTTCGGCATGGTCCCAGCACCTGGCATGCTGATCATCATCCTGAATATACATTTTGCCAAAGTTCTAGAACTAATGAAATAGTTCCTTACCAAACGCAATCTGATCACTCTTCTGGCCATATTTTGTTCCAGCTCCCGCTTCCTGCGGGTGGCACGAATAGCGCTGCATCACCTATAGCTCTCTGCTCTTACACTTCTCATGCTGTCTGGGCAGTCTTCGTGGCCTCAAAACTCTCTCATGCCACACGTGCCACATTCTGAGGCACAGAATATATATCACACTACTTCAAAACGCCTTTTTTCTTTTTTTAATATAATGATACTAGGGATAATCATCTGGAGCTAGAGCAACATGAAAAAATTCCCTTTAGTTTGTCTGCCCCATGGACTCCAGAAGAGCTCTAAGAATACGCAGGGTGGACATGGATGGCAGCTACCATAACAGTAAGCAATGAAAAATGAGGTTATGAGCCACGCTATGTCAATGCATCTGCAGGCAGGGATTTCTGCTTGGACTGAGCAGAGTGCAGATGTAGCCTGAGAAAAGAACTTAAGATCATTCAGGAAAAGCAAATGATTTGAGTAATTAATTGAAGAAACTCATGTTCTAAAGGTACTTAGAAGGAGAGAGTATTTCCAACAGAATGGGTTTAACTGTCTATTACCTGTTTGGTTAGACAGGTCTACTCTATGTACGCTTAGACTGACCTGAGAGGGCATGCTTCAGCACACCCCAGAATTTCCAGTTTCCAAATCGTCCATGCAGCGCAAGTGCGGTGTACGTCTCCCTTGGCACAGACATCAAGCTTTTCTTCCTGTGCAATCAAACACGTAGCCAGTCAGAAAGGACTCGTGAACGTGAAACTCATTTTGCACGCAGCGTTAGCATATAGCTAAGGTGCCTCCACTGAGATGAGCAAGCTTCGGTTTGGGTTTAAAGGCTGCCAGCTTCGATAGAAACACTGCCATTCGGAAGGCTAAGAAACCTTGGCGCTTAAAATTCCTGGAGACTTGGAGAGTTCTCAAAGAAACCTTGAAAAGCTGCCTTGAAGTATTCCTGTTGAAAATTGCTGGGATGCCTTACCACGTCATTCACGACGACTATTCATATCATACACCATAGGTTAAATCAGTTTCAAAACCACGGATTGTAATTATCGGCAATACTTCCTCCCTGTGGATCTCAAGCCCTCGTGAGTGACTGGAATGGGGGGCGGCAAGGGGATTCTGGTGCTAAGCTGAACATCATTCCAGAAATCTGTTCTCCTGAACTAAAATACGGGCTAAAGGAAACAAGGCGTGTGTTCATCATTACACTGACTGCATCAGAGTGTGCTTTTGATCTAGAGACATCGCTAAGAATTTAATTGGTCCACCCAATCCTTAAGCAACTCAGTAATTCAAGACACCTAACAAGGATGGAGGCTCAGTGGGCCGTGGGCAAAGCAGGGAGGACAGAGGCAGGAAGCAGGAAGGAGCTCAACTCCAGCTCTCCCCCACAAAAGACTGGGAGAGCTGAGTCAGCACCACGGGAGGAGTTACGACACAGCTTGGGAGCTTACAGAGAGACCTGAGATTGCCAAAGGACGGCACCAGGGTAACTCTCACCAGTCCTGTGCAGGGGTTTCATGGATGCTTGGGATGCTGACTTCCACTGCCTGTGTCATTGGTAGGAAGGCCAGGTGACAAAGGCTCCTTCTGTCTGGGTAACGCTTCTGTGGCTCCATGGTTATGACTGGAGGGGGAAAAAAAAAAAAAAAAGTAAAGTAAAGCACGCAACCCTGAAAAATTTGCTACTCTGCTGTTCTTGTCAGCGTGACAATTGAGATGAGCGTTACGTGTCCTGCACCTGACTGAAAAAGCATCCAAGCCCATATTCCACACAGCTTCGTCTCAGGGCCAAAAAGAAACAGTGCAAAGATGTTTAGAAGATTCTTGGTGCAGATGAAGGCGCAGGGTGCATACGTATTCTCTTCAGTTCTCTTCAATAATAAATATTGATTCATAGTCCAAAGATAACTTCTCAAGAAGCAGCATGAAAGGTCGATGAAAAGGAAATTACACGACAAACTGTTTTCATTTAAGAAATCCCTGCTAAACCTCTCCCCATCAAAAAGGGAGCATCCTGGGCACTGTTAGGAGCAGTTCGGAGAACATCCTGCACCACAAGATGCGACACAGTCTTTTTTTCTTCATTAACAAGCCCCTCATTTCTCTACTTAGCATCAGATTCCCTCAAGTTCAAACACGAGGATCAGAACAGCCGCTCAGACCTGCTGAGAGGAACCCACGGCTGGGATGTCCCCCCGTCCCGTTCCACGCTATTTCCAGCATCGCTGGGGAAAGGAGGAGCGACTGCCATCACCTACCCAGGCTTCTGCGAGGCCTTCCATACGGTCACACATCACAGGGAGAAGCATGGCGGAGAGCTCTCGTGCCACAAAGCTCGGGGCTGCAGAAATCAAGGTTGCCCCCAAGATGCTGTGTGTAACAACAGCACTTACTGCACGTGAGACATGAAAGACAAGGCTAAGGTGAAAAAGCCTCCACTCCCCATGGATGTGGCTGTCTGCACAGACAACAGCTGCCTGCTGTCCAGCAGCCTGATGCTCACCCACCAAAGCACTCGCCCAGCAGATGCCTTTCACAGAATCATAGAATTAGCAAGCTTGGAAGAGATCTCCAAGATCATCCAGTCCAACCATCCACCTACCACCAATATTCCCCACTAAGCCACGTCCCTCACTGCCACATCTAACGTTTCTTGAACACCTGCAGGGACAGTAACTCCATCACCTCCCTGGGCACTCCTTGGAGAAGTGTTTCTGCAAAACGGGCTCCCTACAGCAGACTACAGAATCACAGAATCACAAGGTTGGAAACGACCCATAAGATCATCTGGTCCAGCCACCCTCCCATCACCACTGCTACCACAAGCACTAAACCAGACCTCGCAGCTCCTCATCCAGGCGCCTCTTGAACACTGCCAGGGACGGTGACTCCACCACTTCCCTGGGCAGCCATTGCAGTGCTTGACCACTGAGAGAAAAAGTTTCTCCTCATGTCCAACCTAAACCTCCTCTGGTATAACTTTTGTCTGTTTCCTCGGGTCCTACTATTTGCCTGGAGAAGAGGCCAGACCCTTTTGCATCACAGCCTCCCTTCAGGAGGTTGTAGAGTGCAATGCGGTCTCCCCTGAGCCTCCTCTTCTCCACACTGAACAATCCCAGCTCCCTCAGCCGCTCCTCGTAAGGTTTGTGCTCCAGACCCCTCACCAGTTTCGTTGCCCTTCTCTGGACATGTTCCAGGGCCTCAATGTCTTTCTTGCAGTGAGGAGCCCAAAACTCAACACAGCACTCGAGGTGCGGCCTCACCAGTGCTGAGTACAGGGGATGCTCACCTCCCTGCTCCTGCTGGCCACACTATTTCTAATGCAGGCCAGGATGCCGTTGGCCCTCTTGGCCACCTGGGCACACTGTCAGCTCATGCTCAGCCGAGCATCAACCAACATCCCCAGGTCCCTTTTCTCTTCACAGTCATCCAACCACTCATCCCCAAGCCTGTAACACTGCATGGGATTACTTTGGCCAAAGTGCAGAACTTGTCACTTGGCCTTGTTAAACCTCATCCCATTCACTCCAGCCCAGTGATCCAACTGATCCAGATCCCTCTGCAGGGCCTCCCTGCCCTCAGGCAGATCCACACCACCTCCCAACTTGGTGTCATGTTGCGCAGGTGGGTGTCCAGGAGGGTCTGGAATATCTCCAGACAAGGAGAAGCCACAGCCTCCCTGGGCAGCCTGTTCCAGCGCTCCACCATCCTTACTGTGAAGAAGTTCCTTTGCATTTTGGTGCAGAACTTCCTGTGCTCCAGTTTGTGGCCATTTCCCCTTCTCCTGTCCCCACAGATCGCTGACAAGAGGTTGGCCATGCCCCTTGGACTCCCACACTTAACATATACATAAGCATTAATCAGATCCCCTCTTAGTCTTCTTTCCTCAAGGATGAACAGATCCAGGTGACCCAGCCTTTCCACACAGGGAAGATGCTCCAGGCTTTTTATCTTCTTTGTGGCCTTCTGCTGGACTCTCTCCAGGAGATCCCTGCCATTTTTGTACCAGGAAGGGAGTCCAGAGCTGAATGCAGTACTGCAGGTGAGGCCTGACCAGGACAGAGCAGAGGGGGAGGATCACCTCCCTTGCCCTGCTGGCTATGCTTCTTTTAATGCACCCAGGATCCCATTGGCCTTCTTGGCCAGCAGGGCACACTGCTGGCTTATGGCCAACCTGTCATCCACCAGCACCCCCAGATCCTTCTCTGCAGAGCTCCTCTCCAGCCGGTCACATCCTAAGCTCTACTGATATTTGCGGTTATTCCTTCCCAGGTGCAAGACTCTACACTTGCATTTGTTCCACCTCACCTGGTTTGTTTCTGCCCAGCTCTCCATCCTGTCCAGGTCTTGCTGAATGGCAGCACAGCCTCTTGGCATGCCAACCACTTTTCTCCCAGCTTTGTCTCATCACTGTACTTACTAAGGGTGACCACTATCCCCTCATCAAGGTCATTGACCAAGATATTGAGAAAGACCACATGAGAAGTACTCAAAGTCACAAATTTCAGGTTAGGCAAGAATCTTAGTGATAGCAGCAAAGTTTATCCATTATTGCAATAACGGGTGCACGCTCCCTATTAGCAAGGGAGAAATCGCACATCGGTCAGTGAAATTCATTCTGTTCTGCACTCTGAACCTGACACAGGCAATGCTCTCCTGGCACTCATTGGTTGAGCATCTCAGGCTCACAATCCCACCTATGCTGTTGCTATGATACATTTCCATATAAGGTCCATTACCAACCTGTTGTTTTTTGGTATGTTTTGTACTTCTTCATGGAGGACAATATTTCCAAGAGTAAGTATGTTTGTTCTGGCCTGAGCTCGCTCTCTCTCTACCCTGCATATTTGCCTTGTTTTGTGCCTGGCTCAATTCAGATCATCCCAAATTTTTAACTTTTTACTCTGCTCAGCAACTTTCTTAGTGGAAGGGAAACAGCTCTTTCACAAGAGGGTTATAAGTTCAGTAGAGGCCAGTATTACATACAGAAAATACTATAGCTTCTACAGCAAAAATACAATCTGCCCTTCTCAACCAGACCCAGCACCAACCCCCAGGGAGCACCGCCACTCACAGCTCTTCAGCTGCACTCTGCACTGCCAATCACAGAATCACAGAATTGTAGGGGTTGGAAGGGACCTCCAGAGACCATCAAGTCCAACTCCCCTGCCAAAGCAGTTCCCTACACCAACTCGCCACCCTCTGAGCTCAGCCAGTAAACCAGTTCTCAGCCCACCTCATTATCCACTCATCTATCCCACACTTTCTCAGCTTCATTAGCAGGATGTCGTGGGGAAACTGTGCCAGAAGCATTGCTGAAGTCAAGGTAGACGACACCCACTGCAGTACCTGAAATGGTCCATCCCACTCGGACTGAAGCTTTGACTCCTTCCAGGTGCGTATTAGGACCAGACTCCAACAGGGGATGAGTAGGGCACTGGATTTCCAGGGCACTGGAAATTCCAGAAGTGGAGTTTGAGCCAACAGCCCACAGTCCTTAAGGGGTAACAGAGCAGCAGACAACCCGAGTACACAGTTCTTAAGAAACTTATCCTTGGTTTCAAGAGCGGGCATCTCACCATTCCCAAGTACAGCAACCCAAACAGCACTTCATATGGTGATACTCCTAAGCCTTTTCTGTGAGTGGTTCGTATTCTGACAAGGATTAAAGGTAAACACTTTGTCCATGGTAATTTGGTCTCTAAAATCAATTTTGACAAGCGCTTTTTCAGCATCTGATTGATTCATTCTACTTTCCCTGAACAAAGAGGGTGCCATGGAGTATGGAGCTCCCACTTCATTTCTGAAGTTCTCATCAGCTGCTGTAGGACTTGTGAAGTAAAGAGGCTTCCCTTATCTGAGTCTATATATTCTGCACAATCCCATATCTAGGGGTTGTGTCCAGATGTAGAGTCCTCAGTGCAGAAGAGACATGGACTATTAGATTACATCAGAGGATGGCCACAAAAAAAACAAAAAAACAAGGGATCAAACAGCTCTCCTCCAAGGACAGGCTGAGAGAGCTGGGGCTGTTCAGCCCGGAAAAGTGAAGGCTCTAAGGTGACCTGGTAACAGCCTTTCGATAGCTAAGGGGGAGCAAAAGGAAAGAACAAGGGAAAATTTAGGTTAGATATAAGGAAAATATCTTTTACAGTAAGGGTGGTGAGGCAGTGGAACAGGTTGCCCAGAGATGTGCTGGATGCCCTGTCCCTTCCAAGGTGAGGTTGGATCGGGCTCTGATCTAGCTGTGAACATCCCTGTTCCTTGTGGGGGAGTCGGACTAGATCATCACAAATGGTCCCTTCTGACTCTAAGGAGTCTATGGTGTGACAGCTGATGCCATGAGGCACGGCGACACAAAAGGACGTCAATGGCCTGGTGAGCAATCAGGGCAGGCAGGGAAGCCCGCGTGCTCATCAGCTCCAGGGAAACTCTCCAAGCAGTCCAACCAGGAAGATCCACATCAGCACAGAGCCTGTCCATGACAGTCCCAGTATTCAGCAGACCAGAGGCCTTGTTTCATCACACTGCTGGGTCCCGTAGCTGCAGAGCTAGCTATTTAACGGGAGTCAGGGGGTGGAAGGAAGAAAGGGGGGCCAGGTATCATACAGATTAGGAAACTAAGAGCATCCCCTAATAATTGGGATGGAGATCTGGGCTGATCCTGACAAAGTAGTCCAGAAGAGGGAAATCTTTCCTCTAAATACGTTTCCTATAAATACAAAGCAAGATATGCAAGAAACAGAAAAAAAACATAGGACCCCAGGGTGGTCAGTCACAGTATGCTCTGAGCTCTATGCCCTGGCATCTTCTACTGCTGACAAATTCCTAAGGGAGATCTAGGAGAGAGCCAGATAAAACAGGAACAGAATTCTTGTGTTCAGTGTGCTCGAGTAGTGGAGACTGTATTGCACTGAGGATGAAGAAAAGGGCCACTGGGGCCCAGAGATTTTCTTAAGCTCAGGTCCCAGGCTGATGGATGCACCACACTCTATCACCAGTCACATCGCTTATTGGGCTGGAAGAACAGAGCCCAGGGAGCCCCTTGTAACCCCTATTCCATCTTTAAGTGAGCTTCCAACAGCCATCACAAAACCCACCTGCACACAAGCAATACATGATAAAGGGGCTTATGAGGGGCTCCATTACCAGCTCCCCAGATTTCACAGTGCTTAAACCACTAACCAGAGGAGCCTCAGAAACCCTTAAACACCATCAAGCTGCAAAACAGAACAAGATCCAAAGAGACATGGAACATAATTTAACTATGTGCCCTTAAACAACCCTCAGCACGGGTGGAATTAATACGTGGCACAGTAGACACAGAGGGGACACAGGCAAGGACATAAGGAGGACACAAAGACAAGTAGGACATGAGGACACAGAGAGAACGTGGACAGGAATGCAGAAGGTACGTGTCATAAAATGGGTTGGGACAACATGGTAGCAGACAAACCAAGTTTGGAGTCCCACGTTGGAGATTATGCAATGAGAATCGTGAAAGAGGGAACAGAGACTTCACGAGAAGGTATTGAGCTTAAAAAGAGTTGCAAAGGAAACCTGGAGAACGCAGAATCCCTTTACAGAACAGTGCATCAGCTCCAGGCATTTCCAGAGTTGCAACGCACAGTCATCCAACCAGTGTTACCCTGGGGCTGACTGAAGCATTCCCGAAACAGATGAGAGCAAAAGAAAGGAACGTCCATCAGCCCCTCCGTTACCAGTTCAGAGAAAGGCAGAGAACCCCTTCACCCCCCTCAGAAAATAACTGGAAGGCACCATAAGCAGAGGCATAGCAGGCACAGCTACTCAACACCAGCTTACGATCCCCACAGAAAGGCAGAGAGCAAAATCCTGAAATAAAGAAAGAATCGCTGACCTCTTTCCAAGAACCAGAGCTCACCCAACAATCCACAGGAGGCACCTCCAGGAAGAAACCCTGCTTGTGGGGCTGCCAGCCCTTAAATGAGGAGAGGGAGAGGTGGAGCCAGGCTCAGCCCCATCTGCCCCACGGCTGCGTTGCTTCCATCTGTGCTGGCAGGGCTGCACCCCTCACCAGGGGCTCCATCACTGCTTCAGGCTGTGATCTCAAAGTTCCCCTAAAAGCATGAAGAAAAAAAAGAAAGTAATGACCGGCAGCCAATTGGGTCTGCCTGTCTGGCAAGGGGAGGTTTATCCATGGACGAGCTGGGACGGTCCACGTACTTTGATTCCAGTCTCTCCTCAACGGCAATTGGTGACATTTGTAATAAATAGGGGAGCACAGACTTCAGTGCTGATACAGCAAGGTGCTGAGAAGATGCATGTGCAGCACAAGGGCTGAGATGAGCGGCGTCAATGGAGCGAGTGCTGGCTGCCCACCTGCCAGGGTCAGCTTGCAGCTCCCCAGGGAGAAACGTGCATCATCTCCTCGCACAGCAATTAAAGGCCACTGTGACATTATTTTAGGATTTGGCGTCCTCAGTGGGTGAACCTGGCACCTGCCTGTACGGCAGCATGAGGCCTTTTGGCTTAAACATCAATCCCAAACTCCACAGAAACAGAAACAGGGGTAAGGCACAGGGAAGGAAGTGAGGAAAGAAAGGAGAAAGCCTGAAAAAGGAATGGGGAAGGCACAGGGCGAAGGAAAGGGCAAGACATAGGGGAATGAGGGGGAAAAGGACAGAATAGCTGTAGAGCAGCCTAAAAAGCAGCAAGAAGCTCTGGGAGGACTGTCAAGTGGCAGATTCTGTATCTGGTGTATATCTGTGTGCATATGTTGCCATTACCTACTTTAGTCAGGGTTCTTGTCAGTTCTGAGCTCCTGCAGTGGGAAGAGCTCGAGCAACTGGTGCAGTCACTGCAGACCTGTGGGATGGGGGAGTGCTTGATAAGGACAGCCCTGCAGCCCTCAGCTGGACAAACTTGCTCCGTGTGCCCAGGCTGTGAGCTGTACAGTGCCCGGCCGCACTGCTCCTGCTCAGAGCCCGCTGCCTGCAGCTGCATCTTTGCTTCCTTCCCTCCTGCCCAGAGCCTTGAGGGTGCTCCCACAGTCCCCTGCCCACCCCCAAAATGTCACAGAAGACAGCTGGCAGCGAGCTGCAGGAATCCCAGCACCCTGTTTTCCTTCTGCCTGCAGCTCTCTCCTCCTCTGCTACACAGGGCTCCAGCCTGCGAAATGGGAATGGTCGGGGGGAAAGGGAGTGCTGGCAGGAGCGACTGCTGCAGCTGGCCGGGGAGGGTCTGCGTACCCCGTGCCCTTCTGGGCTATCTGTCCAGCTGCAGGAAGACCAGGGTAGGGCAGCTGAGAAGCTGCCCCCATCAGAGGGGGGAACAAGCTGTCCTTCCACAGAGACATTCCTCTCACAGACAGACGCACCCACACAACTCTCGGGCCATCTTGCCAATGGCAGCTGTGACACATCAATTCTTTCTAGGCAGGTGAATTAATTTTTTCCATCTGTAAACTGAGGGGGAGAACCGCAGTTTTTGTTAATCTTTGTAGGAACACTGTAATGGTCCACACAGAACTCAAAACTGCAGCTTTGTGCTAGATCTGGCTGCTTAGACTTGCTAGGACCTAAAACTTTCCATTTCATGGCATAAAAAGAACAAAAAGCCAAAAATGAAACCTGCAGTGAAAGAAAGGCTTTTGAAGAAAAATACGTGGAAGTATAAACAAGACAGAGGCTGAGTGAACATTAATATGGCCCTGCACTTTCTGCCAATAGGCTCTAATCCCATTATCATTAAATTTGCTGGGCACTTGCATTTTGGTATTTGAACATTTACAAACAATGCAACAGATGCTGGCAAAAAAGAAAGAAGAAAAAAAGAAAAAAAACTTTTTTTTTTTTTAAAGCTATTTATAAGCACTTGGCACAGCTCTCCTGGGTTTGGAGTAGTTTCCCTCTTTCTTCTTCGTCTTCCCCACCACAACCCCTCCACTTCGAACTTCGTGCTCCTCTCCCATCCTCACAGCACACACACCGGATCGCCAGGCACTGCGCCGCCGCTCCCCCAGTCCCGTCGGAAAAGTTCTTTCTGCGGTCTCTGCTGCCACCTCCTGGCCAACGGGCGGAACGGCCGCTGCGTCCCGCAAGCAGCATAACGCATGCGCGTACAAAATGCGGAAGTGCCGTTCTAACCGCACTGCTCAGCTAATCCGCCGCCTCTCTATGGTCATCAGTCCTCCAGGTAATAGCGAACATGCGAACGCGGCGTGCGCCGGCCCCGGGATGGCAACGCGTGCCGGTTATTTCACATGCGCAGTTTCGAGTAGAAAACAACGCACGCGTAGGTGACGACTTCTCATTACGCGTGCGAGGGGCGCAGGGGCCGCTGGGAGCCTGAATAGGCTGTTGCCGAGGCAGGCTCGAGTGTCAAACCGTCCGAGGAAATGGACAAGGAGCACGGCCGATTGGAAGAGCCAGTGCTCCAGGAATCGACTGCTCGCCTGCACCTCAAGGCTTTGTAGATTTGAATGCCAGTTGTGAGTGTCCTGGCGCATGCGCGCTGTTGCCTGGAGGACTAACCATAACAAAGCTCGGCGGATTTGCTGCGCAGAGCGACGAGGACACCACGAGTGCGCCACTTCCGCGTGCCTGTGCGCATGCGCCCTGATGCCTGCGGAGCCAAACAAATACGGCTGCAATTCCACCTATTGGCCACGAGGGGGCACCGGAGACCGCGGAAACAACAACGACTGGCTCGACGCGCAGCCGCGCCGCAGCTTCTGGCGCTCTGTTCTCTCTTTGTCGTGATGGCAGAGGAAAAACGCAGTTCGATGGGGGTTGAGGGAGGAGAAAATTACGTCAATTGGAAAAAGACGAAGAAAACCAAGGAAAACTTCTCTACACCCAGCAAACCTCTGCTAAGTGCATGAGAATATCTGTAAGTCAATAAATAAATAATCAAATTGATTTTGTCATGCTTTTTTTTTTTTTATTGCAAGCCTCTGAGGTGATGAAAAAGCTGGTATCAATTGGACAGGTGAGCGCAGCAAAGCCAAGGATGGCTACAAGTGGTTAACGTTGCAAAACAATTGCAATGCAAAACAGACATTCAACTCCAAGAATAAAAGCATTGTAGTTTTCTATTTCTAACTTCTGTACCTGGCCACACCACTCTGGGGATCCCATCTGGGTCTCCCAAGGCTTGTAAATATCCACTGCAATATCAATTTTGATATCGAGCAATCTGTCATCAGATCTTCCATTCACAACCGAGGCCAGGATCTGCTGCAGGGTGTTCTGACCACGGGCACCACGGCTGAACTGTTTTAATAACAGCAGGATTCCCAGGCACGGTCTCAAGGATTTGGTCTGCTTTGGACCCACAGAAAGAATTAATATGAAATGTGATCTGCATAAGTCATCGTGAGGTGAACTTCTCAGCATTGCCTTTGGGAAACGGAATGGATTTGTCACATAAGTCTCAGCACAGCGGTAACACAGAACACCGTGTAAGAACAAGGAGAACCTTGGTGAGGAGGCAAGGAGCTTTATGAGCTCCGCCTGGGAAATCCAGAACCATTTGCCCACAGACTCCTCCTGGGCAACTGTTCTAGATTCAGCTGTTCCAGAGCACAGCTCAAAACTACAGAGGAAACAAGGGCAGTTCTACGTAGGCAGAATAAGAAGAATGCTATAGTCCTTCAGTATTGAAAATCAACGACAGAAACCATTCCCAGAACACTGCTGTGGGAAACACAGCGGCAAAGAAGAAAGCATCTGTATTTCCCCGAACCACTGCTCCAGGGAACAAAGGAAAAGAAAAAGAAACAGATTTTATATGCTACCTGTTTGAAGGCATATACCACTCTCACATTAAAAGCATTAAAGAAAAAAAAAAGAAAAAAAAAAAAAAAGCACAGAGTAATCTCCTCCAACAGTATTTGCATTTGGTCTGGGCAGCAAATGGCGCAGCTCTGCGTCACAAAGAACTGTAGTCATGAGCACCAAGCTCCTGAGCTCCATCCAAACCAACCGAACGTGCCGATGGACAGGCAGCATCCTTCAGTAGGACAGCCAGTAAAAATGTCAAAGTACCCGATTCTCAGCCTTCTTGTCCCTTTGTGAAAATCCGCAGGTCTCTGTGTTAGCTTCACCTCTAGCCTGTAAAGCCTGAGCTCACAGTCTGGAGGAAGTCTGAGAAAAAGGTCAGGTTACTACAGTGAGTCCCCAGAAGGACTGACTTTTTTCCTCTCCCCACATCTCAGTTCTTTTACTCATGCATGGCATCTCTCACAGGTCACCTGGTGGTCTTCTGATGAAGGCCACATGCCTTTCTTACTTGCACTCTTTGACTGGGATCAAGCTGAAGGATGCTTGACTCACTCCAGCCAGTCTTCTTATCAGCTAAAACTCCAAAATTCCATCCACCAATCTGCTGCTGCTTTGTTAATTCATGGCTTTACTGTCCGGCATGCTACCCTACCCTGCATTCCAGAGACAGGATAGCCAACAACGCTGTTTGGAGAAACAGCAGACCCTCTTCCATTGCCACCCGTTAAACACAACTCAATACTGAAGGCGCTGCCCCACACACACAGGGGCTGCACCCTGTGCACATCGGTCTCACGAGTGGTGCCGTAGCGAGATGCCAGGGGCTGTGAGACACAATGACACAAAGGTATTTGGTGATTGGGGCACAGTCGGTACAGCTGGGGAAATCTGCCTGCTCAGCAGCTCTGGGGAAACTTAGCAAGCACGCCTGTGGGTATGATCCCCAGACTCTTAACCCAATGCCAAAAGCGTTAGGTTTAGGACTACAGGTTGGAATACCTATCTTTAGGGCTCCCATGAAGCTCGGGGTACAGCTCAAGAAGAAAATTCATGCTGCCTCCCAGCCAATCCCAGTGAGGCAAAGGCAAGCAGAACACCCAGGGCAGGCAAAGGCAAGGAAAACACTGTAGAGAACTGCCAAGGAAAGGGCAAGGGCAAAGAAAACACTGCAAGGAACTCCCAAAGGAAAGCCAAGGCAAGGGCAAGACTGCAGAGAAGGGCCAGAGTCAAGAACTCAGGAGGAACTGCAGAGTACCCTACAGCACAGCAACGAGCTCCTCTGGGAGCTCTGCGCTGTAGTAAGGAACAGGTAAACATTGTGGGTACCTTGTCCTTTCCAGTCTGGGCAACCAGCAGCCGGCCAGCAAAATCAGGGCGTGCCAGGAAATGAAGCTTTCTATTTCTCGCTGCTCTCATGAAGAGCTGCAGATTTCTTGCTGTGTTTGTCACAGCTCCCAGGAGCGCTGCGGTTCCCTGCCACCACCTGTTGAATGCAATGCAGTGATGAAGGCACTGTCCCGCGCGTGCAAGGCAGCGCCTCCAGCACAAAGTGCACTGCAGGGCTCCATGCTCTGAGCAAGGCAGCCGTGCTCTGTGCACGATGCTGCTTACCAGCAGTGCTGTAGCTGGTAACAGACAAGGAGAAGGCTGAGGCACTTGACAGGTGTGCCTCCGTCTTCTCTGATGGCTCATCACACGGCCCTCAAATATTAGATTTGGTAGGTGAGAATTGAGGAAGCAAGGCCAGCCCGGCCACCACCCTTGCCATCCCACATTGTGAGCAAAGACCAGGTTCCAGCCCACCTGCAGAACCAGAAACCCAGGAGTCTGTTGGACCCGATGAGACGCGTTGCAGAGTCGTAAGGGAGTTTGGTGATGTAGCTGCCGAGCCACTCTCAGTGACATTTGAAAAGTCACAGCACTCAGGTGAAGTCTCTGGTGAATGGAAACAAGGCAGCATCACACCCATTGTTAAGAAGGGAAGAAAGAATGATCCTGGGAACTACCAACATAGCCTCACCTCTGTGCTGGGAAAGAGCACCGAGCAGATCCTTGTGCTGGGGCTGGCACTCTTCCATATCTTCATCAGTGACATCAGCAGCAGGGTTGAGTGCACCCTCAGAAAATCTGCTGATGACACCAAGCTGCAGGGAGCAGCGACGCAGCAGAGGGACCCAGACAGACTGCAGCAGCAGGCAGACAGACCTCATCAGGCTCAACACATCCACACACAGCGTTTGCACCTGGGACAAGAGAACTCTCCCACTAGCAATACATGCTGAGGGATGAAGGGGCTGAGCATAGGCCTGTCCCAAAACACCTGGTGGACGGCAAGCTGCACATGAGCCAAAGTGCCCTCCCAGCCCAGAAAACCAACCGCATCCTGGGCTGCATCAAAAGACGCGTGGTCAGCAGGCGAAGAGAGGTGATCCTGCCCCACTGCTCTGCACTGGTGAAGCCTCACCTGGAGTGCTGCATCTGTGGTGTCCTCAGTGCAGGAGAGACAAGCCACTGTGGGAGCACATCCAGTGATACAAACCAAGGGATGGAGCACCTCTCCTACAAGGAGGGAGAGCTGGAGCTGTTCAGCTGGAGAAGTGAAGGCTCTGAGTAACCTGGTAACAGCCTTTCAATATCTAAAGGGGAGCTAAAGGAAAGAACAAGGGAAATTTGTCATTAGATATACGGAAAATATCTTTTACAGTGAGAGTGGTAAGGCAATGGAACAGGTTGCCCGGAGATATGGCAGATGCTCTGTCCCTTTCAAGGTGAGGTTGGATCAGGCTCCGGGCAGCCTGATCTAGCTGTCAATGTCCCTGTTCGCTGTAGGGGAGCTGGACTATGTCACAGCAAATGGTATCAAGCAGTCCAGTTGGAATGATCCACGTGGCTCACAGAGCCTCTCTGTGACAGTCCCAGTATTCAGCAGACCAGGTGCCTCACTTTGTCACACATTTGGGTCTCACAGCTGCAGCGCTATTGAATGTGATGGGGGTGGGGGTTTGGTCATCACACAGGTTAGGAAACTAATAGCATCCCCTGACAACTGGGATGGAAATATCAGGGATGCTTCTTACTACAACGGTCCAGAAGACAATCCTTTCTGTTTTATTAACACAAAGCCAGACCTGCTATTCAAACAAAGAACTGTATGAGCCTGGGGTGGTCAGCCTCTATATGCTCTGAGAACAATGCCCTGGAATCCATTATTATTGGCAAATTTTTAAGGGAGATATGGGAGAGAACCAGGCAAAATAGGCACAGAATATCTGTGTACAGATTTCACAGTGCTTATACTACTGATTAGAGGAGCCCTGGTAATCCTTAAACCCCATCGAGCTACAAAATGAGATCAGAAAAGACACAGAACATATGTTAATACATAATGATACATAACAGAGCACCCTTAAGCAACTCTGCACAGGTAGAATTAATATAAAGCACTGTTAATTAGTTACTAAATAGGCTGGAATGAGGTTGGAGCAGACAAGCCACATTTGGAGCCCCAGCTTGGAGACTGTGAGGTGAGAATCATAAAAGAGGGAACAGAGGCTCAACCAGAAGGTAATGAGTCTAAGATTTGCAGACAGGACTGTTGGGACTGACAGGGGCTGATTAAAGCATTCTGGAAATGAGGGAGCAATGAAAGATTAAAACATGTATCAGTCCTTCCATCACCAGCTCAGAGAGAGGGAAATAACATCCTTATCTCCCTCAGGGAGAACCTGAAGAGCATTTTAAGGACACACATAACAGATACTGCTCTAATCCAATTCAGGATATACAAAAAATGGCAGAGCTCACAGTGCTGAAATTAAGAAGAAATCACTCATCCCTTCCTGAGGACCAATACTCACCCACACTCTCTGGAAGGCATTCTGCAGGTAGAGTTGGCTGCCAGCCCTTGAACATGGCCAGGAACCCCCCCCGAAAAGAGTTCACAACCCTGAAATAAAGAAGGGACCACTCATTCCATTTCAAAGACAAACACTCAGCCCACACAATAAAGAAAATAACCACCAGGTACAGATGCTGCCCTTATGGCTGCCAGACCTTAAATGTGGTCACCCCCCCCCCCCAAAAAAAAGTGATCTCACAGCTGTGAAATAAAGAAGGAATCAATTACCCCCATTCTAAGGGCCAGAGCTCACCACATACACCACAGGAGTCAGGTTCTGAGGATGAAATACTGCCCTTACAGCTGCTAGATCTTAAAACCTTAAATGTGGTCAGAATGCCCCCCAAAAAGGAGAGAGATCACAGCCCCAAAATAAAAAAATAATAAAAATCATTCACCCTATTCCAAGGAATGGAGCTCATCCCACACTCCTAAGGAAGCTATCTTCAGGTAAAGATATTGCCCTTAAAACTGCCAGCCCTTCAATGTGGACAGGATATCCCCCCACAAAAAAGAGTGCATTGCTGCCCTGAGATAAGGAAACAATCCCTCACCCCATTCCAAGGACCAGTACTCACTCATGCTCCAAAGAAAGCAGCCTCGAGGTAGACATGCTGCCCTTCAACATGGTCAGGATCTCCCCCTCCTCAAAAAAAACAAAACAACAAGAAAAAAAACAAGCAAACGAAAAAAAAAAAAACTAAAAAAAAACCCACAAACAGGGGGAACCTCGCAGACCTAACATAAAGAAAGGATCCCACCCCAAAAGAGACAGTCTCCAAGAAGAGATGCTACCATAATGCTTTCCAGCCCTTAAATGTGGTCAGGGAGGGGTGGAGCCAGGCTGAGCCCCATCCCATCCCAGGTGAACTGCTCCCACCAGTGCTTGCAGGGCTACACCCCTCACCAAGTGCTCAATCACTGTTTTAGGTTGTGACCTCACAGTTCCCATACAGCCATGAAGCAACAGAAAAAAGAACACATCACCCCATGGTCACTGTGCATCACCCCATGTTGCATTGCGGGTGCTTTCAATGTCCCCCCACCCACCCCAATGTCCCAGTGCTCCATCTCCATCTCCACTCCCACCCCCATGTCCCCATGCCCACCTCTGTGCCCCCAGTGTCCCCATTCCCTCCATCCCATCCCCAGTGCCCCCACACTCACCTCCCCAGTGTCCCCAAACCCACACCGTGACCTCATGCCCTCTTCCCAGTGCCTCCCAGTGTTCATCCACCCACCCCCCACATCCCCATGGTCCTTTCTGTGCCCCCAATGTCCCCACGCCTTCCTCGCCATCCCTAGTACCCCCCCGTCCACACTATCCCCACGTCCACTCCCAATATCCCCATGGTCCTCTTTGTGTTCCAAATGTCCCCACACCCACCTCTACACCCCTGATGTCCCCAGGACCTCCTTCCTGTCCCCATTGCCCCCTGCCCACCCCTGCCCCCTAGGGCAGGAGGGTCTGGCAGGGAGCACATCTTCAGGGCAGAGAATGATTCCCATCCTGAGACACGCTGCATCCTCATCATCGTCACTGACTGCGATGCCACCCACAGCAGCACCGTGCGCACAGTCAAGGAGTGTGGCATCATGCGCTACATCATTGGGGTACAGCCCACACTGCACCATGGGGCCATGCAGGGACCACCGTGTCCCTGACCCCCATCTCCACCCCACAGGTGGGGAACAACTTCCGCTATACACACAACCAGAGCCTCTGTCACCTTTGTCACCATCCTTGACAGCTTCTGGCACCTGTGTGGGACATTATTTAGGGCCTTTGGGGCCATTTGGGGCCATTATATGGGGCTGTTTGAGGATATTTGGCGCCCTTTGGGGCGTTTATTTGGGCACATTTAGGACATTTAGGGCTGTTACTTGGGGACTTTTGAGGCATTTGGGGACATTTGGGACCATTATTTGGGTATCTAGAGCCATTTGGGGCCATTACTTGGGGAGACTGGGTGCATTTGGGGCCATATGGGGCCCTGTGTGGGGCAGGAGGGGATGTGGGAACATGGGATTTGGGAGGGGATTGGGATTGGAGATAGGAATTGGACATGAGATTGGGATTGGGATTGGGATTGGAAGTAAATCCACCGTGGGTTTGATTACGTGGGTGGGATTACGGATGGGATTGGGGATTGGAATTGGGATTGTGATAAGATAGGACTGGGGTTGGGATGGGATAGGAGTGGGATTGGGATTAGGGAAGGGGTTGGGATGGAATGGGAATGTGGATGGGATGGTATTGGGATGGTATTGGTATTAGAATCAGGGAGGAGATTGGGATTGAGGATGGGATGGGATTAGGGTTGGGGATGAAATTGGGCTGGGGGCCAGAGCCAGCCGGTGACATGGGGGATGGGGGGGTTTACAACAGGGGATAGGGGCCAGGGAGGGATGGAGAGATGGGGGGACATTGTGGTGTGACAGCAGGAGTGATGCTGGGTGATGCTGAGGGGTGACAATGGGGTGAGACCATTGGGGTGATGCTGGGGGGTGACACTGTGGAGTGATGTTGGGGTGCTAAGTCACAACTTGAAGCAGTGACGGAACACCTGGTGGGAAGGCAGTGCCAATCCAGGGGAGCTCAGGTGCACATGATGCTGCCGAATGATGAAGAGGTGGAGCCAGGATCCACCCCTTCCCAGCCCTCATTTAAGGGCTGGCAGAGCACAGAGAGCTCTTCTGTGCACAGAGCTTTTGCTGTGGGACTCTGCCTACCTGAGGACTTCTAATGTGGAGTTGATCGGTTTCCTTTGTGTCTGCTCCTGTGAATGCTGTGCTGGAGCTGACCTTCATTTGTTGTGACCCAGGGCTTGACTGCTCTGTTATATTTTCTGATTAGGAATTTATATTTTTATGAAGAACAAGACCATTATGTAGCTTGTGAATGAATTTGTTCACACCTGGTAGTTGGTGCTCTTCTCTACATGGAGCTGCAATTGAAATGGATGCTTGTGGTCTGATGTGCAGCCCTGTCATGCGTGCTCAGGTCAGCCAAGTTGTTAAGGCCTGGCTCTTGGTGAGTTGTGCCCAAGGTCAGAGATGGGTTCTTGGTGGCTCTGAGGCATGCCTTCCAGTACACATTGTGTTGATGTCTTAAGCTCTATCCCTGGCTGGGGATCCAAATATTAACACAAGGAATGGTTTAGATACAGGTTAGCCTTGAAGAACGGCTGTGAGGTGCCAAAGGCTGCACGCACTCGTAACTGTTCTGACTGAGAAAATGGCATCTGCGGGGTGAGTGGTGGGTGAGCATTGCTCTGCTGAAAAGCAGGCAGCTGTTGTCTTTGCAGACATCCATATCTATGGGGATTGGAGGCTTCTTCACCCTTCCAGCTCATGGCGGTTGCTGTGAGAGTGGAGGTTTTTTGCCCTGAGAACTACCAGCAGAAGGGATACTGTTTGTGGCCTTTGAGCCCTTTCATACAAACCAGCTACATCATTTTGTGGCCTGTGACCGCGGTTTAGAGATGAGCTAGCAGGCTTTGCCCAAAGCGGAATGTCTTGTGTCCAGCAATGGAAGTGGCCAAGAGCTGAAGACAGCAGCACTGCTGGGGAAAATCCATAACACTGTGAACAAAGGCCAAGAAGAAGAGACATTGTCACTGTGTTCACATGGTAAGGTTTTCCTTCCAGAACAGTTAACTCTCAGGTGGAGTGTGAGCCTTCTGTGGTGTGCCTACAGCTGTGTGATACACTCTACTGGAAGTACTGATGTTGTGCACTTAACCTTGTCTTCACGTCTCACGTGCAGTAAGTCCTGTTGTTACACACAGCATCTTGGGGGCAACCTTGATTTCTGCAGCCCCGAGCTCTGTGGCATGAGAGCTCTCCGCCATGCTTCTCCCTGTGATGTGTGGCCGTATGGAAGGCCTCGCAGAAGCCTGGGTAGGTGATGGCAGTCGCTCCTCCTTTCCCCAGCGATGCTGGAAATAGCGTGGAACGGGACGGGGGGACATCCCAGCCGTGGGTTCCTCTCAGCAGGTCTGAGCGGCTGTTCTGATCCTCGTGTTTGAACTTGAGGGAATCTGATGCTAAGTAGAGAAATGAGGGGCTTGTTAATGAAGAAAAAAAGACTGTGTCGCATCTTGTGGTGCAGGATGTTCTCCGAACTGCTGCTAACAGTGCCCAGGATGCTCCCTTTTTGATGGGGAGAGGTTTAGCAGGGATTTCTTAAATGAAAACAGTTTGTCGTGTAATTTCCTTTTCATCGACCTTTCATGCTAGTTCTTGATAAGTTATCTTTGGACTATGAATCAATATTTATTATTGAAGAGAATTGAAGAGAATACGTACGCACCCTGCGCCTTCATCTGCACCAAGAATCTTCTAAACATCTTTGCACTGTTTCTTCTTGGCCCTGAGACGAAGCTGTGTGGAATATGGGCTTGGATGCTTTTTCAGTCAGGTGCAGGACACGTAACGCTCATCTGAGTTGTCATGCTGACAAGAACAACGGAGTAGTAAATTTTTCAGGGTTGCGTGCTTTACTTTACTTTTTTTTTTTTTTTTTTTTTTTTTTTTTTTTTCCCCTCCAGTCATAACCATGGAGCCACAGAAGCGTTACCCAGACAGAAGGAGCCTTTGTCACCTGGCCTTCCTACCAATGACACAGGCAGTGGAAGTCAGCATCCCAAGCATCCATGAAACCCCTGCACAGGACTGGTGAGAGTTACCCTGGTGCCGTCCTTTGGCAATCTCAGGTCTCTCTGTAAGCTCCCAAGCTGTGTCGTAACTCCTCCCGTGGTGCTGACTCAGCTCTCCCAGTCTTTTGTGGGGGAGAGCTGGAGTTGAGCTCCTTCCTGCTTCCTGCCTCTGTCCTCCCTGCTTTGCCCACGGCCCACTGAGCCTCCATCCTTGTTAGGTGTCTTGAATTACTGAGTTGCTTAAGGATTGGGTGGACCAATTAAATTCTTAGCGATGTCTCTAGATCCACGTGTGCACAAAAGCACACTCTGATGCAGTCAGTGTAATGATGAACACACGCCTTGTTTCCTTTAGCCCGTATTTTTAGTTCAGGAGAACAGATTTCTGGAATGATGTTCAGCTTAGCACCAGAATCCCCTTGCCGCCCCCCATTGCAGTCACTCACGAGGGCTTGAGATCCACAGGGAGGAAGTATTGCCGATAATTACAATCCGTGGTTTTGAAACTGATTTAATCTATGGTGTATGATATGAATACTCCTGGTGAATGATGTGGTAAGGCATCCCAGCAATTTTCAACAGGAATACTTCAAGGCAGCTTTTCCAGGTTTCTTTGAGAACTCTCCAAGTCTCCAGGAATTTTAAGCGCCAAGGTTTCTTAGCCTTCCGAATGGCAGTGTTTCTATCGAAGCTGGCAGCCTTTAAACCCAAACCCAAACCGAAGCTTGCTCATCTCAGTGGAGTTGCCTTAGCTATATTCTAACGCTGCGTGGAAAATGAGTTCCACGTTCACGAGTCCTTTCTGACTCGCTACGTGTTTGATTGCACAGGAAGAAAAGCTTGATGTCTGTGCCAAGGGAGACGTACACCGCACTTGCGCTGCCTGGACGATTTGGAAACTGGAAATTCTGGGGTGTGCTGAAGCATGCCCTCTCAGGTCAGTCTAAGCGTACATAGAGTAGACCTGTCTAACCAAACAGGTAATAGACAGTTAAACCCATTCTGTTGGGAAATACTCTCTGCTTCTAAGTACCTTTAGAACGTGAGTTTCTTCAATTAATTACTCAACTCATTTGCTTTTCCTGAATGATCACAGAATCACAGAATTGTAGGGGTTGGAAGGGACCTCCATAGATCATCGAGTCCAACCCCCCTGCCAAAGCAGGTTCCCTACACCAGGTCGCACAGGTAGGCATCCAGGCAGGTCTTGAACGTCTCCCGAGAAGGAGACTCCACCACCTCCCTGGGCAGCCTGCTCCAGTGCTCCGTCACCCTCACTGTAAAGAAGTTCTTGCGCATGTTTGTGCGGAACTTCCTATGCTGCAGTTTCCAGCCGTTTCCCCTTGTCCTGTCTCCACTCACCACTGAAAACAGTCTGGCCTCGCCATTCTGCCCCCCCCACACCTTAGATATTTATAGACCTGGATCAGGTCCCCTCTCAGTCTTCTCTTCTCAAGGCTGAACAGACCCAGTTCACTCAGCCTTTCCTCATAGCAGAGATGCTCCAGGCCCATCACCATCTTCGTGGCCCTCCGCTGGACTCTTTCCAAGAGATCCTTGTCTTTTTTGTACTGGGGAGCCCAGAACTGGACGCAGTGCTCCAGATGAGGCCTCACCAGGGCAGAGCAGAGGGGGAGGATCACCTCCCTCGACCTGCTGGCCACGCTCTTTGCAATGCACCCCAGGATGCCATTGGCCCTCTTGGCCACAAGGGCACACTGCTGGCTCATGGCCAACCTGTCATCCACCAGGACACCCAGGTCCCTTTCTGCAGAGCTCCCCTCCAGCAGGTCATCCCCCAGCCTGTACTGGTGCATGGAATTATTCCTCCCCAGATGCAAGACTCTACACTTGCTTTTGTTAAACCTCATCCGTTTTTTTCCTGCCCAGCTCTCCAGCCTATCCAGGTCTGGCTGAATGGCAACACAGCCTTCAGGCGTGTCAGCCAATCCTCCCAACTTCGTATCATCAGCAAACTTGCTGAGGGTGGCCATTATCCCCTCATCAAGGTCACTGATGAAGATGTTGAACAAGACCGGACCCAGCACAGACCCCTGAGGAACACCGCTAGTTACAGGCAAATGATCCTAAGTTCTTTTCTCGGGCTACATCTGCACTCTGCTCAGTCCAAGGAGAATCCCTGCCTGCAGATGCAATGATACAGCATGGCTCACCACCTCATTTTTCATTGCTTACTCTTACGGTAGCTGCCATCCATGTCCGCCCTGCGTATTCTTAGAGCTCTTCTGGAGTCCATGGGGCAGACTTACGGTTGAACTAAAGGGAATTTTTTCATATTGCTCTAGCTCCAGATGATTATCCCTAGTATCATTATATTTAAACAACAACAAAAAAAAAAAAGGCGTTTTGAAGTAGTGTGATATATATTCTGTGCCTCAGAATGTGGCACGTGTGGCATGAGAGAGTTTTGAGGCCACGAAGACTGCCCAGACAGCATGAGAAGTGTAAGAGCAGAGAGCTATAGGTGATGCAGCGCTATTCGTGCCACCCGCAGGAAGCGGGAGCTGGAACAAAATATGGCCAGAAGAGTGATCAGATTGCGTTTGGTAAGGAACTATTTCATTAGTTCTAGAACTTTGGCAAAATGTATATTCAGGATGATGATCAGCATGCCAGGTGCTGGGACCATGCCGAAAGAGAAATGGTCTGAAAACGTCGGTGCAATTTGAAATATATCCCCTTCCACAAAGCCCTCAGATGCATGCTGCAACTGCATCCAAAGCAAGCCAGAGCCCTGTGCTTGTTGTAGCCGGAGCTATTGGTGCCAGGAGTTGCTGCTGTGTTTGCAAGGACGTTGTGTCAGCAGTGTGACGTCAGTGGGGTTGTTTGATGGCAATGAAACAGCTGAATGGTGTCCCTCAAGACTAAGAAAAAAGGTGGTAGTGGTGACTGTGTGTCTAGGTATAGATAGCTTGATAGAGATATGTAGGACTTCAGTGTGGATTGTACATAGGCCCTGCGCTGCAAGGTACGCTGTTGGGAAGCAATGTCCATCTGCCCGAGGGCAGGAAGGCCCTGCAGAGGGACGGCCTGAGGCCAGCCGTACGAGGCTGCACAGGAGCAAGCGCTGGGTCCTGCGCTGTGGTCATGGCAACCCCATGGCAGCTTCTGCAGGATTGGGCTGAGGTAGAATTCCAACCGCCTGCTGATTCTAGAATGTTGGGGTGTGTGATGGTGGAATCTTCTGGTCCTGTGACATGGTCTTGCCTCCCCACCCTGTCGTCATGGCGGAGCAGCCTGGTGGCCCTTAGTGATGTCACAAGCGGCTGGAATGAGGGGAGGAGCAGTGCGTGCTGCGTCCCTTCATTGGAGCGCTTGAGCTCTGCGTGAGTAGCTCGCTTGTTGCCCTTGTGCAGCGACTGAGTGCCTTCGTTTTCACCCCGTCTTGTGCAGCATCTTGTAGGTAAGCTGAGACAGGGCGTGGGATAGAGGGGTGGGCAGTGAGCTGTTGAGAACTGCTGGCTGGTGGAGCTCGTAGTGTCATACTGCTTACTCTTGACCATCAGACGTAATTTTTACTCCGTACCTACATTCCAACGCGATGCATAGAGGTGACATTTGTCTCGTGGCTTTTCCCTTGTCTTCTTTGCTAAATGGTGCAAGCTCACTGACCAGCTCTTTCTCTCTGCTCTCTCCTCCCCCTACCTGCTCCCTTGGTGCAGCTTTTGCTCGTGGAAGAACAGAGCAAAGTGACAAGAATCAGCTGCGAGTTCAAGACACTTGTCTACCTTGTTCTGATCTCCTGCCAGGTACGTGCCACGCTTTGTCCTCCCACGTGGTTTAGCAGCCCGCGTTGCACCGTGTTTAGTAACACAGCCCCATCCAGTTTTGATGGGACACTGGTCATGTGTAGGTCTTTTCCGCTTCCCTCCAGCTCAGCTCTCAGAAGGATGTTGTCTGTAGTGCTGTGACCAGCTGGTCTTAAGGAGACCAATCCCTTAGGCAGAGTCCGACCCCTGGTTTGTGCAGAGCTGCACAACGTGACCACAAGCACGCGTGCTTCGGCTGTGTGAGTGTGCTGCCCGACAGCTGTGGGGAGCACAGCACAGCCCCCATCTGCTAGCAGAGGGATAGCCACTTGGTCAAATGCTGCCTAGTAGGCTCTCATTTGAATTGACTGAAGATAGTGGCTGTTTCTAGAACATCTGCCTATGCCAGTGGATAACTGAGGGTAGTTCTGAAGAAGTCTCTCAATAGAGTGGTGTGTGAAGAGAGAAAATATGAGGGTGTTTCTTTTCATTCCAGCTTGTCGTGCCTGCTGTGATGGGCGTTGCGTGCAGCGAGATCAGCCGTGGGCCTGACATGGCACGGATGGAGGTAGAGTATGAAGCTCTGATTGGTCTTTGTTCCCTGACTTGAGCCAACAGAGTGAGCCGCAGGTGTGCTCTCCTGCTTTTCAAGAGAGGCAGAGTCCTTCCAGCTCTGTCTGTGTCCTGAAAAGCTGCCTTAAAAGCTTCATGTCCTTGCTGCGGGCATCTAGATGGCCGTGGAAGTCGTAGTACCGACAGAATCAGATGCGGCGTTATAAACGTGCGGAAGCATTTTCCCCGTCCTGCCTGGATGTTGTCACCCACAGACAAAGTGTTGTTCTCATATTCAGCAAGTTAAAGGAAGCTGGCACTTGTAGTGAGCCAAGGATTGGGTCAGTGGCCCAGCTGCTGTGTCCAGTCCACGGCTGAGGTCTCCAGGCAATAGGTGACAGGAAGTGAGCAGACTCTTACGCTCCTCTTTGGGAAGGCAGTAGTGCAAGCGTGGCAAGTTTATGAAACTGCCGGAGCCGTCTTGGTTGTGGAGTTTGTCCTCTTAGTCTGGGTAGAGAGATGCATCTTTGCACTGCCTGGCGATAGTGCTGCGCGCCGGGAAGAGAAACAGCTGTTATTAGACTTGCAGTTTCTTGTTAAGCGCTCGTGATAAGGACCGAGTGCATTTCCTGCAGCTTTCTCTGCCGATGTGCTCCTCACCCTGAAATCCTCCTTGCAGCCCTCAGCTCCTCACCGTGGCCTGTGCTCTCTGTTTCAGACTGAGAACAACGGGAAGCCCCTGCTGGTCTGTGAGGAGTCATCTCTTAATATTCCAGCTATTGGTGCTGCCCATGTTCTCAAGAGATACGTTGCCCAGGCACCGGATGAACTCTCCTTGGAGGTAAGCAGTTAAAGGCGTTCCTAGTTGTGGTGTACAGAAGAGTATAAGGTGTGAACACTCAGGAATATTCTCAGACACCTTCAGAGTGTTTGGTGAGGTGAAGCCCAGAAGATTCAGTTCCAGATTAGACTTGCAGTGGGTTGGATGCAGGGAGGAGTTCAGCCATCTCCAAACTATGGCTCTATTTGGCATTGGAATCTTCTGATCAAAGAGCTACTGCCCAGTGTTGTAGCCTGGTCTCTGAGCAATGGCAGACCAGTGTATGGAGTGTGCAGATCTGTTCAGGATCTGTTCCGCTGACTTATGCCTGCGGTTTAATTGGAGCTCTCCCTTTGGCCAAGAGCCTGCTGCTTTTGAGAACCATTTCCTACCGAACAGCTGAATTCTGTATGTTGTGTATTGTAGTGACTCTTCTACCTCCACGTTCAGTTGTACAACCGCAAATGCCTGAAGAGCTGCACTGGTGCAATGGCTCTCAAGCTTGACGATATTGGGCAGTGCAGAAGAATGCAGTCATTTGAGCTGCGCTTTCCTCCCAGCCGTGCTGAAGCTGGGATTGACGTTGCAATCTCTTGCAGGTGGGAGACCTCGTGTGCGTCATCGATATGCCACCTCAGGAGCTGAGCCCCCGCTGGAGAGGCAAGCACGGCTTTCAGGTAGGCACAAGCTTCAGACGTGAGAGCGCAACTTCGGTCGAGGCAGGAATCTCAGCTTAGAGCTGCCCTGCCTGCACAGCATGGCTCCACATGGAAAATGGTTTCCCTGTGTTGGTGTCAGGGGACTTTGCCTTTTGCTGTGGGCTTAGGCCAGAGCTGAAAGTTGGTCTTTGTAGCAAACTGTCTCCTCCATTAACTTAGAAAGAAGAGCCCTCACAACATGCATCAGGTCACAGCCACTGAACCGCACCTTTGGAAATGCAGCAGCTAGGACACGTGTTTCAGTGTCTCTGAGCACTTGTGCTTGCACCCATGCAGAAGGTGAAGTCAGTGTCTTTCAGGAAGTCGCTGCCTGTCAGCTGAGATGAGGCAGGGTAACAGAGCCTCTGCGTGCTTGCTGCTGCTGCTGGCTGCCGAACGCTGGGTAGCTCAGAGCTGGGGATGGCAGCTGCATCTCAGTCAGCAAGCAGAAAGTTCATAGGCTGTGCTAACTCAGATCTAGCTGCATCAATCTATCCTAATCTATAGCTTCTGTATGAAGTCTTTCCCTTCGGGCACGCTTGAGATTTAGGGGCGCATAGCATACTTGTCCTTTCCCTGCTCCATATGCAGTTACATGGATAATTGGCTGCCAGTTTTGAATAATTATTAATTTTAAGCAGGCCATTTTTTGTTGGATTGTCTTACGGAGCACCCGGCAGGCACGTTATGAGGAAAATGTGATGTTTGAACAGTTCAGGCCTGAGAAACGCTGCCTTCAGTATCGCACCTCTCTTCTTCTTCTTGTTACAGGTTGGATTTTTCCCCAGTGAGTGTGTGGAGCTCATTAACGGAAAAGTCCCGGAGAGTCTCATCAATTCAGTGCCAAAGCCAGGTACGATGATCCATTTGATGGTGCAGGGAAGCAAAATGGAGTCTTTTTTGGGTGTGTTCCGTGGTTAATACCTCCCTTATCCTTCCCACCTTATCCTCTGTGCTGATGATCCTTCATGCATAGCACGGGGCGTATGGCTGGTGTTTTGTAGGCAGCTAGAATGAGGGAAGGCAAAGGCAGTTCTCCTGCAAGTCAGTACGAGGCTGAGAACAGCCAGCGTCCCTGGTTCCCTGGGGAAATCCTAAAATCCTTGTAGAATAGCTTGGGAATGGAAGGGAGCTCAAGGATCATCAAGCTCCAAGCCCCCTGCCTCAAGCTGGGCTGCCAACCAAGCTCCACATTTAATGTGGGACTGGACCAGGCTGCCCAGGGCCCCATCCAGTCTGGCCTTGGACTCCTCCAGGGTTGGGGAAAATCCATTTTTGTACGCACTTGCTCATCATGTTCTTCCCGTTTTGAGGTGCTCTGTAGAATGTGTTGTGCTCGGCCTCGTCCAACGGAGCCAAGCCTAAAATGAACTGGTTTCTTCCTTTTGTTGTGCAGTGCCAAAGAAGCGCGGCAAGCTCCTCACCTTCCTTCGTTCCGTGGTGAAGGCCCGCCCAAAGCAACCGAAAGAGCGGGAGGTGGAGAAGGAAAGGGTGTTTGGCCGTGACCTGGGAGAGCATCTTCTCCACTCTGGTTGTGATGGTAAGGGACAGCCCATTCCTGAGAGCTTCCCTGTTTGGGAACCTAAAGATGAAAGGGAGATGGTATGTAGCAAGGGGCAGGTTGATACCAGTGGAGAAACGGGGAATGGGAGTTGAGGACTGAAAGATCAACTGAGTAGGTGATGGCTGCAAGGTAAATGCTCCCAAGGGACAAGCACATTTGTATTTGCTTAAAGCAAAGCCTGTAAGCCAATCCCATGGTAGCCTGAAAAGAAAGGAAGCCTTTTGGCCAAAGAGAGTGTCCTGCATCAGTTTCCCGCTCCTTCCGGGCGTGAGATTTTCCACCTCCATTCCCATGGGAGCTGTGATGGGACTTGCAATGTCTGCGGCTTCCCCGGAATTACTTTCTCCAGGCTGATTCCTAGGTCCTGGCATTTCTGGAATGCAAAGAACGCATCTCTGTCCAGTTTCCTCACCAGCTCCTGCAGAGGTGTCTCTGACAGCTGTCCCCTTCAAGGAAGAGCTAAGCAGTAGCCTGGCTGGGCTTAGTGGATGGGATGTGATGGGAGCGCAGCCTGAGCCAGGACTTGAAGAAGGAGCTCCAGTAACCGCCGGCACGTGTTCTTTAGTCCCCCAGGTCCTCCAGAGCTGCACCGAGTTCATCGAGCAGCACGGCGTGGTGCAGGGGATATACCGCCTGTCCGGCGTCGCGTCCAGAGTCCAGAGACTGCGGTAAGAGTGCTGCGACTGACAGACACAGCTGCCAGCAGGGGCACGTGCCCTGTTGCGGGCGTTCAGAGGCCTGCGGGCAATGCCTTAGCACAAAGAAAAGGTCTCCTTTGGGAACATCCCATCCAGCACGGCTGACGTGGTGCTGCTGGCCGAGTGTTTGTGTTCTGCTGTACATCAGGAAGCCCTTCCAACTCTGGATTGCATTGGGTGTGGCTTTTGACTTGCTTTCCTCTTTCTCAACCATTTTCGTGTCCTTCTCTGCAGCCAGGAATTTGAGTCTGAGCAGGTTCCTGAGCTGACCGTCCGCGACGTTCACAGCGCGAGCTCCCTCTGCAAAATGTACTTCAGGGAGCTCCCGAACCCCCTGCTGACCGACCAGCTGTACGACAAGTTCTCGGTAAGCACAAGGCAACGCCGTTCCTTTACCTCTTCCGTGGGCCTCTTGGGAGATGGCTGCAGCAGTGCCCCAGCTCCGAGGCCCTTCTTCTGTTAGCCCCATGGGGTTTACTCGCATGTCTTTGCCACATCCTGCATGGTGCTGATGCCACTTCTGGTGGCCCCAGGAGGTGGTTATTTCCATATTCACAATGCTTGCGAGAATTCCTGTGTTGTTTGTTTGTTTGTTTGTTTGTTTGTTTGTTGCTATTCCCCAACTATTTCTGGAACGGGAAGGGGATTAATAGCCAAGTGTACTTGGAGATGAATGCCCCCTGCGAGGAGCTGAGCTGCCCAACCAGGCTGTAAAGCAGCCCGGTGCTTGGACTCCTTGGCCGTGGTGGCACCAGCTGCGTGCCGCTATGTTCCCCAGATGCCTGTGGGGAGGCCTAAAGTCTTTCTCAGTGCTGACCAGCAGCGTGCTGTCCCCTTGGTTCCCGACCCTGCGGCAGGTATCTCGCCTGATTTGTGTCTCAATCCCTTTCTGCCCTTTTCCAGGATGCTGTTGGTGCCACTACGGAGGAGGAGCGGCTGGTCAGAATGCGGGACGCCATCCAGCAGCTGCCCGCTCCTCACTACAGGTCAGTGCTGCCCTCAGCCCGCTGAGCTCAGCCCTGCTGCACTTCAGAGGGCAAAGTGCAATTCCAGGCTTTGTCTCACGCGAGCAACGGGATGCCTGGGTGTGCTGAAACACTGCATGGGGTTAATTGATGGGGTCAGTTCCTGGGTACGGGGGCACACTTGGTGCAGCTGATGGCTGTGGCTGTGCTGTGCTGGTGCTGGGTGCTGCAGCGTGGCACTTGGTCAAGTTGGATCTACTTCATCTTCAGTGACAGTAGCAGTAATAACAACTAGTGTGAATTGAGGTTTGCTTTGTGAGTCGCAGCACGGGATGCTGGCTGGTGCTGAACATTTGCCGCTCTTGTTTCCCAGGACCCTGGCGTATCTGATGAGACACTTGGCCTGTTTGTCTGCGAACAGCTCTGTCACCAACATGCACGCTAAGAACTTAGCCATTGTGTGGGCTCCAAACCTCCTAAGGTAAACTTCTTTTTCCGTTTCAACAGAACGCTTACATCTGTTCTCCAGTAAGATAAAGCAGTCCTCCCTTCTTCTGCACCACATGTGCTCTTCTCCTGTAAAATGTGCAGTGAGTGGCTGACAGCAGAGCAGGAGCCTGGACTGTTCTGCAACCCCACGTGGGCACAATTGCTAGATGAGCATTGCTGCTCTCTTGTTTAGATGGGGCTGGTGTGTCCTTGATCAGCCAGGAGAACTTCTTCAGTGGCATCACTGACTGCCCACTGCGGAAGTCTCCGGAGCTCAGTTTGACAGCTTTGGGCTGCAACAGTTCAGACCCGGGGAAGCGATGTTGGCTGACTGACTTCTAAAACCTGCCTTTTCTACAGATCACAGCAGAGCGAGTCTGCCTGTGCCAGCGGGAGAGCTGCCTGCACGGAACTGCAGACGCAGTCAGCCGTGGTGGAATTCATCATCGACCACACAGACGTCCTCTTCTGCTCCACATCTGGACCTGACATCGCAGATGGAGCAGGTGAGTGTCTTCCTCCATTAGCTTCATCTTGATCAGACACCTGGATCAAATGCAGGCCTTCTCCAAGTCCTTGGAAATACACTTTTCCTGTCGAGGGGACAGCAGACTTCTGGGCTTAGGTTAGAATCTGGCACCCTGTTGCTGGATGCTGAGAATGTGCAAGCCCAAACGTGACAAGAAGAAAACCGTCACTGTCATTATGATGTTTTGCAAGCAGGTGAAGCTTGATTAACGTGTGGCAGCAAAGCTTTCTGAGTTCACCGTACCTGCTTTCTAGGGTTTTTGTTTGCCTGTTTCGATACAGGGAGCTGCTCTTAATTATGACTGCGTCCTTTGCCATAGACACACCTCTGAGCACATGGTTGTTTTGAGCTGCTCTTCTTGCAGCGGCTCGGAGAAGCAAATCTGAGAGAAACACAGCAGCTCCCCGGACCTGTGATGGCCGTAGTGCTGCCGCTTTCTGATCCTGGCTCTCACCTGTGGTTTTCCCTTACAGGGCACAGTTCTCTCTCAGGGCCCCAGTCTGTGCAGGCGTCTTCTCCTGCCACAGAGCTGCTCAGCCTGGAGGAGGCGCAGGCACGGAGGCGAGGCCACAGCAGCTCTCCTGTGGTTGTGACACAGAGCAGGGACATAGAGGTGGAAGAAGGCCCCACAGCTGTACGGGGGAAATTCCACACAGTCATCGACTTTCCACCTGAAAGGTAAAGAGGACTTCCTTTTCCAGTACCTTATCATCATTGTTTGGGTGGGTTTTTGTGGTTTCTTTTTGTCTTGGTTTTTTTTTTTTTTTTTTTTTTTTTTTTTTTTCCCCCCCCATTATTTCTAGTGCCAAAGCTTGCTGAAAGTCAGTTAAACTGATGGTGCCTGAAGTGTTGCAGTGAATCTCCACTCCCTTTGCACTGTGAGACTGAACTCACATTCAGTTGCCCGCCGGGCTGAGTTTAGCCACACAAGGCTGGCATTCCCTCCTTGCTGGGCAGGCAGTCACGAGCTGCATAAAGCCATGCTGACGTCTATCCCGGCCTGTGCTGGCTGTACCTGGAAACATTGGGGTTTTCCGGACTTGAGGGCCACGTGCCTGAATCCAATTCCAGTTGTCCTCGAAGCAGAGCTGTTGGTCAGACCTGCTGGCACGAGAAACTAGACATGGCAGTGAGATGGGGCCGATGAGCTGTCAGTGTCAGAGTCAGAGATGCTTCTGAAGTTCCACGCACGACTCAGACCATTCCCTGTTTTCTCTCTCCAGACCAAGTCCAGCCAGCAGGATGAAGGAATCACCAGCTGGCTGTTGGTGTTCCTGCTTCAGCCTGGGAAAACCATCCTCTGTGGCCAAACGCCAACCGCAGCGCCGTCCCAGGGAGCCCTCAGAGACAGACGTTGTAGTGCTGGCAGGTAAGGGTGCAAATCCAGCTTTCAACACCCTGCTTCTCAGCAACGTAGAATTCTTGCTGTCAGTGGGCTTGTATCTCCTTCTAGCCTTCCAGCCCATACCTGACACCTTCAGTTCTCCCCTGATCAAGAACCACTTTTGTAATTCAGCTTGGGAGAGTTTGACACCAAGCCCTGTTCATTCTTTCATAGGTGATTCGAGCTCTTGTCAACCGAGCAGAGCTGGAGCAAGTAGCGATGCTGGGCTGTGTGCTTCCATGAATGGAGAGCTCGCAGGAAGCACAAATGGCTGCGGTTCAGCTGACAGCGTGCCGCATAACAACAGTGGCGCACACAAGGAGCTCATCCAAGTTCAAGCCCTCATTTCTCCCGGCTCTGCTGAAGATGCTGACCTGAGCCTGCCAGACACCACAGGCACCAGCCTGGACTGTGACCCGGTGCCTGTGCAGTGCAGCCCAGCCCAAGCAGAGCCCGAGTGCCCCGACAGCAGCACCTCCATACAGGAGCAGGTCAGCACCAGCGAGGAGAAGCAGAGCCTCTTGGAGGGGGGCTTAGAATCGGGCCTCCAGTCCCAGGCACCGGGCAGCAGCACTGAGAGCTCTGAGCCACTCTCTCCGTGAGCTTTCCACCCAAGAGAGGACGATTGCCATCTTTACCTGGACCTCTCACGCCCTCCTGTCTTTTCCTTTAATAATAAAAGCACACTTGTGCTCACTCAACGCCTTGACTGCCTGAGGAGTTTTCATTCCCGGGGACTGGGATGAATGCAACACACAGCAAAGCACCTCAGCTTGCAACGCTGAGGCTGTGGGGTGCATGAAGCAGAGCTCCAGGTTTGTTCCCGTTGTGTCTGGCTTCGGGATGTCTGCAGCTCCCATTTGGTACAGTAGCAAACCATCTCTAGCATCCTGGATGCTGCTCGTGATAACCCCAAGCTTCCTGGCGGTGGCTTTGTGATGCCTTTCAGGGCTTTTGGATGCACTGTGATGCCTTGGCTGCTCCCTATCACCTCTCTCCTCCGGCCGCGTCCATTCCTGGCTCCCAACCTCCGAGCTGCCTGCGCAGATCACCTGCAGCCGTGTCCTCATCACGCTGCAGAAGGACGAGCTCATCCAGGCCCGGCCTCTCATTGGTCAGCGGCAGCGGTGTCCCGCCCCTGCCTGCCTCTCATTGGTCAGGGGAGGCGCATTCCCGCCCCTGCCCGTCTCTCGTTGGTCAGCGGCAGCGCTGTCCCGCCCCTGCCCGTCTCTCATTGGTCAGCGGCAGCGCTGTCCCGCCCCTGCCTGCCTCTCATTGGTCCGGGGCAGCGCTGTCCCGCCCCTGCCCGTCTCTCATTGGTCAGCGGCAGCGCTGTCCCGCCCTTGCCCGTCTGTCATTGGTCAGCGGCAGCGCTGTCCCGCCCCTGCCCGTCTCTCATTGGTCAGCAGCAGCGCTGTCCCGCCCCTGCCCGTCTCTCATTGGTCAGCAGCAGCGCTGTCCCGCCCCTGCCCGTCTCTCATTGGTCAGCGGCAGCGCTGTCCCGCCCCTGCCTGCCTCTCGTTGGTCCGCGGCAGCGCCGCTCCGCCCCCGGGCGTTCGTTGGTCCGCGGCAGCGCCGCCGGCTGCCATTGGCTGAGGCGCCGTGCGCGGGAGCGAACGTTGGGAGCTGGCAGTTGGAGGCGCGGCTCTCCTCCCAGAGCGCCGCTGCAGCCGCCTGTGCTACCCCGTAGGAGACCGCGGCGGCAGCCGGAGCTGTCCGGGCGGCACCGGGAGGGAAGCCGCGGCAGCTCGGGAGCGAGTGCTGAGGACAGCTGTGCCGGAGGTGTGTTGGAGAGCGGTGCCGGGACGGGGAGAGGGGCTGTGGGGGGCTCTAGGAAGCTGCGGGGAGGCGACGGGTGGGGGAGATATATAGCGAGATGTGAGGCTGTAGGCGCCTGTGAGGTGATGTAGGGGTTATGGGGAGCTGCTGGGGGGAGAGGCAGATACGGGGCTCTGAGGGTGGTGTATAGGGAGGTAGGGGGCTGTGGTGGGCCATAGGGTCATATGGGACTATTGGGGGCTGTTGGGAGCTGTAGGGAGGAAGGAATATGAAGCTGTAGTGCATTGTGGGGGGACTGTAGGCGTGGATATGTAGATGTCTATAAAAAATGAAGCCCCTGTTCTGGGCTGCATTGCAAAAGGGGTGACCAGCAGGGAGAGAGAGGTGATTGTCCTCATCGACTGAGCTCCTTTGAGGCCTCATCTGCAGCGCTGCATCCAGGCCTGGGGCCCGCAGCACAGGAAGGACGTGGAGCTGTGGGAGCGGGTGCAGAGGAGGCACTGAGATGTCAGAGGGCTGGAGCAGCTCTGCTGTGAGGAGAGGTTGAGGGCAGTGGGCTTGTTCAGCCTGGAGAAGAGTAGGCTGCGGGAGACTTCATTGTAGCCTTGCAGTACTTGAGGGGAGTGTATAAGCAGGAAGGGAGCGGCTGTTTACGAGGGTGGATGGTGATAGGACAAGGGGGAATGGTTTTAAAGTGAGGCAGGGGAGGTTTAGGTTGATATTAGGAGGAAGTTTTTTGCACAATGGGTGGTGCCACACAAGAACAGGTTGCCCAGGCATCAGTGATTTATAGGCTGGTTCGGCCCTTATTTTTGTTTTAACTAATGAAGTGCTGGAGAAAGTTTTGGGAAAGTTTCAGGTTGAAGAGTTGGTAAAGCTGTGACAGTATGTAGATGATTTGCTGGTTTGTGGAAAAGAGGAGTCTAAAGTAAAGGAGACTGCAAGTGAAATTGTGAAGTCGTTACTTGTACTGTATGTCTTCAGTGCATTATTTTCTGAAAGTGTGCACCCAAGCAGAGATGTAAGGGATCGTGTGCCTTCAGAGCCTAGAAAAATGTGTCCAGTTTCAGCAAAGTAGGTCTTGGGCACTGTGGTGGATGCATATGTCTGTAATGGGTGTAACATACTGTGACTTGGTTGCGTTACTGTGACTAATTGAAGTGCCTTAAGGAAAGGCTGTTTTCTTCTGTTTGTTTATTCCCTTTGCTGAGCTATTTGCACGGAATGAGCTGATGTTGTTGTTGCTGTGGGGTGTGATCAGAAGGATGGGAAAGCGCAGTGTTTGTGTTCACATGAGGTTATAGCAGGGCTATGTCAGACTATCGTGGATGTTCTTTAAGTAGTTTGAGGCTCCTGGCACATGGAAAATAATCATGACAGCTGGCTCTGTCTTCTATCGAGCTCTTAAAAATACTGCTTGAGATAACAGCAGGTGAGATGAAATGCTGAGCAGCATGGGGCTTGTGTCTGCCTTCAATAATTCTTTTCCTAGGCAGTGTGTGTTAAATTTTGTTCTATGGACTGTGACAGAAATCTGGATTGCTCCGTGAGGTGTTAAAACTAGCTTACCTGTTGACTACTGACATAAGGCTTAGTTGATTTGAGCTATGGAACTTTCAGCTTTTTTTTAATGGCTGTTTCTAGGTATCAGATAGCAAATAAAACGTAGATCACAGTGGCTGGATTTGTTTTAATCAGGTGCTTCTGACACCATGCAAAACTCTCTTCTGGAGAAAGTTCCAGAAGCTTTCAGTGTTTAATTCTGGCTGTACAATAGCAATTAGTTCAATTTAGAACACATGAAAAGCAAGCTGATAGGGATCTGGTTCCAGGTGGTTTAAATTACAAGAGGGAGATGGTGCAGGTGTAGTAAGTAGGAGGTTACCTTCAAAGTGCCTTCCTGGTTCTCCGTGCTGCTTGATGTTTATTTACCCATTTGTGCTGTGTTCAAGTGCAAGCACTGTAGGGTGTAGAGAACACTGTAGAATGCCTGGTGCTGCCACGACCAGTCATAGATACTGGAAGGAAAAGTTGTTATGAACTACCGATGGAAAACATGGACAGTTTTGAGGCTTCATCTTGGCAGAAGTTGGTGAGACAGTCCTCTGATAATCAGACAAAAGGTAAACTGGTTTAAAAAGGAGTCTTACTTTCAAGAGGGCCTTGTGTGGTCTGGTTGTTTACAGTAATGCAGGACTAGTTGGGTAAATAACTGATTGGAAAACCTGTAAGGGAATTAGGTTGTTTTTTTTAGGTTAGGGTTCTTCCTATTGAATCCAGTACAAGTGCTTGCATGACTGGGAGCCCAACTGTCTGCCGCGGTTGTTCTCATGCTGCCTCTCTGATGTGCTGCCTCTTCAAACTGCTAGGGCTGGCAGCAGCGACCAGCACTAATGCTGCAATTAGAATGGGCGATGCGGAGAAGACTGTGGCAGAAATGATGAAGCCAGAGGCCCAGCTAGCAGAGGTTTATGCATTTGCTGCCGATCTTTATCCCAAGGAGCTGGCCGCCTTGCAGCAACAAAGCCATGATGTAAGTAATGCACTCTGATGTCTGTGAATTGATATGGATCACCCAATCTGCCTTGTCTGTTTCACTCAATGGGCCTGTCTTGAGTGTTTGTAGAACTGCCTTGATGCTTAGTCTGTTCTGACGTGATGCTTCATCTTGAAGTCTTGAGCTACTCGGCACTGTGAGATTCTAGCCATAGTTTTGAAGAGCAAGTGTAACTGATCTGTATTCCCCTTTGTATGCAGGGTAACCTCACCCATGCAGAATTATCTGTTGCTGTAGAGATGCTGTCTTCTGTGGCTGTGATGATCAGGGCTTTGGGTTCAGGGGATGTGAGTGCAGTATGGAGACAACTGAGCAATCCTGTCCCAGGGCTGACAAGCAGTGAGGATGAGAACTGTCAGAGGTGAGTGTTTGGAAGGTTCGTGTCCGTCTTTGATGTTGCTTACATTCCCGAGAGGTTCGGTTTTCTTTTCTTCCCCTTATACTTCAGGTTCTTTCACTGCTGACTCCAATATTAATTTATTCTCTCTCGGTTCTTGCATCTTGTCTTTGCATTCCCCGTTTCTTACTAATCTGCTCTGAGTACCGTCTCTCAGACCTTTATCAAGGTTTCACGACGAAGCTATGTTCTGGCCCTACGAGGTTCTCAATTGCACTAGGCCTGTTCCTGCCCTGTGTTTTTTGTCTGAAACTGCCATGTGGTGTTTTAGTGCTTTTCTGGATTGTTTTGCACTGGAGCTGACCACCTTGCTCACGGTCTTTTGTCTTTTTCCTATTCCTTCTTTCTTTCGTACATGTCAGTTTTAACCCTTGTGTTACTTCTTCCATTTTGTGTTTAGTTCTCATTGCTGTCTTGTGTGTTCCCTGGCCAGTTTTTCATGACGTGATACTTGCTGGTTTTGATTTTTGTTCTTTGACAGATGTGTGGACGATGTGATGAAGCTGAAAGCTCAGATGCGTGCAGAAGAAAATGAGTTTATCACGTGGAATGATATCCAGTCACGTGTGGATCGTGTGCACTTAGCTGTGCATGAAGAACATGGAAGTCAGTTTTGCTTGATTAGTGCTAGACTGATCCTAGATCATAAGGTGTGCTAAAACTAGGTGCATGCCAACGAACAATCTTGTTGCTTGATTCGTATAGACTGAGATAGTTGCCTTTTGCCACTGCTTCTTGTGTAGCTGAGTTGCCCTGAAAAGGCTGTAATCTAGAGAGGCTTAAATGTTATGTCAGAGCCTGGAATCTTGACTAACTTGCTTCCTGGATCTGCAAATAGACACGGGCTTCCTGTGTGGCTTCAGTTCATCTGATCACGTGACCCGAACAAGTGCACGCCACGTGCATGCGTGCACCAGAGCACTAGTTTTGCAGCCTTGTATTTGTGAGGCATCACAGCAGAAGCCTGGAAGTTCATGTAGTCCAGCTCCTTGTTTCTTGTAACACTCCTATAACCCCTAAAACAATAGAGACAACAGAGAACCCAAACCATCAACCGTAAAACGCAGAGAATTTTATAATGACATCAGTTGACATCTTATGGCATAGTTTTGGTAGGAAACTTTTTAATTCTTTCACCTGTTAGTGTTTCATAGAATCATAGAATGGCCTGGGTTGAACAGGACCATAGTGATCGTCTAGTTTCAACCCCCCTGCTGTGTGCAGGTCGCCAACCACCGGCCCAAGCTGCCCAGAGCCACATCCAGCCTGGCCTCGAGTGCCTGCAGGGACGGGGCATCCCCAGCAGCCTTGGGCAACCTGTTCCAGTGCAAATATGTTCAGTTTCTTGTGTGCCCCTGTGCATGGATACTTCTTATCTAGTGTCAGAGGAAGTCCTGAAGCCATAGCGACATGTACCCTTCTGCTGTCCTGAAACTTGGTTTCAAATTCAAGAATGCTTTCTAATGAGGAGCTGTAACATATTGTTGTTTCACAAGGGTAGTCTTTTTCTGCCGCTGTTGGCTAATTAATCAAGGATAATTACTGCTTGTCCTCTGTGCCCTTTCCTAAGTCAAAAGTTGCCGTGTCTGTTTTCCTTCGTTCTTCATGAGATGGAGTAGTGTCAACCGTAGTGTGTGTGTTTTTGTAAGAAAGGTCTTTCTTTTCCTACTTTCCCCCCGCTTTCTCTCATGGGGAGAGCAGCATGCCTAAAGGTGTGCATACTGTGTGTGTACACACTGTAGGAGGAAGCAAGCAGTCTGTACCGTAGTCTGCCTAGGTGACGGGGAGTTGTCAGATGAAGGACAGAAAAAATGCAGGCATTCTATGGGCTAAGATAATACTGAGAGGGAAATGCAAGTGATGCTGAGACAAAACATAGAATCCTAGAATCACCAAGGCTGGAAAAGGCGTAAAAGATCATCCAGTCCAACCGCTCACCTATTCCCAATAGCTCCCACTAAACCATGTCCCTCAACACAACATCCAGCCTTTCCTTGAACACCCCCAAAACAAAACATGCTGTTACGGCCTAGACATCACTGTGAAAAGATACTCTGAACACACCTGGGTGCTTTCCTGTGCAACCTACGTTAGTGAGCCTGCTTCTAGTGAGGGGTTTGGTCTACATGATCTCCGGAGGTCCCTTCCAACCCCTGTGATGACTTTTGTGGATCTGTGATTCTCTAAATGAACTGCCCAACAGTTCATCTTAAACAAATTTCATCTAGTTATTGGTGATGTGGAAACTTAAGGTGAAAGACCTGGCGCGCTAGCAGTCATGGAAGCAAGTAATAGTTAATGTTAGATCTTTTAATAGAAGGCCTACAATTAGGTATTTCTGTGTGTTAGGCTGTGAAATCACTAGTAAAGTAGAATAGAGAACAGTAAGAACAAAAAAATCTAGCACTACCGAATGAGGGAAGAGGAAGAATGGACTGACATTTTGAGTGGGTTTTGTTAAGTGTTCTCTGCAGCTCATTGCTACTACTTGGACACGTTTCAAATTTTGAATTTCAAGTTTTCTGTCAAGAAAGAAATAGAGAAAAAGCATAAATTGGACAATGCTTAGTTGTTGTTTGCTATCTTACTGTATGTTTCTGTGTAAAAACAGTGGAGTCCTGCCTGCAATCTCTCTTAGCGTGAGAGATAAATAGAAGTGTATATTGGAAGCCAGTTTGATGGCATACGTCTGAGAACAGAAGTAGGTATGTGAATATGTAAAATGTACACAGAGCTGATTTTTGCTAAACATCATTTAGAGGTGATGACAATTGATGTGGAAGAATAAGGACAATTCAGAATGACATGAATATGTTTCACCGCGTTCTTGAAAGCCACGGTTAGAAAACAATTCAATGGCCCCGCTTCACAGAACAAGTGAAATGGTGTGCGTTTAAAAAATAGAGTGCAGGACAGAAAGAATTCTAATGGTAGTCTTGGTCCACTACCAGCTGTGACTTTGAATAATGTGTGAAAGGAAGGCTTTCTGTAGATCTTCATACTGTTCTTGAAGTATGCCTCTGTGCACTGCTGTAGATAACAAGTTTTGTGGAATCACGGGACATCCCAAGTTGGGAGCGACTCACGGGGATCATGGAGTCCAACTCCTGGCTCCGCTCTGGACCGCCTAAAAATCAGACCGTATGCCTGAGAGCATTGTCCAAATGCTTCTTGAACTCTGGCAAGCTCATTGCTGTGCCCGCTGCCCTGGGGGAGGCAGTTCCAGTACGGGACCACTGGAAACAGAAATCCAACTCAGATCTCCCCTGTCACATCTCCAGGCTGTTCCCTTGGGCTCTGTTGTTGTTCGCCAGGGAGCGATCAGTGCCTGCCCCTCTGCTGCCCCTGGTCGGGAAGCTGTAGAGCACCACGAAGTTTCCGCTCAGTCTCTTCTCTGGACTGAGGACTTCAGCTGCTCTTCGTATGTGTTCCCCTCTAGACCCTACACCATCTTTGTGGCCATCCTTTGGACACTTTCTCATAGTTTTATGTCCTTTTCATACTGGGGTGACCCAAACTGTACGCCATACTCAGGATGAGGCCACAACAATGCAGAGTAGGGTGGGACAGTCCCCTTCTCTTGACCTGCTAGTAGTCCTGTGCTTGATGCACTCCAGAATACTGTTGGCCCTCCTGGCTACCTGGGAGCGCTGTTGACTCGTATTCAACTTACTGTCAACCAAGACCCTCCAATCTCTTTCATCATGGCTGCTCTCCAGCATCTCCCCCCTTAGTCTGTGTGTATAGCCAGGGTTGCCCTTTCCCAGGTGCAGAATCTGTCACTTGCTCGTACTCCATTTCTTGCAGTTGGCGATTGCTCAGCTCTCTAATTTCTCAGGATCTCTCTGCAAGGCCTCTTCACCCTCAACAGATTCAGCAGTTCCTCCCAGTTTAGTGTTGTCAGTCAGCTTGCTCGTAACACCTTCTAGTCCTACATCCAAGTCTTTATGAAAGCATTAAAGAAAGCTGGCCCTAAAATAGAGCCCTGGGGAACGCCTGGAGTGACTGACTGCCAGACCGATGTGACCTCGTTTACTGTGGCTTTTTGGGCCTGACCCATCAGCCACTCATTCACCTACTGCATTGTATTGCTGTCTAGTCGTATGTTGGATGTTTTGTCCAGGATTCTGTGAGAAACGGTGCTGAAAACTTTACAGAAATCCAGAAAGCCCTCAACGGGCTTTTCTAGGTGAACTACAGAGGTGACCTTGTCATTAAAGAAAGCATAGTTAGTTAAATGGTCCTTGAAATGGTGCTTTTTTTACAGCAGTCGTACCGTCTTCTTAGCAATCCTGGTTCTTGTGGTGTCCCGAGCGTGTACTGTTCCTTAATCTTTGCTCTGTCCAAATGCAGTGCCTGCTATAAAACGTTCCACTTTGTGATTCTCCTACTGCGTGCAGAAGAAAAAGCTGCAGTCTTTGGGTATTTTAACCCAAGTTGTATCCACTCTGAGCTCCTCGCTTTCTTCCAAAAGATCTTTGTTGTAAACTCTCCAACTGCGATTTGAACTGTTGCTTCTTTCAGCAAGCAAGAATTGAATATTCAATATACGTTGCATCACACGATCTCCGGGTGTCCATTCCAACCCAAATTACTTTGTGATTTGCTGTAGGTTTGGCATGTGTGACTCAGGCTTTGTTCGCATTTAGCTAAGTGTAAGCTATCTATTTATGTCTGTTTTCAGTTAGTTGAACTGTAGTCCTCGCTGTCCCTGGCAGCACCCTCATCTGTTGTAATACAGCTCATAGTACATGCATCCAGTCAATCCTGGTATTTCAGAAGTGAAGGCACTGTATTTTTGAATGGCGTTCTGTGCAAAGCTGTAGCTTGGTGTGAAGAGCTTTTTTCTGAAGGATTCTTGAAAACTTGTGACTTCCTAGCCCTGGCCATTGAGGTTTTGATAATTCTCTTCTAGTGGATTTGAGCTACGTGTTGAAGAACTCAGTTCTGTCCATTCGTGTGGTCTCCCCGAGGGATTTTTTTTCTGCTTTTTCCTTTATTTATTACTATGTCCAAAAATGTGTGGCTTCCTTAAGGTGGAGAAGTGGTCTTGCTTTCTTTGCTAGTAGAAAATGATTGCTACTGAAATGTTGCTATTCTCAGTGGGTATTTGGTTTAGCACCAATAGCACTTTTCTTCCAAAGCACAGTTTCCTGATGATGGTAAAGGATTGGACAAGGATTGGATCTTGTATTTCTTCTTCTATCCCTTTCTCTCTAGGAGTTTTGGCTGTTGGGCTTATCAGCGAGGCGCTGGATGAAGGAGACACCAGAAAAACTCTGCAAGCCTTACAGGTTCCTGCAGCAAAACTGGAGGGTGTAACCCCAAAGGTAGGTCAGCATTATCAGGGCACACTGCTTGGGGCTAAGAGAGAGAAAGCACAGGTGGGTGTAGTTGAAAGTACCTCTCCAGAAGCCTTTGCATCTGTGTACTGAGGGCATTCCTGATGTTGGGAAAAAAGCTGGGAAACAGATGTGGAAATGAAAGGGTGAACGCTGCATGCTATCAGCTGATGTCACCTGGCCAGTTTGGATCTGTCTGTATGAAGGCAAGAGAGATGCAGGCATAACATGTGAATCTTTGTGAACTACAGAGATGGGCTTAAAGATATGAACTGCTTGAGATGGATTGCTCTAGCTAATCGTACGTCCAGAGTGGCACACGTACCTTCTTTTTGGAGATATAAGGAGATGTGTTCAGTTTCATTTGTTTTTATAAGAAGGCGGTGTTTATCCTAATAGTTGTGAATTTCCAAATGCAAGTCTCGTTCAGTCTCCGTTTTTCAGTGCTATTTGTTCAATGTATCCATAGGTGTAGTTACATAAAGCACAAATGAGGTTTGAGAAGTAGGCAAAAAAACTTGTTAGGTGATGAATTTGTTCAGAAGGAGGGGAAAATAGAAAACAAAATATATGCTTCTAGCAAGATGTGTATGAATGCCTGTCACTCACTAGGTGACACTGCAGATGCTATGCATTTTTTGCATGGTGGTTGTCTGTTGTGGTAGCCCAGGACTTCTCCTGACTTAGATGGAGTTGCCTCTTGGTGTAACTGGTCTGTATGTACAGGTGAAAATGGAGAGAGGAAGAATGATCTCACCTTACTGGCTTAGGAAGGAAGATGAAATGCTGTATGGGTGGTGTTTGGTTGCCCTGCCTCGGGCAGGGGGTTGGAGATTCGTGATCCTTGAGGTCCCTTCCAACCCTGTGATTCTGTGGTGTACATGCTACTGATTATTATTTTTTTTTTTAACAGATGAGTGGGATGCTATTTTATTTCCTTATGCTTACACAGAAGTAGCAGATGTGCTTCCTTTCAGTTGCCTAAGTGTGTTTAATTTCTTTTTGTAATATCTTTTCAGTTGTGGAGCTCATTGTTCTAATTCCAGCAGGGATTTTAGCATAGAGACTGGGATGATGCTGTGTTCAACATTGGTGTTTTTTTGTATGTTTGTTTGCTTTGTTTTTTTTGACTAAGTGTAAACCTTCACGATGGCAATGTCCGAAAACTGCGCTGGTGATGAAGATCACTGAGCAGCTTCCTCAGTGGCCCTGAAAGGGTTCGTGTTCCTCAGGAACCCATTTTGTGCTGAAGCATTTCCTCCTGCTGAGTGAGAATGAAATAACGAGTTGTTCTTAGTGTGCATGGAAGCTTCTGCCAGGCTGGATTGGTGACTTCAGTTGACGTGAAATTACCTCACTGAGGCATATGTTCAGTGTAGGGCTCCTCCCTGCAACATGGCAGCAATTTCAGAGATGGTGAGATCGTGGTACAGACTAGCACTGTGGGTAGAACAGTTGCTGTCCTGAGTCAGCGTGCTTACTTGCTGGTGACTTCTGTACCTTGGGACTGAGAGGGATTGTAGTTCAGCACAAGGCAGGGGATCTGGCGTATGATGCGATTTCTCACGTGATGAGCAGTGAGAGAAGTGTTAACCCTGCAATGTGTGACAGCGCGTGTCCCTGCTGGGGGGACTGTGACAGGAAATGCACGGGAAAGATCAGAGGGTTTTGATAGTCCTGGGATTGATGACTCTGCTGGTAGAGATGACAGTGCAAGAGTTTGTTCTTGTAAGTCTCCCACCCTTCCCCAACAGGAATTTCTACATTGCTGAAGCAGTCATGGGACTCCTTGGACATTCAGATAAAACTTGTTAAAGGGATGTAGGTTTCAATCCAAAGCAGTGGTAATGTGGAGGGTATGTAAGGAAATGTCAGTTTTCAGTCCTGCCACAGAACTCTTCATGCTGGAATACAGTGGCTCTTTGTGCAGGGTGATTATTAATCCGTGTCAGAAGTCAATGTTTCCTGTGTCCTGTTTGCACATCAGGAGTTGTTGGAGGGATGGCAATTGCTTCTTAAGATCTCCTTCCATAGTAACCCCCAGGAAGCAACAGTGGGGGTGGAGGAGCTGTGCTTGGCAGCTGCTGGACTACTGTTCATGACGTGTATTTTGGGGTTTGCTAAACACTTGTCTCTTGGAAAATTTCTGCGTGTAACGTTATTTAATGAGTTTCTTCAGCCAAAACATAAGATACGGTGTGATCAGTACTCCACAGCAAATGGTCTGTTAAAAGAGAGACTTGAGAGATGCTTTTGCTGTTGTACGTTTGTATTTACCCCCAGTACATACAGTGCTTTTTGATTTGCTGGTCCAGCAATCTGCAACCCTTTGTGGACGGGACAAGAGCAGCCTGCTGTTGTGTTAGTTAGCCATCAGTTTTTGGTTGCTGCTCCTGTATGTGCATTTCCACTTCCTAAAGTTTCCCTGAACAAGTCCTTGCAGCCTGGTACTGGGAAAGGACTCTTGTTAGTCTATGTTTGTGTCCACCTCAGCGGAACAAAGCTTTTCAGGAAAAGTCCTAGGAGTGCTGGTAGGCAGACACCCAGGTGGCTGTGAGTCGGCAGTGTGCTCGTGCTGCCTGGAAGGCTTCAGTAGAGAGGTGATCCTTCCACTTGGCATTGGTGAGGCTGCTCCTGTACTGTGTCCAGTTCTGCCCTGCCCCCCCAGACAGGAGACAGGAATGTTCTGGAGATAGGCCAGCATAGGGCCACTGAAGTGTTTGCCCGAGGGACTGGAACACCTCTCCAGAGAGGAAAGCTGAGGGTGAGGAGACTCTTGAGTCTAGAGATGAGAGGGCTTGGGGGGAATCTGTTCAGTGTATGTGAAAGCTGGAAGTGAGGATGCAGTTGAGGACAAGAGGCATTGAGTACAAACTGGGGTTCAAGAGGTGCCATCTAAACGTCAGGCAGCACTTTACAGTGGAGGTAACTGAGCAGTAGCGGAGGTCGAGCAGAGAGGGACTGGAGTCTTTTCTGTGGAGTTGTTCAGAAGCCATCTGGATCTGGTCTGTCCTGGATAATGTGCTCTCGGTGTCCGTGCTGGAGCAAGGGGATTGTCCCAGATGAGCTCAGAGGTCCCTTTCCATCTTAAATTGTTCTGTGATTTTCTTTTTGGGGCTCCTTGGAAAGGCACGTCCTGTTGGCAAGTACAGCTTTAGGACTGACCAGTGCAGATTGCTTGGCGTTGGGATGTCCTGATGTTTGTTGGAGTGATACCACTGATGGAACTTGTTGGTGGGAGTTCCTTGTCCTGAGAAGAGTTTTGGCCTGGTAATGCTGTAGTTGCTTCTGCTGATAACAAATGTCCATTATGGCCTTGTGTTGAAATTGATTAGAAAGATACTGGAGTGCTTCCTGTATCCCTTGAGACTGCAATTGCTCAGAGGTGGTGGTTTTGTTTTGCACAACCAGTGACACTCTTTTCCTCATGCTGCGAATGCTTTCCTCATCATATTCTCTTCAGGACACTCAGGATGAAACAGCTGTGCTTTGGCTCGATGAAACTCAGGACGGGATTCAGAAGGCTAACAGGGACACTGAAGAGTCACAGAGATGTAAGCATTGTGGCAAATACCGTGGTTCAATGCCATTGTCAACCAAATATTCGTCACCAAATGGAAGAATGCGAGCAAGAAATGTACACATGCAAAGGAAATTAGAATACAAGTGTTTGCTTCAGGTAGGTGTAGAAGTTTTTTCTTTCAACAATGAATGTCACAGCCTTTCAATTTCAATTCTTTACATCTTTTTGGAAGCATATGTCGTTGTTTCAGTTGTGCTTGTGAGACTGTGTTACATCCTAGGCAGAGATACCTATTGAATCTCTGTCAAAGTGTTTGACATTAGCAGATAACTGTGTCTGTCTGTGGTTGGGTAGTCAAGCGTGGGGATGTTCATGTGCGCAGTTCTGGTGCATCTTAGCTTTCATTTGTGTTGTACTGTTGCCTTAATTCTATGAAGTATTTCTCAAAGTACTTTTTTTTTTTTTTTTTTTTTTTGCACTAAGTGCAGATAAAAACACAAATCAGTGCAGTTGGCAGGTGGACTGTGCCAAAGAACATTTGGTCAAAAGCAGGATTAAAGTATGCTTCTTTGAGCCAGAATAAGATCTTCAGATACCCTTCTACCTCTCTGTGTGTGAACAGAGATTTGCTCAGTGCTGAAAATGACTGTATCTCGTTGTTTACTGCATCGGTGAGATACCTGTGGTTGATTTTGTACTGTGTTTGCAACAGAGTTCTGGAGTAGCCCTGGGTTAGCTCTTTCCTCATCTTTTTCTTGTTGATAACCTGTTCTGTGTTCAGGTTGCTATTCTTGCTAGGAACGGTGCAGTCACTGGAAAGGTGCTTTTTGAGTCAGCTGTCTGCTGTACCAGGGCTCTGCAAGAAGAAGCTGCCTTGACTGCAGCTGTTGTCAGAGTACAGCTGAGTGACTGGATAAAAGGTTGTAGAGAAATACTGTCGATAAGTCAGCACCGTAGTAGGACTAAGAGCACACAAAAAAGCGCTGTCAGACACTGTGCCATACACAGATGCACACTGTACTGAAAAGATTGTTGTACACCAAGTTGTCTTTTTTTAACCCGTATTTTTATGCATAAATACAGGAAGGTATTTGTGTCCACTCGCACAGTGCCTTGCTCTCTTGTTTGTTGTGAGTCACTGAGCTCCTGACTGCCCAGGTAACCTGCCTCCTCCTGTTGTTGAAGTTTCCTTAGGAATTCTGGCCGTGAATGAAGCAGTCGTTCACGGAGATACCAGCCCTACCCTGAGTGCCTTGCGCTCACCAGATGTGGGGCTGTGCGGAGTCGCTCCAGAGTGTGCAGAGACATAGCAGCGAGAGTTGGCAGAAGTGGAAAGGAGAAGAATGGCAACAGGTGAACCCCAAATAGCTAACTGCTAGTGCAGTAAATTCAAGATGATTGCCTGTAGGATGGAAAGCAGAGGGGGAGAAATGTGAGGAGAAGTCTTGCGTTCTGGGTATCTTGTTAGAATCTCATGTTACGGGGAATTGAGGCTGCCTTGTAAGCTGAAGTCTTTGTTAAAGGAAAGAAGAAAAAGGTAGGAAGGAAATGAAAAAGTCAGCAGTGAAATATTCCCCACTTGTAGAATATATTGTGCTTAGGTAGTTGTTGCGGTGGTTCATTGGAATCTGAGGCATTCCTTCTATTGCTTGGAGGAAGGACCCTCTCCACGCATTTCCTTCTTGTAGTATTTGTATGTGAGGAAGATAGAGACGTGTTTGCTTTCAACATAGCACCATTTCTGCTTTTAGGAGGCAGTGGCAGTGAACGGGTGAAACACTGGGTGAGAGGAGGCTGTCATCATTATCATAACCTGAGGACCAGAGAGGGAGGATGGGATGAGCCGACTGAATTTGTGCAGCATGACACACAGCTGTCACGGGAGGAGATGCAGGTAAAGTACGTGCTCTTTTTCTCTGCAGTTGAAGTTGCCCCTGTTTCAGGCCTTATTGCAACTTGAAGAAGTAATGTTTCACCACAGTAGTGATGTTAGCAAGCTTTGTATCTTATTTCCGTGTTCATTGTCTACTTTGCACGTCAGCACCTGCTGCTGTAGGAGCCCGTTTTGCAGGGGGTTGGACTCAGTGATCCCTGGAGGTCCCTTCCGAGCCCAGTTCTGTGATTCTGTGATTTTTCTCTTTGCTTCTTGCAGCAGTATGGTGCTTGGTGTTTCAGAAGAGAGAAAAGCACGGCGGGCATCAGCTGGATTTCTGTGGCTGGTAAAGCTGTGCCCCTGAGAACTGGGCTGACTGCTGCCCCTGGGAATGCGTGCAAAGTCTGCAGAGGCAGAGGAATGACTTTTCTCTCAAAAGTTGAGCTTGTCTAAGGCAGGTCACTGCTAGGAGAGCTTCTGCTTTAAAGCATCAAGTTGTATAAGTAAGGTAATTTAAAAAGCAAGCTTGCCAGTTCTTTTTTACCTAAGTGATTTTTTAGCATGGGAAGGTTGGAGAGGCTTTTTGCTAACAGGAGATGGAGGGAGGAAAAGCAAGTGAAAGGCACGCTGTGCACAGCCAGCACACAGCACCTGCACCATTGCCCTGCACAAAGGAGGAGCAGCTCAGCAAGCTTGGCCTGGGCCATGGAAGGGAGCGTGCAAACGTCTGGAGCAGCCCCAGATGGGCTGGTTCTGCAGGTTGTTGTCTGCTGCTGTTTTCTCTCATCCTGTTGTGCTCGGGGGTGGATTTGTTCATGTTCAGAGCTAGCAGGAAGCTCGCACAGCCCTTTGTTTCAGCTGTCCCAAGGCTTTGGTCCCTGGCTGCTGGGATGGGGCGTTTGAGGAGCGATGCCTGTGCTGTTGTCCAGCCAAGCTTTGGGGATGAGTCTCGTTACCGGGGCGTGTCTGACAGGGCTGAGGGTGGGGGACCGGGCCAGTGGCGCTTTGCTCTCAGTCTTGGTGTTTGTCTTTGCTCAGGAGGGCAGGTGGTGAACCTCACGAGCCAAAGCCTGCAGATGGGGTTTGCGGAGAAAGAGGTCCTGCAGGCCTTGTGTGGCAGCCACGGAGCTGGAGCGAGGCTGCGTCAGTGTAAAAGCCCAGCAATGCACGGAGGTGTGAAGGTGAGCTGTGGGCTCCAGTAACACAGGAGAGGATGTGCATGTTGGGGGCTTGGATGCTGCTGTGTGTTTGCAGTGACTGTGGGGTAGTTAGCACTGCTGGGTCAGCTTGAGTGCATGGAACAAGTGTGACGTGTCTTCCAGTTGCACGCTGTGTTCCTCCTGTTGCGTTGAGCTCTTGAGCTCCAGCCCTAAGTGAGGATGCAAGCGCTACCGCAGAAGGGATGGTTGAGATTGGAAGTGCAGTGCAAAGGGCTGGAGCCAGCAGGAGCAGGGATGTGATCATCCCCCTGTACTCAGCTCTGGTGAGTCCTCACCTTGAGTGCTGTGTTCAGTTCTGGGTCCCTGACTACAAGAAGGACACTGAATCCCCGAGATCTTGCCAGAGAAGAGCAGTGAAGCTGTGAGGGGTGTAGAGCACCAGTCTCATGGGGAGCAGCTGGCTGAGAGAACTGGGGTTATTTAGCCTGGAGAAGAAGAGGCTCAGGGCAGACCTCATCCCTCTCTACAATGAGCTGAAGAGAGATGATGTCGAGGTGGGGGTCGTCCTCTTCTCCCGTGTAAGTAGCGATAGGACTGGGGGGAACGGCCTCAAGTTGCACGGGGGGAGATTGAGGCTGGATGTTAAGAAACCCTTCTCCACAGGAGTGCCCAGGGAGGTGATGGAGTTACTGTCCCTGCAGGTGTTCAGAAACGTTAGATGTGGCAGTGAGGGACGTGGCTTAGTGGGGAATATTGGTGGTAGGTGGACGGTTGGACTGGATGATCTTGGAGATCTTTTGCAAGCTTGCTAATTCTATAATAATTCTATTATCTGCTGGGCGAGTGCTTTGGTGGGTGAGCATCAGGCTGCTGGACAGCAGGCAGCTGTTGTCTGTGCAGACAGCCACATCCATGGGGAGTGGAGGCTTTTTCACCTTAGCCTTGTCTTTCATGTCTCACGTGCAGTAAGTGCTGTTGTTACACACAGCATCTTGGGGGCAACCTTGATTTCTGCAGCCCCGAGCTTTGTGGCATGAGAGCTCTCCGCCATGCTTCTCCCTGTGATGTGTGACCGTATGGAAGGCCTCGCAGAAGCCTGGGTAGGTGATGGCAGTCGCTCCTCCTTTCCCCAGCGATGCTGGAAATAGCGTGGAACGGGACGGGGGGACATCCCAGCCGTGGGTTCCTCTCAGCAGGACTGAGCGGCTGTTCTGATCCTCGTGTTTGAACTTGAGGGAATCTGATGCTAAGTAGAGAAATGAGGGGCTTGTTAATGAAGAAAAAAAGACTGTGTCGCATGGTGTGGTGCAGGATGTTCTCCGAACTGCTGCTAACAGTGCCCAGGATGCTCCCTTTTTGATGGGGAGAGGTTTAGCAGGGGTTTCTTAAAGGAAAATAGTTTGTCGTGTAATTTCCTTTTCATCGACCTTTCATGCTACTTCTTGATAAGTTATCTTTGGACTATGAATCAATATTTATTATTGAAGAGAATTGAAGAGAATACGTACGCACCCTGCGCCTTCATCTGCACCAAGAATCTTCTAAACATCTTTGCACTGTTTCTTCTTGGCCCTGAGACGAAGCTGTGTGGAATATGGGCTTGGATGCTTTTTCAGTCAGGTGCAGGACACGTAACGCTCATCTGAGTTGTCATGCTGACAAGAACAACGGAGTAGTAAATTTTTCAGGGTTGCGTGCTTTACTTTACTTTTTTTTTTTTTTTTTTCCCTCCAGTCATAACCATGGAGCCACAGAAGCGTTACCCAGACAGAAGGAGCCTTTGTCACCTGGCCTTCCTACCAATGACACAGGCAGTGGAAGTCAGCATCCCAAGCATCCATGAAACCCCTGCATAGGACTGGTGAGAGTTACCCTGGTGCCGTCCTTTGGCAATCTCAGGTCTCTCTGTAAGCTCCCAAGCTGTGTCGTAACTCCTCCCGTGGTGCTGACTCAGCTCTCCCAGTCTTTTGTGGGGGAGAGCTGGAGTTGAGCTCCTTCCTGCTTCCTGCCTCTGTCCTCCCTGCTTTGCCCATGGCCCACTGAGCCTCCATCCTTGTTAGGTGTCTTGAATTACTGAGTTGCTTAAGGATTGGGTGGACCAATTAAATTCTTAGCGATGTCTCTAGATCCACGTGTGCACAAAAGCACACTCTGATGCAGTCAGTGTAATGATGAACACACGCCTTGTTTCCTTTAGCCCGTATTTTTAGTTCAGGAGAACAGATTTCTGGAATGATGTTCAGCTTAGCACCAGAATCCCCTTGCCGCCCCCCATTGCAGTCACTCACGAGGGCTTGAGATCCACAGGGAGGAAGTATTGCCGATAATTACAATCCGTGGTTTTGAAACTGATTTAATCTATGGTGTATGATATGAATACTCCTGGTGAATGATGTGGTAAGGCATCCCAGCAATTTTCAACAGGAATACTTCAAGGCAGCTTTTCCAGGTTTCTTTGAGAACTCTCCAAGTCTCCAGGAATTTTAAGCGCCAAGGTTTCTTAGCCTTCCGAATGGCAGTGTTTCTATCGAAGCTGGCAGCCTTTAAACCCAAACCCAAACCGAAGCTTGCTCATCTCAGTGGAGTTGCCTTAGCTATATTCTAACGCTGCGTGGAAAATGAGTTCCACGTTCACGAGTCCTTTCTGACTGGCTACGTGTTTGATTGCATAGGAAGAAAAGCTTGATGTCTATGCCAAGGGAGACGTACACCGCACTTGCGCTGCCTGGACGATTTGGAAACTGGAAATTCTGGGGTGTGCTGAAGCATGCCCTCTCAGGTCAGTCTAAGCGTACATAGAGTAGACCTGTCTAACCAAACAGGTAATAGACAGTTAAACCCATTCTGTTGGGAAATACTCTCTCCTTCTAAGTACCTTTGGAACGCGAGTTTCTTCAATTAATTACTCAACTCATTTGCTTTTCCTGAATGATCCTAAGTTCTTTTCTCGGGCTACATCTGCACTCTGCTCAGTCCAAGGAGAATCCCTGCCTGCAGATGCAATGACACAGCATGGCTCACAACCTCATTTTTCATTGCTTACTGTTATGGTAGCTGCCATCCATGTCCGCCCTGCGTATTCTTAGAGCTCTTCTGGAGTCCATGGGGCAGACTTACGGTTGAACTAAAGGGAATTTTTTCATGTTGCTCTAGCTCCAGATGATTATCCCTAGCATCATTATATTAAAAAAAAAAAAAAAAAGGCGTTTTGAAGTAGTGTGATATATATTCTGTGCCTCAGAATGTGGCACGTGTGGCATGAGAGAGTTTTGAGGCCACGAAGACTGCCCAGACAGCATGAGAAGTGTAAGAGCAGAGAGCTATAGGTGATGCAGCGCTATTCGTGCCACCCGCAGGAAGCGGGAGCTGGAACAAAATATGGCCAGAAGAGTGATCAGATTGCGTTTGGTAAGGAACTATTTCATTAGTTCTAGAACTTTGGCAAAATGTATATTCAGGATGATGATCAGCATGCCAGGTGCTGGGACCATGCCGAAAGAGAAATGGTCTGAAAACGTCGGTGTAATTTGAAATATATCCCCTTCCACAAAGCCCCCAGATGCATGCTGCAACTGCATCCAAAGCAAGGCAGAGCCCTGTGCTTGTTGTAGCCGGAGCTATCGGTGCCAGGAGTTGCTGCTGTGTTTGCAAGGACGTTGTGTCAGCAGTGTGACGTCAGTGGGGTTGTTTGATGGCAATGAAACAGCTGAATGGTGTACCTCAAGACTAAGAAAAAAGATGGTAGTGGTGACTGTGTGTCTAGGTATAGATAGCTTGATAGAGATATGTAGGACTTCAGTGTGGATTGTACATAGGCCCTGCGCTGCAAGGTACGCTGTTGGGAAGCAGTGTCCATCTGCCCGAGGGCAGGAAGGCCCTGCAGAGGGACGGCCTGAGGCCAGCCGTACGAGGCTGCCCAGGAGCAAGCGCTGGGTCCTGCGCTGTGGTCATGGCAACCGCATGGCAGCTTCTGCAGGATTGGGCTGAGGTAGAATTCCAACCGCCCGCTGATTCTAGAATGTTGGGGTGTGTGATGGTGGAATCTTCTGGTCCTGTGACATGGTCTTGCCTCCCCACCCTGTCGTCATGGCGGAGCAGCCTGGTGGCCCTTAGTGATGTCACAAGCGGCTGGAATGAGGGGAGGAGCAGTGCGTGCTGCGTCCCTTCATTGGAGCGCTTGAGCTCTGCGTGAGTAGCTCGCTTGTTGCCCTTGTGCAGCGACTGAGTGCCTTCGTTTTCACCCCGTCTTGTGCAGCATCTTGTAGGTAAGCTGAGACAGGGCGTGGGATGGACGGGTGGGCAGTGAGCTGTTGAGAACTGCTGGCTGGTGGAGCTCCTAGCAGCTCACACTGCTTGCTCTTGTCCATCAGACGTGACTTTCACCCAGTACCTGCATTCCCAAGCGATCCATAAAGGTGGCGTTTGTCCCATGGTTTTTCCCTTGTGTTTGCTACATTGTGCAAGCTCACAGACCTGTTCCTTCTCTCTCCTCTACCTGCTCCCTTGGTGCAGCTTTTGCTCGTGGAAGAACAGAGCAAAGTGACAAGAATCAGCTGCGAGTTCAAGACACTTGTCTACCTTGTTCTGATCTCCTGCCAGGTACGTGCCACGCTTTGTCCTCCCACGTGGTTTAGCAGCCCGCGTCGCACCGTGTTTAGTAACACAGCCCCATCCAGTTTTGATGGGACACTGGTCATGTGTAGGTCTTTTCCGCTTCCCTCCAGCTCAGCTCTCAGAAGGATGTTGTCTGTAGTGCTGTGACCAGCTGGTCTTAAGGAGACCAATCCCTTAGGCAGAGTCCGACCCCCGGTTTGTGCAGAGCTGCACAACGTGACCACAAGCCCGCGTGCTTCGGCTGTGTGAGTGTGCTGCCCGACAGCTGTGGGGAGCACAGCACAGCCCCCATCTGCTAGCAGAGGGATAGCCACTTGGTCAAATGCTGCCTAGTAGGCTCTCATTTGAATTGACTGAAGATAGTGGCTGTTTCTAGAACATCTGCCTATGCCAGTGGATAACTGAGGGTAGTTCTGAAGAAGTCTCTCAATAGAGTGGTGTGTGAAGAGAGAAAATATGAGGGTGTTTCTTTTCATTCCAGCTTGTCGTGCCTGCTGTGATGGGCGTTGCGTGCAGCGAGATCAGCCGTGGGCCTGACATGGCACGGATGGAGGTAGAGTATGAAGCTCTGATTGGTCTTTGTTCCCTGACTTGAGCCAACAGAGTGAGCCGCAGGTGTGCTCTCCTGCTTTTCAAAGAGGCAGAGTCCTTCCAGCTCTATCTGTGTCCTGAAAAGCTGCCTTAAAAGCTTCATGTCCTTGCTGCGGGCATCTAGATGGCCGTGGAAGTCGTAGTACCGACAGAATCAGATGCGGCGTTATAAACGTGCGGAAGCATTTTCCCCGTCCTGCCTGGATGTTGTCACCCACAGACAAAGTGTTGTTCTCATATTCAGCAAGTTAAAGGAAGCTGGCACTTGTAGTGAGCCAAGGATTGGGTCAGTGGCCCAGCTGCTGTGTCCAGTCCACGGCTGAGGTCTCCAGGCAATAGGTGACAGGAAGTGAGCAGACTCTTACGCTCCTCTTTGGGAAGGCAGTAGTGCAAGCGTGGCAAGTTTATGAAACTGCCGGAGCCGTCTTGGTTGTGGAGTTTGTCCTCTTAGTCTGGGTAGAGAGATGCATCTTTGCACTGCCTGGCGATAGTGCTGCGCGCCGGGAAGAGAAACAGCTGTTATTAGACTTGCAGTTTCTTGTTAAGCGCTCGTGATAAGGACCGAGTGCATTTCCTGCAGCTTTCTCTGCCGATGTGCCCCTCACCCTGAAATCCTCCTTGCAGCCCTCAGCTCCTCACCGTGGCCTGTGCTCTCTGTTTCAGACTGAGAACAACGGGAAGCCCCTGCTGGTCTGTGAGGAGTCATCTCTTAATATTCCAGCTATTGGTGCTGCCCATGTTCTCAAGAGATACGTTGCCCAGGCACCGGATGAACTCTCCTTGGAGGTAAGCAGTTAAAGGCGTTCCTAGTTGTGGTGTACAGAAGAGTATAAGGTGTGAACGCTCAGGAATATTCTCAGACACCTTCAGAGTGTTTGGTGAGGTGAAGCCCAGAAGATTCAGTTCCAGATTAGACTTGCAGTGGGTTGGACGCAGGGAGGAGTTCAGCCATCTCCAAACTATGGCTCTATTTGGCATTGGAATCTTCTGATCAAAGAGCTACTGCCCAGTGTTGTAGCCTGGTCTCTGAGCAATGGCAGACCAGTGTATGGAGTGTGCAGATCTGTTCAGGATCTGTTCCGCTGACTTATGCCTGCGGTTTAATTGGAGCTCTCCCTTTGGCCAAGAGCCTGCTGCTTTTGAGAACCATTTCCTACCGAACAGCTGAATTCTGTATGTTGTGTATTGTAGTGACTCTTCTACCTCCACGTTCAGTTGTACAACCGCAAATGCCTGAAGAGCTGCACTGGTGCAATGGCTCTCAAGCTTGACGATATTGGGCAGTGCAGAAGAATGCAGTCATTTGAGCTGCGCTTTCCTCCCAGCCGTGCTGAAGCTGGGATTGACGTTGCAATCTCTTGCAGGTGGGAGACCTCGTGTGCGTCATCGATATGCCACCTCAGGAGCTGAGCCCCCGCTGGAGAGGCAAGCACGGCTTTCAGGTAGGCACAAGCTTCAGACGTGAGAGCGCAACTTCGGTCGAGGCAGGAATCTCAGCTTAGAGCTGCCCTGCCTGCACAGCATGGCTCCACATGGAAAATGGTTTCCCTGTGTTGGTGTCAGGGGACTTTGCCTTTTGCTGTGGGCTTAGGCCAGAGCTGAAAGTTGGTCTTTGTAGCAAACTGTCTCCTCCATTAACTTAGAAAGAAGAGCCCTCACAACATGCATCAGGTCACGGCCACTGAACCGCACCTTTGGAAATGCAGCAGCTAGGACACGTGTTTCAGTGTCTCTGAGCACTTGTGCTTGCACCCATGCAGAAGGTGAAGTCAGTGTCTTTCAGGAAGTCGCTGCCTGTCAGCTGAGATGAGGCAGGGTAACAGAGCCTCTGCGTGCTTGCTGCTGCTGCTGGCTGCCGAACGCTGGGTAGCTCAGAGCTGGGGATGGCAGCTGCATCTCAGTCAGCAAGCAGAAAGTTCATAGGCTGTGCTAACTCAGATCTAGCTGCATCAATCTATCCTAATCTATAGCTTCTGTATGAAGTCTTTCCCTTCGGGCACGCTTGAGATTTAGGGGCGCATAGCATACTTGTCCTTTCCCTGCTCCATATGCAGTTACATGGATAATTGGCTGCCAGTTTTGAATAATTATTAATTTTAAGCAGGCCATTTTTTGTTGGATTGTCTTACGGAGCACCCGGCAGGCACGTTATGAGGAAAATGTGATGTTTGAACAGTTCAGGCCTGAGAAACGCTGCCTTCAGTATCGCACCTCTCTTCTTCTTCTTGTTACAGGTTGGATTTTTCCCCAGTGAGTGTGTGGAGCTCATTAACGGAAAAGTCCCGGAGAGTCTCATCAATTCAGTGCCAAAGCCAGGTACGATGATCCATTTGATGGTGCAGGGAAGCAAAATGGAGTCTTTTTTGGGTGTGTTCCGTGGTTAATACCTCCCTTATCCTTCCCACCTTATCCTCTGTGCTGATGATCCTTCATGCATAGCACGGGGCGTATGGCTGGTGTTTTGTAGGCAGCTAGAATGAGGGAAGGCAAAGGCAGTTCTCCTGCAAGTCAGTACGAGGCTGAGAACAGCCAGCGTCCCTGGTTCCCTGGGGAAATCCTAAAATCCTTGTAGAATAGCTTGGGAATGGAAGGGAGCTCAAGGATCATCAAGCTCCAAGCCCCCTGCCTCAAGCTGGGCTGCCAACCAAGCTCCACATTTAATGTGGGACTGGACCAGGCTGCCCAGGGCCCCATCCAGTCTGGCCTTGGACTCCTCCAGGGTTGGGGAAAATCCATTTTTGTACGCACTTGCTCATCATGTTCTTCCCGTTTTGAGGTGCTCTGTAGAATGTGTTGTGCTCGGCCTCGTCCAACGGAGCCAAGCCTAAAATGAACTGGTTTCTTCCTTTTGTTGTGCAGTGCCAAAGAAGCGCGGCAAGCTCCTCACCTTCCTTCGTTCCGTGGTGAAGGCCCGCCCAAAGCAACCGAAAGAGCGGGAGGTGGAGAAGGAAAGGGTGTTTGGCCGTGACCTGGGAGAGCATCTTCTCCACTCTGGTTGTGATGGTAAGGGACAGCCCATGCCTGAGAGCTTCCCTGTTTGGGAACCTAAAGATGAAAGGGAGATGGTATGTAGCAAGGGGCAGGTTGATACCAGTGGAGAAACGGGGAATGGGAGTTGAGGACTGAAAGATCAACTGAGTAGGTGATGGCTGCAAGGTAAATGCTCCCAAGGGACAAGCACATTTGTATTTGCTTAAAGCAAAGCCTGTAAGCCAATCCCATGGTAGCCTGAAAAGAAAGGAAGCCTTTTGGCCAAAGAGAGTGTCCTGCATCAATTTCCCGCTCCTTCCAGGCGTGAGACTTTCCACCTCCATTCCCATGGGAGCTGTGATGGGACTTGCAATGTCTGCGGCTTCCCCGGAATTACTTTCTCCAGGCTGATTCCTAGGTCCTGGCATTTCTGGAATGCAAAGAACGCATCTCTGTCCAGTTTCCTCAGCAGCTCCTGCAGAGGTGTCTGTGACAGCTGTCCCCTTCAAGGAAGAGCTAAGCAGTAGCCTGGCTGGGCTTAGTGGATGGGATGTGACGGGAGCGCAGCCTGAGCCAGGACTTGAAGAAGGAGCTCCAGTAACCGCCGGCACGTGTTCTTTAGTCCCCCAGGTCCTCCAGAGCTGCACCGAGTTCATCGAGCAGCACGGCGTGGTGCAGGGGATATACCGCCTGTCCGGCGTCGCGTCCAGAGTCCAGAGACTGCGGTAAGAGTGCTGCGACTGACAGACACAGCTGCCAGCAGGGGCACGTGCCCTGTTGCGGGCGTTCAGAGGCCTGCGGGCAATGCCTTAGCACAAAGAAAAGGTCTCCTTTGGGAACATCCCATCCAGCACGGCTGACGTGGTGCTGCTGGCCGAGTGTTTGTGTTCTGCTGTACATCAGGAAGCCCTTCCAACTCTTGATTGCATTGGGTGTGGCTTTTGACTTGCTTTCCTCTTTCTCAACCATTTTCGTGTCCTTCTCTGCAGCCAGGAATTTGAGTCTGAGCAGGTTCCTGAGCTGACCGTCCGCGACGTTCACAGCGCGAGCTCCCTCTGCAAAATGTACTTCAGGGAGCTCCCGAACCCCCTGCTGACCGACCAGCTGTACGACAAGTTCTCGGTAAGCACAAGGCAACGCCGTTCCTTTACCTCTTCCGTGGGCCTCTTGGGAGATGGCTGCAGCAGTGCCCCAGCTCCGAGGCCCTTCTTCTGTTATCCCCATGGGGTTTACTCGCATGTCTTTGCCACATCCTGCATGGTGCTGATGCCACTTCTGGTGGCCCCAGGAGGTGGTTATTTCCATATTCACAATGCTTGCGAGAATTCCTGTGTTGTTTGTTTGTTTGTTTGTTGCTATTCCCCAACTATTTCTGGAACGGGAAGGGGATTAATAGCCAAGTGTACTTGGAGATGAATGCCCCCTGCGAGGAGCTGAGCTGCCCAACCAGGCTGTAAAGCAGCCCGGTGCTTGGACTCCTTGGCCGTGGTGGCACCAGCTGCGTGCCGCTATGTTCCCCAGATGCCTGTGGGGAGGCCTAAAGTCTTTCTCAGTGCTGACCAGCAGCGTGCTGTCCCCTTGGTTCCCGACCCTGCGGCAGGTATCTCGCCTGATTTGTGTCTCAATCCCTTTCTGCCCTTTTCCAGGATGCTGTTGGTGCCACTACGGAGGAGGAGCGGCTGGTCAGAATGCGGGACGCCATCCAGCAGCTGCCCGCTCCTCACTACAGGTCAGTGCTGCCCTCAGCCCGCTGAGCTCAGCCCTGCTGCACTTCAGAGGGCAAAGTGCAATTCCAGGCTTTGTCTCACGCGAGCAACGGGATGCCTGGGTGTGCTGAAACACTGCATGGGGTTAATTGATGGGGTCAGTTCCTGGGTACGGGGGCACACTTGGTGCAGCTGATGGCTGTGGCTGTGCTGTGCTGGTGCTGGGTGCTGCAGCGTGGCACTTGGTCAAGTTGGATCTACTTCATCTTCAGTGACAGTAGCAGTAATAACAACTAGTGTGAATTGAGGTTTGCTTTGTGAGTCGCAGCACGGGATGCTGGCTGGTGCTGAACATTTGCCGCTCTTGTTTCCCAGGACCCTGGCGTATCTGATGAGACACTTGGCCTGTTTGTCTGCGAACAGCTCTGTCACCAACATGCACGCTAAGAACTTAGCCATTGTGTGGGCTCCAAACCTCCTAAGGTAAACTTCTTTTTCCGTTTCAACAGAACGCTTACATCTGTTCTCCAGTAAGATAAAGCAGTCCTCCCTTCTTCTGCACCACATGTGCTCTTCTCCTGTAAAATGTGCAGTGAGTGGCTGACAGCAGAGCAGGAGCCTGGACTGTTCTGCAACCCCACGTGGGCACAATTGCTAGATGAGCATTGCTGCTCTCTTGTTTAGATGGGGCTGGTGTGTCCTTGATCAGCCAGGAGAACTTCTTCAGTGGCATCACTGACTGCCCACTGCGGAAGTCTCCGGAGCTCAGTTTGACAGCTTTGGGCTGCAACAGTTCAGACCCGGGGAAGCGATGTTGGCTGACTGACTTCTAAAACCTGCCTTTTCTACAGATCACAGCAGAGCGAGTCTGCCTGTGCCAGCGGGAGAGCTGCCTGCACGGAACTGCAGACGCAGTCAGCCGTGGTGGAATTCATCATCGACCACACAGACGTCCTCTTCTGCTCCACATCTGGACCTGACATCGCAGATGGAGCAGGTGAGTGTCTTCCTCCATTAGCTTCATCTTGATCAGACACCTGGATCAAATGCAGGCCTTCTCCAAGTCCTTGGAAATACACTTTTCCTGTCGAGGGGACAGCAGACTTCTGGGCTTAGGTTAGAATCTGGCACCCTGTTGCTGGATGCTGAGAATGTGCAAGCCCAAACGTGACAAGAAGAAAACCGTCACTGTCATTATGATGTTTTGCAAGCAGGTGAAGCTTGATTAACGTGTGGCAGCAAAGCTTTCTGAGTTCACCGTACCTGCTTTCTAGGGTTTTTGTTTGCCTGTTTCGATACAGGGAGCTGCTCTTAATTATGACTGCGTCCTTTGCCATAGACACACCTCTGAGCACATGGTTGTTTTGAGCTGCTCTTCTTGCAGCGGCTCGGAGAAGCAAATCTGAGAGAAACACAGCAGCTCCCCCGGACCTGTGATGGCCGTAGTGCTGCCGCTTTCTGATCCTGGCTCTCACCTGTGGTTTTCCCTTACAGGGCACAGTTCTCCCTCAGGGCCCCAGTCTGTGCAGGCGTCTTCTCCTGCCACAGAGCTGCTCAGCCTGGAGGAGGCGCAGGCACGGAGGCGAGGCCACAGCAGCTCTCCTGTGGTTGTGACACAGAGCAGGGACATAGAGGTGGAAGAAGGCCCCACAGCTGTACGGGGGAAATTCCACACAGTCATCGACTTTCCACCTGAAAGGTAAAGAGGACTTCCTTTTCCAGTACCTTATCATCATTGTTTGGGTGGGTTTTTGTGGTTTCTTTTTGTCTTGTTTTTTTTTTTTTTTTTTTTTTTTTTTTTTGCCCCCATTATTTCTAGTGCCAAAGCTTGCTGAAAGTCAGTTAAACTGATGGTGCCTGAAGTGTTGCAGTGAATCTCCACTCCCTTTGCACTGTGAGACTGAACTCACATTCAGTTGCCCGCCGGCACACAAGGCTGGCATTCCCTCCTTGCTGGGCAGGCAGTCACGAGCTGCATAAAGCCATGCTGACGTCTATCCCGGCCTGTGCTGGCTGTACCTGGAAACATTGGGGTTTTCCGGACTTGAGGGCCACGTGCCTGAATGCAATTCCAGTTGTCCTCGAAGCAGAGCTGTTGGTCAGACCTGCTGGCACGAGAAACTAGACATGGCAGTGAGATGGGGCCGATGAGCTGTCAGTGTCAGAGTCAGAGATGCTTCTGAAGTTCCACGCACGACTCAGACCATTCCCTGTTTTCTCTCTCCAGACCAAGTCCAGCCAGCAGGATGAAGGAATCACCAGCTGGCTGTTGGTGTTCCTGCTTCAGCCTGGGAAAACCATCCTCTGTGGCCAAACGCCAACCGCAGCGCCGTCCCAGGGAGCCCTCAGAGACAGACGTTGTAGTGCTGGCAGGTAAGGGTGCAAATCCAGCTTTCAACACCCTGCTTCTCAGCAACGTAGAATTCTTGCTGTCAGTGGGCTTGTATCTCCTTCTAGCCTTCCAGCCCATACCTGACACCTTCAGTTCTCCCCTGATCAAGAACCACTTTTGTAATTCAGCTTGGGAGAGTTTGACACCAAGCCCTGTTCATTCTTTCATAGGTGATTCGAGCTCTTGTCAACCGAGCAGAGCTGGAGCAAGTAGCGATGCTGGGCTGTGTGCTTCCATGAATGGAGAGCTCGCAGGAAGCACAAATGGCTGCGGTTCAGCTGACAGCGTGCCGCATAACAACAGTGGCGCACACAAGGAGCTCATCCAAGTTGAAGCCCTCATTTCTCCCGGCTCTGCTGAAGATGCTGACCTGAGCCTGCCAGACACCACAGGCACCAGCCTGGACTGTGACCCGGTGCCTGTGCAGTGCAGCCCAGCCCAAGCAGAGCCCGAGTGCCCCGACAGCAGCACCTCCATACAGGAGCAGGTCAGCACCAGCGAGGAGAAGCAGAGCCTCTTGGAGGGGGGCTTAGAATCGGGCCTCCAGTCCCAGGCACCGGGCAGCAGCACTGAGAGCTCTGAGCCACTCTCTCCGTGAGCTTTCCACCCAAGAGAGGACGATTGCCATCTTTACCTGGACCTCTCACGCCCTCCTGTCTTTTCCTTTAATAATAGAAGCACACTTGTGCTCACTCAACGCCTTGACTGCCTGAGGAGTTTTCATTCCCGGGGACTGGGATGAATGCAACACACAGCAAAGCACCTCAGCTTGCAACGCTGAGGCTGTGGGGTGCATGAAGCAGAGCTCCAGGTTTGTTCCCGTTGTGTCTGGCTTCGGGATGTCTGCAGCTCCCATTTGGTACAGTAGCAAACCATCTCTAGCATCCTGGATGCTGCTCGTGATAACCCCAAGCTTCCTGGCGGTGGCTTTGTGATGCCTTTCAGGGCTTTTGGATGCACTGTGATGCCTTGGCTGCTCCCTATCACCTCTCTCCTCCGGCCGCGTCCATTCCTGGCTCCCAACCTCCGAGCTGCCTGCGCAGATCACCTGCAGCCGTGTCCTCATCACGCTGCAGAAGGACGAGCTCATCCTGGCCCGGCCTCTCATTGGTCAGGGGCAGCGCTGTCCCGCCCCTGTCTGCCTCTCATTGGTCAGCGGCAGCGCTATCCCGAACCTGCCTGCCTCTCATTGGTCAGGGGCAGCGCTGTCCCGCCCCTGCCCGTCTCTCATTGGTCAGCAGCAGCGCTGTCCCGCCCCTGCCCGTCTCTCATTGGTCAGCAGCAGCGCTGTCCCGCCCCTGCCCGTCTCTCATTGGTCAGCGGCAGCGCTGTCCCGCCCCTGCCTGCCTCTCGTTGGTCCGCGGCAGCGCCGCTCCGCCCCCGGGCGTTCGTTGGTCCGCGGCAGCGCCGCCGGCTGCCATTGGCTGAGGCGCCGTGCGCGGGAGCGAACGTTGGGAGCTGGCAGTTGGAGGCGCGGCTCTCCTCCCAGAGCGCCGCTGCAGCCGCCTGTGCTACCCCGTAGGAGACCGCGGCGGCAGCCGGAGCTGTCCGGGCGGCACCGGGAGGGAAGCCGCGGCAGCTCGGGAGCGAGTGCTGAGGACAGCTGTGCCGGAGGTGTGTTGGAGAGCGGTGCCGGGACGGGGAGAGGGGCTGTGGGGGGCTCTAGGAAGCTGCGGGGAGGCGACGGGTGGGGGAGATATATAGCGAGATGTGAGGCTGTAGGCGCCTGTGAGGTGATGTAGGGGTTATGGGGAGCTGCTGGGGGGAGAGGCAGATACGGGGCTCTGAGGGTGGTGTATAGGGAGGTAGGGGGCTGTGGTGGGCCATAGGGTCATATGGGACTATTGGGGGCTGTTGGGAGCTGTAGGGAGGAAGGAATATGAAGCTGTAGTGCATTGTGGGGGGACTGTAGGCGTGGATATGTAGATGTCTATAAAAAATGAAGCCCCTGTTCTGGGCTGCATTGCAAAAGGGGTGACCAGCAGGGAGAGAGAGGTGATTGTCCTCATCGACTGAGCTCCTTTGAGGCCTCATCTGCAGCGCTGCATCCAGGCCTGGGGCCCGCAGCACAGGAAGGACGTGGAGCTGTGGGAGCGGGTGCAGAGGAGGCACTGAGATGTCAGAGGGCTGGAGCAGCTCTGCTGTGAGGAGAGGTTGAGGGCAGTGGGCTTGTTCAGCCTGGAGAAGAGTAGGCTGCGGGAGACTTCATTGTAGCCTTGCAGTACTTGAGGGGAGTGTATAAGCAGGAAGGGAGCGGCTGTTTACGAGGGTGGATGGTGATAGGACAAGGGGGAATGGTTTTAAAGTGAGGCAGGGGAGGTTTAGGTTGATATTAGGAGGAAGTTTTTTGCACAATGGGTGGTGCCACACAAGAACAGGTTGCCCAGGCATCAGTGATTTATAGGCTGGTTCGGCCCTTATTTTTGTTTTAACTAATGAAGTGCTGGAGAAAGTTTTGGGAAAGTTTCAGGTTGAAGAGTTGGTAAAGCTGTGACAGTATGTAGATGATTTGCTGGTTTGTGGAAAAGAGGAGTCTAAAGTAAAGGAGACTGCAAGTGAAATTGTGAAGTCGTTACTTGTACTGTATGTCTTCAGTGCATTATTTTCTGAAAGTGTGCACCCAAGCAGAGATGTAAGGGATCGTGTGCCTTCAGAGCCTAGAAAAATGTGTCCAGTTTCAGCAAAGTAGGTCTTGGGCACTGTGGTGGATGCATATGTCTGTAATGGGTGTAACATACTGTGACTTGGTTGCGTTACTGTGACTAATTGAAGTGCCTTAAGGAAAGGCTGTTTTCTTCTGTTTGTTTATTCCCTTTGCTGAGCTATTTGCACGGAATGAGCTGATGTTGTTGTTGCTGTGGGGTGTGATCAGAAGGATGGGAAAGCGCAGTGTTTGTGTTCACATGAGGTTATAGCAGGGCTATGTCAGACTATCGTGGATGTTCTTTAAGTAGTTTGAGGCTCCTGGCACATGGAAAATAATCATGACAGCTGGCTCTGTCTTCTATCGAGCTCTTAAAAATACTGCTTGAGATAACAGCAGGTGAGATGAAATGCTGAGCAGCATGGGGCTTGTGTCTGCCTTCAATAATTCTTTTCCTAGGCAGTGTGTGTTAAATTTTGTTCTATGGACTGTGACAGAAATCTGGATTGCTCCGTGAGGTGTTAAAACTAGCTTACCTGTTGACTACTGACATAAGGCTTAGTTGATTTGAGCTATGGAACTTTCAGCTTTTTTTTAATGGCTGTTTCTAGGTATCAGATAGCAAATAAAACGTAGATCACAGTGGCTGGATTTGTTTTAATCAGGTGCTTCTGACACCATGCAAAACTCTCTTCTGGAGAAAGTTCCAGAAGCTTTCAGTGTTTAATTCTGGCTGTACAATAGCAATTAGTTCAATTTAGAACACATGAAAAGCAAGCTGATAGGGATCTGGTTCCAGGTGGTTTAAATTACAAGAGGGAGATGGTGCAGGTGTAGTAAGTAGGAGGTTACCTTCAAAGTGCCTTCCTGGTTCTCCGTGCTGCTTGATGTTTATTTACCCATTTGTGCTGTGTTCAAGTGCAAGCACTGTAGGGTGTAGAGAACACTGTAGAATGCCTGGTGCTGCCACGACCAGTCATAGATACTGGAAGGAAAAGTTGTTATGAACTACCGATGGAAAACATGGACAGTTTTGAGGCTTCATCTTGGCAGAAGTTGGTGAGACAGTCCTCTGATAATCAGACAAAAGGTAAACTGGTTTAAAAAGGAGTCTTACTTTCAAGAGGGCCTTGTGTGGTCTGGTTGTTTACAGTAATGCAGGACTAGTTGGGTAAATAACTGATTGGAAAACCTGTAAGGGAATTAGGTTGTTTTTTTTAGGTTAGGGTTCTTCCTATTGAATCCAGTACAAGTGCTTGCATGACTGGGAGCCCAACTGTCTGCCGCGGTTGTTCTCATGCTGCCTCTCTGATGTGCTGCCTCTTCAAACTGCTAGGGCTGGCAGCAGCGACCAGCACTAATGCTGCAATTAGAATGGGCGATGCGGAGAAGACTGTGGCAGAAATGATGAAGCCAGAGGCCCAGCTAGCAGAGGTTTATGCATTTGCTGCCGATCTTTATCCCAAGGAGCTGGCCGCCTTGCAGCAACAAAGCCATGATGTAAGTAATGCACTCTGATGTCTGTGAATTGATATGGATCACCCAATCTGCCTTGTCTGTTTCACTCAATGGGCCTGTCTTGAGTGTTTGTAGAACTGCCTTGATGCTTAGTCTGTTCTGACGTGATGCTTCATCTTGAAGTCTTGAGCTACTCGGCACTGTGAGATTCTAGCCATAGTTTTGAAGAGCAAGTGTAACTGATCTGTATTCCCCTTTGTATGCAGGGTAACCTCACCCATGCAGAATTATCTGTTGCTGTAGAGATGCTGTCTTCTGTGGCTGTGATGATCAGGGCTTTGGGTTCAGGGGATGTGAGTGCAGTATGGAGACAACTGAGCAATCCTGTCCCAGGGCTGACAAGCAGTGAGGATGAGAACTGTCAGAGGTGAGTGTTTGGAAGGTTCGTGTCCGTCTTTGATGTTGCTTACATTCCCGAGAGGTTCGGTTTTCTTTTCTTCCCCTTATACTTCAGGTTCTTTCACTGCTGACTCCAATATTAATTTATTCTCTCTCGGTTCTTGCATCTTGTCTTTGCATTCCCCGTTTCTTACTAATCTGCTCTGAGTACCGTCTCTCAGACCTTTATCAAGGTTTCACGACGAAGCTATGTTCTGGCCCTACGAGGTTCTCAATTGCACTAGGCCTGTTCCTGCCCTGTGTTTTTTGTCTGAAACTGCCATGTGGTGTTTTAGTGCTTTTCTGGATTGTTTTGCACTGGAGCTGACCACCTTGCTCACGGTCTTTTGTCTTTTTCCTATTCCTTCTTTCTTTCGTACATGTCAGTTTTAACCCTTGTGTTACTTCTTCCATTTTGTGTTTAGTTCTCATTGCTGTCTTGTGTGTTCCCTGGCCAGTTTTTCATGACGTGATACTTGCTGGTTTTGATTTTTGTTCTTTGACAGATGTGTGGACGATGTGATGAAGCTGAAAGCTCAGATGCGTGCAGAAGAAAATGAGTTTATCACGTGGAATGATATCCAGTCACGTGTGGATCGTGTGCACTTAGCTGTGCATGAAGAACATGGAAGTCAGTTTTGCTTGATTAGTGCTAGACTGATCCTAGATCATAAGGTGTGCTAAAACTAGGTGCATGCCAACGAACAATCTTGTTGCTTGATTCGTATAGACTGAGATAGTTGCCTTTTGCCACTGCTTCTTGTGTAGCTGAGTTGCCCTGAAAAGGCTGTAATCTAGAGAGGCTTAAATGTTATGTCAGAGCCTGGAATCTTGACTAACTTGCTTCCTGGATCTGCAAATAGACACGGGCTTCCTGTGTGGCTTCAGTTCATCTGATCACGTGACCCGAACAAGTGCACGCCACGTGCATGCGTGCACCAGAGCACTAGTTTTGCAGCCTTGTATTTGTGAGGCATCACAGCAGAAGCCTGGAAGTTCATGTAGTCCAGCTCCTTGTTTCTTGTAACACTCCTATAACCCCTAAAACAATAGAGACAACAGAGAACCCAAACCATCAACCGTAAAACGCAGAGAATTTTATAATGACATCAGTTGACATCTTATGGCATAGTTTTGGTAGGAAACTTTTTAATTCTTTCACCTGTTAGTGTTTCATAGAATCATAGAATGGCCTGGGTTGAACAGGACCATAGTGATCGTCTAGTTTCAACCCCCCTGCTGTGTGCAGGTCGCCAACCACCGGCCCAAGCTGCCCAGAGCCACATCCAGCCTGGCCTCGAGTGCCTGCAGGGATGGGGCATCCCCAGCAGCCTTGGGCAACCTGTTCCAGTGCAAATATGTTCAGTTTCTTGTGTGCCCCTGTGCATGGATACTTCTTATCTAGTGTCAGAGGAAGTCCTGAAGCCATAGCGACATGTACCCTTCTGCTGTCCTGAAACTTGGTTTCAAATTCAAGAATGCTTTCTAATGAGGAGCTGTAACATATTGTTGTTTCACAAGGGTAGTCTTTTTCTGCCGCTGTTGGCTAATTAATCAAGGATAATTACTGCTTGTCCTCTGTGCCCTTTCCTAAGTCAAAAGTTGCCGTGTCTGTTTTCCTTCGTTCTTCATGAGATGGAGTAGTGTCAACCGTAGTGTGTGTGTTTTTGTAAGAAAGGTCTTTCTTTTCCTACTTTCCCCCCGCTTTCTCTCATGGGGAGAGCAGCATGCCTAAAGGTGTGCATACTGTGTGTGTACACACTGTAGGAGGAAGCAAGCAGTCTGTACCGTAGTCTGCCTAGGTGACGGGGAGTTGTCAGATGAAGGACAGAAAAAATGCAGGCATTCTATGGGCTAAGATAATACTGAGAGGGAAATGCAAGTGATGCTGAGACAAAACATAGAATCCTAGAATCACCAAGGCTGGAAAAGGCGTAAAAGATCATCCAGTCCAACCGCTCACCTATTCCCAATAGCTCCCACTAAACCATGTCCCTCAACACAACATCCAGCCTTTCCTTGAACACCCCCAAAACAAAACATGCTGTTACGGCCTAGACATCACTGTGAAAAGATACTCTGAACACACCTGGGTGCTTTCCTGTGCAACCTACGTTAGTGAGCCTGCTTCTAGTGAGGGGTTTGGTCTACATGATCTCCAGAGGTCCCTTCCAACCCCTGTGATGATTTTTGTGGATCTGTGATGCTCTAAATGAACTGCCCAACAGTTCAACTTAAACAAATTTCATCTAGTTATTGGTGATGTGGAAACTTAAGGTGAAAGATCTGGCGCGCTAGCAGTCATGGAAGCAAGTAATAGTTAATGTTAGATCTTTTAATAGAAGGCCTACAATTAGGTATTTCTGTGTGTTAGGCTGTGAAATCACTAGTAAAGTAGAATAGAGAACAGTAAGAACAAAAAAATCTAGCACTACCGAATGAGGGAAGAGGAAGAGGAAGAATGGACTGACATTTTGAGTGGGTTTTGTTAAGTGTTCTCTGCAGCTCATTGCTACTACTTGGACACGTTTCAAATTTTGAATTTCAAGTTTTCTGTCAAGAAAGAAATAGAGAAAAAGCATAAATTGGACAATGCTTAGTTGTTGTTTGCTATCTTACTGTATGTTTCTGTGTAAAAACAGTGGAGTCCTGCCTGCAATCTCTCTTAGCGTGAGAGATAAATAGAAGTGTATATTGGAAGCCAGTTTGATGGCATACGTCTGAGAACAGAAGTAGGTATGTGAATATGTAAAATGTACACAGAGCTGATTTTTGCTAAACATCATTTAGAGGTGATGACAATTGATGTGGAAGAATAAGGACAATTCAGAATGACATGAATATGTTTCACCGCGTTCTTGAAAGCCACGGTTAGAAAACAATTCAATGGCCCCGCTTCACAGAACAAGTGAAATGGTGTGCGTTTAAAAAATAGAGTGCAGGACAGAAAGAATTCTAATGGTAGTCTTGGTCCACTACCAGCTGTGACTTTGAATAATGTGTGAAAGGAAGGCTTTCTGTAGATCTTCATACTGTTCTTGAAGTATGCCTCTGTGCACTGCTGTAGATAACAAGTTTTGTGGAATCACGGGACATCCCAAGTTGGGAGCGACTCACGGGGATCATGGAGTCCAACTCCTGGCTCCGCTCTGGACCGCCTAAAAATCAGACCGTATGTCTGAGAGCATTGTCCAAATGCTTCTTGAACTCTGGCAAGCTCATTGCTGTGCCCGCTGCCCTGGGGGAGGCAGTTCCAGTACGGGACCACTGGAAACAGAAATCCAACTCAGATCTCCCCTGTCACATCTCCAGGCTGTTCCCTTGGGCTCTGTTGTTGTTCGCCAGGGAGCGATCAGTGCCTGCCCCTCTGCTGCCCCTGGTCGGGAAGCTGTAGAGCACCACGAAGTTTCCGCTCAGTCTCTTCTCTGGACTGAGGACTTCAGCTGCTCTTCGTATGTGTTCCCCTCTAGACCCTACACCATCTTTGTGGCCATCCTTTGGACACTTTCTCATAGTTTTATGTCCTTTTCATACTGGGGTGACCCAAACTGTACGCCATACTCAGGATGAGGCCACAACAATGCAGAGTAGGGTGGGACAGTCCCCTTCTCTTGACCTGCTAGTAGTCCTGTGCTTGATGCACTCCAGAATACTGTTGGCCCTCCTGGCTACCTGGGAGCGCTGTTGACTCGTATTCAACTTACTGTCAACCAAGACCCTCCAATCTCTTTCATCATGGCTGCTCTCCAGCATCTCCCCCGTTAGTCTGTGTGTATAGCCAGGGTTGCCCTTTCCCAGGTGCAGAATCTGTCACTTGCTCGTACTCCATTTCTTGCAGTTGGCGATTGCTCAGCTCTCTAATTTCTCAGGATCTCTCTGCAAGGCCTCTTCACCCTCAACAGATTCAGCAGTTCCTCCCAGTTTAGTGTTGTCAGTCAGCTTGCTCGTAACACCTTCTAGTCCTACATCCAAGTCTTTATGAAAGCATTAAAGAAAGCTGGCCCTAAAATAGAGCCCTGGGGAACGCCTGGAGTGACTGACTGCCAGACCGATGTGACCTCGTTTACTGTGGCTTTTTGGGCCTGACCCATCAGCCACTCATTCACCTACTGCATTGTATTGCTGTCTAGTCGTATGTTGGATGTTTTGTCCAGGATTCTGTGAGAAACGGTGCTGAAAACTTTACAGAAATCCAGAAAGCCCTCAACGGGCTTTTCTAGGTGAACTACAGAGGTGACCTTGTCATTAAAGAAAGCATAGTTAGTTAAATGGTCCTTGAAATGGTGCTTTTTTTACAGCAGTCGTACCGTCTTCTTAGCAATCCTGGTTCTTGTGGTGTCCCGAGCGTGTACTGTTCCTTAATCTTTGCTCTGTCCAAATGCAGTGCCTGCTATAAAACGTTCCACTTTGTGATTCTCCTACTGCGTGCAGAAGAAAAAGCTGCAGTCTTTGGGTATTTTAACCCAAGTTGTATCCACTCTGAGCTCCTCGCTTTCTTCCAAAAGATCTTTGTTGTAAACTCTCCAACTGCGATTTGAACTGTTGCTTCTTTCAGCAAGCAAGAATTGAATATTCAATATACGTTGCATCACACGATCTCCGGGTGTCCATTCCAACCCAAATTACTTTGTGATTTGCTGTAGGTTTGGCATGTGTGACTCAGGCTTTGTTCGCATTTAGCTAAGTGTAAGCTATCTATTTATGTCTGTTTTCAGTTAGTTGAACTGTAGTCCTCGCTGTCCCTGGCAGCACCCTCATCTGTTGTAATACAGCTCATAGTACATGCATCCAGTCAATCCTGGTATTTCAGAAGTGAAGGCACTGTATTTTTGAATGGCGTTCTGTGCAAAGCTGTAGCTTGGTGTGAAGAGCTTTTTTCTGAAGGATTCTTGAAAACTTGTGACTTCCTAGCCCTGGCCATTGAGGTTTTGATAATTCTCTTCTAGTGGATTTGAGCTACGTGTTGAAGAACTCAGTTCTGTCCATTCGTGTGGTCTCCCCGAGGGATTTTTTTTCTGCTTTTTCCTTTATTTATTACTATGTCCAAAAATGTGTGGCTTCCTTAAGGTGGAGAAGTGGTCTTGCTTTCTTTGCTAGTAGAAAATGATTGCTACTGAAATGTTGCTATTCTCAGTGGGTATTTGGTTTAGCACCAATAGCACTTTTCTTCCAAAGCACAGTTTCCTGATGATGGTAAAGGATTGGACAAGGATTGGATCTTGTATTTCTTCTTCTATCCCTTTCTCTCTAGGAGTTTTGGCTGTTGGGCTTATCAGCGAGGCGCTGGATGAAGGAGACACCAGAAAAACTCTGCAAGCCTTACAGGTTCCTGCAGCAAAACTGGAGGGTGTAACCCCAAAGGTAGGTCAGCATTATCAGGGCACACTGCTTGGGGCTAAGAGAGAGAAAGCACAGGTGGGTGTAGTTGAAAGTACCTCTCCAGAAGCCTTTGCATCTGTGTACTGAGGGCATTCCTGATGTTGGGAAAAAAGCTGGGAAACAGATGTGGAAATGAAAGGGTGAACGCTGCATGCTATCAGCTGATGTCACCTGGCCAGTTTGGATCTGTCTGTATGAAGGCAAGAGAGATGCAGGCATAACATGTGAATCTTTGTGAACTACAGAGATGGGCTTAAAGATATGAACTGCTTGAGATGGATTGCTCTAGCTAATCGTACGTCCAGAGTGGCACACGTACCTTCTTTTTGGAGATATAAGGAGATGTGTTCAGTTTCATTTGTTTTTATAAGAAGGCGGTGTTTATCCTAATAGTTGTGAATTTCCAAATGCAAGTCTCGTTCAGTCTCCGTTTTTCAGTGCTATTTGTTCAATGTATCCATAGGTGTAGTTACATAAAGCACAAATGAGGTTTGAGAAGTAGGCAAAAAAACTTGTTAGGTGATGAATTTGTTCAGAAGGAGGGGAAAATAGAAAACAAAATATATGCTTCTAGCAAGATGTGTATGAATGCCTGTCACTCACTAGGTGACACTGCAGATGCTATGCATTTTTTGCATGGTGGTTGTCTGTTGTGGTAGCCCAGGACTTCTCCTGACTTAGATGGAGTTGCCTCTTGGTGTAACTGGTCTGTATGTACAGGTGAAAATGGAGAGAGGAAGAATGATCTCACCTTACTGCTTTAGGAAGGAAGATGAAATGCTGTATGGGTGGTGTTTGGTTGCCCTGCCTCGGGCAGGGGGTTGGAGATTCGTGATCCTTGAGGTCCCTTCCAACCCTGTGATTCTGTGGTGTACATGCTACTGATTATTATTTTTTTTTTTAACAGATGAGTGGGATGCTATTTTATTTCCTTATGCTTACACAGAAGTAGCAGATGTGCTTCCTTTCAGTTGCCTAAGTGTGTTTAATTTCTTTTTGTAATATCTTTTCAGTTGTGGAGCTCATTGTTCTAATTCCAGCAGGGATTTTAGCATAGAGACTGGGATGATGCTGTGTTCAACATTGGTGTTTTTTTGTATGTTTGTTTGCTTTGTTTTTTTTGACTAAGTGTAAACCTTCACGATGGCAGTGTCCGAAAACTGCGCTGGTGATGAAGATCACTGAGCAGCTTCCTCAGTGGCCCTGAAAGGGTTCGTGTTCCTCAGGAACCCATTTTGTGCTGAAGCATTTCCTCCTGCTGAGTGAGAATGAAATAACGAGTTGTTCTTAGTGTGCATGGAAGCTTCTGCCAGGCTGGATTGGTGACTTCAGTTGACGTGAAATTACCTCACTGAGGCATATGTTCAGTGTAGGGCTCCTCCCTGCAACATGGCAGCAATTTCAGAGATGGTGAGATCGTGGTACAGACTAGCACTGTGGGTAGAACAGTTGCTGTCCTGAGTCAACGTGCTTACTAGCTGGTGACTTCTGTACCTTGGGACTGAGAGGGATTGTAGTTCAGCACAAGGCAGGGGATCTGGCGTATGATGCGATTTCTCACGTGATGAGCAGTGAGAGAAGTGTTAACCCTGCAATGTGTGACAGCGCGTGTCCCTGCTGGGGGGACTGTGACAGGAAATGCACGGGAAAGATCAGAGGGTTTTGATAGTCCTGGGATTGATGACTCTGCTGGTAGAGATGACAGTGCAAGAGTTTGTTCTTGTAAGTCTCCCACCCTTCCCCAACAGGAATTTCTACATTGCTGAAGCAGTCATGGGACTCCTTGGACATTCAGATAAAACTTGTTAAAGGGATGTAGGTTTCAATCCAAAGCAGTGGTAATGTGGAGGGTATGTAAGGAAATGTCAGTTTTCAGTCCTGCCACAGAACTCTTCATGCTGGAATACAGTGGCTCTTTGTGCAGGGTGATTATTAATCCGTGTCAGAAGTCAATGTTTCCTGTGTCCTGTTTGCACATCAGGAGTTGTTGGAGGGATGGCAATTGCTTCTTAAGATCTCCTTCCATAGTAACCCCCAGGAAGCAACAGTGGGGGTGGAGGAGCTGTGCTTGGCAGCTGCTGGACTATTGTTCATGACGTGTATTTTGGGGTTTGCTAAACACTTGTCTCTTGGAAAATTTCTGCGTGTAACGTTATTTAATGAGTTTCTTCAGCCAAAACATAAGATACGGTGTGATCAGTACTCCACAGCAAATGGTCTGTTAAAAGAGAGACTTGAGAGATGCTTTTGCTGTTGTACGTTTGTATTTACCCCCAGTACATACAGTGCTTTTTGATTTGCTGGTCCAGCAATCTGCAACCCTTTGTGGACGGGACAAGAGCAGCCTGCTGTTGTGTTAGTTAGCCATCAGTTTTTGGTTGCTGCTCCTGTATGTGCATTTCCACTTCCTAAAGTTTCCCTGAACAAGTCCTTGCAGCCTGGTACTGGGAAAGGACTCTTGTTAGTCTATGTTTGTGTCCACCTCAGCGGAACAAAGCTTTTCAGGAAAAGTCCTAGGAGTGCTGGTAGGCAGACACCCAGGTGGCTGTGAGTCGGCAGTGTGCTCGTGCTGCCTGGAAGGCTTCAGTAGAGAGGTGATCCTTCCACTTGGCATTGGTGAGGCTGCTCCTGTACTGTGTCCAGTTCTGCCCTGCCCCCCCAGACAGGAGACAGGAATGTTCTGGAGATAGGCCAGCGTAGGGCCACTGAAGTGCCCGAGGGACTGGAACGCCTCTCCAGAGAGGAAAGCTGAGGGTGAGGAGACTCTTGAGTCTAGAGATGAGAGGGCTTGGGGGGAATCTGTTCAGTGTATGTGAAAGCTGGAAGTGAGGATGCAGTTGAGGACAAGAGGCATTGAGTACAAACTGGGGTTCAAGAGGTGCCATCTAAACGTCAGGCAGCACTTTACAGTGGAGGTAACTGAGCAGTAGCGGAGGTCGAGCAGGGAGGGACTGGAGTCTTTTCTGTGGAGTTGTTCAGAAGCCATCTGGATCTGGTCTGTCCTGGATAATGTGCTCTCGGTGTCCGTGCTGGAGCAAGGGGATTGTCCCAGATGAGCTCAGAGGTCCCTTTCCATCTTAAATTGTTCTGTGATTTTCTTTTTGGGGCTCCTTGGAAAGGCACGTCCTGTTGGCAAGTACAGCTTTAGGACTGACCAGTGCAGATTGCTTGGCGTTGGGATGTCCTGATGTTTGTTGGAGTGATACCACTGATGGAACTTGTTGGTGGGAGTTCCTTGTCCTGAGAAGAGTTTTGGCCTGGTAATGCTGTAGTTGCTTCTGCTGATAACAAATGTCCATTATGGCCTTGTGTTGAAATTGATTAGAAAGATACTGGAGTGCTTCCTGTATCTCTTGAGACTGCAATTGCTCAGAGGTGGTGGTTTTGTTTTGCACAACCAGTGACACTCTTTTCCTCATGCTGCGAATGCTTTCCTCATCATATTCTCTTCAGGACACTCAGGATGAAACAGCTGTGCTTTGGCTCGATGAAACTCAGGACGGGATTCAGAAGGCTAACAGGGACACTGAAGAGTCACAGAGATGTAAGCATTGTGGCAAATACCGTGGTTCAATGCCATTGTCAACCAAATATTCGTCACCAAATGGAAGAATGCGAGCAAGAAATGTACACATGCAAAGGAAATTAGAATACAAGTGTTTGCTTCAGGTAGGTGTAGAAGTTTTTTCTTTCAACAATGAATGTCACAGCCTTTCAATTTCAATTCTTTACATCTTTTTGGAAGCATATGTCGTTGTTTCAGTTGTGCTTGTGAGACTGTGTTACATCCTAGGCAGAGATACCTATTGAATCTCTGTCAAAGTGTTTGACATTAGCAGATAACTGTGTCTGTCTGTGGTTGGGTAGTCAAGCGTGGGGATGTTCATGTGCGCAGTTCTGGTGCATCTTAGCTTTCATTTGTGTTGTACTGTTGCCTTAATTCTATGAAGTATTTCTCAAAGTACTTTTTTTTTTTTTTTTTTTTTTTTGCACTAAGTGCAGATAAAAACACAAATCAGTGCAGTTGGCAGGTGGACTGTGCCAAAGAACATTTGGTCAAAAGCAGGATTAAAGTATGCTTCTTTGAGCCAGAATAAGATCTTCAGATACCCTTCTACCTCTCTGTGTGTGAACAGAGATTTGCTCAGTGCTGAAAATGTGTATCTCGTGTTTACTGCATCGGTGAGATACCTGTGGTTGATTTTGTACTGTGTTTGCAACAGAGTTCTGGAGTAGCCCTGGGTTAGCTCTTTCCTCATCTTTTTCTTGTTGATAACCTGTTCTGTGTTCAGGTTGCTATTCTTGCTAGGAACGGTGCAGTCACTGGAAAGGTGCTTTTTGAGTCAGCTGTCTGCTGTACCAGGGCTCTGCAAGAAGAAGCTGCCTTGACTGCAGCTGTTGTCAGAGTACAGCTGAGTGACTGGATAAAAGGTTGTAGAGAAATACTGTCGATAAGTCAGCACCGTAGTAGGACTAAGAGCACACAAAAAAGCGCTGTCAGACACTGTGCCATACACAGATGCACACTGTACTGAAAAGATTGTTGTACACCAAGTTGTCTTTTTTTAACCCGTATTTTTATGCATAAATACAGGAAGGTATTTGTGTCCACTCGCACAGTGCCTTGCTCTCTTGTTTGTTGTGAGTCACTGAGCTCCTGACTGCCCAGGTAACCTGCCTCCTCCTGTTGTTGAAGTTTCCTTAGGAATTCTGGCCGTGAATGAAGCAGTCGATCACGGAGATACCAGCCCTACCCTGAGTGCCTTGCGCTCACCAGATGTGGGGCTGTGCGGAGTCGCTCCAGAGTGTGCAGAGACATAGCAGCGAGAGTTGGCAGAAGTGGAAAGGAGAAGAATGGCAACAGGTGAACCCCAAATAGCTAACTGCTAGTGCAGTAAATTCAAGATGATTGCCTGTAGGATGGAAAGCAGAGGGGGAGAAATGTGAGGAGAAGTCTTGCGTTCTGGGTATCTTGTTAGAATCTCATGTTACGGGGAATTGAGGCTGCCTTGTAAGCTGAAGTCTTTGTTAAAGGAAAGAAGAAAAAGGTAGGAAGGAAATGAAAAAGTCAGCAGTGAAATATTCCCCACTTGTAGAATATATTGTGCTTAGGTAGTTGTTGCGGTGGTTCATTGGAATCTGAGGCATTCCTTCTATTGCTTGGAGGAAGGACCCTCTCCACGCATTTCCTTCTTGTAGTATTTGTATGTGAGGAAGATAGAGACGTGTTTGCTTTCAACATAGCACCATTTCTGCTTTTAGGAGGCAGTGGCAGTGAACGGGTGAAACACTGGGTGAGAGGAGGCTGTCATCATTATCATAACCTGAGGACCAGAGAGGGAGGATGGGATGAGCCGACTGAATTTGTGCAGCATGACACACAGCTGTCACGGGAGGAGATGCAGGTAAAGTACGTGCTCTTTTTCTCTGCAGTTGAAGTTGCCCCTGTTTCAGGCCTTATTGCAACTTGAAGAAGTAATGTTTCACCACAGTAGTGATGTTAGCAAGCTTTGTATCTTATTTCCGTGTTCATTGTCTACTTTGCACGTCAGCACCTGCTGCTGTAGGAGCCCGTTTTGCAGGGGGTTGGACTCAGTGATCCCTGGAGGTCCCTTCCGAGCCCAGTTCTGTGATTCTGTGATTTTTCTCTTTGCTTCTTGCAGCAGTATGGTGCTTGGTGTTTCAGAAGAGAGAAAAGCACGGCGGGCATCAGCTGGATTTCTGTGGCTGGTAAAGCTGTGCCCCTGAGAACTGGGCTGACTGCTGCCCCTGGGAATGCGTGCAAAGTCTGCAGAGGCAGAGGAATGACTTTTCTCTCAAAAGTTGAGCTTGTCTAAGGCAGGTCACTGCTAGGAGAGCTTCTGCTTTAAAGCATCAAGTTGTATAAGTAAGGTAATTTAAAAAGCAAGCTTGCCAGTTCTTTTTTACCTAAGTGATTTTTTAGCATGGGAAGGTTGGAGAGGCTTTTTGCTAACAGGAGATGGAGGGAGGAAAAGCAAGTGAAAGGCACGCTGTGCACAGCCAGCACACAGCACCTGCACCATTGCCCTGCACAAAGGAGGAGCAGCTCAGCAAGCTTGGCCTGGGCCATGGAAGGGAGCGTGCAAACGTCTGGAGCAGCCCCAGATGGGCTGGTTCTGCAGGTTGTTGTCTGCTGCTGTTTTCTCTCATCCTGTTGTGCTCGGGGGTGGATTTGTTCATGTTCAGAGCTAGCAGGAAGCTCGCACAGCCCTTTGTTTCAGCTGTCCCAAGGCTTTGGTCCCTGGCTGCTGGGATGGGGCGTTTGAGGAGTGATGCCTGTGCTGTTGTCCAGCCAAGCTTTGGGGATGAGTCTCGTTACCGGGGCGTGTCTGACAGGGCTGAGGGTGGGGGACCGGGCCAGTGGCGCTTTGCTCTCAGTCTCGGTGTTTGTCTTTGCTCAGGAGGGCAGGTGGTGAACCTCACGAGCCAAAGCCTGCAGATGGGGTTTGCGGAGAAAGAGGTCCTGCAGGCCTTGTGTGGCAGCCACGGAGCTGGAGCGAGGCTGCGTCAGTGTAAAAGCCCAGCAATGCACGGAGGTGTGAAGGTGAGCTGTGGGCTCCAGTAACACAGGAGAGGATGTGCACGTTGGGGGCTTGGATGCTGCTGTGTGTTTGCAGTGACTGTGGGGTAGTTAGCACTGCTGGGTCAGCTTGAGTGCATGGAACAAGTGTGACGTGTCTTCCAGTTGCACGCTGTGTTCCTCCTGTTGCGTTGAGCTCTTGAGCTCCAGCCCTAAGTGAGGATGCAAGCGCTACCGCAGAAGGGATGGTTGAGATTGGAAGTGCAGTGCAAAGGGCTGGAGCCAGCAGGAGCAGGGATGTGATCATCCCCCTGTACTCAGCTCTGGTGAGTCCTCACCTTGAGTGCTGTGTTCAGTTCTGGGTCCCTGACTACAAGAAGGACACTGAATCCCCGAGATCTTGCCAGAGAAGAGCAGTGAAGCTGTGAGGAGTGTAGAGCACCAGTCTCATGGGGAGCAGCTGGCTGAGAGAACTGGGGTTATTTAGCCTGGAGAAGAAGAGGCTCAGGGCAGACCTCATCCCTCTCTACAATGAGCTGAAGAGAGATGATGTCGAGGTGGGGGTCGTCCTCTTCTCCCGTGTAAGTAGCGATAGGACTGGGGGGAACGGCCTCAAGTTGCACGGGGGGAGATTGAGGCTGGATGTTAAGAAACCCTTCTCCACAGGAGTGCCCAGGGAGGTGATGGAGTTACTGTCCCTGCAGGTGTTCAGAAACGTTAGATGTGGCAGTGAGGGACGTGGCTTAGTGGGGAATATTGGTGGTAGGTGGACGGTTGGACTGGATGATCTTGGAGATCTTTTGCAAGCTTGCTAATTCTATAATAATTCTATTATCTGCTGGGCGAGTGCTTTGGTGGGTGAGCATCAGGCTGCTGGACAGCAGGCAGCTGTTGTCTGTGCAGACAGCCACATCCATGGGGAGTGGAGGCTTTTTCACCTTAGCCTTGTCTTTCATGTCTCACGTGCAGTAAGTGCTGTTGTTACACACAGCATCTTGGGGGCAACCTTGATTTCTGCAGCCCCGAGCTTTGTGGCATGAGAGCTCTCCGCCATGCTTCTCCCTGTGATGTGTGGCCGTATGGAAGGTCTCGCAGAAGCCTGGGTAGGTGATGGCAGTCGCTCCTCCTTTCCCCAGCGATGCTGGAAATAGCGTGGAACGGGACGGGGGGACATCCCAGCCGTGGGTTCCTCTCAGCAGGACTGAGCGGCTGTTCTGATCCTCGTGTTTGAACTTGAGGGAATCTGATGCTAAGTAGAGAAATGAGGGGCTTGTTAATGAAGAAAAAAAGACTGTGTCGCATCTTGTGGTGCAGGATGTTCTCCGAACTGCTGCTAACAGTGCCCAGGATGCTCCCTTTTTGATGGGGAGAGGTTTAGCAGGGGTTTCTTAAATGAAAATAGTTTGTTGTGTAATTTCCTTTTCATCGACCTTTCATGCTACTTCTTGATAAGTTATCTTTGGACTATGAATCAATATTTATTATTGAAGAGAATTGAAGAGAATACGTACGCACCCTGCGCCTTCATCTGCACCAAGAATCTTCTAAACATCTTTGCACTGTTTCTTCTTGGCCCTGAGACGAAGCTGTGTGGAATATGGGCTTGGATGCTTTTTCAGTCAGGTGCAGGACACGTAACGCTCATCTGAGTTGTCATGCTGATAAGAACAACGGAGTAGTAAATTTTTCAGGGTTGCGTGCTTTACTTTACTTTTTTTTTTTTTTTTTTTTTTCCCTCCAGTCATAACCATGGAGCCACAGAAGCGTTACCCAGACAGAAGGAGCCTTTGTCACCTGGCCTTCCTACCAATGACACAGGCAGTGGAAGTCAGCATCCCAAGCATCCATGAAACCCCTGCACAGGACTGGTGAGAGTTACCCTGGTGCCGTCCTTTGGCAATCTCAGGTCTCTCTGTAAGCTCCCAAGCTGTGTCGTAACTCCTCCCGTGGTGCTGACTCAGCTCTCCCAGTCTTTTGTGGGGGAGAGCTGGAGTTGAGCTCCTTCCTGCTTCCTGCCTCTGTCCTCCCTGCTTTGCCCACGGCCCACTGAGCCTCCATCCTTGTTAGGTGTCTTGAATTACTGAGTTGCTTAAGGATTGGGTGGACCAATTAAATTCTTAGCGATGTCTCTAGATCCACGTGTGCACAAAAGCACACTCTGATGCAGTCAGTGTAATGATGAACACACGCCTTGTTTCCTTTAGCCCGTATTTTTAGTTCAGGAGAACAGATTTCTGGAATGATGTTCAGCTTAGCACCAGAATCCCCTTGCCGCCCCCCATTGCAGTCACTCACGAGGGCTTGAGATCCACAGGGAGGAAGTATTGCCGATAATTACAATCCGTGGTTTTGAAACTGATTTAACCTATGGTGTATGATATGAATACTCCTGGTGAATGATGTGGTAAGGCATCCCAGCAATTTTCAACAGGAATACTTCAAGGCAGCTTTTCCAGGTTTCTTTGAGAACTCTCCAAGTCTCCAGGAATTTTAAGCGCCAAGGTTTCTTAGCCTTCCGAATGGCAGTGTTTCTATCGAAGCTGGCAGCCTTTAAACCCAAACCCAAACCGAAGCTTGCTCATCTCAGTGGAGTTGCCTTAGCTATATTCTAACGCTGCGTGGAAAATGAGTTCCACGTTCACGAGTCCTTTCTGACTGGCTACGTGTTTGATTGCATAGGAAGAAAAGCTTGATGTCTATGCCAAGGGAGACGTACACCGCACTTGCGCTGCCTGGACGATTTGGAAACTGGAAATTCTGGGGTGTGCTGAAGCATGCCCTCTCAGGTCAGTCTAAGCGTACATAGAGTAGACCTGTCTAACCAAACAGGTAATAGACAGTTAAACCCATTCTGTTGGGAAATACTCTCTGCTTCTAAGTACCTTTAGAACGCGAGTTTCTTCAATTAATTACTCAACTCATTTGCTTTTCCTGAATGATCCTAAGTTCTTTTCTCGGGCTACATCTGCACTCTGCTCAGTCCAAGGAGAATCCCTGCCTGCAGATGCAATGACACAGCATGGCTCACAACCTCATTTTTCATTGCTTACTGTTACGGTAGCTGCCATCCATGTCCGCCCTGCGTATTCTTAGAGCTCTTCTGGAGTCCATGGGGCAGACTTACGGTTGAACTAAAGGGAATTTTTTCATATTGCTCTAGCTCCAGATGATTATCCCTAGCATCATTATGTTTAAAAAAAAAAAAAAAAAAGGCGTTTTGAAGTAGTGTGATATATATTCTGTGCCTCAGAATGTGGCACGTGTGGCATGAGAGAGTTTTGAGGCCACGAAGACTGCCCAGACAGCATGAGAAGTGTAAGAGCAGAGAGCTATAGGTGATGCAGCGCTATTCGTGCCACCCGCAGGAAGCGGGAGCTGGAACAAAATATGGCCAGAAGAGTGATCAGATTGCGTTTGGTAAGGAACTATTTCATTAGTTCTAGAACTTTGGCAAAATGTATATTCAGGATGATGATCAGCATGCCAGGTGCTGGGACCATGCCGAAAGAGAAATGGTCTGAAAACGTCGGTGCAATTTGAAATATATCCCCTTCCACAAAGCCCCCAGATGCATGCTGCAACTGCATCCAAAGCAAGGCAGAGCCCTGTGCTTGTTGTAGCCGGAGCTATCGGTGCCAGGAGTTGCTGCTGTGTTTGCAAGGACGTTGTGTCAGCAGTGTGACGTCAGTGGGGTTGTTTGATGGCAATGAAACAGCTGAATGGTGTCCCTCAAGACTAAGAAAAAAGATGGTAGTGGTGACTGTGTGTCTAGGTATAGATAGCTTGATAGAGATATGTAGGACTTCAGTGTGGATTGTACATAGGCCCTGCGCTGCAAGGTACGCTGTTGGGAAGCAGTGTCCATCTGCCCGAGGGCAGGAAGGCCCTGCAGAGGGACGGCCTGAGGCCAGCCGTACGAGGCTGCCCAGGAGCAAGCGCTGGGTCCTGCGCTGTGGTCATGGCAACCGCATGGCAGCTTCTGCAGGATTGGGCTGAGGTAGAATTCCAACCGCCCGCTGATTCTAGAATGTTGGGGTGTGTGATGGTGGAATCTTCTGGTCCTGTGACATGGTCTTGCCTCCCCACCCTGTCGTCATGGCGGAGCAGCCTGGTGGCCCTTAGTGATGTCACAAGCGGCTGGAATGAGGGGAGGAGCAGTGCGTGCTGCGTCCCTTCATTGGAGCGCTTGAGCTCTGCGTGAGTAGCTCGCTTGTTGCCCTTGTGCAGCGACTGAGTGCCTTCGTTTTCACCCCGTCTTGTGCAGCATCTTGTAGGTAAGCTGAGACAGGGCGTGGGATGGACGGGTGGGCAGTGAGCTGTTGAAAACTGCTGGCTGGTGGAGCTCCTAGCAGCTCACACTGCTTACTCTTGTCCATCAGACGTGACTTTCACCCAGTACCTGCATTCCCAAGCGATCCATAAAGGTGGCGTTTGTCCCATGGTTTTTCCCTTGTGTTTGCTACATTGTGCAAGCTCACAGACCTGTTCCTTCTCTCTCCTCTACCTGCTCCCTTGGTGCAGCTTTTGCTCGTGGAAGAACAGAGCAAAGTGACAAGAATCAGCTGCGAGTTCAAGACACTTGTCTACCTTGTTCTGATCTCCTGCCAGGTACGTGCCACGCTTTGTCCTCCCACGTGGTTTAGCAGCCCGCGTCGCACCGTGTTTAGTAACACAGCCCCATCCAGTTTTGATGGGACACTGGTCATGTGTAGGTCTTTTCCGCTTCCCTCCAGCTCAGCTCTCAGAAGGATGTTGTCTGTAGTGCTGTGACCAGCTGGTCTTAAGGAGACCAATCCCTTAGGCAGAGTCCGACCCCCGGTTTGTGCAGAGCTGCACAACGTGACCACAAGCCCGCGTGCTTCGGCTGTGTGAGTGTGCTGCCCGACAGCTGTGGGGAGCACAGCACAGCCCCCATCTGCTAGCAGAGGGATAGCCACTTGGTCAAATGCTGCCTAGTAGGCTCTCATTTGAATTGACTGAAGATAGTGGCTGTTTCTAGAACATCTGCCTATGCCAGTGGATAACTGAGGGTAGTTCTGAAGAAGTCCCTCAATAGAGTGGTGTGTGAAGAGAGAAAATATGAGGGTGTTTCTTTTCATTCCAGCTTGTCGTGCCTGCTGTGATGGGCGTTGCGTGCAGCGAGATCAGCCGTGGGCCTGACATGGCACGGATGGAGGTAGAGTATGAAGCTCTGATTGGTCTTTGTTCCCTGACTTGAGCCAACAGAGTGAGCCGCAGGTGTGCTCTCCTGCTTTTCAAAGAGGCAGAGTCCTTCCAGCTCTATCTGTGTCCTGAAAAGCTGCCTTAAAAGCTTCATGTCCTTGCTGCGGGCATCTAGATGGCCGTGGAAGTCGTAGTACCGACAGAATCAGATGCGGCGTTATAAACGTGCGGAAGCATTTTCCCCGTCCTGCCTGGATGTTGTCACCCACAGACAAAGTGTTGTTCTCATATTCAGCAAGTTAAAGGAAGCTGGCACTTGTAGTGAGCCAAGGATTGGGTCAGTGGCCCAGCTGCTGTGTCCAGTCCACGGCTGAGGTCTCCAGGCAATAGGTGACAGGAAGTGAGCAGACTCTTACGCTCCTCTTTGGGAAGGCAGTAGTGCAAGCGTGGCAAGTTTATGAAACTGCCGGAGCCGTCTTGGTTGTGGAGTTTGTCCTCTTAGTCTGGGTAGAGAGATGCATCTTTGCACTGCCTGGCGATAGTGCTGCGCGCCGGGAAGAGAAACAGCTGTTATTAGACTTGCAGTTTCTTGTTAAGCGCTCGTGATAAGGACCGAGTGCATTTCCTGCAGCTTTCTCTGCCGATGTGCCCCTCACCCTGAAATCCTCCTTGCAGCCCTCAGCTCCTCACCGTGGCCTGTGCTCTCTGTTTCAGACTGAGAACAACGGGAAGCCCCTGCTGGTCTGTGAGGAGTCATCTCTTAATATTCCAGCTATTGGTGCTGCCCATGTTCTCAAGAGATACGTTGCCCAGGCACCGGATGAACTCTCCTTGGAGGTAAGCAGTTAAAGGCGTTCCTAGTTGTCGTGTACAGAAGAGTATAAGGTGTGAACGCTCAGGAATATTCTCAGACACCTTCAGAGTGTTTGGTGAGGTGAAGCCCAGAAGATTCAGTTCCAGATTAGACTTGCAGTGGGTTGGACGCAGGGAGGAGTTCAGCCATCTCCAAACTATGGCTCTATTTGGCATTGGAATCTTCTGATCAAAGAGCTACTGCCCAGTGTTGTAGCCTGGTCTCTGAGCAATGGCAGACCAGTGTATGGAGTGTGCAGATCTGTTCAGGATCTGTTCCGCTGACTTATGCCTGCGGTTTAATTGGAGCTCTCCCTTTGGCCAAGAGCCTGCTGCTTTTGAGAACCATTTCCTACCGAACAGCTGAATTCTGTATGTTGTGTATTGTAGTGACTCTTCTACCTCCACGTTCAGTTGTACAACCGCAAATGCCTGAAGAGCTGCACTGGTGCAATGGCTCTCAAGCTTGACGATATTGGGCAGTGCAGAAGAATGCAGTCATTTGAGCTGCGCTTTCCTCCCAGCCGTGCTGAAGCTGGGATTGACGTTGCAATCTCTTGCAGGTGGGAGACCTCGTGTGCGTCATCGATATGCCACCTCAGGAGCTGAGCCCCCGCTGGAGAGGCAAGCACGGCTTTCAGGTAGGCACAAGCTTCAGACGTGAGAGCGCAACTTCGGTCGAGGCAGGAATCTCAGCTTAGAGCTGCCCTGCCTGCACAGCATGGCTCCACATGGAAAATGGTTTCCCTGTGTTGGTGTCAGGGGACTTTGCCTTTTGCTGTGGGCTTAGGCCAGAGCTGAAAGTTGGTCTTTGTAGCAAACTGTCTCCTCCATTAACTTAGAAAGAAGAGCCCTCACAACATGCATCAGGTCACGGCCACTGAACCGCACCTTTGGAAATGCAGCAGCTAGGACACGTGTTTCAGTGTCTCTGAGCACTTGTGCTTGCACCCATGCAGAAGGTGAAGTCAGTGTCTTTCAGGAAGTCGCTGCCTGTCAGCTGAGATGAGGCAGGGTAACAGAGCCTCTGCGTGCTTGCTGCTGCTGCTGGCTGCCGAACGCTGGGTAGCTCAGAGCTGGGGATGGCAGCTGCATCTCAGTCAGCAAGCAGAAAGTTCATAGGCTGTGCTAACTCAGATCTAGCTGCATCAATCTATCCTAATCTATAGCTTCTGTATGAAGTCTTTCCCTTCGGGCACGCTTGAGATTTAGGGGCGCATAGCATACTTGTCCTTTCCCTGCTCCATATGCAGTTACATGGATAATTGGCTGCCAGTTTTGAATAATTATTAATTTTAAGCAGGCCATTTTTTGTTGGATTGTCTTACGGAGCACCCGGCAGGCACGTTATGAGGAAAATGTGATGTTTGAACAGTTCAGGCCTGAGAAACGCTGCCTTCAGTATCGCACCTCTCTTCTTCTTCTTGTTACAGGTTGGATTTTTCCCCAGTGAGTGTGTGGAGCTCATTAACGGAAAAGTCCCGGAGAGTCTCATCAATTCAGTGCCAAAGCCAGGTACGATGATCCATTTGATGGTGCAGGGAAGCAAAATGGAGTCTTTTTTGGGTGTGTTCCGTGGTTAATACCTCCCTTATCCTTCCCACCTTATCCTCTGTGCTGATGATCCTTCATGCATAGCACGGGGCGTATGGCTGGTGTTTTGTAGGCAGCTAGAATGAGGGAAGGCAAAGGCAGTTCTCCTGCAAGTCAGTACGAGGCTGAGAACAGCCAGCGTCCCTGGTTCCCTGGGGAAATCCTAAAATCCTTGTAGAATAGCTTGGGAATGGAAGGGAGCTCAAGGATCATCAAGCTCCAAGCCCCCTGCCTCAAGCTGGGCTGCCAACCAAGCTCCACATTTAATGTGGGACTGGACCAGGCTGCCCAGGGCCCCATCCAGTCTGGCCTTGGACTCCTCCAGGGTTGGGGAAAATCCATTTTTGTACGCACTTGCTCATCATGTTCTTCCCGTTTTGAGGTGCTCTGTAGAATGTGTTGTGCTCGGCCTCGTCCAACGGAGCCAAGCCTAAAATGAACTGGTTTCTTCCTTTTGTTGTGCAGTGCCAAAGAAGCGCGGCAAGCTCCTCACCTTCCTTCGTTCCGTGGTGAAGGCCCGCCCAAAGCAACCGAAAGAGCGGGAGGTGGAGAAGGAAAGGGTGTTTGGCCGTGACCTGGGAGAGCATCTTCTCCACTCTGGTCGTGATGGTAAGGGACAGCCCATGCCTGAGAGCTTCCCTGTTTGGGAACCTAAAGATGAAAGGGAGATGGTATGTAGCAAGGGGCAGGTTGATACCAGTGGAGAAACGGGGAATGGGAGTTGAGGACTGAAAGATCAACTGAGTAGGTGATGGCTGCAAGGTAAATGCTCCCAAGGGACAAGCACATTTGTATTTGCTTAAAGCAAAGCCTGTAAGCCAATCCCATGGTAGCCTGAAAAGAAAGGAAGCCTTTTGGCCAAAGAGAGTGTCCTGCATCAGTTTCCCGCTCCTTCCGGGCGTGAGATTTTCCACCTCCATTCCCATGGGAGCTGTGATGGGACTTGCAATGTCTGCGGCTTCCCCGGAATTACTTTCTCCAGGCTGATTCCTAGGTCCTGGCATTTCTGGAATGCAAAGAACGCATCTCTGTCCAGTTTCCTCAGCAGCTCCTGCAGAGGTGTCTCTGACAGCTGTCCCCTTCAAGGAAGAGCTAAGCAGTAGCCTGGCTGGGCTTAGTGGATGGGATGTGACGGGAGCGCAGCCTGAGCCAGGACTTGAAGAAGGAGCTCCAGTAACCGCCGGCACGTGTTCTTTAGTCCCCCAGGTCCTCCAGAGCTGCGCCGAGTTCATCGAGCAGCACGGCGTGGTGCAGGGGATATACCGCCTGTCTGGCGTCGCGTCCAGAGTCCAGAGACTGCGGTAAGAGTGCTGCGACTGACAGACACAGCTGCCAGCAGGGGCACGTGCCCTGTTGCGGGCGTTCAGAGGCCTGCGGGCAATGCCTTAGCACAAAGAAAAGGTCTCCTTTGGGAACATCCCATCCAGCACGGCTGACGTGGTGCTGCTGGCCGAGTGTTTGTGTTCTGCTGTACATCAGGAAGCCCTTCCAACTCTGGATTGCATTGGGTGTGGCTTTTGACTTGCTTTCCTCTTTCTCAACCATTTTCGTGTCCTTCTCTGCAGCCAGGAATTTGAGTCTGAGCAGGTTCCTGAGCTGACCGTCCGCGACGTTCACAGCGCGAGCTCCCTCTGCAAAATGTACTTCAGGGAGCTCCCGAACCCCCTGCTGACCGACCAGCTGTACGACAAGTTCTCGGTAAGCACAAGGCAACGCCGTTCCTTTACCTCTTCCGTGGGCCTCTTGGGAGATGGCTGCAGCAGTGCCCCAGCTCCGAGGCCCTTCTTCTGTTAGCCCCATGGGGTTTACTCGCATGTCTTTGCCACATCCTGCATGGTGCTGATGCCACTTCTGGTGGCCCCAGGAGGTGGTTATTTCCATATTCACAATGCTTGCGAGAATTCCTGTGTTGTTTGTTTGTTTGTTTGTTTGTTGCTATTCCCCAACTATTTCTGGAACGGGAAGGGGATTAATAGCCAAGTGTACTTGGAGATGAATGCCCCCTGCGAGGAGCTGAGCTGCCCAACCAGGCTGTAAAGCAGCCCGGTGCTTGGACTCCTTGGCCGTGGTGGCACCAGCTGCGTGCCGCTATGTTCCCCAGATGCCTGTGGGGAGGCCTAAAGTCTTTCTCAGTGCTGACCAGCAGCGTGCTGTCCCCTTGGTTCCCGACCCTGCGGCAGGTATCTCGCCTGATTTGTGTCTCAATCCCTTTCTGCCCTTTTCCAGGATGCTGTTGGTGCCACTACGGAGGAGGAGCGGCTGGTCAGAATGCGGGACGCCATCCAGCAGCTGCCCGCTCCTCACTACAGGTCAGTGCTGCCCTCAGCCCGCTGAGCTCAGCCCTGCTGCACTTCAGAGGGCAAAGTGCAATTCCAGGCTTTGTCTCACGCGAGCAACGGGATGCCTGGGTGTGCTGAAACACTGCATGGGGTTAATTGATGGGGTCAGTTCCTGGGTACGGGGGCACACTTGGTGCAGCTGATGGCTGTGGCTGTGCTGTGCTGGTGCTGGGTGCTGCAGCGTGGCACTTGGTCAAGTTGGATCTACTTCATCTTCAGTGACAGTAGCAGTAATAACAACTAGTGTGAATTGAGGTTTGCTTTGTGAGTCGCAGCACGGGATGCTGGCTGGTGCTGAACATTTGCCGCTCTTGTTTCCCAGGACCCTGGCGTATCTGATGAGACACTTGGCCTGTTTGTCTGCGAACAGCTCTGTCACCAACATGCACGCTAAGAACTTAGCCATTGTGTGGGCTCCAAACCTCCTAAGGTAAACTTCTTTTTCCGTTTCAACAGAACGCTTACATCTGTTCTCCAGTAAGATAAAGCAGTCCTCCCTTCTTCTGCACCACATGTGCTCTTCTCCTGTAAAATGTGCAGTGAGTGGCTGAGAGCAGAGCAGGAGCCTGGACTGTTCTCCAACCCCACGTGGGCACAATTGCTAGATGAGCATTGCTGCTCTCTTGTTTAGATGGGGCTGGTGTGTCCTTGATCAGCCAGGAGAACTTCTTCAGTGGCATCACTGACTGCCCACTGCGGAAGTCTCCGGAGCTCAGTTTGACAGCTTTGGGCTGCAACAGTTCAGACCCGGGGAAGCGATGTTGGCTGACTGACTTCTAAAACCTGCCTTTTCTACAGATCACAGCAGAGCGAGTCTGCCTGTGCCAGCGGGAGAGCTGCCTGCACGGAACTGCAGACGCAGTCAGCCGTGGTGGAATTCATCATCGACCACACAGACGTCCTCTTCTGCTCCACATCTGGACCTGACATCGCAGATGGAGCAGGTGAGTGTCTTCCTCCATTAGCTTCATCTTGATCAGACACCTGGATCAAATGCAGGCCTTCTCCAAGTCCTTGGAAATACACTTTTCCTGTCGAGGGGACAGCAGACTTCTGGGCTTAGGTTAGAATCTGGCACCCTGTTGCTGGATGCTGAGAATGTGCAAGCCCAAACGTGACAAGAAGAAAACCGTCACTGTCATTATGATGTTTTGCAAGCAGGTGAAGCTTGATTAACGTGTGGCAGCAAAGCTTTCTGAGTTCACCGTACCTGCTTTCTAGGGTTTTTGTTTGCCTGTTTCGATACAGGGAGCTGCTCTTAATTATGACTGCGTCCTTTGCCATAGACACACCTCTGAGCACATGGTTGTTTTGAGCTGCTCTTCTTGCAGCGGCTCGGAGAAGCAAATCTGAGAGAAACACAGCAGCTCCCCCGGACCTGTGATGGCCGTAGTGCTGCCGCTTTCTGATCCTGGCTCTCACCTGTGGTTTTCCCTTACAGGGCACAGTTCTCCCTCAGGGCCCCAGTCTGTGCAGGCGTCTTCTCCTGCCACAGAGCTGCTCAACCTGGAGGAGGCGCAGGCACGGAGGCGAGGCCACAGCAGCTCTCCTGTGGTTGTGACACAGAGCAGGGACATAGAGGTGGAAGAAGGCCCCACAGCTGTACGGGGGAAATTCCACACAGTCATCGACTTTCCACCTGAAAGGTAAAGAGGACTTCCTTTTCCAGTACCTTATCATCATTGTTTGGGTGGGTTTTTGTGGTTTCTTTTTGTCTTGTTTTTTTTTTTTTTTTTTTTTTTTTTTTTTTTTTTGCCCCCATTATTTCTAGTGCCAAAGCTTGCTGAAAGTCAGTTAAACTGATGGTGCCTGAAGTGTTGCAGTGAATCTCCACTCCCTTTGCACTGTGAGACTGAACTCACATTCAGTTGCCCGCCGGCACACAAGGCTGGCATTCCCTCCTTGCTGGGCAGGCAGTCACGAGCTGCATAAAGCCATGCTGATGTCTATCCCGGCCTGTGCTGGCTGTACCTGGAAACATTGGGGTTTTCCGGACTTGAGGGCCACGTGCCTGAATCCAATTCCAGTTGTCCTCGAAGCAGAGCTGTTGGTCAGACCTGCTGGCACGAGAAACTAGATATGGCAGTGAGATGGGGCCGATGAGCTGTCAGCGTCAGAGTCAGAGATGCTTCTGAAGTTCCACGCACGACTCACACCATTCCCTGTTTTCTCTCTCCAGACCAAGTCCAGCCAGCAGGATGAAGGAATCACCAGCTGGCTGTTGGTGTTCCTGCTTCAGCCTGGGAAAACCATCCTCTGTGGCCAAACGCCAACCGCAGCGCCGTCCCAGGGAGCCCTCAGAGACAGACGTTGTAGTGCTGGCAGGTAAGGGTGCAAATCCAGCTTTCAACACCCTGCTTCTCAGCAACGTAGAATTCTTGCTGTCAGTGGGCTTGTATCTCCTTCTAGCCTTCCAGCCCATACCTGACACCTTCAGTTCTCCCCTGATCAAGAACCACTTTTGTAATTCAGCTTGGGAGAGTTTGACACCAAGCCCTGTTCATTCTTTCATAGGTGATTCGAGCTCTTGTCAACCGAGCAGAGCTGGAGCAAGTAGCGATGCTGGGCTGTGTGCTTCCATGAATGGAGAGCTCGCAGGAAGCACAAATGGCTGCAGTTCAGCTGACAGCGTGCCGCATAACAACAGTGGCGCACACAAGGGGCTCATCCAAGTTGAAGCCCTCATTTCTCCCGGCTCTGCTGAAGATGCTGACCTGAGCCTGCCAGACACCACAGGCACCAGCCTGGACTGTGACCCGGTGCCTGTGCAGTGCAGCCCAGCCCAAGCAGAGCCCGAGTGCCCCGACAGCAGCACCTCCATACAGGAGCAGGTCAGCACCAGCGAGGAGAAGCAGAGCCTCTTGGAGGGGGGCTTAGAATCGGGCCTCCAGTCCCAGGCACCGGGCAGCAGCACTGAGAGCTCTGAGCCACTCTCTCCGTGAGCTTTCCACCCAAGAGAGGACGATTGCCATCTTTACCTGGACCTCTCACGCCCTCCTGTCTTTTCCTTTAATAATAAAAGCACACTTGTGCTCACTCAACGCCTTGACTGCCTGAGGAGTTTTCATTCCCGGGGACTGGGATGAATGCAACACACAGCAAAGCACCTCAGCTTGCAACGCTGAGGCTGTGGGGTGCATGAAGCAGAGCTCCAGGTTTGTTCCCGTTGTGTCTGGCTTCGGGATGTCTGCAGCTCCCATTTGGTACAGTAGCAAACCATCTCTAGCATCCTGGATGCTGCTCGTGATAACCCCAAGCTTCCTGGCGGTGGCTTTGTGATGCCTTTCAGGGCTTTTGGATGCACTGTGATGCCTTGGCTGCTCCCTATCACCTCTCTCCTCCGGCCGCGTCCATTCCTGGCTCCCAACCTCCGAGCTGCCTGCGCAGATCACCTGCAGCCGTGTCCTCATCACGCTGCAGAAGGACGAGCTCATCCTGGCCCGGCCTCTCATTGGTCAGGGGCAGCGCTGTCCCGCCCCTGTCTGCCTCTCATTGGTCAGCGGCAGCGCTATCCCGAACCTGCCTGCCTCTCATTGGTCAGGGGCAGCGCTGTCCCGCCCCTGCCCGTCTCTCATTGGTCAGCAGCAGCGCTGTCCCGCCCCTGCCCGTCTCTCATTGGTCAGCAGCAGCGCTGTCCCGCCCCTGCCCGTCTCTCATTGGTCAGCGGCAGCGCTGTCCCGCCCCTGCCTGCCTCTCGTTGGTCCGCGGCAGCGCCGCCGGCTGCCATTGGCTGAGGCGCCGTGCGCGGGAGCGAACGTTGGGAGCTGGCAGTTGGAGGCGCGGCTCTCCTCCCAGAGCGCCGCTGCAGCCGCCTGTGCTACCCCGTAGGAGACCGCGGCGGCAGCCGGAGCTGTCCGGGCGGCACCGGGAGGGAAGCCGCGGCAGCTCGGGAGCGAGTGCTGAGGACAGCTGTGCCGGAGGTGTGTTGGAGAGCGGTGCCGGGACGGGGAGAGGGGCTGTGGGGGGCTCTAGGAAGCTGCGGGGAGGCGACGGGTGGGGGAGATATATAGCGAGATGTGAGGCTGTAGGCGCCTGTGAGGTGATGTAGGGGTTATGGGGAGCTGCTGGGGGGAGAGGCAGATACGGGGCTCTGAGGGTGGTGTATAGGGAGGTAGGGGGCTGTGGTGAGCCATAGGGTCATATGGGACTATTGGGGGCTGTTGGGAGCTGTAGGGAGGAAGGAATATGAAGCTGTAGTGCATTGTGGGGGGACTGTAGGCGTGGATATGTAGATGTCTATAAAAAATGAAGCCCCTGTTCTGGGCTGCATTGCAAAAGGGGTGACCAGCAGGGAGAGAGAGGTGATTGTCCTCATCGACTGAGCTCCTTTGAGGCCTCATCTGCAGCGCTGCATCCAGGCCTGGGGCCCGCAGCACAGGAAGGACGTGGAGCTGTGGGAGCGGGTGCAGAGGAGGCACTGAGATGTCAGAGGGCTGGAGCAGCTCTGCTGTGAGGAGAGGTTGAGGGCAGTGGGCTTGTTCAGCCTGGAGAAGAGTAGGCTGCGGGAGACTTCATTGTAGCCTTGCAGTACTTGAGGGGAGTGTATAAGCAGGAAGGGAGCGGCTGTTTACGAGGGTGGATGGTGATAGGACAAGGGGGAATGGTTTTAAAGTGAGGCAGGGGAGGTTTAGGTTGATATTAGGAGGAAGTTTTTTGCACAATGGGTGGTGCCACACAAGAACAGGTTGCCCAGGCATCAATGATTTATAGGCTGGTTCGGCCCTTATTTTTGTTTTAACTAATGAAGTGCTGGAGAAAGTTTTGGGAAAGTTTCAGGTTGAAGAGTTGGTAAAGCTGTGACAGTATGTAGATGATTTGCTGGTTTGTGGAAAAGAGGAGTCTAAAGTAAAGGAGACTGCAAGTGAAATTGTGAAGTCGTTACTTGTACTGTATGTCTTCAGTGCATTATTTTCTGAAAGTGTGCACCCAAGCAGAGATGTAAGGGATCGTGTGCCTTCAGAGCCTAGAAAAATGTGTCCAGTTTCAGCAAAGTAGGTCTTGGGCACTGTGGTGGATGCATATGTCTGTAATGGGTGAAACATACTGTGACTTGGTTGCATTACTGTGACTAATTGAAGTGGCTTAAGGAAAGGCTGTTTTCTTCTGTTTGTTTATTCCCTTTGCTGAGCTATTTGCACGGAATGAGCTGATGTTGTTGTTGCTGTGGGGTGTGATCAGAAGGATGGGAAAGCGCAGTGTTTGTGTTCACATGAGGTTACAGCAGGGCTATGTCAGACTATTGTGGATGTTCTTTAAGTAGTTTGAGGCTCCTGGCACATGGAAAATAATCATGACAGCTGGCTCTGTCTTCTATCGAGCTCTTAAAAATACTGCTTGAGATAACAGCAGGTGAGATGAAATGCTGAGCAGCATGGGGCTTGTGTCTGCCTTCAATAATTCTTTTCCTAGGCAGTGTGTGTTAAATTTTGTTCTATGGACTGTGACAGAAATCTGGATTGCTCCGTGAGGTGTTAAAACTAGCTTACCTGTTGACTACTGACATAAGGCTTAGTTGATTTGAGCTATGGAACTTTCAGCTTTTTTTTTAATGGCTGTTTCTAGGTATCAGATAGCAAATAAAACGTAGATCACAGTGGCTGGATTTGTTTTAATCAGGTGCTTCTGACACCATGCAAAACTCTCTTCTGGAGAAAGTTCCAGAAGCTTTCAGTGTTTAATTCTGGCTGTACAATAGCAATTAGTTCAATTTAGAACACATGAAAAGCAAGCTGATAGGGATCTGGTTCCAGGTGGTTTAAATTACAAGAGGGAGATGGTGCAGGTGTAGTAAGTAGGAGGTTACCTTCAAAGTGCCTTCCTGGTTCTCCGTGCTGCTTGATGTTTATTTACCCATTTGTGCTGTGTTCAAGTGCAAGCACTGTAGGGTGTAGAGAACACTGTAGAATGCCTGGTGCTGCCACGACCAGTCATAGATACTGGAAGGAAAAGTTGTTATGAACTACCGATGGAAAACATGGACAGTTTTGAGGCTTCATCTTGGCAGAAGTTGGTGAGACAGTCCTCTGATAATCAGACAAAAGGTAAACTGGTTTAAAAAGGAGTCTTACTTTCAAGAGGGCCTTGTGTGGTCTGGTTGTTTACAGTAATGCAGGACTAGTTGGGTAAATAACTGATTGGAAAACCTGTAAGGGAATTAGGTTGTTTTTTTTAGGTTAGGGTTCTTCCTATTGAATCCAGTACAAGTGCTTGCATGACTGGGAGCCCAACTGTCTGCCGCGGTTGTTCTCATGCTGCCTCTCTGATGTGCTGCCTCTTCAAACTGCTAGGGCTGGCAGCAGCGACCAGCACTAATGCTGCAATTAGAATGGGCGATGCGGAGAAGACTGTGGCAGAAATGATGAAGCCAGAGGCCCAGCTAGCAGAGGTTTATGCATTTGCTGCTGATCTTTATCCCAAGGAGCTGGCCGCCTTGCAGCAACAAAGCCATGATGTAAGTAATGCACTCTGATGTCTGTGAATTGATATGGATCACCCAATCTGCCTTGTCTGTTTCACTCAATGGGCCTGTCTTGAGTGTTTGTAGAACTGCCTTGATGCTTAGTCTGTTCTGACGTGATGCTTCATCTTGAAGTCTTGAGCTACTCGGCACTGTGAGATTCTAGCCATAGTTTTGAAGAGCAAGTGTAACTGATCTGTATTCCCCTTTGTATGCAGGGTAACCTCACCCATGCAGAATTATCTGTTGCTGTAGAGATGCTGTCTTCTGTGGCTGTGATGATCAGGGCTTTGGGTTCAGGGGATGTGAGTGCAGTATGGAGACAACTGAGCAATCCTGTCCCAGGGCTGACAAGCAGTGAGGATGAGAACTGTCAGAGGTGAGTGTTTGGAAGGTTCGTGTCCGTCTTTGATGTTGCTTACATTCCCGAGAGGTTCGGTTTTCTTTTCTTCCCCTTATACTTCAGGTTCTTTCACTGCTGACTCCAATATTAATTTATTCTCTCTCGGTTCTTGCATCTTGTCTTTGCATTCCCCGTTTCTTACTAATCTGCTCTGAGTACCGTCTCTCAGACCTTTATCAAGGTTTCACGACAAAGCTATGTTCTGGCCCTACGAGGTTCTCAATTGCACTAGGCCTGTTCCTGCCCTGTGTTTTTTGTCTGAAACTGCCATGTGGTGTTTGAGTGCTTTTCTGGATTGTTTTGCACTGGAGCTGACCACCTTGCTCACGGTCTTTTGTCTTTTTCCTATTCCTTCTTTCTTTCGTACATGTCAGTTTTAACCCTTGTGTTACTTCTTCCATTTTGTGTTTAGTTCTCATTGCTGTCTTGTGTGTTCCCTGGCCAGTTTTTCATGACGTGATACTTGCTGGTTTTGATTTTTGTTCTTTGACAGATGTGTGGACGATGTGATGAAGCTGAAAGCTCAGATGCGTGCAGAAGAAAATGAGTTTATCACGTGGAATGATATCCAGTCACGTGTGGATCGTGTGCACTTAGCTGTGCATGAAGAACATGGAAGTCAGTTTTGCTTGATTAGTGCTAGACTGATCCTAGATCATAAGGTGTGCTAAAACTAGGTGCATGCCAACGAACAATCTTGTTGCTTGATTCGTATAGACTGAGATAGTTGCCTTTTGCCACTGCTTCTTGTGTAGCTGAGTTGCCCTGAAAAGGCTGTAATCTAGAGAGGCTTAAATGTTATGTCAGAGCCTGGAATCTTGACTAACTTGCTTCCTGGATCTGCAAATAGACACGGGCTTCCTGTGTGGCTTCAGTTCATCTGATCACGTGACCCGAACAAGTGCACGCCACGTGCATGCGTGCACCAGAGCACTAGTTTTGCAGCCTTGTATTTGTGAGGCATCATAGCAGAAGCCTGGAAGTTCATGTAGTCCAGCTCCTTGTTTCTTGTAACACTCCTATAACCCCTAAAACAATAGAGACAACAGAGAACCCAAACCATCAACCGTAAAACGCAGAGAATTTTATAATGACATCAGTTGACATCTTATGGCATAGTTTTGGTAGGAAACTTTTAAATTCTTTCACCTGTTAGTGTTTCATAGAATCATAGAATGGCCTGGGTTGAACAGGACCATAGTGATCGTCTAGTTTCAACCCCCCTGCTGTGTGCAGGTCGCCAACCACCGGCCCAAGCTGCCCAGAGCCACATCCAGCCTGGCCTCGAGTGCCTGCAGGGATGGGGCATCCCCAGCAGCCTTGGGCAACCTGTTCCAGTGCAAATATGTTCAGTTTCTTGTGTGCCCCTGTGCATGGATACTTCTTATCTAGTGTCAGAGGAAGTCCTGAAGCCATAGCGACATGTACCCTTCTGCTGTCCTGAAACTTGGTTTCAAATTCAAGAATGCTTTCTAATGAGGAGCTGTAACATATTGTTGTTTCACAAGGGTAGTCTTTTTCTGCCGCTGTTGGCTAATTAATCAAGGATAATTACTGCTTGTCCTCTGTGCCCTTTCCTAAGTCAAAAGTTGCTGTGTCTGTTTTCCTTCGTTCTTCATGAGATGGAGTAGTGTCAACCGTAGTGTGTGTGTTTTTGTAAGAAAGGTCTTTCTTTTCCTACTTTCCCCCCGCTTTCTCTCATGGGGAGAGCAGCATGCCTAAAGGTGTGCATACTGTGTGTGTACACACTGTAGGAGGAAGCAAGCAGTCTGTACCGTAGTCTGCCTAGGTGACGGGGAGTTGTCAGATGAAGGACAGAAAAAATGCAGGCATTCTATGGGCTAAGATAATACTGAGAGGGAAATGCAAGTGATGCTGAGACAAAACATAGAATCCTAGAATCACCAAGGCTGGAAAAGGCGTAAAAGATCATCCAGTCCAACCGCTCACCTATTCCCAATAGCTCCCACTAAACCATGTCCCTCAACACAACATCCAGCCTTTCCTTGAACACCCCCAAAACAAAACATGCTGTTACGGCCTAGACATCACTGTGAAAAGATACTCTGAACACACCTGGGTGCTTTCCTGTGCAACCTACGTTAGTGAGCCTGCTTCTAGTGAGGGGTTTGGTCTACATGATCTCCAGAGGTCCCTTCCAACCCCTGTGATGATTTTTGTGGATCTGTGATGCTCTAAATGAACTGCCCAACAGTTCAACTTAAACAAATTTCATCTAGTTATTGGTGATGTGGAAACTTAAGGTGAAAGATCTGGCGCGCTAGCAGTCATGGAAGCAAGTAATAGTTAATGTTAGATCTTTTAATAGAAGGCCTACAATTAGGTATTTCTGTGTGTTAGGCTGTGAAATCACTAGTAAAGTAGAATAGAGAACAGTAAGAACAAAAAAATCTAGCACTACCGAATGAGGGAAGAGGAAGAGGAAGAATGGACTGACATTTTGAGTGGGTTTTGTTAAGTGTTCTCTGCAGCTCATTGCTACTACTTGGACACGTTTCAAATTTTGAATTTCAAGTTTTCTGTCAAGAAAGAAATAGAGAAAAAGCATAAATTGGACAATGCTTAGTTGTTGTTTGCTATCTTACTGTATGTTTCTGTGTAAAAACAGTGGAGTCCTGCCTGCAATCTCTCTTAGCGTGAGAGATAAATAGAAGTGTATATTGGAAGCCAGTTTGATGGCATACGTCTGAGAACAGAAGTAGGTATGTGAATATGTAAAATGTACACAGAGCTGATTTTTGCTAAACATCATTTAGAGGTGATGACAATTGATGTGGAAGAATAAGGACAATTCAGAATGACATGAATATGTTTCACCGCGTTCTTGAAAGCCACGGTTAGAAAACAATTCAATGGCCCCGCTTCACAGAACAAGTGAAATGGTGTGCGTTTGAAAAATGGAGTGCAGGACAGAAAGAATTCTAATGGTAGTCTTGGTCCACTACCAGCTGTGACTTTGAATAATGTGTGAAAGGAAGGCTTTCTGTAGATCTTCATACTGTTCTTGAAGTATGCCTCTGTGCACTGCTGTAGATAACAAGTTTTGTGGAATCACGGGACATCCCAAGTTGGGAGCGACTCACGGGGATCATGGAGTCCAACTCCTGGCTCCGCTCTGGACCGCCTAAAAATCAGACCGTATGTCTGAGAGCATTGTCCAAATGCTTCTTGAACTCTGGCAAGCTCATTGCTGTGCCCGCTGCCCTGGGGGAGGCAGTTCCAGTACGGGACCACTGGAAACAGAAATCCAACTCAGATCTCCCCTGTCACATCTCCAGGCTGTTCCCTTGGGCTCTGTTGTTGTTCGCCAGGGAGCGATCAGTGCCTGCCCCTCTGCTGCCCCTGGTCGGGAAGCTGTAGAGCACCACGAAGTTTCCGCTCAGTCTCTTCTCTGGACTGAGGACTTCAGCTGCTCTTCGTATGTGTTCCCCTCTAGACCCTACACCATCTTTGTGGCCATCCTTTGGACACTTTCTCATAGTTTTATGTCCTTTTCATACTGGGGTGACCCAAACTGTACGCCGTACTCAGGATGAGGCCACAACAATGCAGAGTAGGGTGGGACAGTCCCCTTCTCTTGACCTGCTAGTAGTCCTGTGCTTGATGCACTCCAGAATACTGTTGGCCCTCCTGGCTACCTGGGAGCGCTGTTGACTCGTATTCAACTTACTGTCAACCAAGACCCTCCAATCTCTTTCATCATGGCTGCTCTCCAGCATCTCCCCCCTTAGTCTGTGTGTATAGCCAGGGTTGCCCTTTCCCAGGTGCAGAATCTGTCACTTGCTCGTACTCCATTTCTTGCAGTTGGCGATTGCTCAGCTCTCTAATTTCTCAGGATCTCTCTGCAAGGCCTCTTCACCCTCAACAGATTCAGCAGTTCCTCCCAGTTTAGTGTTGTCAGTCAGCTTGCTCGTAACACCTTCTAGTCCTACATCCAAGTCTTTATGAAAGCATTAAAGAAAGCTGGCCCTAAAATAGAGCCCTGGGGAACGCCTGGAGTGACTGACTGCCAGACCGATGTGACCTCGTTTACTGTGGCTTTTTGGGCCTGACCCATCAGCCACTCATTCACCTACTGCATTGTATTGCTGTCTAGTCGTATGTTGGATGTTTTGTCCAGGATTCTGTGAGAAACGGTGCTGAAAACTTTACAGAAATCCAGAAAGCCCTCAACGGGCTTTTCTAGGTGAACTACAGAGGTGACCTTGTCATTAAAGAAAGCATAGTTAGTTAAATGGTCCTTGAAATGGTGCTTTTTTTACAGCAGTCGTACCGTCTTCTTAGCAATCCTGGTTCTTGTGGTGTCCCGAGCGTGTACTGTTCCTTAATCTTTGCTCTGTCCAAATGCAGTGCCTGCTATAAAACGTTCCACTTTGTGATTCTCCTACTGCGTGCAGAAGAAAAAGCTGCAGTCTTTGGGTATTTTAACCCAAGTTGTATCCACTCTGAGCTCCTCGCTTTCTTCCAAAAGATCTTTGTTGTAAACTCTCCAACTGCGATTTGAACTGTTGCTTCTTTCAGCAAGCAAGAATTGAATATTCAATATACGTTGCATCACACGATCTCCGGGTGTCCATTCCAACCCAAATTACTTTGTGATTTGCTGTAGGTTTGGCATGTGTGACTCAGGCTTTGTTCGCATTTAGCTAAGTGTAAGCTATCTATTTATGTCTGTTTTCAGTTAGTTGAACTGTAGTCCTCGCTGTCCCTGGCAGCACCCTCATCTGTTGTAATACAGCTCATAGTACATGCATCCAGTCAATCCTGGTATTTCAGAAGTGAAGGCACTGTATTTTTGAATGGCGTTCTGTGCAAAGCTATAGCTTGGTGTGAAGAGCTTTATTCTGAAGGATTCTTGAAAACTTGTGACTTACTAGCCCTGGCCATTGAGGTTTTGATAATTCTCTTCTAGTGGATTTGAGCTACGTGTTGAAGAACTCAGTTCTGTCCATTCGTGTGGTCTCCCCGAGGGATTTTTTTCTGCTTTTTCCTTTATTTATTACTATGTCCAAAAATGTGTGGCTTCCTTAAGGTGGAGAAGTGGTCTTGCTTTCTTTGCTAGTAGAAAATGATTGCTACTGAAATGTTGCTATTCTCAGTGGGTATTTGGTTTAGCACCAATAGCACTTTTCTTCCAAAGCACAGTTTCCTGATGATGGTAAAGGATTGGACAAGGATTGGATCTTGTATTTCTTCTTCTATCCCTTTCTCTCTAGGAGTTTTGGCTGTTGGGCTTATCAGCGAGGCGCTGGATGAAGGAGACACCAGAAAAACTCTGCAAGCCTTACAGGTTCCTGCAGCAAAACTGGAGGGTGTAACCCCAAAGGTAGGTCAGCATTATCAGGGCGCACTGCTTGGGGCTAAGAGAGAGAAAGCACAGGTGGGTGTAGTTGAAAGTACCTCTCCAGAAGCCTTTGCATCTGTGTACTGAGGGCATTCCTGATGTTGGGAAAAAAGCTGGGAAACAGATGTGGAAATGAAAGGGTGAACGCTGCATGCTATCAGCTGATGTCACCTGGCCAGTTTGGATCTGTCTATATGAAGGCAAGAGAGATGCAGGCATAACATGTGAATCTTTGTGAACTACAGAGATGGGCTTAAAGATATGAACTGCTTGAGATGGATTGCTCTAGCTAATCGTACGTCCAGAGTGGCACACGTACCTTCTTTTTGGAGATATAAGGAGATGTGTTCAGTTTCATTTGTTTTTATAAGAAGGCAGTGTTTATCCTAATAGTTGTGAATTTCCAAATGCAAGTCTCGTTCAGTCTCCGTTTTTCAGTGCTATTTGTTCAATGTATCCATAGGTGTAGTTACATAAAGCACAAATGAGGTTTGAGAAGTAGGCAAAAAAACTTGTTAGGTGATGAATTTGTTCAGAAGGAGGGGAAAATAGAAAACAAAATATATGCTTCTAGCAAGATGTGTATGAATGCCTGTCACTCACTAGGTGACACTGCAGATGCTATGCATTTTTTGCATGGTGGTTGTCTGTTGTGGTAGCCCAGGACTTCTCCTGACTTAGATGGAGTTGCCTCTTGGTGTAACTGGTCTGTATGTACAGGTGAAAATGGAGAGAGGAAGAATGATCTCACCTTACTGGCTTAGGAAGGAAGATGAAACGCTGTATGGGTGGTGTTTGGTTGCCCTGCCTCGGGCAGGGGGTTGGAGATTTGTGATCCTTGAGGTCCCTTCCAACCCTGTGATTCTGTGGTGTACATGCTACTGATTATTATTTTTTTTTTTAACAGATGAGTGGGATGCTATTTTATTTCCTTATGCTTACACAGAAGTAGCAGATGTGCTTCCTTTCAGTTGCCTAAGTGTGTTTAATTTCTTTTTGTAATATCTTTTCAGTTGTGGAGCTCATTGTTCTAATTCCAGCAGGGATTTTAGCATAGAGACTGGGATGATGCTGTGTTCAACATTGGTGTTTTTTTGTATGTTTGTTTGCTTTGTTTTTTTTGACTAAGTGTAAACCTTCACGATGGCAGTGTCCGAAAACTGCGCTGGTGATGAAGATCACTGAGCAGCTTCCTCAGTGGCCCTGAAAGGGTTCGTGTTCCTCAGGAACCCATTTTGTGCTGAAGCATTTCCTCCTGCTGAGTGAGAATGAAATAACGAGTTGTTCTTAGTGTGCATGGAAGCTTCTGCCAGGCTGGATTGGTGACTTCAGTTGACGTGAAATTACCTCACTGAGGCATATGTTCAGTGTAGGGCTCCTCCCTGCAACATGGCAGCAATTTCAGAGATGGTGAGATCGTGGTACAGACTAGCACTGTGGGTAGAACAGTTGCTGTCCTGAGTCAACGTGCTTACTAGCTGGTGACTTCTGTACCTTGGGACTGAGAGGGATTGTAGTTCAGCACAAGGCAGGGGATCTGGCGTATGATGCGATTTCTCACGTGATGAGCAGTGAGAGAAGTGTTAACCCTGCAATGTGTGACAGCGCGTGTCCCTGCTGGGGGGACTGTGACAGGAAATGCACGGGAAAGATCAGAGGGTTTTGATAGTCCTGGGATTGATGACTCTGCTGGTAGAGATGACAGTGCAAGAGTTTGTTCTTGTAAGTCTCCCACCCTTCCCCAACAGGAATTTCTACATTGCTGAAGCAGTCATGGGACTCCTTGGACATTCAGATAAAACTTGTTAAAGGGATGTAGGTTTCAATCCAAAGCAGTGGTAATGTGGAGGGTATGTAAGGAAATGTCAGTTTTCAGTCCTGCCACGGAACTCTTCATGCTGGAATACAGTGGCTCTTTGTGCAGGGTGATTATTAATCCGTGTCAGAAGTCAATGTTTCCTGTGTCCTGTTTGCACATCAGGAGTTGTTGGAGGGATGGCAATTGCTTCTTAAGATCTCCTTCCATAGTAACCCCCAGGAAGCAACAGTGGGGGTGGAGGAGCTGTGCTTGGCAGCTGCTGGACTATTGTTCATGACGTGTATTTTGGGGTTTGCTAAACACTTGTCTCTTGGAAAATTTCTGCGTGTAACGTTATTTAATGAGTTTCTTCAGCCAAAACATAAGATACGGTGTGATCAGTACTCCACAGCAAATGGTCTGTTAAAAGAGAGACTTGAGAGATGCTTTTGCTGTTGTACGTTTGTATTTACCCCCAGTACATACAGTGCTTTTTGATTTGCTGGTCCAGCAATCTGCAACCCTTTGTGGACGGGACAAGAGCAGCCTGCTGTTGTGTTAGTTAGCCATCAGTTTTTGGTTGCTGCTCCTGTATGTGCATTTCCACTTCCTAAAGTTTCCCTGAACAAGTCCTTGCAGCCTGGTACTGGGAAAGGACTCTTGTTAGTCTATGTTTGTGTCCACCTCAGCGGAACAAAGCTTTTCAGGAAAAGTCCTAGGAGTGCTGGTAGGCAGACACCCAGGTGGCTGTGAGTCGGCAGTGTGCTCGTGCTGCCTGGAAGGCTTCAGTAGAGAGGTGATCCTTCCACTTGGCATTGGTGAGGCTGCTCCTGTACTGTGTCCAGTTCTGCCCTGCCCCCCCAGACAGGAGACAGGAATGTTCTGGAGATAGGCCAGCGTAGGGCCACTGAAGTGCCCGAGGGACTGGAACACCTCTCCAGAGAGGAAAGCTGAGGGTGAGGAGACTCTTGAGTCTAGAGATGAGAGGGCTTGGGGGGAATCTGTTCAGTGTATGTGAAAGCTGGAAGTGAGGATGCAGTTGAGGACAAGAGGCATTGAGTACAAACTGGGGTTCAAGAGGTGCCATCTAAACGTCAGGCAGCACTTTACAGTGGAGGTAACTGAGCAGTAGCGGAGGTCGAGCAGAGAGGGACTGGAGTCTTTTCTGTGGAGTTGTTCAGAAGCCATCTGGATCTGGTCTGTCCTGGATAATGTGCTCTCGGTGTCCGTGCTGGAGCAAGGGGATTGTCCCAGATGAGCTCAGAGGTCCCTTTCCATCTTAAATTGTTCTGTGATTTTCTTTTTGGGGCTCCTTGGAAAGGCACGTCCTGTTGGCAAGTACAGCTTTAGGACTGACCAGTGCAGATTGCTTGGCGTTGGGATGTCCTGATGTTTGTTGGAGTGATACCACTGATGGAACTTGTTGGTGGGAGTTCCTTGTCCTGAGAAGAGTTTTGGCCTGGTAATGCTGTAGTTGCTTCTGCTGATAACAAATGTCCATTATGGCCTTGTGTTGAAATTGATTAGAAAGATACTGGAGTGCTTCCTGTATCCCTTGAGACTGCAATTGCTCAGAGGTGGTGGTTTTGTTTTGCACAACCAGTGACACTCTTTTCCTCATGCTGCGAATGCTTTCCTCATCATATTCTCTTCAGGACACTCAGGATGAAACAGCTGTGCTTTGGCTCGATGAAACTCAGGACGGGATTCAGAAGGCTAACAGGGACACTGAAGAGTCACAGAGATGTAAGCATTGTGGCAAATACCGTGGTTCAATGCCATTGTCAACCAAATATTCGTCACCAAATGGAAGAATGCGAGCAAGAAATGTACACATGCAAAGGAAATTAGAATACAAGTGTTTGCTTCAGGTAGGTGTAGAAGTTTTTTCTTTCAACAATGAATGTCACAGCCTTTCAATTTCAATTCTTTACATCTTTTTGGAAGCATATGTCGTTGTTTCAGTTGTGCTTGTGAGACTGTGTTACATCCTAGGCAGAGATACCTATTGAATCTCTGTCAAAGTGTTTGACATTAGCAGATAACTGTGTCTGTCTGTGGTTGGGTAGTCAAGCGTGGGGATGTTCATGTGCGCAGTTCTGGTGCATCTTAGCTTTCATTTGTGTTGTACTGTTGCCTTAATTCTATGAAGTATTTCTCAAAGTACTTTTTTTTTTTTTTTTTTTTTTTGCACTAAGTGCAGATAAAAACACAAATCAGTGCAGTTGGCAGGTGGACTGTGCCAAAGAACATTTGGTCAAAAGCAGGATTAAAGTATGCTTCTTTGAGCCAGAATAAGATCTTCAGATACCCTTCTACCTCTCTGTGTGTGAACAGAGATTTGCTCAGTGCTGAAAATGACTGTATCTCGTTGTTTACTGCATCGGTGAGATACCTGTGGTTGATTTTGTACTGTGTTTGCAACAGAGTTCTGGAGTAGCCCTGGGTTAGCTCTTTCCTCATCTTTTTCTTGTTGATAACCTGTTCTGTGTTCAGGTTGCTATTCTTGCTAGGAACGGTGCAGTCACTGGAAAGGTGCTTTTTGAGTCAGCTGTCTGCTGTACCAGGGCTCTGCAAGAAGAAGCTGCCTTGACTGCAGCTGTTGTCAGAGTACAGCTGAGTGACTGGATAAAAGGTTGTAGAGAAATACTGTCGATAAGTCAGCACCGTAGTAGGACTAAGAGCACACAAAAAAGCGCTGTCAGACACTGTGCCATACACAGATGCACACTGTACTGAAAAGATTGTTGTACACCAAGTTGTCTTTTTTTAACCCGTATTTTTATGCATAAATACAGGAAGGTATTTGTGTCCACTCGCACAGTGCCTTGCTCTCTTGTTTGTTGTGAGTCACTGAGCTCCTGACTGCCCAGGTAACCTGCCTCCTCCTGTTGTTGAAGTTTCCTTAGGAATTCTGGCCGTGAATGAAGCAGTCGTTCACGGAGATACCAGCCCTACCCTGAGTGCCTTGCGCTCACCAGATGTGGGGCTGTGCGGAGTCGCTCCAGAGTGTGCAGAGACATAGCAGCGAGAGTTGGCAGAAGTGGAAAGGAGAAGAATGGCAACAGGTGAACCCCAAATAGCTAACTGCTAGTGCAGTAAATTCAAGATGATTGCCTGTAGGATGGAAAGCAGAGGGGGAGAAATGTGAGGAGAAGTCTTGCGTTCTGGGTATCTTGTTAGAATCTCATGTTACGGGGAATTGAGGCTGCCTTGTAAGCTGAAGTCTTTGTTAAAGGAAAGAAGAAAAAGGTAGGAAGGAAATGAAAAAGTCAGCAGTGAAATATTCCCCACTTGTAGAATATATTGTGCTTAGGTAGTTGTTGCGGTGGTTCATTGGAATCTGAGGCATTCCTTCTATTGCTTGGAGGAAGGACCCTCTCCACGCATTTCCTTCTTGTAGTATTTGTATGTGAGGAAGATAGAGACGTGTTTGCTTTCAACATAGCACCATTTCTGCTTTTAGGAGGCAGTGGCAGTGAACGGGTGAAACACTGGGTGAGAGGAGGCTGTCATCATTATCATAACCTGAGGACCAGAGAGGGAGGATGGGATGAGCCGACTGAATTTGTGCAGCATGACACACAGCTGTCACGGGAGGAGATGCAGGTAAAGTACGTGCTCTTTTTCTCTGCAGTTGAAGTTGCCCCTGTTTCAGGCCTTATTGCAACTTTAAGAAGTAATGTTTCACCACAGTAGTGATGTTAGCAAGCTTTGTATCTTATTTCCGTGTTCATTGTCTACTTTGCACGTCAGCACCTGCTGCTGTAGGAGCCCGTTTTGCAGGGGGTTGGACTCAGTGATCCCTGGAGGTCCCTTCCGAGCCCAGTTCTGTGATTCTGTGATTTTTCTCTTTGCTTCTTGCAGCAGTATGGTGCTTGGTGTTTCAGAAGAGAGAAAAGCACGGCGGGCATCAGCTGGATTTCTGTGGCTGGTAAAGCTGTGCCCCTGAGAACTGGGCTGACTGCTGCCCCTGGGAATGCGTGCAAAGTCTGCAGAGGCAGAGGAATGACTTTTCTCTCAAAAGTTGAGCTTGTCTAAGGCAGGTCACTGCTAGGAGAGCTTCTGCTTTAAAGCATCAAGTTGTATAAGTAAGGTAATTTAAAAAGCAAGCTTGCCAGTTCTTTTTTACCTAAGTGATTTTTTAGCATGGGAAGGTTGGAGAGGCTTTTTGCTAACAGGAGATGGAGGGAGGAAAAGCAAGTGAAAGGCACGCTGTGCACAGCCAGCACACAGCACCTGCACCATTGCCCTGCACAAAGGAGGAGCAGCTCAGCAAGCTTGGCCTGGGCCATGGAAGGGAGCGTGCAAACGTCTGGAGCAGCCCCAGATGGGCTGGTTCTGCAGGTTGTTGTCTGCTGCTGTTTTCTCTCATCCTGTTGTGCTCGGGGGTGGATTTGTTCATGTTCAGAGCTAGCAGGAAGCTCGCACAGCCCTTTGTTTCAGCTGTCCCAAGGCTTTGGTCCCTGGCTGCTGGGATGGGGCGTTTGAGGAGCGATGCCTGTGCTGTTGTCCAGCCAAGCTTTGGGGATGAGTCTCGTTACCGGGGCGTGTCTGACAGGGCTGAGGGTGGGGGACCGGGCCAGTGGCGCTTTGCTCTCAGTCTTGGTGTTTGTCTTTGCTCAGGAGGGCAGGTGGTGAACCTCACGAGCCAAAGCCTGCAGATGGGGTTTGCGGAGAAAGAGGTCCTGCAGGCCTTGTGTGGCAGCCACGGAGCTGGAGCGAGGCTGCGTCAGTGTAAAAGCCCAGCAATGCACGGAGGTGTGAAGGTGAGCTGTGGGCTCCAGTAACACAGGAGAGGATGTGCATGTTGGGGGCTTGGATGCTGCTGTGTGTTTGCAGTGACTGTGGGGTAGTTAGCACTGCTGGGTCAGCTTGAGTGCATGGAACAAGTGTGACGTGTCTTCCAGTTGCACGCTGTGTTCCTCCTGTTGCGTTGAGCTCTTGAGCTCCAGCCCTAAGTGAGGATGCAAGCGCTACCGCAGAAGGGATGGTTGAGATTGGAAGTGCAGTGCAAAGGGCTGGAGCCAGCAGGAGCAGGGATGTGATCATCCCCCTGTACTCAGCTCTGGTGAGTCCTCACCTTGAGTGCTGTGTTCAGTTCTGGGTCCCTGACTACAAGAAGGACACTGAATCCCCGAGATCTTGCCAGAGAAGAGCAGTGAAGCTGTGAGGGGTGTAGAGCACCAGTCTCATGGGGAGCAGCTGGCTGAGAGAACTGGGGTTATTTAGCCTGGAGAAGAAGAGGCTCAGGGCAGACCTCATCCCTCTCTACAATGAGCTGAAGAGAGATGATGTCGAGGTGGGGGTCGTCCTCTTCTCCCGTGTAAGTAGCGATAGGACTGGGGGGAACGGCCTCAAGTTGCACGGGGGGAGATTGAGGCTGGATGTTAAGAAACCCTTCTCCACAGGAGTGCCCAGGGAGGTGATGGAGTTACTGTCCCTGCAGGTGTTCAGAAACGTTAGATGTGGCAGTGAGGGACGTGGCTTAGTGGGGAATATTGGTGGTAGGTGGACGGTTGGACTGGATGATCTTGGAGATCTTTTGCAAGCTTGCTAATTCTATAATAATTCTATTATCTGCTGGGCGAGTGCTTTGGTGGGTGAGCATCAGGCTGCTGGACAGCAGGCAGCTGTTGTCTGTGCAGACAGCCACATCCATGGGGAGTGGAGGCTTTTTCACCTTAGCCTTGTCTTTCATGTCTCACGTGCAGTAAGTGCTGTTGTTACACACAGCATCTTGGGGGCAACCTTGATTTCTGCAGCCCCGAGCTTTGTGGCATGAGAGCTCTCCGCCATGCTTCTCCCTGTGATGTGTGACCGTATGGAAGGCCTCGCAGAAGCCTGGGTAGGTGATGGCAGTCGCTCCTCCTTTCCCCAGCGATGCTGGAAATAGCGTGGAACGGGACGGGGGGACATCCCAGCCGTGGGTTCCTCTCAGCAGGACTGAGCGGCTGTTCTGATCCTCGTGTTTGAACTTGAGGGAATCTGATGCTAAGTAGAGAAATGAGGGGCTTGTTAATGAAGAAAAAAAGACTGTGTCGCATGGTGTGGTGCAGGATGTTCTCCGAACTGCTGCTAACAGTGCCCAGGATGCTCCCTTTTTGATGGGGAGAGGTTTAGCAGGGGTTTCTTAAAGGAAAATAGTTTGTCGTGTAATTTCCTTTTCATCGACCTTTCATGCTACTTCTTGATAAGTTATCTTTGGACTATGAATCAATATTTATTATTGAAGAGAATTGAAGAGAATACGTACGCACCCTGCGCCTTCATCTGCACCAAGAATCTTCTAAACATCTTTGCACTGTTTCTTCTTGGCCCTGAGACGAAGCTGTGTGGAATATGGGCTTGGATGCTTTTTCAGTCAGGTGCAGGACACGTAACGCTCATCTGAGTTGTCATGCTGACAAGAACAACGGAGTAGTAAATTTTTCAGGGTTGCGTGCTTTACTTTACTTTTTTTTTTTTTTTTTTCCCTCCAGTCATAACCATGGAGCCACAGAAGCGTTACCCAGACAGAAGGAGCCTTTGTCACCTGGCCTTCCTACCAATGACACAGGCAGTGGAAGTCAGCATCCCAAGCATCCATGAAACCCCTGCATAGGACTGGTGAGAGTTACCCTGGTGCCGTCCTTTGGCAATCTCAGGTCTCTCTGTAAGCTCCCAAGCTGTGTCGTAACTCCTCCCGTGGTGCTGACTCAGCTCTCCCAGTCTTTTGTGGGGGAGAGCTGGAGTTGAGCTCCTTCCTGCTTCCTGCCTCTGTCCTCCCTGCTTTGCCCATGGCCCACTGAGCCTCCATCCTTGTTAGGTGTCTTGAATTACTGAGTTGCTTAAGGATTGGGTGGACCAATTAAATTCTTAGCGATGTCTCTAGATCCACGTGTGCACAAAAGCACACTCTGATGCAGTCAGTGTAATGATGAACACACGCCTTGTTTCCTTTAGCCCGTATTTTTAGTTCAGGAGAACAGATTTCTGGAATGATGTTCAGCTTAGCACCAGAATCCCCTTGCCGCCCCCCATTGCAGTCACTCACGAGGGCTTGAGATCCACAGGGAGGAAGTATTGCCGATAATTACAATCCGTGGTTTTGAAACTGATTTAACCTATGGTGTATGATATGAATACTCCTGGTGAATGATGTGGTAAGGCATCCCAGCAATTTTCAACAGGAATACTTCAAGGCAGCTTTTCCAGGTTTCTTTGAGAACTCTCCAAGTCTCCAGGAATTTTAAGCGCCAAGGTTTCTTAGCCTTCCGAATGGCAGTGTTTCTATCGAAGCTGGCAGCCTTTAAACCCAAACCCAAACCGAAGCTTGCTCATCTCAGTGGAGTTGCCTTAGCTATATTCTAACGCTGCGTGGAAAATGAGTTCCACGTTCACGAGTCCTTTCTGACTGGCTACGTGTTTGATTGCATAGGAAGAAAAGCTTGATGTCTATGCCAAGGGAGACGTACACCGCACTTGCGCTGCCTGGACGATTTGGAAACTGGAAATTCTGGGGTGTGCTGAAGCATGCCCTCTCAGGTCAGTCTAAGCGTACATAGAGTAGACCTGTCTAACCAAACAGGTAATAGACAGTTAAACCCATTCTGTTGGGAAATACTCTCTCCTTCTAAGTACCTTTGGAACGCGAGTTTCTTCAATTAATTACTCAACTCATTTGCTTTTCCTGAATGATCCTAAGTTCTTTTCTCGGGCTACATCTGCACTCTGCTCAGTCCAAGGAGAATCCCTGCCTGCAGATGCAATGACACAGCATGGCTCACAACCTCATTTTTCATTGCTTACTGTTATGGTAGCTGCCATCCATGTCCGCCCTGCGTATTCTTAGAGCTCTTCTGGAGTCCATGGGGCAGACTTACGGTTGAACTAAAGGGAATTTTTTCATGTTACTCTAGCTCCAGATGATTATCCCTAGCATCATTATATTAAAAAAAAAAAAAAAAAAGGCGTTTTGAAGTAGTGTGATATATATTCTGTGCCTCAGAATGTGGCACGTGTGGCATGAGAGAGTTTTGAGGCCACGAAGACTGCCCAGACAGCATGAGAAGTGTAAGAGCAGAGAGCTATAGGTGATGCAGCGCTATTCGTGCCACCCGCAGGAAGCGGGAGCTGGAACAAAATATGGCCAGAAGAGTGATCAGATTGCGTTTGGTAAGGAACTATTTCATTAGTTCTAGAACTTTGGCAAAATGTATATTCAGGATGATGATCAGCATGGCAGGTGCTGGGACCATGCCGAAAGAGAAATGGTCTGAAAACGTCGGTGTAATTTGAAATATATCCCCTTCCACAAAGCCCCCAGATGCATGCTGCAACTGCATCCAAAGCAAGGCAGAGCCCTGTGCTTGTTGTAGCCGGAGCTATCGGTGCCAGGAGTTGCTGCTGTGTTTGCAAGGACGTTGTGTCAGCAGTGTGACGTCAGTGGGGTTGTTTGATGGCAATGAAACAGCTGAATGGTGTACCTCAAGACTAAGAAAAAAGATGGTAGTGGTGACTGTGTGTCTAGGTATAGATAGCTTGATAGAGATATGTAGGACTTCAGTGTGGATTGTACATAGGCCCTGCGCTGCAAGGTACGCTGTTGGGAAGCAGTGTCCATCTGCCCGAGGGCAGGAAGGCCCTGCAGAGGGACGGCCTGAGGCCAGCCGTACGAGGCTGCCCAGGAGCAAGCGCTGGGTCCTGCGCTGTGGTCATGGCAACCGCATGGCAGCTTCTGCAGGATTGGGCTGAGGTAGAATTCCAACCGCCCGCTGATTCTAGAATGTTGGGGTGTGTGATGGTGGAATCTTCTGGTCCTGTGACATGGTCTTGCCTCCCCACCCTGTCGTCATGGCGGAGCAGCCTGGTGGCCCTTAGTGATGTCACAAGCGGCTGGAATGAGGGGAGGAGCAGTGCGTGCTGCGTCCCTTCATTGGAGCGCTTGAGCTCTGCGTGAGTAGCTCGCTTGTTGCCCTTGTGCAGCGACTGAGTGCCTTCGTTTTCACCCCGTCTTGTGCAGCATCTTGTAGGTAAGCTGAGACAGGGCGTGGGATGGACGGGTGGGCAGTGAGCTGTTGAGAACTGCTGGCTGGTGGAGCTCCTAGCAGCTCACACTGCTTGCTCTTGTCCATCAGACGTGACTTTCACCCAGTACCTGCATTCCCAAGCGATCCATAAAGGTGGCGTTTGTCCCATGGTTTTTCCCTTGTGTTTGCTACATTGTGCAAGCTCACAGACCTGTTCCTTCTCTCTCCTCTACCTGCTCCCTTGGTGCAGCTTTTGCTCGTGGAAGAACAGAGCAAAGTGACAAGAATCAGCTGCGAGTTCAAGACACTTGTCTACCTTGTTCTGATCTCCTGCCAGGTACGTGCCACGCTTTGTCCTCCCACGTGGTTTAGCAGCCCGCGTCGCACCGTGTTTAGTAACACAGCCCCATCCAGTTTTGATGGGACACTGGTCATGTGTAGGTCTTTTCCGCTTCCCTCCAGCTCAGCTCTCAGAAGGATGTTGTCTGTAGTGCTGTGACCAGCTGGTCTTAAGGAGACCAATCCCTTAGGCAGAGTCCGACCCCCGGTTTGTGCAGAGCTGCACAACGTGACCACAAGCCCGCGTGCTTCGGCTGTGTGAGTGTGCTGCCCGACAGCTGTGGGGAGCACAGCACAGCCCCCATCTGCTAGCAGAGGGATAGCCACTTGGTCAAATGCTGCCTAGTAGGCTCTCATTTGAATTGACTGAAGATAGTGGCTGTTTCTAGAACATCTGCCTATGCCAGTGGATAACTGAGGGTAGTTCTGAAGAAGTCTCTCAATAGAGTGGTGTGTGAAGAGAGAAAATATGAGGGTGTTTCTTTTCATTCCAGCTTGTCGTGCCTGCTGTGATGGGCGTTGCGTGCAGCGAGATCAGCCGTGGGCCTGACATGGCACGGATGGAGGTAGAGTATGAAGCTCTGATTGGTCTTTGTTCCCTGACTTGAGCCAACAGAGTGAGCCGCAGGTGTGCTCTCCTGCTTTTCAAAGAGGCAGAGTCCTTCCAGCTCTATCTGTGTCCTGAAAAGCTGCCTTAAAAGCTTCATGTCCTTGCTGCGGGCATCTAGATGGCCGTGGAAGTCGTAGTACCGACAGAATCAGATGCGGCGTTATAAACGTGCGGAAGCATTTTCCCCGTCCTGCCTGGATGTTGTCACCCACAGACAAAGTGTTGTTCTCATATTCAGCAAGTTAAAGGAAGCTGGCACTTGTAGTGAGCCAAGGATTGGGTCAGTGGCCCAGCTGCTGTGTCCAGTCCACGGCTGAGGTCTCCAGGCAATAGGTGACAGGAAGTGAGCAGACTCTTACGCTCCTCTTTGGGAAGGCAGTAGTGCAAGCGTGGCAAGTTTATGAAACTGCCGGAGCCGTCTTGGTTGTGGAGTTTGTCCTCTTAGTCTGGGTAGAGAGATGCATCTTTGCACTGCCTGGCGATAGTGCTGCGCGCCGGGAAGAGAAACAGCTGTTATTAGACTTGCAGTTTCTTGTTAAGCGCTCGTGATAAGGACCGAGTGCATTTCCTGCAGCTTTCTCTGCCGATGTGCCCCTCACCCTGAAATCCTCCTTGCAGCCCTCAGCTCCTCACCGTGGCCTGTGCTCTCTGTTTCAGACTGAGAACAACGGGAAGCCCCTGCTGGTCTGTGAGGAGTCATCTCTTAATATTCCAGCTATTGGTGCTGCCCATGTTCTCAAGAGATACGTTGCCCAGGCACCGGATGAACTCTCCTTGGAGGTAAGCAGTTAAAGGCGTTCCTAGTTGTCGTGTACAGAAGAGTATAAGGTGTGAACGCTCAGGAATATTCTCAGACACCTTCAGAGTGTTTGGTGAGGTGAAGCCCAGAAGATTCAGTTCCAGATTAGACTTGCAGTGGGTTGGACGCAGGGAGGAGTTCAGCCATCTCCAAACTATGGCTCTATTTGGCATTGGAATCTTCTGATCAAAGAGCTACTGCCCAGTGTTGTAGCCTGGTCTCTGAGCAATGGCAGACCAGTGTATGGAGTGTGCAGATCTGTTCAGGATCTGTTCCGCTGACTTATGCCTGCGGTTTAATTGGAGCTCTCCCTTTGGCCAAGAGCCTGCTGCTTTTGAGAACCATTTCCTACCGAACAGCTGAATTCTGTATGTTGTGTATTGTAGTGACTCTTCTACCTCCACGTTCAGTTGTACAACCGCAAATGCCTGAAGAGCTGCACTGGTGCAATGGCTCTCAAGCTTGACGATATTGGGCAGTGCAGAAGAATGCAGTCATTTGAGCTGCGCTTTCCTCCCAGCCGTGCTGAAGCTGGGATTGACGTTGCAATCTCTTGCAGGTGGGAGACCTCGTGTGCGTCATCGATATGCCACCTCAGGAGCTGAGCCCCCGCTGGAGAGGCAAGCACGGCTTTCAGGTAGGCACAAGCTTCAGACGTGAGAGCGCAACTTCGGTCGAGGCAGGAATCTCAGCTTAGAGCTGCCCTGCCTGCACAGCATGGCTCCACATGGAAAATGGTTTCCCTGTGTTGGTGTCAGGGGACTTTGCCTTTTGCTGTGGGCTTAGGCCAGAGCTGAAAGTTGGTCTTTGTAGCAAACTGTCTCCTCCATTAACTTAGAAAGAAGAGCCCTCACAACATGCATCAGGTCACGGCCACTGAACCGCACCTTTGGAAATGCAGCAGCTAGGACACGTGTTTCAGTGTCTCTGAGCACTTGTGCTTGCACCCATGCAGAAGGTGAAGTCAGTGTCTTTCAGGAAGTCGCTGCCTGTCAGCTGAGATGAGGCAGGGTAACAGAGCCTCTGCGTGCTTGCTGCTGCTGCTGGCTGCCGAACGCTGGGTAGCTCAGAGCTGGGGATGGCAGCTGCATCTCAGTCAGCAAGCAGAAAGTTCATAGGCTGTGCTAACTCAGATCTAGCTGCATCAATCTATCCTAATCTATAGCTTCTGTATGAAGTCTTTCCCTTCGGGCACGCTTGAGATTTAGGGGCGCATAGCATACTTGTCCTTTCCCTGCTCCATATGCAGTTACATGGATAATTGGCTGCCAGTTTTGAATAATTATTAATTTTAAGCAGGCCATTTTTTGTTGGATTGTCTTACGGAGCACCCGGCAGGCACGTTATGAGGAAAATGTGATGTTTGAACAGTTCAGGCCTGAGAAACGCTGCCTTCAGTATCGCACCTCTCTTCTTCTTCTTGTTACAGGTTGGATTTTTCCCCAGTGAGTGTGTGGAGCTCATTAACGGAAAAGTCCCGGAGAGTCTCATCAATTCAGTGCCAAAGCCAGGTACGATGATCCATTTGATGGTGCAGGGAAGCAAAATGGAGTCTTTTTTGGGTGTGTTCCGTGGTTAATACCTCCCTTATCCTTCCCACCTTATCCTCTGTGCTGATGATCCTTCATGCATAGCACGGGGCGTATGGCTGGTGTTTTGTAGGCAGCTAGAATGAGGGAAGGCAAAGGCAGTTCTCCTGCAAGTCAGTACGAGGCTGAGAACAGCCAGCGTCCCTGGTTCCCTGGGGAAATCCTAAAATCCTTGTAGAATAGCTTGGGAATGGAAGGGAGCTCAAGGATCATCAAGCTCCAAGCCCCCTGCCTCAAGCTGGGCTGCCAACCAAGCTCCACATTTAATGTGGGACTGGACCAGGCTGCCCAGGGCCCCATCCAGTCTGGCCTTGGACTCCTCCAGGGTTGGGGAAAATCCATTTTTGTACGCACTTGCTCATCATGTTCTTCCCGTTTTGAGGTGCTCTGTAGAATGTGTTGTGCTCGGCCTCGTCCAACGGAGCCAAGCCTAAAATGAACTGGTTTCTTCCTTTTGTTGTGCAGTGCCAAAGAAGCGCGGCAAGCTCCTCACCTTCCTTCGTTCCGTGGTGAAGGCCCGCCCAAAGCAACCGAAAGAGCGGGAGGTGGAGAAGGAAAGGGTGTTTGGCCGTGACCTGGGAGAGCATCTTCTCCACTCTGGTCGTGATGGTAAGGGACAGCCCATGCCTGAGAGCTTCCCTGTTTGGGAACCTAAAGATGAAAGGGAGATGGTATGTAGCAAGGGGCAGGTTGATACCAGTGGAGAAACGGGGAATGGGAGTTGAGGACTGAAAGATCAACTGAGTAGGTGATGGCTGCAAGGTAAATGCTCCCAAGGGACAAGCACATTTGTATTTGCTTAAAGCAAAGCCTGTAAGCCAATCCCATGGTAGCCTGAAAAGAAAGGAAGCCTTTTGGCCAAAGAGAGTGTCCTGCATCAGTTTCCCGCTCCTTCCGGGCGTGAGATTTTCCACCTCCATTCCCATGGGAGCTGTGATGGGACTTGCAATGTCTGCGGCTTCCCCGGAATTACTTTCTCCAGGCTGATTCCTAGGTCCTGGCATTTCTGGAATGCAAAGAACGCATCTCTGTCCAGTTTCCTCAGCAGCTCCTGCAGAGGTGTCTGTGACAGCTGTCCCCTTCAAGGAAGAGCTAAGCAGTAGCCTGGCTGGGCTTAGTGGATGGGATGTGACGGGAGCGCAGCCTGAGCCAGGACTTGAAGAAGGAGCTCCAGTAACCGCCGGCACGTGTTCTTTAGTCCCCCAGGTCCTCCAGAGCTGCACCGAGTTCATCGAGCAGCACGGCGTGGTGCAGGGGATATACCGCCTGTCCGGCGTCGCGTCCAGAGTCCAGAGACTGCGGTAAGAGTGCTGCGACTGACAGACACAGCTGCCAGCAGGGGCACGTGCCCTGTTGCGGGCGTTCAGAGGCCTGCGGGCAATGCCTTAGCACAAAGAAAAGGTCTCCTTTGGGAACATCCCATCCAGCACGGCTGACGTGGTGCTGCTGGCCGAGTGTTTGTGTTCTGCTGTACATCAGGAAGCCCTTCCAACTCTGGATTGCATTGGGTGTGGCTTTTGACTTGCTTTCCTCTTTCTCAACCATTTTCGTGTCCTTCTCTGCAGCCAGGAATTTGAGTCTGAGCAGGTTCCTGAGCTGACCGTCCGCGACGTTCACAGCGCGAGCTCCCTCTGCAAAATGTACTTCAGGGAGCTCCCGAACCCCCTGCTGACCGACCAGCTGTACGACAAGTTCTCGGTAAGCACAAGGCAACGCCGTTCCTTTACCTCTTCCGTGGGCCTCTTGGGAGATGGCTGCAGCAGTGCCCCAGCTCCGAGGCCCTTCTTCTGTTAGCCCCATGGGGTTTACTCGCATGTCTTTGCCACATCCTGCATGGTGCTGATGCCACTTCTGGTGGCCCCAGGAGGTGGTTATTTCCATATTCACAATGCTTGCGAGAATTCCTGTGTTGTTTGTTTGTTTGTTTGTTTGTTGCTATTCCCCAACTATTTCTGGAACGGGAAGGGGATTAATAGCCAAGTGTACTTGGAGATGAATGCCCCCTGCGAGGAGCTGAGCTGCCCAACCAGGCTGTAAAGCAGCCCGGTGCTTGGACTCCTTGGCCGTGGTGGCACCAGCTGCGTGCCGCTATGTTCCCCAGATGCCTGTGGGGAGGCCTAAAGTCTTTCTCAGTGCTGACCAGCAGCGTGCTGTCCCCTTGGTTCCCGACCCTGCGGCAGGTATCTCGCCTGATTTGTGTCTCAATCCCTTTCTGCCCTTTTCCAGGATGCTGTTGGTGCCACTACGGAGGAGGAGCGGCTGGTCAGAATGCGGGACGCCATCCAGCAGCTGCCCGCTCCTCACTACAGGTCAGTGCTGCCCTCAGCCTGCTGAGCTCAGCCCTGCTGCACTTCAGAGGGCAAAGTGCAATTCCAGGCTTTGTCTCACGCGAGCAACGGGATGCCTGGGTGTGCTGAAACACTGCATGGGGTTAATTGATGGGGTCAGTTCCTGGGTACGGGGGCACACTTGGTGCAGCTGATGGCTGTGGCTGTGCTGTGCTGGTGCTGGGTGCTGCAGCGTGGCACTTGGTCAAGTTGGATCTACTTCATCTTCAGTGACAGTAGCAGTAATAACAACTAGTGTGAATTGAGGTTTGCTTTGTGAGTCGCAGCACGGGATGCTGGCTGGTGCTGAACATTTGCCGCTCTTGTTTCCCAGGACCCTGGCGTATCTGATGAGACACTTGGCCTGTTTGTCTGCGAACAGCTCTGTCACCAACATGCACGCTAAGAACTTAGCCATTGTGTGGGCTCCAAACCTCCTAAGGTAAACTTCTTTTTCCGTTTCAACAGAACGCTTACATCTGTTCTCCAGTAAGATAAAGCAGTCCTCCCTTCTTCTGCACCACATGTGCTCTTCTCCTGTAAAATGTGCAGTGAGTGGCTGACAGCAGAGCAGGAGCCTGGACTGTTCTGCAACCCCACGTGGGCACAATTGCTAGATGAGCATTGCTGCTCTCTTGTTTAGATGGGGCTGGTGTGTCCTTGATCAGCCAGGAGAACTTCTTCAGTGGCATCACTGACTGCCCACTGCGGAAGTCTCCGGAGCTCAGTTTGACAGCTTTGGGCTGCAACAGTTCAGACCCGGGGAAGCGATGTTGGCTGACTGACTTCTAAAACCTGCCTTTTCTACAGATCACAGCAGAGCGAGTCTGCCTGTGCCAGCGGGAGAGCTGCCTGCACGGAACTGCAGACGCAGTCAGCCGTGGTGGAATTCATCATCGACCACACAGACGTCCTCTTCTGCTCCACATCTGGACCTGACATCGCAGATGGAGCAGGTGAGTGTCTTCCTCCATTAGCTTCATCTTGATCAGACACCTGGATCAAATGCAGGCCTTCTCCAAGTCCTTGGAAATACACTTTTCCTGTCGAGGGGACAGCAGACTTCTGGGCTTAGGTTAGAATCTGGCACCCTGTTGCTGGATGCTGAGAATGTGCAAGCCCAAACGTGACAAGAAGAAAACCGTCACTGTCATTATGATGTTTTGCAAGCAGGTGAAGCTTGATTAACGTGTGGCAGCAAAGCTTTCTGAGTTCACCGTACCTGCTTTCTAGGGTTTTTGTTTGCCTGTTTCGATACAGGGAGCTGCTCTTAATTATGACTGCGTCCTTTGCCATAGACACACCTCTGAGCACATGGTTGTTTTGAGCTGCTCTTCTTGCAGCGGCTCGGAGAAGCAAATCTGAGAGAAACACAGCAGCTCCCCCGGACCTGTGATGGCCGTAGTGCTGCCGCTTTCTGATCCTGGCTCTCACCTGTGGTTTTCCCTTACAGGGCACAGTTCTCCCTCAGGGCCCCAGTCTGTGCAGGCGTCTTCTCCTGCCACAGAGCTGCTCAGCCTGGAGGAGGCGCAGGCACGGAGGCGAGGCCACAGCAGCTCTCCTGTGGTTGTGACACAGAGCAGGGACATAGAGGTGGAAGAAGGCCCCACAGCTGTACGGGGGAAATTCCACACAGTCATCGACTTTCCACCTGAAAGGTAAAGAGGACTTCCTTTTCCAGTACCTTATCATCATTGTTTGGGTGGGTTTTTGTGGTTTCTTTTTGTCTTGTTTTTTTTTTGTTTTTTTTTTTGTTTTTTTTTTTTTTGCCCCCGTTATTTCTAGTGCCAAAGCTTGCTGAAAGTCAGTTAAACTGATGGTGCCTGAAGTGTTGCAGTGAATCTCCACTCCCTTTGCACTGTGAGACTGAACTCACATTCAGTTGCCCGCCGGCACACAAGGCTGGCATTCCCTCCTTGCTGGGCAGGCAGTCACGAGCTGCATAAAGCCATGCTGACGTCTATCCCGGCCTGTGCTGGCTGTACCTGGAAACATTGGGGTTTTCCGGACTTGAGGGCCACGTACCTGAATCCAATTCCAGTTGTCCTCGAAGCAGAGCTGTTGGTCAGACCTGCTGGCACGAGAAACTAGACATGGCAGTGAGATGGGGCCGATGAGCTGTCAGCGTCAGAGTCAGAGATGCTTCTGAAGTTCCACGCACGACTCACACCATTCCCTGTTTTCTCTCTCCAGACCAAGTCCAGCCAGCAGGATGAAGGAATCACCAGCTGGCTGTTGGTGTTCCTGCTTCAGCCTGGGAAAACCATCCTCTGTGGCCAAACGCCAACCGCAGCGCCGTCCCAGGGAGCCCTCAGAGACAGACGTTGTAGTGCTGGCAGGTAAGGGTGCAAATCCAGCTTTCAACACCCTGCTTCTCAGCAACGTAGAATTCTTGCTGTCAGTGGGCTTGTATCTCCTTCTAGCCTTCCAGCCCATACCTGACACCTTCAGTTCTCCCCTGATCAAGAACCACTTTTGTAATTCAGCTTGGGAGAGTTTGACACCAAGCCCTGTTCATTCTTTCATAGGTGATTCGAGCTCTTGTCAACCGAGCAGAGCTGGAGCAAGTAGCGATGCTGGGCTGTGTGCTTCCATGAATGGAGAGCTCGCAGGAAGCACAAATGGCTGCAGTTCAGCTGACAGCGTGCCGCATAACAACAGTGGCGCACACAAGGGGCTCATCCAAGTTGAAGCCCTCATTTCTCCCGGCTCTGCTGAAGATGCTGACCTGAGCCTGCCAGACACCACAGGCACCAGCCTGGACTGTGACCCGGTGCCTGTGCAGTGCAGCCCAGCCCAAGCAGAGCCCGAGTGCCCCGACAGCAGCACCTCCATACAGGAGCAGGTCAGCACCAGCGAGGAGAAGCAGAGCCTCTTGGAGGGGGGCTTAGAATCGGGCCTCCAGTCCCAGGCACCGGGCAGCAGCACTGAGAGCTCTGAGCCACTCTCTCCGTGAGCTTTCCACCCAAGAGAGGACGATTGCCATCTTTACCTGGACCTCTCACGCCCTCCTGTCTTTTCCTTTAATAATAAAAGCACACTTGTGCTCACTCAACGCCTTGACTGCCTGAGGAGTTTTCATTCCCGGGGACTGGGATGAATGCAACACACAGCAAAGCACCTCAGCTTGCAACGCTGAGGCTGTGGGGTGCATGAAGCAGAGCTCCAGGTTTGTTCCCGTTGTGTCTGGCTTCGGGATGTCTGCAGCTCCCATTTGGTACAGTAGCAAACCATCTCTAGCATCCTGGATGCTGCTCGTGATAACCCCAAGCTTCCTGGCGGTGGCTTTGTGATGCCTTTCAGGGCTTTTGGATGCACTGTGATGCCTTGGCTGCTCCCTATCACCTCTCTCCTCCGGCCGCGTCCATTCCTGGCTCCCAACCTCCGAGCTGCCTGCGCAGATCACCTGCAGCCGTGTCCTCATCATGCTGCAGAAGGACGAGCTCATCCTGGCCCGGCCTCTCATTGGTCAGGGGCAGCGCTGTCCCGCCCCTGTCTGCCTCTCATTGGTCAGCGGCAGCGCTATCCCGAACCTGCCTGCCTCTCAGCGCTGCCCCGGACCAATGTCCCGCCCCTGCCTGCCTCTCATTGGTCCGGGGCAGTGCTGTCCCGCCCCTGCCCGTCTCTCATTGGTCAGCGGCAGCGGTGTCCCGCCCCTGCCCGTCTCTCATTGGTCAGCGGCAGCGCTGTCCCGCCCCTGCCCGTCTCTCATTGGTCAGCAGCAGCGCTGTCCCGCCCCTGCCCGTCTCTCATTGGTCAGCAGCAGCGCTGTCCCCCCCTGCCCGTCTCTCATTGGTCAGCGTCAGCGCTGTCCCGCCCCTGCCTGCCTCTCGTTGGTCCGCGGCAGCGCCGCTCCGCCCCCGGGCGTTCGTTGGTCCGCGGCAGCGCCGCCGGCTGCCATTGGCTGAGGCGCCGTGCGCGGGAGCGAACGTTGGGAGCTGGCAGTTGGAGGCGCGGCTCTCCTCCCAGAGCGCCGCTGCAGCCGCCTGTGCTACCCCGTAGGAGACCGCGGCGGCAGCCGGAGCTGTCCGGGCGGCACCGGGAGGGAAGCCGCGGCAGCTCGGGAGCGAGTGCTGAGGACAGCTGTGCCGGAGGTGTGTTGGAGAGCGGTGCCGGGACGGGGAGAGGGGCAGTGGGGGGCTCTAGGAAGCTGCGGGGAGGCGACGGGTGGGGGAGATATATAGCGAGATGTGAGGCTGTAGGCGCCTGTGAGGTGATGTAGGGGTTATGGGGAGCTGCTGGGGGGAGAGGCAGATACGGGGCTCTGAGGGTGGTGTATAGGGAGGTAGGGGGCTGTGGTGGGCCATAGGGTCATATGGGACTATTGGGGGCTGTTGGGAGCTGTAGGGAGGAAGGAATATGAAGCTGTAGTGCATTGTGGGGGGACTGTAGGCGTGGATATGTAGATGTCTATAAAAAATGAAGCCCCTGTTCTGGGCTGCATTGCAAAAGGGGTGACCAGCAGGGAGAGAGAGGTGATTGTCCTCATCGACTGAGCTCCTTTGAGGCCTCATCTGCAGCGCTGCATCCAGGCCTGGGGCCCGCAGCACAGGAAGGACGTGGAGCTGTGGGAGCGGGTGCAGAGGAGGCACTGAGATGTCAGAGGGCTGGAGCAGCTCTGCTGTGAGGAGAGGTTGAGGGCAGTGGGCTTGTTCAGCCTGGAGAAGAGTAGGCTGCGGGAGACTTCATTGTAGCCTTGCAGTACTTGAGGGGAGTGTATAAGCAGGAAGGGAGCGGCTGTTTACGAGGGTGGATGGTGATAGGACAAGGGGGAATGGTTTTAAAGTGAGGCAGGGGAGGTTTAGGTTGATATTAGGAGGAAGTTTTTTGCACAATGGGTGGTGCCACACAAGAACAGGTTGCCCAGGCATCAGTGATTTATAGGCTGGTTCGGCCCTTATTTTTGTTTTAACTAATGAAGTGCTGGAGAAAGTTTTGGGAAAGTTTCAGGTTGAAGAGTTGGTAAAGCTGTGACAGTATGTAGATGATTTGCTGGTTTGTGGAAAAGAGGAGTCTAAAGTAAAGGAGACTGCAAGTGAAATTGTGAAGTCGTTACTTGTACTGTATGTCTTCAGTGCATTATTTTCTGAAAGTGTGCACCCAAGCAGAGATGTAAGGGATCGTGTGCCTTCAGAGCCTAGAAAAATGTGTCCAGTTTCAGCAAAGTAGGTCTTGGGCACTGTGGTGGATGCATATGTCTGTAATGGGTGTAACATACTGTGACTTGGTTGCGTTACTGTGACTAATTGAAGTGGCTTAAGGAAAGGCTGTTTTCTTCTGTTTGTTTATTCCCTTTGCTGAGCTATTTGCACGGAATGAGCTGATGTTGTTGTTGCTGTGGGGTGTGATCAGAAGGATGGGAAAGCGCAGTGTTTGTGTTCACATGAGGTTATAGCAGGGCTATGTCAGACTATCGTGGATGTTCTTTAAGTAGTTTGAGGCTCCTGGCACATGGAAAATAATCATGACAGCTGGCTCTGTCTTCTATCGAGCTCTTAAAAATACTGCTTGAGATAACAGCAGGTGAGATGAAATGCTGAGCAGCATGGGGCTTGTGTCTGCCTTCAATAATTCTTTTCCTAGGCAGTGTGTGTTAAATTTTGTTCTATGGACTGTGACAGAAATCTGGATTGCTCCGTGAGGTGTTAAAACTAGCTTACCTGTTGACTACTGACATAAGGCTTAGTTGATTTGAGCTATGGAACTTTCAGCTTTTTTTTTAATGGCTGTTTCTAGGTATCAGATAGCAAATAAAACGTAGATCACAGTGGCTGGATTTGTTTTAATCAGGTGCTTCTGACACCATGCAAAACTCTCTTCTGGAGAAAGTTCCAGAAGCTTTCAGTGTTTAATTCTGGCTGTACAATAGCAATTAGTTCAATTTAGAACACATGAAAAGCAAGCTGATAGGGATCTGGTTCCAGGTGGTTTAAATTACAAGAGGGAGATGGTGCAGGTGTAGTAAGTAGGAGGTTACCTTCAAAGTGCCTTCCTGGTTCTCCGTGCTGCTTGATGTTTATTTACCCATTTGTGCTGTGTTCAAGTGCAAGCACTGTAGGGTGTAGAGAACACTGTAGAATGCCTGGTGCTGCCACGACCAGTCATAGATACTGGAAGGAAAAGTTGTTATGAACTACCGATGGAAAACATGGACAGTTTTGAGGCTTCATCTTGGCAGAAGTTGGTGAGACAGTCCTCTGATAATCAGACAAAAGGTAAACTGGTTTAAAAAGGAGTCTTACTTTCAAGAGGGCCTTGTGTGGTCTGGTTGTTTACAGTAATGCAGGACTAGTTGGGTAAATAACTGATTGGAAAACCTGTAAGGGAATTAGGTTGTTTTTTTTAGGTTAGGGTTCTTCCTATTGAATCCAGTACAAGTGCTTGCATGACTGGGAGCCCAACTGTCTGCCGCGGTTGTTCTCATGCTGCCTCTCTGATGTGCTGCCTCTTCAAACTGCTAGGGCTGGCAGCAGCGACCAGCACTAATGCTGCAATTAGAATGGGCGATGCGGAGAAGACTGTGGCAGAAATGATGAAGCCAGAGGCCCAGCTAGCAGAGGTTTATGCATTTGCTGCCGATCTTTATCCCAAGGAGATGGCCGCCTTGCAGCAACAAAGCCATGATGTAAGTAATGCACTCTGATGTCTGTGAATTGATATGGATCACCCAATCTGCCTTGTCTGTTTCACTCAATGGGCCTGTCTTGAGTGTTTGTAGAACTGCCTTGATGCTTAGTCTGTTCTGACGTGATGCTTCATCTTGAAGTCTTGAGCTACTCGGCACTGTGAGATTCTAGCCATAGTTTTGAAGAGCAAGTGTAACTGATCTGTATTCCCCTTTGTATGCAGGGTAACCTCACCCATGCAGAATTATCTGTTGCTGTAGAGATGCTGTCTTCTGTGGCTGTGATGATCAGGGCTTTGGGTTCAGGGGATGTGAGTGCAGTATGGAGACAACTGAGCAATCCTGTCCCAGGGCTGACAAGCAGTGAGGATGAGAACTGTCAGAGGTGAGTGTTTGGAAGGTTCGTGTCCGTCTTTGATGTTGCTTACATTCCCGAGAGGTTCGGTTTTCTTTTCTTCCCCTTATACTTCAGGTTCTTTCACTGCTGACTCCAATATTAATTTATTCTCTCTCGGTTCTTGCATCTTGTCTTTGCATTCCCCGTTTCTTACTAATCTGCTCTGAGTACCGTCTCTCAGACCTTTATCAAGGTTTCACGACAAAGCTATGTTCTGGCCCTACGAGGTTCTCAATTGCACTAGGCCTGTTCCTGCCCTGTGTTTTTTGTCTGAAACTGCCATGTGGTGTTTGAGTGCTTTTCTGGATTGTTTTGCACTGGAGCTGACCACCTTGCTCACGGTCTTTTGTCTTTTTCCTATTCCTTCTTTCTTTCGTACATGTCAGTTTTAACCCTTGTGTTACTTCTTCCATTTTGTGTTTAGTTCTCATTGCTGTCTTGTGTGTTCCCTGGCCAGTTTTTCATGACGTGATACTTGCTGGTTTTGATTTTTGTTCTTTGACAGATGTGTGGACGATGTGATGAAGCTGAAAGCTCAGATGCGTGCAGAAGAAAATGAGTTTATCACGTGGAATGATATCCAGTCACGTGTGGATCGTGTGCACTTAGCTGTGCATGAAGAACATGGAAGTCAGTTTTGCTTGATTAGTGCTAGACTGATCCTAGATCATAAGGTGTGCTAAAACTAGGTGCATGCCAACGAACAATCTTGTTGCTTGATTCGTATAGACTGAGATAGTTGCCTTTTGCCACTGCTTCTTGTGTAGCTGAGTTGCCCTGAAAAGGCTGTAATCTAGAGAGGCTTAAATGTTATGTCAGAGCCTGGAATCTTGACTAACTTGCTTCCTGGATCTGCAAATAGACACGGGCTTCCTGTGTGGCTTCAGTTCATCTGATCACGTGACCCGAACAAGTGCATGCCACGTGCATGCGTGCACCAGAGCACTAGTTTTGCAGCCTTGTATTTGTGAGGCATCACAGCAGAAGCCTGGAAGTTCATGTAGTCCAGCTCCTTGTTTCTTGTAACACTCCTATAACCCCTAAAACAATAGAGACAACAGAGAACCCAAACCATCAACCGTAAAACGCAGAGAATTTTATAATGACATCAGTTGACATCTTATGGCATAGTTTTGGTAGGAAACTTTTAAATTCTTTCACCTGTTAGTGTTTCATAGAATCATAGAATGGCCTGGGTTGAACAGGACCATAGTGATCGTCTAGTTTCAACCCCCCTGCTGTGTGCAGGTCGCCAACCACCGGCCCAAGCTGCCCAGAGCCACATCCAGCCTGGCCTCGAGTGCCTGCAGGGATGGGGCATCCCCAGCAGCCTTGGGCAACCTGTTCCAGTGCAAATATGTTCAGTTTCTTGTGTGCCCCTGTGCATGGATACTTCTTATCTAGTGTCAGAGGAAGTCCTGAAGCCATAGCGACATGTACCCTTCTGCTGTCCTGAAACTTGGTTTCAAATTCAAGAATGCTTTCTAATGAGGAGCTGTAACATATTGTTGTTTCACAAGGGTAGTCTTTTTCTGCCGCTGTTGGCTAATTAATCAAGGATAATTACTGCTTGTCCTCTGTGCCCTTTCCTAAGTCAAAAGTTGCTGTGTCTGTTTTCCTTCGTTCTTCATGAGATGGAGTAGTGTCAACCGTAGTGTGTGTGTTTTTGTAAGAAAGGTCTTTCTTTTCCTACTTTCCCCCCGCTTTCTCTCATGGGGAGAGCAGCATGCCTAAAGGTGTGCATACTGTGTGTGTACACACTGTAGGAGGAAGCAAGCAGTCTGTACCGTAGTCTGCCTAGGTGACGGGGAGTTGTCAGATGAAGGACAGAAAAAATGCAGGCATTCTATGGGCTAAGATAATACTGAGAGGGAAATGCAAGTGATGCTGAGACAAAACATAGAATCCTAGAATCACCAAGGCTGGAAAAGGCGTAAAAGATCATCCAGTCCAACCGCTCACCTATTCCCAATAGCTCCCACTAAACCATGTCCCTCAACACAACATCCAGCCTTTCCTTGAACACCCCCAAAACAAAACATGCTGTTACGGCCTAGACATCACTGTGAAAAGATACTCTGAACACACCTGGGTGCTTTCCTGTGCAACCTACGTTAGTGAGCCTGCTTCTAGTGAGGGGTTTGGTCTACATGATCTCCAGAGGTCCCTTCCAACCCCTGTGATGATTTTTGTGGATCTGTGATGCTCTAAATGAACTGCCCAACAGTTCAACTTAAACAAATTTCATCTAGTTATTGGTGATGTGGAAACTTAAGGTGAAAGATCTGGCGCGCTAGCAGTCATGGAAGCAAGTAATAGTTAATGTTAGATCTTTTAATAGAAGGCCTACAATTAGGTATTTCTGTGTGTTAGGCTGTGAAATCACTAGTAAAGTAGAATAGAGAACAGTAAGAACAAAAAAATCTAGCACTACCGAATGAGGGAAGAGGAAGAGGAAGAATGGACTGACATTTTGAGTGGGTTTTGTTAAGTGTTCTCTGCAGCTCATTGCTACTACTTGGACACGTTTCAAATTTTGAATTTCAAGTTTTCTGTCAAGAAAGAAATAGAGAAAAAGCATAAATTGGACAATGCTTAGTTGTTGTTTGCTATCTTACTGTATGTTTCTGTGTAAAAACAGTGGAGTCCTGCCTGCAATCTCTCTTAGCGTGAGAGATAAATAGAAGTGTATATTGGAAGCCAGTTTGATGGCATACGTCTGAGAACAGAAGTAGGTATGTGAATATGTAAAATGTACACAGAGCTGATTTTTGCTAAACATCATTTAGAGGTGATGACAATTGATGTGGAAGAATAAGGACAATTCAGAATGACATGAATATGTTTCACCGCGTTCTTGAAAGCCACGGTTAGAAAACAATTCAATGGCCCCGCTTCACAGAACAAGTGAAATGGTGTGCGTTTGAAAAATGGAGTGCAGGACAGAAAGAATTCTAATGGTAGTCTTGGTCCACTACCAGCTGTGACTTTGAATAATGTGTGAAAGGAAGGCTTTCTGTAGATCTTCATACTGTTCTTGAAGTATGCCTCTGTGCACTGCTGTAGATAACAAGTTTTGTGGAATCACGGGACATCCCAAGTTGGGAGCGACTCACGGGGATCATGGAGTCCAACTCCTGGCTCCGCTCTGGACCGCCTAAAAATCAGACCGTATGCCTGAGAGCATTGTCCAAATGCTTCTTGAACTCTGGCAAGCTCATTGCTGTGCCCGCTGCCCTGGGGGAGGCAGTTCCAGTACGGGACCACTGGAAACAGAAATCCAACTCAGATCTCCCCTGTCACATCTCCAGGCTGTTCCCTTGGGCTCTGTTGTTGTTCGCCAGGGAGCGATCAGTGCCTGCCCCTCTGCTGCCCCTGGTCGGGAAGCTGTAGAGCACCACGAAGTTTCCGCTCAGTCTCTTCTCTGGACTGAGGACTTCAGCTGCTCTTCGTATGTGTTCCCCTCTAGACCCTACACCATCTTTGTGGCCATCCTTTGGACACTTTCTCATAGTTTTATGTCCTTTTCATACTGGGGTGACCCAAACTGTACGCCGTACTCAGGATGAGGCCACAACAATGCAGAGTAGGGTGGGACAGTCCCCTTCTCTTGACCTGCTAGTAGTCCTGTGCTTGATGCACTCCAGAATACTGTTGGCCCTCCTGGCTACCTGGGAGCGCTGTTGACTCGTATTCAACTTACTGTCAACCAAGACCCTCCAATCTCTTTCATCATGGCTGCTCTCCAGCATCTCCCCCCTTAGTCTGTGTGTATAGCCAGGGTTGCCCTTTCCCAGGTGCAGAATCTGTCACTTGCTCGTACTCCATTTCTTGCAGTTGGCGATTGCTCAGCTCTCTAATTTCTCAGGATCTCTCTGCAAGGCCTCTTCACCCTCAACAGATTCAGCAGTTCCTCCCAGTTTAGTGTTGTCAGTCAGCTTGCTCGTAACACCTTCTAGTCCTACATCCAAGTCTTTATGAAAGCATTAAAGAAAGCTGGCCCTAAAATAGAGCCCTGGGGAACGCCTGGAGTGACTGACTGCCAGACCGATGTGACCTCGTTTACTGTGGCTTTTTGGGCCTGACCCATCAGCCACTCATTCACCTACTGCATTGTATTGCTGTCTAGTCGTATGTTGGATGTTTTGTCCAGGATTCTGTGAGAAACGGTGCTGAAAACTTTACAGAAATCCAGAAAGCCCTCAACGGGCTTTTCTAGGTGAACTACAGAGGTGACCTTGTCATTAAAGAAAGCATAGTTAGTTAAATGGTCCTTGAAATGGTGCTTTTTTTACAGCAGTCGTACCGTCTTCTTAGCAATCCTGGTTCTTGTGGTGTCCCGAGCGTGTACTGTTCCTTAATCTTTGCTCTGTCCAAATGCAGTGCCTGCTATAAAACGTTCCACTTTGTGATTCTCCTACTGCGTGCAGAAGAAAAAGCTGCAGTCTTTGGGTATTTTAACCCAAGTTGTATCCACTCTGAGCTCCTCACTTTCTTCCAAAAGATCTTTGTTGTAAACTCTCCAACTGCGATTTGAACTGTTGCTTCTTTCAGCAAGCAAGAATTGAATATTCAATATACGTTGCATCACACGATCTCCGGGTGTCCATTCCAACCCAAATTACTTTGTGATTTGCTGTAGGTTTGGCATGTGTGACTCAGGCTTTGTTCGCATTTAGCTAAGTGTAAGCTATCTATTTATGTCTGTTTTCAGTTAGTTGAACTGTAGTCCTCGCTGTCCCTGGCAGCACCCTCATCTGTTGTAATACAGCTCATAGTACATGCATCCAGTCAATCCTGGTATTTCAGAAGTGAAGGCACTGTATTTTTGAATGGCGTTCTGTGCAAAGCTGTAGCTTGGTGTGAAGAGCTTTATTCTGAAGGATTCTTGAAAACTTGTGACTTCCTAGCCCTGGCCATTGAGGTTTTGATAATTCTCTTCTAGTGGATTTGAGCTACGTGTTGAAGAACTCAGTTCTGTCCATTCGTGTGGTCTCCCCGAGGGATTTTTTTCTGCTTTTTCCTTTATTTATTACTATGTCCAAAAATGTGTGGCTTCCTTAAGGTGGAGAAGTGGTCTTGCTTTCTTTGCTAGTAGAAAATGATTGCTACTGAAATGTTGCTATTCTCAGTGGGTATTTGGTTTAGCACCAATAGCACTTTTCTTCCAAAGCACAGTTTCCTGATGATGGTAAAGGATTGGACAAGGATTGGATCTTGTATTTCTTCTTCTATCCCTTTCTCTCTAGGAGTTTTGGCTGTTGGGCTTATCAGCGAGGCGCTGGATGAAGGAGACACCAGAAAAACTCTGCAAGCCTTACAGGTTCCTGCAGCAAAACTGGAGGGTGTAACCCCAAAGGTAGGTCAGCATTATCAGGGCGCACTGCTTGGGGCTAAGAGAGAGAAAGCACAGGTGGGTGTAGTTGAAAGTACCTCTCCAGAAGCCTTTGCATCTGTGTACTGAGGGCATTCCTGATGTTGGGAAAAAAGCTGGGAAACAGATGTGGAAATGAAAGGGTGAACGCTGCATGCTATCAGCTGATGTCACCTGGCCAGTTTGGATCTGTCTATATGAAGGCAAGAGAGATGCAGGCATAACATGTGAATCTTTGTGAACTACAGAGATGGGCTTAAAGATATGAACTGCTTGAGATGGATTGCTCTAGCTAATCGTACGTCCAGAGTGGCACACGTACCTTCTTTTTGGAGATATAAGGAGATGTGTTCAGTTTCATTTGTTTTTATAAGAAGGCAGTGTTTATCCTAATAGTTGTGAATTTCCAAATGCAAGTCTCGTTCAGTCTCCGTTTTTCAGTGCTATTTGTTAAATGTATCCATAGGTGTAGTTACATAAAGCACAAATGAGGTTTGAGAAGTAGGCAAAAAAACTTGTTAGGTGATGAATTTGTTCAGAAGGAGGGGAAAATAGAAAACAAAATATATGCTTCTAGCAAGATGTGTATGAATGCCTGTCACTCACTAGGTGACACTGCAGATGCTATGCATTTTTTGCATGGTGGTTGTCTGTTGTGGTAGCCCAGGACTTCTCCTGACTTAGATGGAGTTGCCTCTTGGTGTAACTGGTCTGTATGTACAGGTGAAAATGGAGAGAGGAAGAATGATCTCACCTTACTGGCTTAGGAAGGAAGATGAAACGCTGTATGGGTGGTGTTTGGTTGCCCTGCCTCGGGCAGGGGGTTGGAGATTTGTGATCCTTGAGGTCCCTTCCAACCCTGTGATTCTGTGGTGTACATGCTACTGATTATTATTTTTTTTTTTAACAGATGAGTGGGATGCTATTTTATTTCCTTATGCTTACACAGAAGTAGCAGATGTGCTTCCTTTCAGTTGCCTAAGTGTGTTTAATTTCTTTTTGTAATATCTTTTCAGTTGTGGAGCTCATTGTTCTAATTCCAGCAGGGATTTTAGCATAGAGACTGGGATGATGCTGTGTTCAACATTGGTGTTTTTTTGTATGTTTGTTTGCTTTGTTTTTTTTGACTAAGTGTAAACCTTCACGATGGCAGTGTCCGAAAACTGCGCTGGTGATGAAGATCACTGAGCAGCTTCCTCAGTGGCCCTGAAAGGGTTCGTGTTCCTCAGGAACCCATTTTGTGCTGAAGCATTTCCTCCTGCTGAGTGAGAATGAAATAACGAGTTGTTCTTAGTGTGCATGGAAGCTTCTGCCAGGCTGGATTGGTGACTTCAGTTGACGTGAAATTACCTCACTGAGGCATATGTTCAGTGTAGGGCTCCTCCCTGCAACATGGCAGCAATTTCAGAGATGGTGAGATCGTGGTACAGACTAGCACTGTGGGTAGAACAGTTGCTGTCCTGAGTCAACGTGCTTACTAGCTGGTGACTTCTGTACCTTGGGACTGAGAGGGATTGTAGTTCAGCACAAGGCAGGGGATCTGGCGTATGATGCGATTTCTCACGTGATGAGCAGTGAGAGAAGTGTTAACCCTGCAATGTGTGACAGCGCGTGTCCCTGCTGGGGGGACTGTGACAGGAAATGCACGGGAAAGATCAGAGGGTTTTGATAGTCCTGGGATTGATGACTCTGCTGGTAGAGATGACAGTGCAAGAGTTTGTTCTTGTAAGTCTCCCACCCTTCCCCAACAGGAATTTCTACATTGCTGAAGCAGTCATGGGACTCCTTGGACATTCAGATAAAACTTGTTAAAGGGATGTAGGTTTCAATCCAAAGCAGTGGTAATGTGGAGGGTATGTAAGGAAATGTCAGTTTTCAGTCCTGCCACAGAACTCTTCATGCTGGAATACAGTGGCTCTTTGTGCAGGGTGATTATTAATCCGTGTCAGAAGTCAATGTTTCCTGTGTCCTGTTTGCACATCAGGAGTTGTTGGAGGGATGGCAATTGCTTCTTAAGATCTCCTTCCATAGTAACCCCCAGGAAGCAACAGTGGGGGTGGAGGAGCTGTGCTTGGCAGCTGCTGGACTATTGTTCATGACGTGTATTTTGGGGTTTGCTAAACACTTGTCTCTTGGAAAATTTCTGCGTGTAACGTTATTTAATGAGTTTCTTCAGCCAAAACATAAGATACGGTGTGATCAGTACTCCACAGCAAATGGTCTGTTAAAAGAGAGACTTGAGAGATGCTTTTGCTGTTGTACGTTTGTATTTACCCCCAGTACATACAGTGCTTTTTGATTTGCTGGTCCAGCAATCTGCAACCCTTTGTGGACGGGACAAGAGCAGCCTGCTGTTGTGTTAGTTAGCCATCAGTTTTTGGTTGCTGCTCCTGTATGTGCATTTCCACTTCCTAAAGTTTCCCTGAACAAGTCCTTGCAGCCTGGTACTGGGAAAGGACTCTTGTTAGTCTATGTTTGTGTCCACCTCAGCGGAACAAAGCTTTTCAGGAAAAGTCCTAGGAGTGCTGGTAGGCAGACACCCAGGTGGCTGTGAGTCGGCAGTGTGCTCGTGCTGCCTGGAAGGCTTCAGTAGAGAGGTGATCCTTCCACTTGGCATTGGTGAGGCTGCTCCTGTACTGTGTCCAGTTCTGCCCTGCCCCCCCAGACAGGAGACAGGAATGTTCTGGAGATAGGCCAGCGTAGGGCCACTGAAGTGCCTGAGGGACTGGAACACCTCTCCAGAGAGGAAAGCTGAGGGTGAGGAGACTCTTGAGTCTAGAGATGAGAGGGCTTGGGGGGAATCTGTTCAGTGTATGTGAAAGCTGGAAGTGAGGATGCAGTTGAGGACAAGAGGCATTGAGTACAAACTGGGGTTCAAGAGGTGCCATCTAAACGTCAGGCAGCACTTTACAGTGGAGGTAACTGAGCAGTAGCGGAGGTCGAGCAGAGAGGGACTGGAGTCTTTTCTGTGGAGTTGTTCAGAAGCCATCTGGATCTGGTCTGTCCTGGATAATGTGCTCTCGGTGTCCGTGCTGGAGCAAGGGGATTGTCCCAGATGAGCTCAGAGGTCCCTTTCCATCTTAAATTGTTCTGTGATTTTCTTTTTGGGGCTCCTTGGAAAGGCACGTCCTGTTGGCAAGTACAGCTTTAGGACTGACCAGTGCAGATTGCTTGGCGTTGGGATGTCCTGATGTTTGTTGGAGTGATACCACTGATGGAACTTGTTGGTGGGAGTTCCTTGTCCTGAGAAGAGTTTTGGCCTGGTAATGCTGTAGTTGCTTCTGCTGATAACAAATGTCCATTATGGCCTTGTGTTGAAATTGATTAGAAAGATACTGGAGTGCTTCCTGTATCCCTTGAGACTGCAATTGCTCAGAGGTGGTGGTTTTGTTTTGCACAACCAGTGACACTCTTTTCCTCATGCTGCGAATGCTTTCCTCATCATATTCTCTTCAGGACACTCAGGATGAAACAGCTGTGCTTTGGCTCGATGAAACTCAGGACGGGATTCAGAAGGCTAACAGGGACACTGAAGAGTCACAGAGATGTAAGCATTGTGGCAAATACCGTGGTTCAATGCCATTGTCAACCAAATATTCGTCACCAAATGGAAGAATGCGAGCAAGAAATGTACACATGCAAAGGAAATTAGAATACAAGTGTTTGCTTCAGGTAGGTGTAGAAGTTTTTTCTTTCAACAATGAATGTCACAGCCTTTCAATTTCAATTCTTTACATCTTTTTGGAAGCATATGTCGTTGTTTCAGTTGTGCTTGTGAGACTGTGTTACATCCTAGGCAGAGATACCTATTGAATCTCTGTCAAAGTGTTTGACATTAGCAGATAACTGTGTCTGTCTGTGGTTGGGTAGTCAAGCGTGGGGATGTTCATGTGCGCAGTTCTGGTGCATCTTAGCTTTCATTTGTGTTGTACTGTTGCCTTAATTCTATGAAGTATTTCTCAAAGTACTTTTTTTTTTTTTTTTTTTTTTTTTTTGCACTAAGTGCAGATAAAAACACAAATCAGTGCAGTTGGCAGGTGGACTGTGCCAAAGAACATTTGGTCAAAAGCAGGATTAAAGTATGCTTCTTTGAGCCAGAATAAGATCTTCAGATACCCTTCTACCTCTCTGTGTGTGAACAGAGATTTGCTCAGTGCTGAAAATGTGTATCTCGTGTTTACTGCATCGGTGAGATACCTGTGGTTGATTTTGTACTGTGTTTGCAACAGAGTTCTGGAGTAGCCCTGGGTTAGCTCTTTCCTCATCTTTTTCTTGTTGATAACCTGTTCTGTGTTCAGGTTGCTATTCTTGCTAGGAACGGTGCAGTCACTGGAAAGGTGCTTTTTGAGTCAGCTGTCTGCTGTACCAGGGCTCTGCAAGAAGAAGCTGCCTTGACTGCAGCTGTTGTCAGAGTACAGCTGAGTGACTGGATAAAAGGTTGTAGAGAAATACTGTCGATAAGTCAGCACCGTAGTAGGACTAAGAGCACACAAAAAAGCGCTGTCAGACACTGTGCCATACACAGATGCACACTGTACTGAAAAGATTGTTGTACACCAAGTTGTCTTTTTTTAACCCGTATTTTTATGCATAAATACAGGAAGGTATTTGTGTCCACTCGCACAGTGCCTTGCTCTCTTGTTTGTTGTGAGTCACTGAGCTCCTGACTGCCCAGGTAACCTGCCTCCTCCTGTTGTTGAAGTTTCCTTAGGAATTCTGGCCGTGAATGAAGCAGTCGATCACGGAGATACCAGCCCTACCCTGAGTGCCTTGCGCTCACCAGATGTGGGGCTGTGCGGAGTCGCTCCAGAGTGTGCAGAGACATAGCAGCGAGAGTTGGCAGAAGTGGAAAGGAGAAGAATGGCAACAGGTGAACCCCAAATAGCTAACTGCTAGTGCAGTAAATTCAAGATGATTGCCTGTAGGATGGAAAGCAGAGGGGGAGAAATGTGAGGAGAAGTCTTGCGTTCTGGGTATCTTGTTAGAATCTCATGTTACGGGGAATTGAGGCTGCCTTGTAAGCTGAAGTCTTTGTTAAAGGAAAGAAGAAAAAGGTAGGAAGGAAATGAAAAAGTCAGCAGTGAAATATTCCCCACTTGTAGAATATATTGTGCTTAGGTAGTTGTTGCGGTGGTTCATTGGAATCTGAGGCATTCCTTCTATTGCTTGGAGGAAGGACCCTCTCCACGCATTTCCTTCTTGTAGTATTTGTATGTGAGGAAGATAGAGACGTGTTTGCTTTCAACATAGCACCATTTCTGCTTTTAGGAGGCAGTGGCAGTGAACGGGTGAAACACTGGGTGAGAGGAGGCTGTCATCATTATCATAACCTGAGGACCAGAGAGGGAGGATGGGATGAGCCGACTGAATTTGTGCAGCATGACACACAGCTGTCACGGGAGGAGATGCAGGTAAAGTACGTGCTCTTTTTCTCTGCAGTTGAAGTTGCCCCTGTTTCAGGCCTTATTGCAACTTGAAGAAGTAATGTTTCACCACAGTAGTGATGTTAGCAAGCTTTGTATCTTATTTCCGTGTTCATTGTCTACTTTGCACGTCAGCACCTGCTGCTGTAGGAGCCCGTTTTGCAGGGGGTTGGACTCAGTGATCCCTGGAGGTCCCTTCCGAGCCCAGTTCTGTGATTCTGTGATTTTTCTCTTTGCTTCTTGCAGCAGTATGGTGCTTGGTGTTTCAGAAGAGAGAAAAGCACGGCGGGCATCAGCTGGATTTCTGTGGCTGGTAAAGCTGTGCCCCTGAGAACTGGGCTGACTGCTGCCCCTGGAAATGTGTGCAAAGTCTGCAGAGGCAGAGGAATGACTTTTCTCTCAAAAGTTGAGCTTGTCTAAGGCAGGTCACTGCTAGGAGAGCTTCTGCTTTAAAGCATCAAGTTGTATAAGTAAGGTAATTTAAAAAGCAAGCTTGCCAGTTCTTTTTTACCTAAGTGATTTTTTAGCATGGGAAGGTTGGAGAGGCTTTTTGCTAACAGGAGATGGAGGGAGGAAAAGCAAGTGAAAGGCACGCTGTGCACAGCCAGCACACAGCACCTGCACCATTGCCCTGCACAAAGGAGGAGCAGCTCAGCAAGCTTGGCCTGGGCCATGGAAGGGAGCGTGCAAACGTCTGGAGCAGCCCCAGATGGGCTGGTTCTGCAGGTTGTTGTCTGCTGCTGTTTTCTCTCATCCTGTTGTGCTCGGGGGTGGATTTGTTCATGTTCAGAGCTAGCAGGAAGCTCGCACAGCCCTTTGTTTCAGCTGTCCCAAGGCTTTGGTCCCTGGCTGCTGGGATGGGGCGTTTGAGGAGTGATGCCTGTGCTGTTGTCCAGCCAAGCTTTGGGGATGAGTCTCGTTACCGGGGCATGTCTGACAGGGCTGAGGGTGGGGGACCGGGCCAGTGGCGCTTTGCTCTCAGTCTCGGTGTTTGTCTTTGCTCAGGAGGGCAGGTGGTGAACCTCACGAGCCAAAGCCTGCAGATGGGGTTTGCGGAGAAAGAGGTCCTGCAGGCCTTGTGTGGCAGCCACGGAGCTGGAGCGAGGCTGCGTCAGTGTAAAAGCCCAGCAATGCACGGAGGTGTGAAGGTGAGCTGTGGGCTCCAGTAACACAGGAGAGGATGTGCATGTTGGGGGCTTGGATGCTGCTGTGTGTTTGCAGTGACTGTGGGGTAGTTAGCACTGCTGGGTCAGCTTGAGTGCATGGAACAAGTGTGACGTGTCTTCCAGTTGCACGCTGTGTTCCTCCTGTTGCGTTGAGCTCTTGAGCTCCAGCCCTAAGTGAGGATGCAAGCGCTACCGCAGAAGGGATGGTTGAGATTGGAAGTGCAGTGCAAAGGGCTGGAGCCAGCAGGAGCAGGGATGTGATCATCCCCCTGTACTCAGCTCTGGTGAGTCCTCACCTTGAGTGCTGTGTTCAGTTCTGGGTCCCTGACTACAAGAAGGACACTGAATCCCCGAGATCTTGCCAGAGAAGAGCAGTGAAGCTGTGAGGAGTGTAGAGCACCAGTCTCATGGGGAGCAGCTGGCTGAGAGAACTGGGGTTATTTAGCCTGGAGAAGAAGAGGCTCAGGGCAGACCTCATCCCTCTCTACAATGAGCTGAAGAGAGATGATGTCGAGGTGGGGGTCGTCCTCTTCTCCCGTGTAAGTAGCGATAGGACTGGGGGGAACGGCCTCAAGTTGCACGGGGGGAGATTGAGGCTGGATGTTAAGAAACCCTTCTCCACAGGAGTGCCCAGGGAGGTGATGGAGTTACTGTCCCTGCAGGTGTTCAGAAACGTTAGATGTGGCAGTGAGGGACGTGGCTTAGTGGGGAATATTGGTGGTAGGTGGACGGTTGGACTGGATGATCTTGGAGATCTTTTGCAAGCTTGCTAATTCTATAATAATTCTATTATCTGCTGGGCGAGTGCTTTGGTGGGTGAGCATCAGGCTGCTGGACAGCAGGCAGCTGTTGTCTGTGCAGACAGCCACATCCATGGGGAGTGGAGGCTTTTTCACCTTAGCCTTGTCTTTCATGTCTCACGTGCAGTAAGTGCTGTTGTTACACACAGCATCTTGGGGGCAACCTTGATTTCTGCAGCCCCGAGCTTTGTGGCATGAGAGCTCTCCGCCATGCTTCTCCCTGTGATGTGTGGCCGTATGGAAGGTCTCGCAGAAGCCTGGGTAGGTGATGGCAGTCGCTCCTCCTTTCCCCAGCGATGCTGGAAATAGCGTGGAACGGGACGGGGGGACATCCCAGCCGTGGGTTCCTCTCAGCAGGACTGAGCGGCTGTTCTGATCCTCGTGTTTGAACTTGAGGGAATCTGATGCTAAGTAGAGAAATGAGGGGCTTGTTAATGAAGAAAAAAAGACTGTGTCGCATCTTGTGGTGCAGGATGTTCTCCGAACTGCTGCTAACAGTGCCCAGGATGCTCCCTTTTTGATGGGGAGAGGTTTAGCAGGGGTTTCTTAAATGAAAATAGTTTGTTGTGTAATTTCCTTTTCATCGACCTTTCATGCTACTTCTTGATAAGTTATCTTTGGACTATGAATCAATATTTATTATTGAAGAGAATTGAAGAGAATACGTACGCACCCTGCGCCTTCATCTGCACCAAGAATCTTCTAAACATCTTTGCACTGTTTCTTCTTGGCCCTGAGACGAAGCTGTGTGGAATATGGGCTTGGATGCTTTTTCAGTCAGGTGCAGGACACGTAACGCTCATCTGAGTTGTCATGCTGATAAGAACAACGGAGTAGTAAATTTTTCAGGGTTGCGTGCTTTACTTTACTTTTTTTTTTTTTTTTTTTTTTTTTCCCTCCAGTCATAACCATGGAGCCACAGAAGCGTTACCCAGACAGAAGGAGCCTTTGTCACCTGGCCTTCCTACCAATGACACAGGCAGTGGAAGTCAGCATCCCAAGCATCCATGAAACCCCTGCACAGGACTGGTGAGAGTTACCCTGGTGCCGTCCTTTGGCAATCTCAGGTCTCTCTGTAAGCTCCCAAGCTGTGTCGTAACTCCTCCCGTGGTGCTGACTCAGCTCTCCCAGTCTTTTGTGGGGGAGAGCTGGAGTTGAACTCCTTCCTGCTTCCTGCCTCTGTCCTCCCTGCTTTGCCCACGGCCCACTGAGCCTCCATCCTTGTTAGGTGTCTTGAATTACTGAGTTGCTTAAGGATTGGGTGGACCAATTAAATTCTTAGCGATGTCTCTAGATCCACGTGTGCACAAAAGCACACTCTGATGCAGTCAGTGTAATGATGAACACACGCCTTGTTTCCTTTAGCCCGTATTTTTAGTTCAGGAGAACAGATTTCTGGAATGATGTTCAGCTTAGCACCAGAATCCCCTTGCCGCCCCCCATTGCAGTCACTCACGAGGGCTTGAGATCCACAGGGAGGAAGTATTGCCGATAATTACAATCCGTGGTTTTGAAACTGATTTAACCTATGGTGTATGATATGAATACTCCTGGTGAATGATGTGGTAAGGCATCCCAGCAATTTTCAACAGGAATACTTCAAGGCAGCTTTTCCAGGTTTCTTTGAGAACTCTCCAAGTCTCCAGGAATTTTAAGCGCCAAGGTTTCTTAGCCTTCCGAATGGCAGTGTTTCTATCGAAGCTGGCAGCCTTTAAACCCAAACCCAAACCGAAGCTTGCTCATCTCAGTGGAGTTGCCTTAGCTATATTCTAACGCTGCGTGGAAAATGAGTTCCACGTTCACGAGTCCTTTCTGACTGGCTACGTGTTTGATTGCATAGGAAGAAAAGCTTGATGTCTATGCCAAGGGAGATGTACACCGCACTTGCGCTGCCTGGACGATTTGGAAACTGGAAATTCTGGGGTGTGCTGAAGCATGCCCTCTCAGGTCAGTCTAAGCGTACATAGAGTAGACCTGTCTAACCAAACAGGTAATAGACAGTTAAACCCATTCTGTTGGGAAATACTCTCTGCTTCTAAGTACCTTTGGAACGCGAGTTTCTTCAATTAATTACTCAACTCATTTGCTTTTCCTGAATGATCCTAAGTTCTTTTCTCGGGCTACATCTGCACTCTGCTCAGTCCAAGGAGAATCCCTGCCTGCAGATGCAATGACACAGCATGGCTCACAACCTCATTTTTCATTGCTTACTGTTACGGTAGCTGCCATCCATGTCCGCCCTGCGTATTCTTAGAGCTCTTCTGGAGTCCATGGGGCAGACTTACGGTTGAACTAAAGGGAATTTTTTCATATTGCTCTAGCTCCAGATGATTATCCCTAGCATCATTATGTTTAAAAAAAAAAAAAAAAAGGCGTTTTGAAGTAGTGTGATATATATTCTGTGCCTCAGAATGTGGCACGTGTGGCATGAGAGAGTTTTGAGGCCACGAAGACTGCCCAGACAGCATGAGAAGTGTAAGAGCAGAGAGCTATAGGTGATGCAGCGCTATTCGTGCCACCCGCAGGAAGCGGGAGCTGGAACAAAATATGGCCAGAAGAGTGATCAGATTGCGTTTGGTAAGGAACTATTTCATTAGTTCTAGAACTTTGGCAAAATGTATATTCAGGATGATGATCAGCATGCCAGGTGCTGGGACCATGCCGAAAGAGAAATGGTCTGAAAACGTTGGTGCAATTTGAAATATATCCCCTTCCACAAAGCCCTCAGATGCATGCTGCAACTGCATCCAAAGCAAGGCAGAGCCCTGTGCTTGTTGTAGCCGGAGCTATCGGTGCCAGGAGTTGCTGCTGTGTTTGCAAGGACGTTGTGTCAGCAGTGTGACGTCAGTGGGGTTGTTTGATGGCAATGAAACAGCTGAATGGTGTACCTCAAGACTAAGAAAAAAGATGGTAGTGGTGACTGTGTGTCTAGGTATAGATAGCTTGATAGAGATATGTAGGACTTCAGTGTGGATTGTACATAGGCCCTGCGCTGCAAGGTACGCTGTTGGGAAGCAGTGTCCATCTGCCCGAGGGCAGGAAGGCCCTGCAGAGGGACGGCCTGAGGCCAGCCGTACGAGGCTGCCCAGGAGCAAGCGCTGGGTCCTGCGCTGTGGTCATGGCAACCGCATGGCAGCTTCTGCAGGATTGGGCTGAGGTAGAATTCCAACCGCCCGCTGATTCTAGAATGTTGGGGTGTGTGATGGTGGAATCTTCTGGTCCTGTGACATGGTCTTGCCTCCCCACCCTGTCGTCATGGCGGAGCAGCCTGGTGGCCCTTAGTGATGTCACAAGCGGCTGGAATGAGGGGAGGAGCAGTGCGTGCTGCGTCCCTTCATTGGAGCGCTTGAGCTCTGCGTGAGTAGCTCGCTTGTTGCCCTTGTGCAGCGACTGAGTGCCTTCGTTTTCACCCCGTCTTGTGCAGCATCTTGTAGGTAAGCTGAGACAGGGCGTGGGATGGACGGGTGGGCAGTGAGCTGTTGAAAACTGCTGGCTGGTGGAGCTCCTAGCAGCTCACACTGCTTACTCTTGTCCATCAGACGTGACTTTCACCCAGTACCTGCATTCCCAAGCGATCCATAAAGGTGGCGTTTGTCCCATGGTTTTTCCCTTGTGTTTGCTACATTGTGCAAGCTCACAGACCTGTTCCTTCTCTCTCCTCTACCTGCTCCCTTGGTGCAGCTTTTGCTCGTGGAAGAACAGAGCAAAGTGACAAGAATCAGCTGCGAGTTCAAGACACTTGTCTACCTTGTTCTGATCTCCTGCCAGGTACGTGCCACGCTTTGTCCTCCCACGTGGTTTAGCAGCCCGCGTCGCACCGTGTTTAGTAACACAGCCCCATCCAGTTTTGATGGGACACTGGTCATGTGTAGGTCTTTTCCGCTTCCCTCCAGCTCAGCTCTCAGAAGGATGTTGTCTGTAGTGCTGTGACCAGCTGGTCTTAAGGAGACCAATCCCTTAGGCAGAGTCCGACCCCCGGTTTGTGCAGAGCTGCACAACGTGACCACAAGCCCGCGTGCTTCGGCTGTGTGAGTGTGCTGCCCGACAGCTGTGGGGAGCACAGCACAGCCCCCATCTGCTAGCAGAGGGATAGCCACTTGGTCAAATGCTGCCTAGTAGGCTCTCATTTGAATTGACTGAAGATAGTGGCTGTTTCTAGAACATCTGCCTATGCCAGTGGATAACTGAGGGTAGTTCTGAAGAAGTCTCTCAATAGAGTGGTGTGTGAAGAGAGAAAATATGAGGGTGTTTCTTTTCATTCCAGCTTGTCGTGCGTGCTGTGATGGGCGTTGCGTGCAGCGAGATCAGCCGTGGGCCTGACATGGCACGGATGGAGGTAGAGTATGAAGCTCTGATTGGTCTTTGTTCCCTGACTTGAGCCAACAGAGTGAGCCGCAGGTGTGCTCTCCTGCTTTTCAAAGAGGCAGAGTCCTTCCAGCTCTATCTGTGTCCTGAAAAGCTGCCTTAAAAGCTTCATGTCCTTGCTGCGGGCATCTAGATGGCCGTGGAAGTCGTAGTACCGACAGAATCAGATGCGGCGTTATAAACGTGCGGAAGCATTTTCCCCGTCCTGCCTGGATGTTGTCACCCACAGACAAAGTGTTGTTCTCATATTCAGCAAGTTAAAGGAAGCTGGCACTTGTAGTGAGCCAAGGATTGGGTCAGTGGCCCAGCTGCTGTGTCCAGTCCACGGCTGAGGTCTCCAGGCAATAGGTGACAGGAAGTGAGCAGACTCTTACGCTCCTCTTTGGGAAGGCAGTAGTGCAAGCGTGGCAAGTTTATGAAACTGCCGGAGCCGTCTTGGTTGTGGAGTTTGTCCTCTTAGTCTGGGTAGAGAGATGCATCTTTGCACTGCCTGGCGATAGTGCTGCGCGCCGGGAAGAGAAACAGCTGTTATTAGACTTGCAGTTTCTTGTTAAGCGCTCGTGATAAGGACCGAGTGCATTTCCTGCAGCTTTCTCTGCCGATGTGCCCCTCACCCTGAAATCCTCCTTGCAGCCCTCAGCTCCTCACCGTGGCCTGTGCTCTCTGTTTCAGACTGAGAACAACGGGAAGCCCCTGCTGGTCTGTGAGGAGTCATCTCTTAATATTCCAGCTATTGGTGCTGCCCATGTTCTCAAGAGATACGTTGCCCAGGCACCGGATGAACTCTCCTTGGAGGTAAGCAGTTAAAGGCGTTCCTAGTTGTGGTGTACAGAAGAGTATAAGGTGTGAACGCTCAGGAATATTCTCAGACACCTTCAGAGTGTTTGGTGAGGTGAAGCCCAGAAGATTCAGTTCCAGATTAGACTTGCAGTGGGTTGGACGCAGGGAGGAGTTCAGCCATCTCCAAACTATGGCTCTATTTGGCATTGGAATCTTCTGATCAAAGAGCTACTGCCCAGTGTTGTAGCCTGGTCTCTGAGCAATGGCAGACCAGTGTATGGAGTGTGCAGATCTGTTCAGGATCTGTTCCGCTGACTTATGCCTGCGGTTTAATTGGAGCTCTCCCTTTGGCCAAGAGCCTGCTGCTTTTGAGAACCATTTCCTACCGAACAGCTGAATTCTGTATGTTGTGTATTGTAGTGACTCTTCTACCTCCACGTTCAGTTGTACAACCGCAAATGCCTGAAGAGCTGCACTGGTGCAATGGCTCTCAAGCTTGACGATATTGGGCAGTGCAGAAGAATGCAGTCATTTGAGCTGCGCTTTCCTCCCAGCCGTGCTGAAGCTGGGATTGACGTTGCAATCTCTTGCAGGTGGGAGACCTCGTGTGCGTCATCGATATGCCACCTCAGGAGCTGAGCCCCCGCTGGAGAGGCAAGCACGGCTTTCAGGTAGGCACAAGCTTCAGACGTGAGAGCGCAACTTCGGTCGAGGCAGGAATCTCAGCTTAGAGCTGCCCTGCCTGCACAGCATGGCTCCACATGGAAAATGGTTTCCCTGTGTTGGTGTCAGGGGACTTTGCCTTTTGCTGTGGGCTTAGGCCAGAGCTGAAAGTTGGTCTTTGTAGCAAACTGTCTCCTCCATTAACTTAGAAAGAAGAGCCCTCACAACATGCATCAGGTCACGGCCACTGAACCGCACCTTTGGAAATGCAGCAGCTAGGACACGTGTTTCAGTGTCTCTGAGCACTTGTGCTTGCACCCATGCAGAAGGTGAAGTCAGTGTCTTTCAGGAAGTCGCTGCCTGTCAGCTGAGATGAGGCAGGGTAACAGAGCCTCTGCGTGCTTGCTGCTGCTGCTGGCTGCCGAACGCTGGGTAGCTCAGAGCTGGGGATGGCAGCTGCATCTCAGTCAGCAAGCAGAAAGTTCATAGGCTGTGCTAACTCAGATCTAGCTGCATCAATCTATCCTAATCTATAGCTTCTGTATGAAGTCTTTCCCTTCGGGCACGCTTGAGATTTAGGGGCGCATAGCATACTTGTCCTTTCCCTGCTCCATATGCAGTTACATGGATAATTGGCTGCCAGTTTTGAATAATTATTAATTTTAAGCAGGCCATTTTTTGTTGGATTGTCTTACGGAGCACCCGGCAGGCACGTTATGAGGAAAATGTGATGTTTGAACAGTTCAGGCCTGAGAAACGCTGCCTTCAGTATCGCACCTCTCTTCTTCTTCTTGTTACAGGTTGGATTTTTCCCCAGTGAGTGTGTGGAGCTCATTAACGGAAAAGTCCCGGAGAGTCTCATCAATTCAGTGCCAAAGCCAGGTACGATGATCCATTTGATGGTGCAGGGAAGCAAAATGGAGTCTTTTTTGGGTGTGTTCCGTGGTTAATACCTCCCTTATCCTTCCCACCTTATCCTCTGTGCTGATGATCCTTCATGCATAGCACGGGGCGTATGGCTGGTGTTTTGTAGGCAGCTAGAATGAGGGAAGGCAAAGGCAGTTCTCCTGCAAGTCAGTACGAGGCTGAGAACAGCCAGCGTCCCTGGTTCCCTGGGGAAATCCTAAAATCCTTGTAGAATAGCTTGGGAATGGAAGGGAGCTCAAGGATCATCAAGCTCCAAGCCCCCTGCCTCAAGCTGGGCTGCCAACCAAGCTCCACATTTAATGTGGGACTGGACCAGGCTGCCCAGGGCCCCATCCAGTCTGGCCTTGGACTCCTCCAGGGTTGGGGAAAATCCATTTTTGTACGCACTTGCTCATCATGTTCTTCCCGTTTTGAGGTGCTCTGTAGAATGTGTTGTGCTCGGCCTCGTCCAACGGAGCCAAGCCTAAAATGAACTGGTTTCTTCCTTTTGTTGTGCAGTGCCAAAGAAGCGCGGCAAGCTCCTCACCTTCCTTCGTTCCGTGGTGAAGGCCCGCCCAAAGCAACCGAAAGAGCGGGAGGTGGAGAAGGAAAGGGTGTTTGGCCGTGACCTGGGAGAGCATCTTCTCCACTCTGGTCGTGATGGTAAGGGACAGCCCATGCCTGAGAGCTTCCCTGTTTGGGAACCTAAAGATGAAAGGGAGATGGTATGTAGCAAGGGGCAGGTTGATACCAGTGGAGAAACGGGGAATGGGAGTTGAGGACTGAAAGATCAACTGAGTAGGTGATGGCTGCAAGGTAAATGCTCCCAAGGGACAAGCACATTTGTATTTGCTTAAAGCAAAGCCTGTAAGCCAATCCCATGGTAGCCTGAAAAGAAAGGAAGCCTTTTGGCCAAAGAGAGTGTCCTGCATCAGTTTCCCGCTCCTTCCGGGCGTGAGATTTTCCACCTCCATTCCCATGGGAGCTGTGATGGGACTTGCAATGTCTGCGGCTTCCCCGGAATTACTTTCTCCAGGCTGATTCCTAGGTCCTGGCATTTCTGGAATGCAAAGAACGCATCTCTGTCCAGTTTCCTCAGCAGCTCCTGCAGAGGTGTCTGTGACAGCTGTCCCCTTCAAGGAAGAGCTAAGCAGTAGCCTGGCTGGGCTTAGTGGATGGGATGTGACGGGAGCGCAGCCTGAGCCAGGACTTGAAGAAGGAGCTCCAGTAACCGCCGGCACGTGTTCTTTAGTCCCCCAGGTCCTCCAGAGCTGCGCCGAGTTCATCGAGCAGCACGGCGTGGTGCAGGGGATATACCGCCTGTCCGGCGTCGCGTCCAGAGTCCAGAGACTGCGGTAAGAGTGCTGCGACTGACAGACACAGCTGCCAGCAGGGGCACGTGCCCTGTTGCGGGCGTTCAGAGGCCTGCGGGCAATGCCTTAGCACAAAGAAAAGGTCTCCTTTGGGAACATCCCATCCAGCACGGCTGACGTGGTGCTGCTGGCCGAGTGTTTGTGTTCTGCTGTACATCAGGAAGCCCTTCCAACTCTGGATTGCATTGGGTGTGGCTTTTGACTTGCTTTCCTCTTTCTCAACCATTTTCGTGTCCTTCTCTGCAGCCAGGAATTTGAGTCTGAGCAGGTTCCTGAGCTGACCGTCCGCGACGTTCACAGCGCGAGCTCCCTCTGCAAAATGTACTTCAGGGAGCTCCCGAACCCCCTGCTGACCGACCAGCTGTACGACAAGTTCTCGGTAAGCACAAGGCAACGCCGTTCCTTTACCTCTTCCGTGGGCCTCTTGGGAGATGGCTGCAGCAGTGCCCCAGCTCCGAGGCCCTTCTTCTGTTAGCCCCATGGGGTTTACTCGCATGTCTTTGCCACATCCTGCATGGTGCTGATGCCACTTCTGGTGGCCCCAGGAGGTGGTTATTTCCATATTCACAATGCTTGCGAGAATTCCTGTGTTGTTTGTTTGTTTGTTTGTTTGTTGCTATTCCCCAACTATTTCTGGAACGGGAAGGGGATTAATAGCCAAGTGTACTTGGAGATGAATGCCCCCTGCGAGGAGCTGAGCTGCCCAACCAGGCTGTAAAGCAGCCCGGTGCTTGGACTCCTTGGCCGTGGTGGCACCAGCTGCGTGCCGCTATGTTCCCCAGATGCCTGTGGGGAGGCCTAAAGTCTTTCTCAGTGCTGACCAGCAGCGTGCTGTCCCCTTGGTTCCCGACCCTGCGGCAGGTATCTCGCCTGATTTGTGTCTCAATCCCTTTCTGCCCTTTTCCAGGATGCTGTTGGTGCCACTACGGAGGAGGAGCGGCTGGTCAGAATGCGGGACGCCATCCAGCAGCTGCCCGCTCCTCACTACAGGTCAGTGCTGCCCTCAGCCCGCTGAGCTCAGCCCTGCTGCACTTCAGAGGGCAAAGTGCAATTCCAGGCTTTGTCTCACGCGAGCAACGGGATGCCTGGGTGTGCTGAAACACTGCATGGGGTTAATTGATGGGGTCAGTTCCTGGGTACGGGGGCACACTTGGTGCAGCTGATGGCTGTGGCTGTGCTGTGCTGGTGCTGGGTGCTGCAGCGTGGCACTTGGTCAAGTTGGATCTACTTCATCTTCAGTGACAGTAGCAGTAATAACAACTAGTGTGAATTGAGGTTTGCTTTGTGAGTCGCAGCACGGGATGCTGGCTGGTGCTGAACATTTGCCGCTCTTGTTTCCCAGGACCCTGGCGTATCTGATGAGACACTTGGCCTGTTTGTCTGCGAACAGCTCTGTCACCAACATGCACGCTAAGAACTTAGCCATTGTGTGGGCTCCAAACCTCCTAAGGTAAACTTCTTTTTCCGTTTCAACAGAACGCTTACATCTGTTCTCCAGTAAGATAAAGCAGTCCTCCCTTCTTCTGCACCACATGTGCTCTTCTCCTGTAAAATGTGCAGTGAGTGGCTGACAGCAGAGCAGGAGCCTGGACTGTTCTCCAACCCCACGTGGGCACAATTGCTAGATGAGCATTGCTGCTCTCTTGTTTAGATGGGGCTGGTGTGTCCTTGATCAGCCAGGAGAACTTCTTCAGTGGCATCACTGACTGCCCACTGCGGAAGTCTCCGAAGCTCAGTTTGACAGCTTTGGGCTGCAACAGTTCAGACCCGGGGAAGCGATGTTGGCTGACTGACTTCTAAAACCTGCCTTTTCTACAGATCACAGCAGAGCGAGTCTGCCTGTGCCAGCGGGAGAGCTGCCTGCACGGAACTGCAGACGCAGTCAGCCGTGGTGGAATTCATCATCGACCACACAGACGTCCTCTTCTGCTCCACATCTGGACCTGACATCGCAGATGGAGCAGGTGAGTGTCTTCCTCCATTAGCTTCATCTTGATCAGACACCTGGATCAAATGCAGGCCTTCTCCAAGTCCTTGGAAATACACTTTTCCTGTCGAGGGGACAGCAGACTTCTGGGCTTAGGTTAGAATCTGGCACCCTGTTGCTGGATGCTGAGAATGTGCAAGCCCAAACGTGACAAGAAGAAAACCGTCACTGTCATTATGATGTTTTGCAAGCAGGTGAAGCTTGATTAACGTGTGGCAGCAAAGCTTTCTGAGTTCACCGTACCTGCTTTCTAGGGTTTTTGTTTGCCTGTTTCGATACAGGGAGCTGCTCTTAATTATGACTGCGTCCTTTGCCATAGACACACCTCTGAGCACATGGTTGTTTTGAGCTGCTCTTCTTGCAGCGGCTCGGAGAAGCAAATCTGAGAGAAACACAGCAGCTCCCCCGGACCTGTGATGGCCGTAGTGCTGCCGCTTTCTGATCCTGGCTCTCACCTGTGGTTTTCCCTTACAGGGCACAGTTCTCCCTCAGGGCCCCAGTCTGTGCAGGCGTCTTCTCCTGCCACAGAGCTGCTCAGCCTGGAGGAGGCGCAGGCACGGAGGCGAGGCCACAGCAGCTCTCCTGTGGTTGTGACACAGAGCAGGGACATAGAGGTGGAAGAAGGCCCCACAGCTGTACGGGGGAAATTCCACACAGTCATCGACTTTCCACCTGAAAGGTAAAGAGGACTTCCTTTTCCAGTACCTTATCATCATTGTTTGGGTGGGTTTTTGTGGTTTCTTTTTGTCTTGTTTTTTTTTTGTTTTTTTTTTTTTTTTTTTTTTTTTTGCCCCCATTATTTCTAGTGCCAAAGCTTGCTGAAAGTCAGTTAAACTGATGGTGCCTGAAGTGTTGCAGTGAATCTCCACTCCCTTTGCACTGTGAGACTGAACTCACATTCAGTTGCCCGCCGGCACACAAGGCTGGCATTCCCTCCTTGCTGGGCAGGCAGTCACGAGCTGCATAAAGCCATGCTGATGTCTATCCCGGCCTGTGCTGGCTGTACCTGGAAACATTGGGGTTTTCCGGACTTGAGGGCCACGTGCCTGAATCCAATTCCAGTTGTCCTCGAAGCAGAGCTGTTGGTCAGACCTGCTGGCACAAGAAACTAGATATGGCAGTGAGATGGGGCCGATGAGCTGTCAGCGTCAGAGTCAGAGATGCTTCTGAAGTTCCACGCACGACTCACACCATTCCCTGTTTTCTCTCTCCAGACCAAGTCCAGCCAGCAGGATGAAGGAATCACCAGCTGGCTGTTGGTGTTCCTGCTTCAGCCTGGGAAAACCATCCTCTGTGGCCAAACGCCAACCGCAGCGCCGTCCCAGGGAGCCCTCAGAGACAGACGTTGTAGTGCTGGCAGGTAAGGGTGCAAATCCAGCTTTCAACACCCTGCTTCTCAGCAACGTAGAATTCTTGCTGTCAGTGGGCTTGTATCTCCTTCTAGCCTTCCAGCCCATACCTGACACCTTCAGTTCTCCCCTGATCAAGAACCACTTTTGTAATTCAGCTTGGGAGAGTTTGACACCAAGCCCTGTTCATTCTTTCATAGGTGATTCGAGCTCTTGTCAACCGAGCAGAGCTGGAGCAAGTAGCGATGCTGGGCTGTGTGCTTCCATGAATGGAGAGCTCGCAGGAAGCACAAATGGCTGCAGTTCAGCTGACAGCGTGCCGCATAACAACAGTGGCGCACACAAGGGGCTCATCCAAGTTGAAGCCCTCATTTCTCCCGGCTCTGCTGAAGATGCTGACCTGAGCCTGCCAGACACCACAGGCACCAGCCTGGACTGTGACCCGGTGCCTGTGCAGTGCAGCCCAGCCCAAGCAGAGCCCGAGTGCCCCGACAGCAGCACCTCCATACAGGAGCAGGTCAGCACCAGCGAGGAGAAGCAGAGCCTCTTGGAGGGGGGCTTAGAATCGGGCCTCCAGTCCCAGGCACCGGGCAGCAGCACTGAGAGCTCTGAGCCACTCTCTCCGTGAGCTTTCCACCCAAGAGAGGACGATTGCCATCTTTACCTGGACCTCTCACGCCCTCCTGTCTTTTCCTTTAATAATAAAAGCACACTTGTGCTCACTCAACGCCTTGACTGCCTGAGGAGTTTTCATTCCCGGGGACTGGGATGAATGCAACACACAGCAAAGCACCTCAGCTTGCAACGCTGAGGCTGTGGGGTGCATGAAGCAGAGCTCCAGGTTTGTTCCCGTTGTGTCTGGCTTCGGGATGTCTGCAGCTCCCATTTGGTACAGTAGCAAACCATCTCTAGCATCCTGGATGCTGCTCGTGATAACCCCAAGCTTCCTGGCGGTGGCTTTGTGATGCCTTTCAGGGCTTTTGGATGCACTGTGATGCCTTGGCTGCTCCCTATCACCTCTCTCCTCCGGCCGCGTCCATTCCTGGCTCCCAACCTCCGAGCTGCCTGCGCAGATCACCTGCAGCCGTGTCCTCATCACGCTGCAGAAGGACGAGCTCATCCTGGCCCGGCCTCTCATTGGTCAGGGGCAGCGCTGTCCCGCCCCTGTCTGCCTCTCATTGGTCAGCGGCAGCGCTATCCCGAACCTGCCTGCCTCTCATTGGTCCGGGGCAGCGCTGTCCCGCCCCTGCCTGCCTCTCATTGGTCCGGGGCAGTGCTGTCCCGCCCCTGCCCGTCTCTCATTGGTCCGGGGCAGCGGTGTCCCGCCCCTGCCCGTCTCTCATTGGTCAGCGGCAGCGCTGTCCCGCCCCTGCCCGTCTCTCATTGGTCAGCAGCAGCGCTGTCCCCCCTGCCCGTCTCTCATTGGTCAGCGTCAGCGCTGTCCCGCCCCTGCCTGCCTCTCGTTGGTCCGCGGCAGCGCCGCTCCGCCCCCGGGCGTTCGTTGGTCCGCGGCAGCGCCGCCGGCTGCCATTGGCTGAGGCGCCGTGCGCGGGAGCGAACGTTGGGAGCTGGCAGTTGGAGGCGCGGCTCTCCTCCCAGAGCGCCGCTGCAGCCGCCTGTGCTACCCCGTAGGAGACCGCGGCGGCAGCCGGAGCTGTCCGGGCGGCACCGGGAGGGAAGCCGCGGCAGCTCGGGAGCGAGTGCTGAGGACAGCTGTGCCGGAGGTGTGTTGGAGAGCGGTGCCGGGACGGGGAGAGGGGCTGTGGGGGGCTCTAGGAAGCTGCGGGGAGGCGACGGGTGGGGGAGATATATAGCGAGATGTGAGGCTGTAGGCGCCTGTGAGGTGATGTAGGGGTTATGGGGAGCTGCTGGGGGGAGAGGCAGATACGGGGCTCTGAGGGTGGTGTATAGGGAGGTAGGGGGCTGTGGTGAGCCATAGGGTCATATGGGACTATTGGGGGCTGTTGGGAGCTGTAGGGAGGAAGGAATATGAAGCTGTAGTGCATTGTGGGGGGACTGTAGGCGTGGATATGTAGATGTCTATAAAAAATGAAGCCCCTGTTCTGGGCTGCATTGCAAAAGGGGTGACCAGCAGGGAGAGAGAGGTGATTGTCCTCATCGACTGAGCTCCTTTGAGGCCTCATCTGCAGCGCTGCATCCAGGCCTGGGGCCCGCAGCACAGGAAGGACGTGGAGCTGTGGGAGCGGGTGCAGAGGAGGCACTGAGATGTCAGAGGGCTGGAGCAGCTCTGCTGTGAGGAGAGGTTGAGGGCAGTGGGCTTGTTCAGCCTGGAGAAGAGTAGGCTGCGGGAGACTTCATTGTAGCCTTGCAGTACTTGAGGGGAGTGTATAAGCAGGAAGGGAGCGGCTGTTTACGAGGGTGGATGGTGATAGGACAAGGGGGAATGGTTTTAAAGTGAGGCAGGGGAGGTTTAGGTTGATATTAGGAGGAAGTTTTTTGCACAATGGGTGGTGCCACACAAGAACAGGTTGCCCAGGCATCAGTGATTTATAGGCTGGTTCGGCCCTTATTTTTGTTTTAACTAATGAAGTGCTGGAGAAAGTTTTGGGAAAGTTTCAGGTTGAAGAGTTGGTAAAGCTGTGACAGTATGTAGATGATTTGCTGGTTTGTGGAAAAGAGGAGTCTAAAGTAAAGGAGACTGCAAGTGAAATTGTGAAGTCGTTACTTGTACTGTATGTCTTCAGTGCATTATTTTCTGAAAGTGTGCACCCAAGCAGAGATGTAAGGGATCGTGTGCCTTCAGAGCCTAGAAAAATGTGTCCAGTTTCAGCAAAGTAGGTCTTGGGCACTGTGGTGGATGCATATGTCTGTAATGGGTGAAACATACTGTGACTTGGTTGCATTACTGTGACTAATTGAAGTGGCTTAAGGAAAGGCTGTTTTCTTCTGTTTGTTTATTCCCTTTGCTGAGCTATTTGCACGGAATGAGCTGATGTTGTTGTTGCTGTGGGGTGTGATCAGAAGGATGGGAAAGCGCAGTGTTTGTGTTCACATGAGGTTACAGCAGGGCTATGTCAGACTATTGTGGATGTTCTTTAAGTAGTTTGAGGCTCCTGGCACATGGAAAATAATCATGACAGCTGGCTCTGTCTTCTATCGAGCTCTTAAAAATACTGCTTGAGATAACAGCAGGTGAGATGAAATGCTGAGCAGCATGGGGCTTGTGTCTGCCTTCAATAATTCTTTTCCTAGGCAGTGTGTGTTAAATTTTGTTCTATGGACTGTGACAGAAATCTGGATTGCTCCGTGAGGTGTTAAAACTAGCTTACCTGTTGACTACTGACATAAGGCTTAGTTGATTTGAGCTATGGAACTTTCAGCTTTTTTTTTAATGGCTGTTTCTAGGTATCAGATAGCAAATAAAACGTAGATCACAGTGGCTGGATTTGTTTTAATCAGGTGCTTCTGACACCATGCAAAACTCTCTTCTGGAGAAAGTTCCAGAAGCTTTCAGTGTTTAATTCTGGCTGTACAATAGCAATTAGTTCAATTTAGAACACATGAAAAGCAAGCTGATAGGGATCTGGTTCCAGGTGGTTTAAATTACAAGAGGGAGATGGTGCAGGTGTAGTAAGTAGGAGGTTACCTTCAAAGTGCCTTCCTGGTTCTCCGTGCTGCTTGATGTTTATTTACCCATTTGTGCTGTGTTCAAGTGCAAGCACTGTAGGGTGTAGAGAACACTGTAGAATGCCTGGTGCTGCCACGACCAGTCATAGATACTGGAAGGAAAAGTTGTTATGAACTACCGATGGAAAACATGGACAGTTTTGAGGCTTCATCTTGGCAGAAGTTGGTGAGACAGTCCTCTGATAATCAGACAAAAGGTAAACTGGTTTAAAAAGGAGTCTTACTTTCAAGAGGGCCTTGTGTGGTCTGGTTGTTTACAGTAATGCAGGACTAGTTGGGTAAATAACTGATTGGAAAACCTGTAAGGGAATTAGGTTGTTTTTTTTAGGTTAGGGTTCTTCCTATTGAATCCAGTACAAGTGCTTGCATGACTGGGAGCCCAACTGTCTGCCGCGGTTGTTCTCATGCTGCCTCTCTGATGTGCTGCCTCTTCAAACTGCTAGGGCTGGCAGCAGCGACCAGCACTAATGCTGCAATTAGAATGGGCGATGCGGAGAAGACTGTGGCAGAAATGATGAAGCCAGAGGCCCAGCTAGCAGAGGTTTATGCATTTGCTGCTGATCTTTATCCCAAGGAGCTGGCCGCCTTGCAGCAACAAAGCCATGATGTAAGTAATGCACTCTGATGTCTGTGAATTGATATGGATCACCCAATCTGCCTTGTCTGTTTCACTCAATGGGCCTGTCTTGAGTGTTTGTAGAACTGCCTTGATGCTTAGTCTGTTCTGACGTGATGCTTCATCTTGAAGTCTTGAGCTACTCGGCACTGTGAGATTCTAGCCATAGTTTTGAAGAGCAAGTGTAACTGATCTGTATTCCCCTTTGTATGCAGGGTAACCTCACCCATGCAGAATTATCTGTTGCTGTAGAGATGCTGTCTTCTGTGGCTGTGATGATCAGGGCTTTGGGTTCAGGGGATGTGAGTGCAGTATGGAGACAACTGAGCAATCCTGTCCCAGGGCTGACAAGCAGTGAGGATGAGAACTGTCAGAGGTGAGTGTTTGGAAGGTTCGTGTCCGTCTTTGATGTTGCTTACATTCCCGAGAGGTTCGGTTTTCTTTTCTTCCCCTTATACTTCAGGTTCTTTCACTGCTGACTCCAATATTAATTTATTCTCTCTCGGTTCTTGCATCTTGTCTTTGCATTCCCCGTTTCTTACTAATCTGCTCTGAGTACCGTCTCTCAGACCTTTATCAAGGTTTCACCACAAAGCTATGTTCTGGCCCTACGAGGTTCTCAATTGCACTAGGCCTGTTCCTGCCCTGTGTTTTTTGTCTGAAACTGCCATGTGGTGTTTGAGTGCTTTTCTGGATTGTTTTGCACTGGAGCTGACCACCTTGCTCACGGTCTTTTGTCTTTTTCCTATTCCTTCTTTCTTTCGTACATGTCAGTTTTAACCCTTGTGTTACTTCTTCCATTTTGTGTTTAGTTCTCATTGCTGTCTTGTGTGTTCCCTGGCCAGTTTTTCATGACGTGATACTTGCTGGTTTTGATTTTTGTTCTTTGACAGATGTGTGGACGATGTGATGAAGCTGAAAGCTCAGATGCGTGCAGAAGAAAATGAGTTTATCACGTGGAATGATATCCAGTCACGTGTGGATCGTGTGCACTTAGCTGTGCATGAAGAACATGGAAGTCAGTTTTGCTTGATTAGTGCTAGACTGATCCTAGATCATAAGGTGTGCTAAAACTAGGTGCATGCCAACGAACAATCTTGTTGCTTGATTCGTATAGACTGAGATAGTTGCCTTTTGCCACTGCTTCTTGTGTAGCTGAGTTGCCCTGAAAAGGCTGTAATCTAGAGAGGCTTAAATGTTATGTCAGAGCCTGGAATCTTGACTAACTTGCTTCCTGGATCTGCAAATAGACACGGGCTTCCTGTGTGGCTTCAGTTCATCTGATCACGTGACCCGAACAAGTGCACGCCACGTGCATGCGTGCACCAGAGCACTAGTTTTGCAGCCTTGTATTTGTGAGGCATCATAGCAGAAGCCTGGAAGTTCATGTAGTCCAGCTCCTTGTTTCTTGTAACACTCCTATAACCCCTAAAACAATAGAGACAACAGAGAACCCAAACCATCAACCGTAAAACGCAGAGAATTTTATAATGACATCAGTTGACATCTTATGGCATAGTTTTGGTAGGAAACTTTTAAATTCTTTCACCTGTTAGTGTTTCATAGAATCATAGAATGGCCTGGGTTGAACAGGACCATAGTGATCGTCTAGTTTCAACCCCCCTGCTGTGTGCAGGTCGCCAACCACCGGCCCAAGCTGCCCAGAGCCACATCCAGCCTGGCCTCGAGTGCCTGCAGGGATGGGGCATCCCCAGCAGCCTTGGGCAACCTGTTCCAGTGCAAATATGTTCAGTTTCTTGTGTGCCCCTGTGCATGGATACTTCTTATCTAGTGTCAGAGGAAGTCCTGAAGCCATAGCGACATGTACCCTTCTGCTGTCCTGAAACTTGGTTTCAAATTCAAGAATGCTTTCTAATGAGGAGCTGTAACATATTGTTGTTTCACAAGGGTAGTCTTTTTCTGCCGCTGTTGGCTAATTAATCAAGGATAATTACTGCTTGTCCTCTGTGCCCTTTCCTAAGTCAAAAGTTGCTGTGTCTGTTTTCCTTCGTTCTTCATGAGATGGAGTAGTGTCAACCGTAGTGTGTGTGTTTTTGTAAGAAAGGTCTTTCTTTTCCTACTTTCCCCCCGCTTTCTCTCATGGGGAGAGCAGCATGCCTAAAGGTGTGCATACTGTGTGTGTACACACTGTAGGAGGAAGCAAGCAGTCTGTACCGTAGTCTGCCTAGGTGACGGGGAGTTGTCAGATGAAGGACAGAAAAAATGCAGGCATTCTATGGGCTAAGATAATACTGAGAGGGAAATGCAAGTGATGCTGAGACAAAACATAGAATCCTAGAATCACCAAGGCTGGAAAAGGCGTAAAAGATCATCCAGTCCAACCGCTCACCTATTCCCAATAGCTCCCACTAAACCATGTCCCTCAACACAACATCCAGCCTTTCCTTGAACACCCCCAAAACAAAACATGCTGTTACGGCCTAGACATCACTGTGAAAAGATACTCTGAACACACCTGGGTGCTTTCCTGTGCAACCTACGTTAGTGAGCCTGCTTCTAGTGAGGGGTTTGGTCTACATGATCTCCAGAGGTCCCTTCCAACCCCTGTGATGATTTTTGTGGATCTGTGATGCTCTAAATGAACTGCCCAACAGTTCAACTTAAACAAATTTCATCTAGTTATTGGTGATGTGGAAACTTAAGGTGAAAGATCTGGCGCGCTAGCAGTCATGGAAGCAAGTAATAGTTAATGTTAGATCTTTTAATAGAAGGCCTACAATTAGGTATTTCTGTGTGTTAGGCTGTGAAATCACTAGTAAAGTAGAATAGAGAACAGTAAGAACAAAAAAATCTAGCACTACCGAATGAGGGAAGAGGAAGAGGAAGAATGGACTGACATTTTGAGTGGGTTTTGTTAAGTGTTCTCTGCAGCTCATTGCTACTACTTGGACACGTTTCAAATTTTGAATTTCAAGTTTTCTGTCAAGAAAGAAATAGAGAAAAAGCATAAATTGGACAATGCTTAGTTGTTGTTTGCTATCTTACTGTATGTTTCTGTGTAAAAACAGTGGAGTCCTGCCTGCAATCTCTCTTAGCGTGAGAGATAAATAGAAGTGTATATTGGAAGCCAGTTTGATGGCATACGTCTGAGAACAGAAGTAGGTATGTGAATATGTAAAATGTACACAGAGCTGATTTTTGCTAAACATCATTTAGAGGTGATGACAATTGATGTGGAAGAATAAGGACAATTCAGAATGACATGAATATGTTTCACCGCGTTCTTGAAAGCCACGGTTAGAAAACAATTCAATGGCCCCGCTTCACAGAACAAGTGAAATGGTGTGCGTTTGAAAAATGGAGTGCAGGACAGAAAGAATTCTAATGGTAGTCTTGGTCCACTACCAGCTGTGACTTTGAATAATGTGTGAAAGGAAGGCTTTCTGTAGATCTTCATACTGTTCTTGAAGTATGCCTCTGTGCACTGCTGTAGATAACAAGTTTTGTGGAATCACGGGACATCCCAAGTTGGGAGCGACTCACGGGGATCATGGAGTCCAACTCCTGGCTCCGCTCTGGACCGCCTAAAAATCAGACCGTATGTCTGAGAGCATTGTCCAAATGCTTCTTGAACTCTGGCAAGCTCATTGCTGTGCCCGCTGCCCTGGGGGAGGCAGTTCCAGTACGGGACCACTGGAAACAGAAATCCAACTCAGATCTCCCCTGTCACATCTCCAGGCTGTTCCCTTGGGCTCTGTTGTTGTTCGCCAGGGAGCGATCAGTGCCTGCCCCTCTGCTGCCCCTGGTCGGGAAGCTGTAGAGCACCACGAAGTTTCCGCTCAGTCTCTTCTCTGGACTGAGGACTTCAGCTGCTCTTCGTATGTGTTCCCCTCTAGACCCTACACCATCTTTGTGGCCATCCTTTGGACACTTTCTCATAGTTTTATGTCCTTTTCATACTGGGGTGACCCAAACTGTACGCCGTACTCAGGATGAGGCCACAACAATGCAGAGTAGGGTGGGACAGTCCCCTTCTCTTGACCTGCTAGTAGTCCTGTGCTTGATGCACTCCAGAATACTGTTGGCCCTCCTGGCTACCTGGGAGCGCTGTTGACTCGTATTCAACTTACTGTCAACCAAGACCCTCCAATCTCTTTCATCATGGCTGCTCTCCAGCATCTCCCCCGTTAGTCTGTGTGTATAGCCAGGGTTGCCCTTTCCCAGGTGCAGAATCTGTCACTTGCTCGTACTCCATTTCTTGCAGTTGGCGATTGCTCAGCTCTCTAATTTCTCAGGATCTCTCTGCAAGGCCTCTTCACCCTCAACAGATTCAGCAGTTCCTCCCAGTTTAGTGTTGTCAGTCAGCTTGCTCGTAACACCTTCTAGTCCTACATCCAAGTCTTTATGAAAGCATTAAAGAAAGCTGGCCCTAAAATAGAGCCCTGGGGAACGCCTGGAGTGACTGACTGCCAGACCGATGTGACCTCGTTTACTGTGGCTTTTTGGGCCTGACCCATCAGCCACTCATTCACCTACTGCATTGTATTGCTGTCTAGTCGTATGTTGGATGTTTTGTCCAGGATTCTGTGAGAAACGGTGCTGAAAACTTTACAGAAATCCAGAAAGCCCTCAACGGGCTTTTCTAGGTGAACTACAGAGGTGACCTTGTCATTAAAGAAAGCATAGTTAGTTAAATGGTCCTTGAAATGGTGCTTTTTTTACAGCAGTCGTACCGTCTTCTTAGCAATCCTGGTTCTTGTGGTGTCCCGAGCGTGTACTGTTCCTTAATCTTTGCTCTGTCCAAATGCAGTGCCTGCTATAAAACGTTCCACTTTGTGATTCTCCTACTGCGTGCAGAAGAAAAAGCTGCAGTCTTTGGGTATTTTAACCCAAGTTGTATCCACTCTGAGCTCCTCGCTTTCTTCCAAAAGATCTTTGTTGTAAACTCTCCAACTGCGATTTGAACTGTTGCTTCTTTCAGCAAGCAAGAATTGAATATTCAATATACGTTGCATCACACGATCTCCGGGTGTCCATTCCAACCCAAATTACTTTGTGATTTGCTGTAGGTTTGGCATGTGTGACTCAGGCTTTGTTCGCATTTAGCTAAGTGTAAGCTATCTATTTATGTCTGTTTTCAGTTAGTTGAACTGTAGTCCTCGCTGTCCCTGGCAGCACCCTCATCTGTTGTAATACAGCTCATAGTACATGCATCCAGTCAATCCTGGTATTTCAGAAGTGAAGGCACTGTATTTTTGAATGGCGTTCTGTGCAAAGCTATAGCTTGGTGTGAAGAGCTTTATTCTGAAGGATTCTTGAAAACTTGTGACTTACTAGCCCTGGCCATTGAGGTTTTGATAATTCTCTTCTAGTGGATTTGAGCTACGTGTTGAAGAACTCAGTTCTGTCCATTCGTGTGGTCTCCCCGAGGGATTTTTTTCTGCTTTTTCCTTTATTTATTACTATGTCCAAAAATGTGTGGCTTCCTTAAGGTGGAGAAGTGGTCTTGCTTTCTTTGCTAGTAGAAAATGATTGCTACTGAAATGTTGCTATTCTCAGTGGGTATTTGGTTTAGCACCAATAGCACTTTTCTTCCAAAGCACAGTTTCCTGATGATGGTAAAGGATTGGACAAGGATTGGATCTTGTATTTCTTCTTCTATCCCTTTCTCTCTAGGAGTTTTGGCTGTTGGGCTTATCAGCGAGGCGCTGGATGAAGGAGACACCAGAAAAACTCTGCAAGCCTTACAGGTTCCTGCAGCAAAACTGGAGGGTGTAACCCCAAAGGTAGGTCAGCATTATCAGGGCGCACTGCTTGGGGCTAAGAGAGAGAAAGCACAGGTGGGTGTAGTTGAAAGTACCTCTCCAGAAGCCTTTGCATCTGTGTACTGAGGGCATTCCTGATGTTGGGAAAAAAGCTGGGAAACAGATGTGGAAATGAAAGGGTGAACGCTGCATGCTATCAGCTGATGTCACCTGGCCAGTTTGGATCTGTCTATATGATGGCAAGAGAGATGCAGGCATAACATGTGAATCTTTGTGAACTACAGAGATGGGCTTAAAGATATGAACTGCTTGAGATGGATTGCTCTAGCTAATCGTACGTCCAGAGTGGCACACGTACCTTCTTTTTGGAGATATAAGGAGATGTGTTCAGTTTCATTTGTTTTTATAAGAAGGCAGTGTTTATCCTAATAGTTGTGAATTTCCAAATGCAAGTCTCGTTCAGTCTCCGTTTTTCAGTGCTATTTGTTCAATGTATCCATAGGTGTAGTTACATAAAGCACAAATGAGGTTTGAGAAGTAGGCAAAAAAACTTGTTAGGTGATGAATTTGTTCAGAAGGAGGGGAAAATAGAAAACAAAATATATGCTTCTAGCAAGATGTGTATGAATGCCTGTCACTCACTAGGTGACACTGCAGATGCTATGCATTTTTTGCATGGTGGTTGTCTGTTGTGGTAGCCCAGGACTTCTCCTGACTTAGATGGAGTTGCCTCTTGGTGTAACTGGTCTGTATGTACAGGTGAAAATGGAGAGAGGAAGAATGATCTCACCTTACTGGCTTAGGAAGGAAGATGAAACGCTGTATGGGTGGTGTTTGGTTGCCCTGCCTCGGGCAGGGGGTTGGAGATTTGTGATCCTTGAGGTCCCTTCCAACCCTGTGATTCTGTGGTGTACATGCTACTGATTATTATTTTTTTTTTTAACAGATGAGTGGGATGCTATTTTATTTCCTTATGCTTACACAGAAGTAGCAGATGTGCTTCCTTTCAGTTGCCTAAGTGTGTTTAATTTCTTTTTGTAATATCTTTTCAGTTGTGGAGCTCATTGTTCTAATTCCAGCAGGGATTTTAGCATAGAGACTGGGATGATGCTGTGTTCAACATTGGTGTTTTTTTGTATGTTTGTTTGCTTTGTTTTTTTTGACTAAGTGTAAACCTTCACGATGGCAGTGTCCGAAAACTGCGCTGGTGATGAAGATCACTGAGCAGCTTCCTCAGTGGCCCTGAAAGGGTTCGTGTTCCTCAGGAACCCATTTTGTGCTGAAGCATTTCCTCCTGCTGAGTGAGAATGAAATAACGAGTTGTTCTTAGTGTGCATGGAAGCTTCTGCCAGGCTGGATTGGTGACTTCAGTTGACGTGAAATTACCTCACTGAGGCATATGTTCAGTGTAGGGCTCCTCCCTGCAACATGGCAGCAATTTCAGAGATGGTGAGATCGTGGTACAGACTAGCACTGTGGGTAGAACAGTTGCTGTCCTGAGTCAACGTGCTTACTAGCTGGTGACTTCTGTACCTTGGGACTGAGAGGGATTGTAGTTCAGCACAAGGCAGGGGATCTGGCGTATGATGCGATTTCTCATGTGATGAGCAGTGAGAGAAGTGTTAACCCTGCAATGTGTGACAGCGCGTGTCCCTGCTGGGGGGACTGTGACAGGAAATGCACGGGAAAGATCAGAGGGTTTTGATAGTCCTGGGATTGATGACTCTGCTGGTAGAGATGACAGTGCAAGAGTTTGTTCTTGTAAGTCTCCCACCCTTCCCCAACAGGAATTTCTACATTGCTGAAGCAGTCATGGGACTCCTTGGACATTCAGATAAAACTTGTTAAAGGGATGTAGGTTTCAATCCAAAGCAGTGGTAATGTGGAGGGTATGTAAGGAAATGTCAGTTTTCAGTCCTGCCACGGAACTCTTCATGCTGGAATACAGTGGCTCTTTGTGCAGGGTGATTATTAATCCGTGTCAGAAGTCAATGTTTCCTGTGTCCTGTTTGCACATCAGGAGTTGTTGGAGGGATGGCAATTGCTTCTTAAGATCTCCTTCCATAGTAACCCCCAGGAAGCAACAGTGGGGGTGGAGGAGCTGTGCTTGGCAGCTGCTGGACTATTGTTCATGACGTGTATTTTGGGGTTTGCTAAACACTTGTCTCTTGGAAAATTTCTGCGTGTAACGTTATTTAATGAGTTTCTTCAGCCAAAACATAAGATACGGTGTGATCAGTACTCCACAGCAAATGGTCTGTTAAAAGAGAGACTTGAGAGATGCTTTTGCTGTTGTACGTTTGTATTTACCCCCAGTACATACAGTGCTTTTTGATTTGCTGGTCCAGCAATCTGCAACCCTTTGTGGACGGGACAAGAGCAGCCTGCTGTTGTGTTAGTTAGCCATCAGTTTTTGGTTGCTGCTCCTGTATGTGCATTTCCACTTCCTAAAGTTTCCCTGAACAAGTCCTTGCAGCCTGGTACTGGGAAAGGACTCTTGTTAGTCTATGTTTGTGTCCACCTCAGCGGAACAAAGCTTTTCAGGAAAAGTCCTAGGAGTGCTGGTAGGCAGACACCCAGGTGGCTGTGAGTCGGCAGTGTGCTCGTGCTGCCTGGAAGGCTTCAGTAGAGAGGTGATCCTTCCACTTGGCATTGGTGAGGCTGCTCCTGTACTGTGTCCAGTTCTGCCCTGCCCCCCCAGACAGGAGACAGGAATGTTCTGGAGATAGGCCAGCGTAGGGCCACTGAAGTGCCTGAGGGACTGGAACACCTCTCCAGAGAGGAAAGCTGAGGGTGAGGAGACTCTTGAGTCTAGAGATGAGAGGGCTTGGGGGGAATCTGTTCAGTGTATGTGAAAGCTGGAAGTGAGGATGCAGTTGAGGACAAGAGGCATTGAGTACAAACTGGGGTTCAAGAGGTGCCATCTAAACGTCAGGCAGCACTTTACAGTGGAGGTAACTGAGCAGTAGCGGAGGTCGAGCAGAGAGGGACTGGAGTCTTTTCTGTGGAGTTGTTCAGAAGCCATCTGGATCTGGTCTGTCCTGGATAATGTGCTCTCGGTGTCCGTGCTGGAGCAAGGGGATTGTCCCAGATGAGCTCAGAGGTCCCTTTCCATCTTAAATTGTTCTGTGATTTTCTTTTTGGGGCTCCTTGGAAAGGCACGTCCTGTTGGCAAGTACAGCTTTAGGACTGACCAGTGCAGATTGCTTGGCGTTGGGATGTCCTGATGTTTGTTGGAGTGATACCACTGATGGAACTTGTTGGTGGGAGTTCCTTGTCCTGAGAAGAGTTTTGGCCTGGTAATGCTGTAGTTGCTTCTGCTGATAACAAATGTCCATTATGGCCTTGTGTTGAAATTGATTAGAAAGATACTGGAGTGCTTCCTGTATCCCTTGAGACTGCAATTGCTCAGAGGTGGTGGTTTTGTTTTGCACAACCAGTGACACTCTTTTCCTCATGCTGCGAATGCTTTCCTCATCATATTCTCTTCAGGACACTCAGGATGAAACAGCTGTGCTTTGGCTCGATGAAACTCAGGACGGGATTCAGAAGGCTAACAGGGACACTGAAGAGTCACAGAGATGTAAGCATTGTGGCAAATACCGTGGTTCAATGCCATTGTCAACCAAATATTCGTCACCAAATGGAAGAATGCGAGCAAGAAATGTACACATGCAAAGGAAATTAGAATACAAGTGTTTGCTTCAGGTAGGTGTAGAAGTTTTTTCTTTCAACAATGAATGTCACAGCCTTTCAATTTCAATTCTTTACATCTTTTTGGAAGCATATGTCGTTGTTTCAGTTGTGCTTGTGAGACTGTGTTACATCCTAGGCAGAGATACCTATTGAATCTCTGTCAAAGTGTTTGACATTAGCAGATAACTGTGTCTGTCTGTGGTTGGGTAGTCAAGCGTGGGGATGTTCATGTGCGCAGTTCTGGCGCATCTTAGCTTTCATTTGTGTTGTACTGTTGCCTTAATTCTATGAAGTATTTCTCAAAGTACTTTTTTTTTTTTTTTTTTTTTTGCACTAAGTGCAGATAAAAACACAAATCAGTGCCGTTGGCAGGTGGACTGTGCCAAAGAACATTTGGTCAAAAGCAGGATTAAAGTATGCTTCTTTGAGCCAGAATAAGATCTTCAGATACCCTTCTACCTCTCTGTGTGTGAACAGAGATTTGCTCAGTGCTGAAAATGTGTATCTCGTGTTTACTGCATCGGTGAGATACCTGTGGTTGATTTTGTACTGTGTTTGCAACAGAGTTCTGGAGTAGCCCTGGGTTAGCTCTTTCCTCATCTTTTTCTTGTTGATAACCTGTTCTGTGTTCAGGTTGCTATTCTTGCTAGGAACGGTGCAGTCACTGGAAAGGTGCTTTTTGAGTCAGCTGTCTGCTGTACCAGGGCTCTGCAAGAAGAAGCTGCCTTGACTGCAGCTGTTGTCAGAGTACAGCTGAGTGAATGGATAAAAGGTTGTAGAGAAATACTGTCGATAAGTCAGCACCGTAGTAGGACTAAGAGCACACAAAAAAGCGCTGTCAGACACTGTGCCATACACAGATGCACACTGTACTGAAAAGATTGTTGTACACCAAGTTGTCTTTTTTTAACCCGTATTTTTATGCATAAATACAGGAAGGTATTTGTGTCCACTCGCACAGTGCCTTGCTCTCTTGTTTGTTGTGAGTCACTGAGCTCCTGACTGCCCAGGTAACCTGCCTCCTCCTGTTGTTGAAGTTTCCTTAGGAATTCTGGCCGTGAATGAAGCAGTCGATCACGGAGATACCAGCCCTACCCTGAGTGCCTTGCGCTCACCAGATGTGGGGCTGTGCGGAGTCGCTCCAGAGTGTGCAGAGACATAGCAGCGAGAGTTGGCAGAAGTGGAAAGGAGAAGAATGGCAACAGGTGAACCCCAAATAGCTAACTGCTAGTGCAGTAAATTCAAGATGATTGCCTGTAGGATGGAAAGCAGAGGGGGAGAAATGTGAGGAGAAGTCTTGCGTTCTGGGTATCTTGTTAGAATCTCATGTTACGGGGAATTGAGGCTGCCTTGTAAGCTGAAGTCTTTGTTAAAGGAAAGAAGAAAAAGGTAGGAAGGAAATGAAAAAGTCAGCAGTGAAATATTCCCCACTTGTAGAATATATTGTGCTTAGGTAGTTGTTGCGGTGGTTCATTGGAATCTGAGGCATTCCTTCTATTGCTTGGAGGAAGGACCCTCTCCACGCATTTCCTTCTTGTAGTATTTGTATGTGAGGAAGATAGAGACGTGTTTGCTTTCAACATAGCACCATTTCTGCTTTTAGGAGGCAGTGGCAGTGAACGGGTGAAACACTGGGTGAGAGGAGGCTGTCATCATTATCATAACCTGAGGACCAGAGAGGGAGGATGGGATGAGCCGACTGAATTTGTGCAGCATGACACACAGCTGTCACGGGAGGAGATGCAGGTAAAGTACGTGCTCTTTTTCTCTGCAGTTGAAGTTGCCCCTGTTTCAGGCCTTATTGCAACTTGAAGAAGTAATGTTTCACCACAGTAGTGATGTTAGCAAGCTTTGTATCTTATTTCCGTGTTCATTGTCTACTTTGCACGTCAGCACCTGCTGCTGTAGGAGCCCGTTTTGCAGGGGGTTGGACTCAGTGATCCCTGGAGGTCCCTTCCGAGCCCAGTTCTGTGATTCTGTGATTTTTCTCTTTGCTTCTTGCAGCAGTATGGTGCTTGGTGTTTCAGAAGAGAGAAAAGCACGGCGGGCATCAGCTGGATTTCTGTGGCTGGTAAAGCTGTGCCCCTGAGAACTGGGCTGACTGCTGCCCCTGGGAATGCGTGCAAAGTCTGCAGAGGCAGAGGAATGACTTTTCTCTCAAAAGTTGAGCTTGTCTAAGGCAGGTCACTGCTAGGAGAGCTTCTGCTTTAAAGCATCAAGTTGTATAAGTAAGGTAATTTAAAAAGCAAGCTTGCCAGTTCTTTTTTACCTAAGTGATTTTTTAGCATGGGAAGGTTGGAGAGGCTTTTTGCTAACAGGAGATGGAGGGAGGAAAAGCAAGTGAAAGGCACGCTGTGCACAGCCAGCACACAGCACCTGCACCATTGCCCTGCACAAAGGAGGAGCAGCTCAGCAAGCTTGGCCTGGGCCATGGAAGGGAGCGTGCAAACGTCTGGAGCAGCCCCAGATGGGCTGGTTCTGCAGGTTGTTGTCTGCTGCTGTTTTCTCTCATCCTGTTGTGCTCGGGGGTGGATTTGTTCATGTTCAGAGCTAGCAGGAAGCTCGCACAGCCCTTTGTTTCAGCTGTCCCAAGGCTTTGGTCCCTGGCTGCTGGGATGGGGCGTTTGAGGAGTGATGCCTGTGCTGTTGTCCAGCCAAGCTTTGGGGATGAGTCTCGTTACCGGGGCGTGTCTGACAGGGCTGAGGGTGGGGGACCGGGCCAGTGGCGCTTTGCTCTCAGTCTCGGTGTTTGTCTTTGCTCAGGAGGGCAGGTGGTGAACCTCACGAGCCAAAGCCTGCAGATGGGGTTTGCGGAGAAAGAGGTCCTGCAGGCCTTGTGTGGCAGCCACGGAGCTGGAGCGAGGCTGCGTCAGTGTAAAAGCCCAGCAATGCACGGAGGTGTGAAGGTGAGCTGTGGGCTCCAGTAACACAGGAGAGGATGTGCATGTTGGGGGCTTGGATGCTGCTGTGTGTTTGCAGTGACTGTGGGGTAGTTAGCACTGCTGGGTCAGCTTGAGTGCATGGAACAAGTGTGACGTGTCTTCCAGTTGCACGCTGTGTTCCTCCTGTTGCGTTGAGCTCTTGAGCTCCAGCCCTAAGTGAGGATGCAAGCGCTACCGCAGAAGGGATGGTTGAGATTGGAAGTGCAGTGCAAAGGGCTGGAGCCAGCAGGAGCAGGGATGTGATCATCCCCCTGTACTCAGCTCTGGTGAGTCCTCACCTTGAGTGCTGTGTTCAGTTCTGGGTCCCTGACTACAAGAAGGACACTGAATCCCCGAGATCTTGCCAGAGAAGAGCAGTGAAGCTGTGAGGAGTGTAGAGCACCAGTCTCATGGGGAGCAGCTGGCTGAGAGAACTGGGGTTATTTAGCCTGGAGAAGAAGAGGCTCAGGGCAGACCTCATCCCTCTCTACAATGAGCTGAAGAGAGATGATGTCGAGGTGGGGGTCGTCCTCTTCTCCCGTGTAAGTAGCGATAGGACTGGGGGGAACGGCCTCAAGTTGCACGGGGGGAGATTGAGGCTGGATGTTAAGAAACCCTTCTCCACAGGAGTGCCCAGGGAGGTGATGGAGTTACTGTCCCTGCAGGTGTTCAGAAACGTTAGATGTGGCAGTGAGGGACGTGGCTTAGTGGGGAATATTGGTGGTAGGTGGACGGTTGGACTGGATGATCTTGGAGATCTTTTGCAAGCTTGCTAATTCTATAATAATTCTATTATCTGCTGGGCGAGTGCTTTGGTGGGTGAGCATCAGGCTGCTGGACAGCAGGCAGCTGTTGTCTGTGCAGACAGCCACATCCATGGGGAGTGGAGGCTTTTTCACCTTAGCCTTGTCTTTCATGTCTCACGTGCAGTAAGTGCTGTTGTTACACACAGCATCTTGGGGGCAACCTTGATTTCTGCAGCCCCGAGCTTTGTGGCATGAGAGCTCTCCGCCATGCTTCTCCCTGTGATGTGTGGCCGTATGGAAGGTCTCGCAGAAGCCTGGGTAGGTGATGGCAGTCGCTCCTCCTTTCCCCAGCGATGCTGGAAATAGCGTGGAACGGGACGGGGGGACATCCCAGCCGTGGGTTCCTCTCAGCAGGACTGAGCGGCTGTTCTGATCCTCGTGTTTGAACTTGAGGGAATCTGATGCTAAGTAGAGAAATGAGGGGCTTGTTAATGAAGAAAAAAAGACTGTGTCGCATCTTGTGGTGCAGGATGTTCTCCGAACTGCTTCTAACAGTGCCCAGGATGCTCCCTTTTTGATGGGGAGAGGTTTAGCAGGGGTTTCTTAAATGAAAATAGTTTGTTGTGTAATTTCCTTTTCATCGACCTTTCATGCTACTTCTTGATAAGTTATCTTTGGACTATGAATCAATATTTATTATTGAAGAGAATTGAAGAGAATACGTACGCACCCTGCGCCTTCATCTGCACCAAGAATCTTCTAAACATCTTTGCACTGTTTCTTCTTGGCCCTGAGACGAAGCTGTGTGGAATATGGGCTTGGATGCTTTTTCAGTCAGGTGCAGGACACGTAACGCTCATCTGAGTTGTCATGCTGATAAGAACAACGGAGTAGTAAATTTTTCAGGGTTGCGTGCTTTACTTTACTTTTTTTTTTTTTTTTTTTTTTTTCCCTCCAGTCATAACCATGGAGCCACAGAAGCGTTACCCAGACAGAAGGAGCCTTTGTCACCTGGCCTTCCTACCAATGACACAGGCAGTGGAAGTCAGCATCCCAAGCATCCATGAAACCCCTGCACAGGACTGGTGAGAGTTACCCTGGTGCCGTCCTTTGGCAATCTCAGGTCTCTCTGTAAGCTCCCAAGCTGTGTCGTAACTCCTCCCGTGGTGCTGACTCAGCTCTCCCAGTCTTTTGTGGGGGAGAGCTGGAGTTGAGCTCCTTCCTGCTTCCTGCCTCTGTCCTCCCTGCTTTGCCCACGGCCCACTGAGCCTCCATCCTTGTTAGGTGTCTTGAATTACTGAGTTGCTTAAGGATTGGGTGGACCAATTAAATTCTTAGCGATGTCTCTAGATCCACGTGTGCACAAAAGCACACTCTGATGCAGTCAGTGTAATGATGAACACACGCCTTGTTTCCTTTAGCCCGTATTTTTAGTTCAGGAGAACAGATTTCTGGAATGATGTTCAGCTTAGCACCAGAATCCCCTTGCCGCCCCCCATTGCAGTCACTCACGAGGGCTTGAGATCCACAGGGAGGAAGTATTGCCGATAATTACAATCCGTGGTTTTGAAACTGATTTAACCTATGGTGTATGATATGAATACTCCTGGTGAATGATGTGGTAAGGCATCCCAGCAATTTTCAACAGGAATACTTCAAGGCAGCTTTTCCAGGTTTCTTTGAGAACTCTCCAAGTCTCCAGGAATTTTAAGCGCCAAGGTTTCTTAGCCTTCCGAATGGCAGTGTTTCTATCGAAGCTGGCAGCCTTTAAACCCAAACCCAAACCGAAGCTTGCTCATCTCAGTGGAGTTGCCTTAGCTATATTCTAACGCTGCGTGGAAAATGAGTTCCACGTTCACGAGTCCTTTCTGACTGGCTACGTGTTTGATTGCATAGGAAGAAAAGCTTGATGTCTATGCCAAGGGAGACGTACACCGCACTTGCGCTGCCTGGACGATTTGGAAACTGGAAATTCTGGGGTGTGCTGAAGCATGCCCTCTCAGGTCAGTCTAAGCGTACATAGAGTAGACCTGTCTAACCAAACAGGTAATAGACAGTTAAACCCATTCTGTTGGGAAATACTCTCTCCTTCTAAGTACCTTTAGAACGCGAGTTTCTTCAATTAATTACTCAACTCATTTGCTTTTCCTGAATGATCCTAAGTTCTTTTCTCGGGCTACATCTGCACTCTGCTCAGTCCAAGGAGAATCCCTGCCTGCAGATGCAATGACACAGCATGGCTCACAACCTCATTTTTCATTGCTTACTGTTACGGTAGCTGCCATCCATGTCCGCCCTGCGTATTCTTAGAGCTCTTCTGGAGTCCATGGGGCAGACTTACGGTTGAACTAAAGGGAATTTTTTCATATTGCTCTAGCTCCAGATGATTATCCCTAGCATCATTATGTTTAAAAAAAAAAAAAAAAAAGGCGTTTTGAAGTAGTGTGATATATATTCTGTGCCTCAGAATGTGGCACGTGTGGCATGAGAGAGTTTTGAGGCCACGAAGACTGCCCAGACAGCATGAGAAGTGTAAGAGCAGAGAGCTATAGGTGATGCAGCGCTATTCGTGCCACCCGCAGGAAGCGGGAGCTGGAACAAAATATGGCCAGAAGAGTGATCAGATTGCGTTTGGTAAGGAACTATTTCATTAGTTCTAGAACTTTGGCAAAATGTATATTCAGGATGATGATCAGCATGCCAGGTGCTGGGACCATGCCGAAAGAGAAATGGTCTGAAAACGTTGGTGCAATTTGAAATATATCCCCTTCCACAAAGCCCTCAGATGCATGCTGCAACTGCATCCAAAGCAAGGCAGAGCCCTGTGCTTGTTGTAGCCGGAGCTATCGGTGCCAGGAGTTGCTGCTGTGTTTGCAAGGACGTTGTGTCAGCAGTGTGACGTCAGTGGGGTTGTTTGATGGCAATGAAACAGCTGAATGGTGTACCTCAAGACTAAGAAAAAAGATGGTAGTGGTGACTGTGTGTCTAGGTATAGATAGCTTGATAGAGATATGTAGGACTTCAGTGTGGATTGTACATAGGCCCTGCGCTGCAAGGTACGCTGTTGGGAAGCAGTGTCCATCTGCCCGAGGGCAGGAAGGCCCTGCAGAGGGACGGCCTGAGGCCAGCCGTACGAGGCTGCCCAGGAGCAAGCGCTGGGTCCTGCGCTGTGGTCATGGCAACCGCATGGCAGCTTCTGCAGGATTGGGCTGAGGTAGAATTCCAACCGCCCGCTGATTCTAGAATGTTGGGGTGTGTGATGGTGGAATCTTCTGGTCCTGTGACATGGTCTTGCCTCCCCACCCTGTCGTCATGGCGGAGCAGCCTGGTGGCCCTTAGTGATGTCACAAGCGGCTGGAATGAGGGGAGGAGCAGTGCGTGCTGCGTCCCTTCATTGGAGCGCTTGAGCTCTGCGTGAGTAGCTCGCTTGTTGCCCTTGTGCAGCGACTGAGTGCCTTCGTTTTCACCCCGTCTTGTGCAGCATCTTGTAGGTAAGCTGAGACAGGGCGTGGGATGGACGGGTGGGCAGTGAGCTGTTGAGAACTGCTGGCTGGTGGAGCTCCTAGCAGCTCACACTGCTTGCTCTTGTCCATCAGACGTGACTTTCACCCAGTACCTGCATTCCCAAGCGATCCATAAAGGTGGCGTTTGTCCCATGGTTTTTCCCTTGTGTTTGCTACATTGTGCAAGCTCACAGACCTGTTCCTTCTCTCTCCTCTACCTGCTCCCTTGGTGCAGCTTTTGCTCGTGGAAGAACAGAGCAAAGTGACAAGAATCAGCTGCGAGTTCAAGACACTTGTCTACCTTGTTCTGATCTCCTGCCAGGTACGTGCCACGCTTTGTCCTCCCACGTGGTTTAGCAGCCCGCGTCGCACCGTGTTTAGTAACACAGCCCCATCCAGTTTTGATGGGACACTGGTCATGTGTAGGTCTTTTCCGCTTCCCTCCAGCTCAGCTCTCAGAAGGATGTTGTCTGTAGTGCTGTGACCAGCTGGTCTTAAGGAGACCAATCCCTTAGGCAGAGTCCGACCCCCGGTTTGTGCAGAGCTGCACAACGTGACCACAAGCCCGCGTGCTTCGGCTGTGTGAGTGTGCTGCCCGACAGCTGTGGGGAGCACAGCACAGCCCCCATCTGCTAGCAGAGGGATAGCCACTTGGTCAAATGCTGCCTAGTAGGCTCTCATTTGAATTGACTGAAGATAGTGGCTGTTTCTAGAACATCTGCCTATGCCAGTGGATAACTGAGGGTAGTTCTGAAGAAGTCCCTCAATAGAGTGGTGTGTGAAGAGAGAAAATATGAGGGTGTTTCTTTTCATTCCAGCTTGTCGTGCCTGCTGTGATGGGCGTTGCGTGCAGCGAGATCAGCCGTGGGCCTGACATGGCACGGATGGAGGTAGAGTATGAAGCTCTGATTGGTCTTTGTTCCCTGACTTGAGCCAACAGAGTGAGCCACAGGTGTGCTCTCCTGCTTTTCAAAGAGGCAGAGTCCTTCCAGCTCTATCTGTGTCCTGAAAAGCTGCCTTAAAAGCTTCATGTCCTTGCTGCGGGCATCTAGATGGCCGTGGAAGTCGTAGTACCGACAGAATCAGATGCGGCGTTATAAACGTGCGGAAGCATTTTCCCCGTCCTGCCTGGATGTTGTCACCCACAGACAAAGTGTTGTTCTCATATTCAGCAAGTTAAAGGAAGCTGGCACTTGTAGTGAGCCAAGGATTGGGTCAGTGGCCCAGCTGCTGTGTCCAGTCCACGGCTGAGGTCTCCAGGCAATAGGTGACAGGAAGTGAGCAGACTCTTACGCTCCTCTTTGGGAAGGCAGTAGTGCAAGCGTGGCAAGTTTATGAAACTGCCGGAGCCGTCTTGGTTGTGGAGTTTGTCCTCTTAGTCTGGGTAGAGAGATGCATCTTTGCACTGCCTGGCGATAGTGCTGCGCGCCGGGAAGAGAAACAGCTGTTATTAGACTTGCAGTTTCTTGTTAAGCGCTCGTGATAAGGACCGAGTGCATTTCCTGCAGCTTTCTCTGCCGATGTGCCCCTCACCCTGAAATCCTCCTTGCAGCCCTCAGCTCCTCACCGTGGCCTGTGCTCTCTGTTTCAGACTGAGAACAACGGGAAGCCCCTGCTGGTCTGTGAGGAGTCATCTCTTAATATTCCAGCTATTGGTGCTGCCCATGTTCTCAAGAGATACGTTGCCCAGGCACCGGATGAACTCTCCTTGGAGGTAAGCAGTTAAAGGCGTTCCTAGTTGTGGTGTACAGAAGAGTATAAGGTGTGAACGCTCAGGAATATTCTCAGACACCTTCAGAGTGTTTGGTGAGGTGAAGCCCAGAAGATTCAGTTCCAGATTAGACTTGCAGTGGGTTGGACGCAGGGAGGAGTTCAGCCATCTCCAAACTATGGCTCTATTTGGCATTGGAATCTTCTGATCAAAGAGCTACTGCCCAGTGTTGTAGCCTGGTCTCTGAGCAATGGCAGACCAGTGTATGGAGTGTGCAGATCTGTTCAGGATCTGTTCCGCTGACTTATGCCTGCGGTTTAATTGGAGCTCTCCCTTTGGCCAAGAGCCTGCTGCTTTTGAGAACCATTTCCTACCGAACAGCTGAATTCTGTATGTTGTGTATTGTAGTGACTCTTCTACCTCCACGTTCAGTTGTACAACCGCAAATGCCTGAAGAGCTGCACTGGTGCAATGGCTCTCAAGCTTGACGATATTGGGCAGTGCAGAAGAATGCAGTCATTTGAGCTGCGCTTTCCTCCCAGCCGTGCTGAAGCTGGGATTGACGTTGCAATCTCTTGCAGGTGGGAGACCTCGTGTGCGTCATCGATATGCCACCTCAGGAGCTGAGCCCCCGCTGGAGAGGCAAGCACGGCTTTCAGGTAGGCACAAGCTTCAGACGTGAGAGCGCAACTTCGGTCGAGGCAGGAATCTCAGCTTAGAGCTGCCCTGCCTGCACAGCATGGCTCCACATGGAAAATGGTTTCCCTGTGTTGGTGTCAGGGGACTTTGCCTTTTGCTGTGGGCTTAGGCCAGAGCTGAAAGTTGGTCTTTGTAGCAAACTGTCTCCTCCATTAACTTAGAAAGAAGAGCCCTCACAACATGCATCAGGTCACGGCCACTGAACCGCACCTTTGGAAATGCAGCAGCTAGGACACGTGTTTCAGTGTCTCTGAGCACTTGTGCTTGCACCCATGCAGAAGGTGAAGTCAGTGTCTTTCAGGAAGTCGCTGCCTGTCAGCTGAGATGAGGCAGGGTAACAGAGCCTCTGCGTGCTTGCTGCTGCTGCTGGCTGCCGAACGCTGGGTAGCTCAGAGCTGGGGATGGCAGCTGCATCTCAGTCAGCAAGCAGAAAGTTCATAGGCTGTGCTAACTCAGATCTAGCTGCATCAATCTATCCTAATCTATAGCTTCTGTATGAAGTCTTTCCCTTCGGGCACGCTTGAGATTTAGGGGCGCATAGCATACTTGTCCTTTCCCTGCTCCATATGCAGTTACATGGATAATTGGCTGCCAGTTTTGAATAATTATTAATTTTAAGCAGGCCATTTTTTGTTGGATTGTCTTACGGAGCACCCGGCAGGCACGTTATGAGGAAAATGTGATGTTTGAACAGTTCAGGCCTGAGAAACGCTGCCTTCAGTATCGCACCTCTCTTCTTCTTCTTGTTACAGGTTGGATTTTTCCCCAGTGAGTGTGTGGAGCTCATTAACGGAAAAGTCCCGGAGAGTCTCATCAATTCAGTGCCAAAGCCAGGTACGATGATCCATTTGATGGTGCAGGGAAGCAAAATGGAGTCTTTTTTGGGTGTGTTCCGTGGTTAATACCTCCCTTATCCTTCCCACCTTATCCTCTGTGCTGATGATCCTTCATGCATAGCACGGGGCGTATGGCTGGTGTTTTGTAGGCAGCTAGAATGAGGGAAGGCAAAGGCAGTTCTCCTGCAAGTCAGTACGAGGCTGAGAACAGCCAGCGTCCCTGGTTCCCTGGGGAAATCCTAAAATCCTTGTAGAATAGCTTGGGAATGGAAGGGAGCTCAAGGATCATCAAGCTCCAAGCCCCCTGCCTCAAGCTGGGCTGCCAACCAAGCTCCACATTTAATGTGGGACTGGACCAGGCTGCCCAGGGCCCCATCCAGTCTGGCCTTGGACTCCTCCAGGGTTGGGGAAAATCCATTTTTGTACGCACTTGCTCATCATGTTCTTCCCGTTTTGAGGTGCTCTGTAGAATGTGTTGTGCTCGGCCTCGTCCAACGGAGCCAAGCCTAAAATGAACTGGTTTCTTCCTTTTGTTGTGCAGTGCCAAAGAAGCGCGGCAAGCTCCTCACCTTCCTTCGTTCCGTGGTGAAGGCCCGCCCAAAGCAACCGAAAGAGCGGGAGGTGGAGAAGGAAAGGGTGTTTGGCCGTGACCTGGGAGAGCATCTTCTCCACTCTGGTCGTGATGGTAAGGGACAGCCCATTCCTGAGAGCTTCCCTGTTTGGGAACCTAAAGATGAAAGGGAGATGGTATGTAGCAAGGGGCAGGTTGATTCCAGTGGAGAAACGGGGAATGGGAGTTGAGGACTGAAAGATCAACTGAGTAGGTGATGGCTGCAAGGTAAATGCTCCCAAGGGACAAGCACATTTGTATTTGCTTAAAGCAAAGCCTGTAAGCCAATCCCATGGTAGCCTGAAAAGAAAGGAAGCCTTTTGGCCAAAGAGAGTGTCCTGCATCAGTTTCCCGCTCCTTCCGGGCGTGAGATTTTCCACCTCCATTCCCATGGGAGCTGTGATGGGACTTGCAATGTCTGCGGCTTCCCCGGAATTACTTTCTCCAGGCTGATTCCTAGGTCCTGGCATTTCTGGAATGCAAAGAACGCATCTCTGTCCAGTTTCCTCAGCAGCTCCTGCAGAGGTGTCTCTGACAGCTGTCCCCTTCAAGGAAGAGCTAAGCAGTAGCCTGGCTGGGCTTAGTGGATGGGATGTGACGGGAGCGCAGCCTGAGCCAGGACTTGAAGAAGGAGCTCCAGTAACCGCCGGCACGTGTTCTTTAGTCCCCCAGGTCCTCCAGAGCTGCACCGAGTTCATCGAGCAGCACGGCGTGGTGCAGGGGATATACCGCCTGTCCGGCGTCGCGTCCAGAGTCCAGAGACTGCGGTAAGAGTGCTGCGACTGACAGACACAGCTGCCAGCAGGGGCACGTGCCCTGTTGCGGGCGTTCAGAGGCCTGCGGGCAATGCCTTAGCACAAAGAAAAGGTCTCCTTTGGGAACATCCCATCCAGCACGGCTGACGTGGTGCTGCTGGCCGAGTGTTTGTGTTCTGCTGTACATCAGGAAGCCCTTCCAACTCTGGATTGCATTGGGTGTGGCTTTTGACTTGCTTTCCTCTTTCTCAACCATTTTCGTGTCCTTCTCTGCAGCCAGGAATTTGAGTCTGAGCAGGTTCCTGAGCTGACCGTCCGCGACGTTCACAGCGCGAGCTCCCTCTGCAAAATGTACTTCAGGGAGCTCCCGAACCCCCTGCTGACCGACCAGCTGTACGACAAGTTCTCGGTAAGCACAAGGCAACGCCGTTCCTTTACCTCTTCCGTGGGCCTCTTGGGAGATGGCTGCAGCAGTGCCCCAGCTCCGAGGCCCTTCTTCTGTTAGCCCCATGGGGTTTACTCGCATGTCTTTGCCACATCCTGCATGGTGCTGATGCCACTTCTGGTGGCCCCAGGAGGTGGTTATTTCCATATTCACAATGCTTGCGAGAATTCCTGTGTTGTTTGTTTGTTTGTTTGTTTGTTGCTATTCCCCAACTATTTCTGGAATGGAAGGGGATTAATAGCCAAGTGTACTTGGAGATGAATGCCCCCTGCGAGGAGCTGAGCTGCCCAACCAGGCTGTAAAGCAGCCCGGTGCTTGGACTCCTTGGCCGTGGTGGCACCAGCTGCGTGCCGCTATGTTCCCCAGATGCCTGTGGGGAGGCCTAAAGTCTTTCTCAGTGCTGACCAGCAGCGTGCTGTCCCCTTGGTTCCCGACCCTGCGGCAGGTATCTCGCCTGATTTGTGTCTCAATCCCTTTCTGCCCTTTTCCAGGATGCTGTTGGTGCCACTACGGAGGAGGAGCGGCTGGTCAGAATGCGGGACGCCATCCAGCAGCTGCCCGCTCCTCACTACAGGTCAGTGCTGCCCTCAGCCCGCTGAGCTCAGCCCTGCTGCACTTCAGAGGGCAAAGTGCAATTCCAGGCTTTGTCTCACGCGAGCAACGGGATGCCTGGGTGTGCTGAAACACTGCATGGGGTTAATTGATGGGGTCAGTTCCTGGGTACGGGGGCACACTTGGTGCAGCTGATGGCTGTGGCTGTGCTGTGCTGGTGCTGGGTGCTGCAGCGTGGCACTTGGTCAAGTTGGATCTACTTCATCTTCAGTGACAGTAGCAGTAATAACAACTAGTGTGAATTGAGGTTTGCTTTGTGAGTCGCAGCACGGGATGCTGGCTGGTGCTGAACATTTGCCGCTCTTGTTTCCCAGGACCCTGGCGTATCTGATGAGACACTTGGCCTGTTTGTCTGCGAACAGCTCTGTCACCAACATGCACGCTAAGAACTTAGCCATTGTGTGGGCTCCAAACCTCCTAAGGTAAACTTCTTTTTCCGTTTCAACAGAACGCTTACATCTGTTCTCCAGTAAGATAAAGCAGTCCTCCCTTCTTCTGCACCACATGTGCTCTTCTCCTGTAAAATGTGCAGTGAGTGGCTGACAGCAGAGCAGGAGCCTGGACTGTTCTCCAACCCCACGTGGGCACAATTGCTAGATGAGCATTGCTGCTCTCTTGTTTAGATGGGGCTGGTGTGTCCTTGATCAGCCAGGAGAACTTCTTCAGTGGCATCACTGACTGCCCACTGCGGAAGTCTCCGAAGCTCAGTTTGACAGCTTTGGGCTGCAACAGTTCAGACCCGGGGAAGCGATGTTGGCTGACTGACTTCTAAAACCTGCCTTTTCTACAGATCACAGCAGAGCGAGTCTGCCTGTGCCAGCGGGAGAGCTGCCTGCACGGAACTGCAGACGCAGTCAGCCGTGGTGGAATTCATCATCGACCACACAGACGTCCTCTTCTGCTCCACATCTGGACCTGACATCGCAGATGGAGCAGGTGAGTGTCTTCCTCCATTAGCTTCATCTTGATCAGACACCTGGATCAAATGCAGGCCTTCTCCAAGTCCTTGGAAATACACTTTTCCTGTCGAGGGGACAGCAGACTTCTGGGCTTAGGTTAGAATCTGGCACCCTGTTGCTGGATGCTGAGAATGTGCAAGCCCAAACGTGACAAGAAGAAAACCGTCACTGTCATTATGATGTTTTGCAAGCAGGTGAAGCTTGATTAACGTGTGGCAGCAAAGCTTTCTGAGTTCACCGTACCTGCTTTCTAGGGTTTTTGTTTGCCTGTTTCGATACAGGGAGCTGCTCTTAATTATGACTGCGTCCTTTGCCATAGACACACCTCTGAGCACATGGTTGTTTTGAGCTGCTCTTCTTGCAGCGGCTCGGAGAAGCAAATCTGAGAGAAACACAGCAGCTCCCCCGGACCTGTGATGGCCGTAGTGCTGCCGCTTTCTGATCCTGGCTCTCACCTGTGGTTTTCCCTTACAGGGCACAGTTCTCCCTCAGGGCCCCAGTCTGTGCAGGCGTCTTCTCCTGCCACAGAGCTGCTCAGCCTGGAGGAGGCGCAGGCACGGAGGCGAGGCCACAGCAGCTCTCCTGTGGTTGTGACACAGAGCAGGGACATAGAGGTGGAAGAAGGCCCCACAGCTGTACGGGGAAATTCCACACAGTCATCGACTTTCACCTGAAAGGTAAAGAGGACTTCCTTTTCCAGTACCTTATCATCATTGTTTGGGTGGGTTTTTGTGGTTTCTTTTTGTCTTGTTTTTTTTTTTTTTTTTTTTTTTTTTTTTTTTTTTTGCCCCCATTATTTCTAGTGCCAAAGCTTGCTGAAAGTCAGTTAAACTGATGGTGCCTGAAGTGTTGCAGTGAATCTCCACTCCCTTTGCACTGTGAGACTGAACTCACATTCAGTTGCCCGCCGGCACACAAGGCTGGCATTCCCTCCTTGCTGGGCAGGCAGTCACGAGCTGCATAAAGCCATGCTGATGTCTATCCCGGCCTGTGCTGGCTGTACCTGGAAACATTGGGGTTTTCCGGACTTGAGGGCCACGTGCCTGAATCCAATTCCAGTTGTCCTCGAAGCAGAGCTGTTGGTCAGACCTGCTGGCACGAGAAACTAGATATGGCAGTGAGATGGGGCCGATGAGCTGTCAGCGTCAGAGTCAGAGATGCTTCTGAAGTTCCACGCACGACTCACACCATTCCCTGTTTTCTCTCTCCAGACCAAGTCCAGCCAGCAGGATGAAGGAATCACCAGCTGGCTGTTGGTGTTCCTGCTTCAGCCTGGGAAAACCATCCTCTGTGGCCAAACGCCAACCGCAGCGCCGTCCCAGGGAGCCCTCAGAGACAGACGTTGTAGTGCTGGCAGGTAAGGGTGCAAATCCAGCTTTCAACACCCTGCTTCTCAGCAACGTAGAATTCTTGCTGTCAGTGGGCTTGTATCTCCTTCTAGCCTTCCAGCCCATACCTGACACCTTCAGTTCTCCCCTGATCAAGAACCACTTTTGTAATTCAGCTTGGGAGAGTTTGACACCAAGCCCTGTTCATTCTTTCATAGGTGATTCGAGCTCTTGTCAACCGAGCAGAGCTGGAGCAAGTAGCGATGCTGGGCTGTGTGCTTCCATGAATGGAGAGCTCGCAGGAAGCACAAATGGCTGCAGTTCAGCTGACAGCGTGCCGCATAACAACAGTGGCGCACACAAGGGGCTCATCCAAGTTGAAGCCCTCATTTCTCCCGGCTCTGCTGAAGATGCTGACCTGAGCCTGCCAGACACCACAGGCACCAGCCTGGACTGTGACCCGGTGCCTGTGCAGTGCAGCCCAGCCCAAGCAGAGCCCGAGTGCCCCGACAGCAGCACCTCCATACAGGAGCAGGTCAGCACCAGCGAGGAGAAGCAGAGCCTCTTGGAGGGGGGCTTAGAATCGGGCCTCCAGTCCCAGGCACCGGGCAGCAGCACTGAGAGCTCTGAGCCACTCTCTCCGTGAGCTTTCCACCCAAGAGAGGACGATTGCCATCTTTACCTGGACCTCTCACGCCCTCCTGTCTTTTCCTTTAATAATAAAAGCACACTTGTGCTCACTCAACGCCTTGACTGCCTGAGGAGTTTTCATTCCCGGGGACTGGGATGAATGCAACACACAGCAAAGCACCTCAGCTTGCAACGCTGAGGCTGTGGGGTGCATGAAGCAGAGCTCCAGGTTTGTTCCCGTTGTGTCTGGCTTCGGGATGTCTGCAGCTCCCATTTGGTACAGTAGCAAACCATCTCTAGCATCCTGGATGCTGCTCGTGATAACCCCAAGCTTCCTGGCGGTGGCTTTGTGATGCCTTTCAGGGCTTTTGGATGCACTGTGATGCCTTGGCTGCTCCCTATCACCTCTCTCCTCCGGCCGCGTCCATTCCTGGCTCCCAACCTCCGAGCTGCCTGCGCAGATCACCTGCAGCCGTGTCCTCATCACGCTGCAGAAGGACGAGCTCATCCTGGCCCGGCCTCTCATTGGTCAGGGGCAGCGCTGTCCCGCCCCTGCCCGTCTCTCATTGGTCAGCGGCAGCGGTGTCCCGCCCCTGCCCGTCTCTCATTGGTCAGCGTCAGCGCTGTCCCGCCCCTGCCTGCCTCTCGTTGGTCCGCGGCAGCGCCGCTCCGCCCCCGGGCGTTCGTTGGTCCGCGGCAGCGCCGCCGGCTGCCATTGGCTGAGGCGCCGTGCGCGGGAGCGAACGTTGGGAGCTGGCAGTTGGAGGCGCGGCTCTCCTCCCAGAGCGCCGCTGCAGCCGCCTGTGCTACCCCGTAGGAGACCGCGGCGGCAGCCGGAGCTGTCCGGGCGGCACCGGGAGGGAAGCCGCGGCAGCTCGGGAGCGAGTGCTGAGGACAGCTGTGCCGGAGGTGTGTTGGAGAGCGGTGCCGGGACGGGGAGAGGGGCTGTGGGGGGCTCTAGGAAGCTGCGGGGAGGCGACGGGTGGGGGAGATATATAGCGAGATGTGAGGCTGTAGGCGCCTGTGAGGTGATGTAGGGGTTATGGGGAGCTGCTGGGGGGAGAGGCAGATACGGGGCTCTGAGGGTGGTGTATAGGGAGGTAGGGGGCTGTGGTGAGCCATAGGGTCATATGGGACTATTGGGGGCTGTTGGGAGCTGTAGGGAGGAAGGAATATGAAGCTGTAGTGCATTGTGGGGGGACTGTAGGCGTGGATATGTAGATGTCTATAAAAAATGAAGCCCCTGTTCTGGGCTGCATTGCAAAAGGGGTGACCAGCAGGGAGAGAGAGGTGATTGTCCTCATCGACTGAGCTCCTTTGAGGCCTCATCTGCAGCGCTGCATCCAGGCCTGGGGCCCGCAGCACAGGAAGGACGTGGAGCTGTGGGAGCGGGTGCAGAGGAGGCACTGAGATGTCAGAGGGCTGGAGCAGCTCTGCTGTGAGGAGAGGTTGAGGGCAGTGGGCTTGTTCAGCCTGGAGAAGAGTAGGCTGCGGGAGACTTCATTGTAGCCTTGCAGTACTTGAGGGGAGTGTATAAGCAGGAAGGGAGCGGCTGTTTACGAGGGTGGATGGTGATAGGACAAGGGGGAATGGTTTTAAAGTGAGGCAGGGGAGGTTTAGGTTGATATTAGGAGGAAGTTTTTTGCACAATGGGTGGTGCCACACAAGAACAGGTTGCCCAGGCATCAATGATTTATAGGCTGGTTCGGCCCTTATTTTTGTTTTAACTAATGAAGTGCTGGAGAAAGTTTTGGGAAAGTTTCAGGTTGAAGAGTTGGTAAAGCTGTGACAGTATGTAGATGATTTGCTGGTTTGTGGAAAAGAGGAGTCTAAAGTAAAGGAGACTGCAAGTGAAATTGTGAAGTCGTTACTTGTACTGTATGTCTTCAGTGCATTATTTTCTGAAAGTGTGCACCCAAGCAGAGATGTAAGGGATCGTGTGCCTTCAGAGCCTAGAAAAATGTGTCCAGTTTCAGCAAAGTAGGTCTTGGGCACTGTGGTGGATGCATATGTCTGTAATGGGTGAAACATACTGTGACTTGGTTGCATTACTGTGACTAATTGAAGTGGCTTAAGGAAAGGCTGTTTTCTTCTGTTTGTTTATTCCCTTTGCTGAGCTATTTGCACGGAATGAGCTGATGTTGTTGTTGCTGTGGGGTGTGATCAGAAGGATGGGAAAGCGCAGTGTTTGTGTTCACATGAGGTTACAGCAGGGCTATGTCAGACTATTGTGGATGTTCTTTAAGTAGTTTGAGGCTCCTGGCACATGGAAAATAATCATGACAGCTGGCTCTGTCTTCTATCGAGCTCTTAAAAATACTGCTTGAGATAACAGCAGGTGAGATGAAATGCTGAGCAGCATGGGGCTTGTGTCTGCCTTCAATAATTCTTTTCCTAGGCAGTGTGTGTTAAATTTTGTTCTATGGACTGTGACAGAAATCTGGATTGCTCCGTGAGGTGTTAAAACTAGCTTACCTGTTGACTACTGACATAAGGCTTAGTTGATTTGAGCTATGGAACTTTCAGCTTTTTTTTTAATGGCTGTTTCTAGGTATCAGATAGCAAATAAAACGTAGATCACAGTGGCTGGATTTGTTTTAATCAGGTGCTTCTGACACCATGCAAAACTCTCTTCTGGAGAAAGTTCCAGAAGCTTTCAGTGTTTAATTCTGGCTGTACAATAGCAATTAGTTCAATTTAGAACACATGAAAAGCAAGCTGATAGGGATCTGGTTCCAGGTGGTTTAAATTACAAGAGGGAGATGGTGCAGGTGTAGTAAGTAGGAGGTTACCTTCAAAGTGCCTTCCTGGTTCTCCGTGCTGCTTGATGTTTATTTACCCATTTGTGCTGTGTTCAAGTGCAAGCACTGTAGGGTGTAGAGAACACTGTAGAATGCCTGGTGCTGCCACGACCAGTCATAGATACTGGAAGGAAAAGTTGTTATGAACTACCGATGGAAAACATGGACAGTTTTGAGGCTTCATCTTGGCAGAAGTTGGTGAGACAGTCCTCTGATAATCAGACAAAAGGTAAACTGGTTTAAAAAGGAGTCTTACTTTCAAGAGGGCCTTGTGTGGTCTGGTTGTTTACAGTAATGCAGGACTAGTTGGGTAAATAACTGATTGGAAAACCTGTAAGGGAATTAGGTTGTTTTTTTTAGGTTAGGGTTCTTCCTATTGAATCCAGTACAAGTGCTTGCATGACTGGGAGCCCAACTGTCTGCCGCGGTTGTTCTCATGCTGCCTCTCTGATGTGCTGCCTCTTCAAACTGCTAGGGCTGGCAGCAGCGACCAGCACTAATGCTGCAATTAGAATGGGCGATGCGGAGAAGACTGTGGCAGAAATGATGAAGCCAGAGGCCCAGCTAGCAGAGGTTTATGCATTTGCTGCCGATCTTTATCCCAAGGAGCTGGCCGCCTTGCAGCAACAAAGCCATGATGTAAGTAATGCATTCTGATGCCTGTGAATTGATATGGATCACCCAATCTGCCTTGTCTGTTTCACTCAATGGGCCTGTCTTGAGTGTTTGTAGAACTGCCTTGATGCTTAGTCTGTTCTGACGTGATGCTTCATCTTGAAGTCTTGAGCTACTCGGCACTGTGAGATTCTAGCCATAGTTTTGAAGAGCAAGTGTAACTGATCTGTATTCCCCTTTGTATGCAGGGTAACCTCACCCATGCAGAATTATCTGTTGCTGTAGAGATGCTGTCTTCTGTGGCTGTGATGATCAGGGCTTTGGGTTCAGGGGATGTGAGTGCAGTATGGAGACAACTGAGCAATCCTGTCCCAGGGCTGACAAGCAGTGAGGATGAGAACTGTCAGAGGTGAGTGTTTGGAAGGTTCGTGTCCGTCTTTGATGTTGCTTACATTCCCGAGAGGTTCGGTTTTCTTTTCTTCCCCTTATACTTCAGGTTCTTTCACTGCTGACTCCAATATTAATTTATTCTCTCTCGGTTCTTGCATCTTGTCTTTGCATTCCCCGTTTCTTACTAATCTGCTCTGAGTACCGTCTCTCAGACCTTTATCAAGGTTTCACGACAAAGCTATGTTCTGGCCCTACGAGGTTCTCAATTGCACTAGGCCTGTTCCTGCCCTGTGTTTTTTGTCTGAAACTGCCATGTGGTGTTTGAGTGCTTTTCTGGATTGTTTTGCACTGGAGCTGACCACCTTGCTCACGGTCTTTTGTCTTTTTCCTATTCCTTCTTTCTTTCGTACATGTCAGTTTTAACCCTTGTGTTACTTCTTCCATTTTGTGTTTAGTTCTCATTGCTGTCTTGTGTGTTCCCTGGCCAGTTTTTCATGACGTGATACTTGCTGGTTTTGATTTTTGTTCTTTGACAGATGTGTGGACGATGTGATGAAGCTGAAAGCTCAGATGCGTGCAGAAGAAAATGAGTTTATCACGTGGAATGATATCCAGTCACGTGTGGATCGTGTGCACTTAGCTGTGCATGAAGAACATGGAAGTCAGTTTTGCTTGATTAGTGCTAGACTGATCCTAGATCATAAGGTGTGCTAAAACTAGGTGCATGCCAACGAACAATCTTGTTGCTTGATTCGTATAGACTGAGATAGTTGCCTTTTGCCACTGCTTCTTGTGTAGCTGAGTTGCCCTGAAAAGGCTGTAATCTAGAGAGGCTTAAATGTTATGTCAGAGCCTGGAATCTTGACTAACTTGCTTCCTGGATCTGCAAATAGACACGGGCTTCCTGTGTGGCTTCAGTTCATCTGATCACGTGACCCGAACAAGTGCACGCCACGTGCATGCGTGCACCAGAGCACTAGTTTTGCAGCCTTGTATTTGTGAGGCATCATAGCAGAAGCCTGGAAGTTCATGTAGTCCAGCTCCTTGTTTCTTGTAACACTCCTATAACCCCTAAAACAATAGAGACAACAGAGAACCCAAACCATCAACCGTAAAACGCAGAGAATTTTATAATGACATCAGTTGACATCTTATGGCATAGTTTTGGTAGGAAACTTTTAAATTCTTTCACCTGTTAGTGTTTCATAGAATCATAGAATGGCCTGGGTTGAACAGGACCATAGTGATCGTCTAGTTTCAACCCCCCTGCTGTGTGCAGGTCGCCAACCACCGGCCCAAGCTGCCCAGAGCCACATCCAGCCTGGCCTCGAGTGCCTGCAGGGATGGGGCATCCCCAGCAGCCTTGGGCAACCTGTTCCAGTGCAAATATGTTCAGTTTCTTGTGTGCCCCTGTGCATGGATACTTCTTATCTAGTGTCAGAGGAAGTCCTGAAGCCATAGCGACATGTACCCTTCTGCTGTCCTGAAACTTGGTTTCAAATTCAAGAATGCTTTCTAATGAGGAGCTGTAACATATTGTTGTTTCACAAGGGTAGTCTTTTTCTGCCGCTGTTGGCTAATTAATCAAGGATAATTACTGCTTGTCCTCTGTGCCCTTTCCTAAGTCAAAAGTTGCTGTGTCTGTTTTCCTTCGTTCTTCATGAGATGGAGTAGTGTCAACCGTAGTGTGTGTGTTTTTGTAAGAAAGGTCTTTCTTTTCCTACTTTCCCCCCGCTTTCTCTCATGGGGAGAGCAGCATGCCTAAAGGTGTGCATACTGTGTGTGTACACACTGTAGGAGGAAGCAAGCAGTCTGTACCGTAGTCTGCCTAGGTGACGGGGAGTTGTCAGATGAAGGACAGAAAAAATGCAGGCATTCTATGGGCTAAGATAATACTGAGAGGGAAATGCAAGTGATGCTGAGACAAAACATAGAATCCTAGAATCACCAAGGCTGGAAAAGGCGTAAAAGATCATCCAGTCCAACCGCTCACCTATTCCCAATAGCTCCCACTAAACCATGTCCCTCAACACAACATCCAGCCTTTCCTTGAACACCCCCAAAACAAAACATGCTGTTACGGCCTAGACATCACTGTGAAAAGATACTCTGAACACACCTGGGTGCTTTCCTGTGCAACCTACGTTAGTGAGCCTGCTTCTAGTGAGGGGTTTGGTCTACATGATCTCCAGAGGTCCCTTCCAACCCCTGTGATGATTTTTGTGGATCTGTGATGCTCTAAATGAACTGCCCAACAGTTCAACTTAAACAAATTTCATCTAGTTATTGGTGATGTGGAAACTTAAGGTGAAAGATCTGGCGCGCTAGCAGTCATGGAAGCAAGTAATAGTTAATGTTAGATCTTTTAATAGAAGGCCTACAATTAGGTATTTCTGTGTGTTAGGCTGTGAAATCACTAGTAAAGTAGAATAGAGAACAGTAAGAACAAAAAAATCTAGCACTACCGAATGAGGGAAGAGGAAGAGGAAGAATGGACTGACATTTTGAGTGGGTTTTGTTAAGTGTTCTCTGCAGCTCATTGCTACTACTTGGACACGTTTCAAATTTTGAATTTCAAGTTTTCTGTCAAGAAAGAAATAGAGAAAAAGCATAAATTGGACAATGCTTAGTTGTTGTTTGCTATCTTACTGTATGTTTCTGTGTAAAAACAGTGGAGTCCTGCCTGCAATCTCTCTTAGCGTGAGAGATAAATAGAAGTGTATATTGGAAGCCAGTTTGATGGCATACGTCTGAGAACAGAAGTAGGTATGTGAATATGTAAAATGTACACAGAGCTGATTTTTGCTAAACATCATTTAGAGGTGATGACAATTGATGTGGAAGAATAAGGACAATTCAGAATGACATGAATATGTTTCACCGCGTTCTTGAAAGCCACGGTTAGAAAACAATTCAATGGCCCCGCTTCACAGAACAAGTGAAATGGTGTGCGTTTGAAAAATGGAGTGCAGGACAGAAAGAATTCTAATGGTAGTCTTGGTCCACTACCAGCTGTGACTTTGAATAATGTGTGAAAGGAAGGCTTTCTGTAGATCTTCATACTGTTCTTGAAGTATGCCTCTGTGCACTGCTGTAGATAACAAGTTTTGTGGAATCACGGGACATCCCAAGTTGGGAGCGACTCACGGGGATCATGGAGTCCAACTCCTGGCTCCGCTCTGGACCGCCTAAAAATCAGACCGTATGCCTGAGAGCATTGTCCAAATGCTTCTTGAACTCTGGCAAGCTCATTGCTGTGCCCGCTGCCCTGGGGGAGGCAGTTCCAGTACGGGACCACTGGAAACAGAAATCCAACTCAGATCTCCCCTGTCACATCTCCAGGCTGTTCCCTTGGGCTCTGTTGTTGTTCGCCAGGGAGCGATCAGTGCCTGCCCCTCTGCTGCCCCTGGTCGGGAAGCTGTAGAGCACCACGAAGTTTCCGCTCAGTCTCTTCTCTGGACTGAGGACTTCAGCTGCTCTTCGTATGTGTTCCCCTCTAGACCCTACACCATCTTTGTGGCCATCCTTTGGACACTTTCTCATAGTTTTATGTCCTTTTCATACTGGGGTGACCCAAACTGTACGCCATACTCAGGATGAGGCCACAACAATGCAGAGTAGGGTGGGACAGTCCCCTTCTCTTGACCTGCTAGTAGTCCTGTGCTTGATGCACTCCAGAATACTGTTGGCCCTCCTGGCTACCTGGGAGCGCTGTTGACTCGTATTCAACTTACTGTCAACCAAGACCCTCCAATCTCTTTCATCATGGCTGCTCTCCAGCATCTCCCCCGTTAGTCTGTGTGTATAGCCAGGGTTGCCCTTTCCCAGGTGCAGAATCTGTCACTTGCTCGTACTCCATTTCTTGCAGTTGGCGATTGCTCAGCTCTCTAATTTCTCAGGATCTCTCTGCAAGGCCTCTTCACCCTCAACAGATTCAGCAGTTCCTCCCAGTTTAGTGTTGTCAGTCAGCTTGCTCGTAACACCTTCTAGTCCTACATCCAAGTCTTTATGAAAGCATTAAAGAAAGCTGGCCCTAAAATAGAGCCCTGGGGAACGCCTGGAGTGACTGACTGCCAGACCGATGTGACCTCGTTTACTGTGGCTTTTTGGGCCTGACCCATCAGCCACTCATTCACCTACTGCATTGTATTGCTGTCTAGTCGTATGTTGGATGTTTTGTCCAGGATTCTGTGAGAAACGGTGCTGAAAACTTTACAGAAATCCAGAAAGCCCTCAACGGGCTTTTCTAGGTGAACTACAGAGGTGACCTTGTCATTAAAGAAAGCATAGTTAGTTAAATGGTCCTTGAAATGGTGCTTTTTTTACAGCAGTCGTACCGTCTTCTTAGCAATCCTGGTTCTTGTGGTGTCCCGAGCGTGTACTGTTCCTTAATCTTTGCTCTGTCCAAATGCAGTGCCTGCTATAAAACGTTCCACTTTGTGATTCTCCTACTGCGTGCAGAAGAAAAAGCTGCAGTCTTTGGGTATTTTAACCCAAGTTGTATCCACTCTGAGCTCCTCGCTTTCTTCCAAAAGATCTTTGTTGTAAACTCTCCAACTGCGATTTGAACTGTTGCTTCTTTCAGCAAGCAAGAATTGAATATTCAATATACGTTGCATCACACGATCTCCGGGTGTCCATTCCAACCCAAATTACTTTGTGATTTGCTGTAGGTTTGGCATGTGTGACTCAGGCTTTGTTCGCATTTAGCTAAGTGTAAGCTATCTATTTATGTCTGTTTTCAGTTAGTTGAACTGTAGTCCTCGCTGTCCCTGGCAGCACCCTCATCTGTTGTAATACAGCTCATAGTACATGCATCCAGTCAATCCTGGTATTTCAGAAGTGAAGGCACTGTATTTTTGAATGGCGTTCTGTGCAAAGCTGTAGCTTGGTGTGAAGAGCTTTTTTCTGAAGGATTCTTGAAAACTTGTGACTTCCTAGCCCTGGCCATTGAGGTTTTGATAATTCTCTTCTAGTGGATTTGAGCTACGTGTTGAAGAACTCAGTTCTGTCCATTCGTGTGGTCTCCCCGAGGGATTTTTTTTCTGCTTTTTCCTTTATTTATTACTATGTCCAAAAATGTGTGGCTTCCTTAAGGTGGAGAAGTGGTCTTGCTTTCTTTGCTAGTAGAAAATGATTGCTACTAAAATGTTGCTATTCTCAGTGGGTATTTGGTTTAGCACCAATAGCACTTTTCTTCCAAAGCACAGTTTCCTGATGATGGTAAAGGATTGGACAAGGATTGGATCTTGTATTTCTTCTTCTATCCCTTTCTCTCTAGGAGTTTTGGCTGTTGGGCTTATCAGCGAGGCGCTGGATGAAGGAGACACCAGAAAAACTCTGCAAGCCTTACAGGTTCCTGCAGCAAAACTGGAGGGTGTAACCCCAAAGGTAGGTCAGCATTATCAGGGCGCACTGCTTGGGGCTAAGAGAGAGAAAGCACAGGTGGGTGTAGTTGAAAGTACCTCTCCAGAAGCCTTTGCATCTGTGTACTGAGGGCATTCCTGATGTTGGGAAAAAAGCTGGGAAACAGATGTGGAAATGAAAGGGTGAACGCTGCATGCTATCAGCTGATGTCACCTGGCCAGTTTGGATCTGTCTGTATGAAGGAAAGAGAGATGCAGGCATAACACGTGAATCTTTGTGAACTTCAGAGATGGGCTTAAAGATATGAACTGCTTGAGATGGATTGCTCTAGCTAATCGTACGTCCAGAGTGGCACACGTACCTTCTTTTTGGAGATATAAGGAGATGTGTTCAGTTTCATTTGTTTTTATAAGAAGGCGGTGTTTATCCTAATAGTTGTGAATTTCCAAATGCAAGTCTCGTTCAGTCTCCGTTTTTCAGTGCTATTTGTTCAATGTATCCATAGGTGTAGTTACATAAAGCACAAATGAGGTTTGAGAAGTAGGCAAAAAAACTTGTTAGGTGATGAATTTGTTCAGAAGGAGGGGAAAATAGAAAACAAAATATATGCTTCTAGCAAGATGTGTATGAATGCCTGTCACTCACTAGGTGACACTGCAGATGCTATGCATTTTTTGCATGGTGGTTGTCTGTTGTGGTAGCCCAGGACTTCTCCTGACTTAGATGGAGTTGCCTCTTGGTGTAACTGGTCTGTATGTACAGGTGAAAATGGAGAGAGGAAGAATGATCTCACCTTACTGGCTTAGGAAGGAAGATGAAACGCTGTATGGGTGGTGTTTGGTTGCCCTGCCTCGGGCAGGGGGTTGGAGATTTGTGATCCTTGAGGTCCCTTCCAACCCTGTGATTCTGTGGTGTACATGCTACTGATTATTATTTTTTTTTTTAACAGATGAGTGGGATGCTATTTTATTTCCTTATGCTTACACAGAAGTAGCAGATGTGCTTCCTTTCAGTTGCCTAAGTGTGTTTAATTTCTTTTTGTAATATCTTTTCAGTTGTGGAGCTCATTGTTCTAATTCCAGCAGGGATTTTAGCATAGAGACTGGGATGATGCTGTGTTCAACATTGGTGTTTTTTTGTATGTTTGTTTGCTTTGTTTTTTTTGACTAAGTGTAAACCTTCACGATGGCAGTGTCCGAAAACTGCGCTGGTGATGAAGATCACTGAGCAGCTTCCTCAGTGGCCCTGAAAGGGTTCGTGTTCCTCAGGAACCCATTTTGTGCTGAAGCATTTCCTCCTGCTGAGTGAGAATGAAATAACGAGTTGTTCTTAGTGTGCATGGAAGCTTCTGCCAGGCTGGATTGGTGACTTCAGTTGACGTGAAATTACCTCACTGAGGCATATGTTCAGTGTAGGGCTCCTCCCTGCAACATGGCAGCAATTTCAGAGATGGTGAGATCGTGGTACAGACTAGCACTGTGGGTAGAACAGTTGCTGTCCTGAGTCAACGTGCTTACTAGCTGGTGACTTCTGTACCTTGGGACTGAGAGGGATTGTAGTTCAGCACAAGGCAGGGGATCTGGCGTATGATGCGATTTCTCACGTGATGAGCAGTGAGAGAAGTGTTAACCCTGCAATGTGTGACAGCGCGTGTCCCTGCTGGGGGGACTGTGACAGGAAATGCACGGGAAAGATCAGAGGGTTTTGATAGTCCTGGGATTGATGACTCTGCTGGTAGAGATGACAGTGCAAGAGTTTGTTCTTGTAAGTCTCCCACCCTTCCCCAACAGGAATTTCTACATTGCTGAAGCAGTCATGGGACTCCTTGGACATTCAGATAAAACTTGTTAAAGGGATGTAGGTTTCAATCCAAAGCAGTGGTAATGTGTGGAGGGTATGTAAGGAAATGTCAGTTTTCAGTCCTGCCACGGAACTCTTCATGCTGGAATACAGTGGCTCTTTGTGCAGGGTGATTATTAATCCGTGTCAGAAGTCAATGTTTCCTGTGTCCTGTTTGCACATCAGGAGTTGTTGGAGGGATGGCAATTGCTTCTTAAGATCTCCTTCCATAGTAACCCCCAGGAAGCAACAGTGGGGGTGGAGGAGCTGTGCTTGGCAGCTGCTGGACTATTGTTCATGACGTGTATTTTGGGGTTTGCTAAACACTTGTCTCTTGGAAAATTTCTGCGTGTAACGTTATTTAATGAGTTTCTTCAGCCAAAACATAAGATACGGTGTGATCAGTACTCCACAGCAAATGGTCTGTTAAAAGAGAGACTTGAGAGATGCTTTTGCTGTTGTACGTTTGTATTTACCCCCAGTACATACAGTGCTTTTTGATTTGCTGGTCCAGCAATCTGCAACCCTTTGTGGACGGGACAAGAGCAGCCTGCTGTTGTGTTAGTTAGCCATCAGTTTTTGGTTGCTGCTCCTGTATGTGCATTTCCACTTCCTAAAGTTTCCCTGAACAAGTCCTTGCAGCCTGGTACTGGGAAAGGACTCTTGTTAGTCTATGTTTGTGTCCACCTCAGCGGAACAAAGCTTTTCAGGAAAAGTCCTAGGAGTGCTGGTAGGCAGACACCCAGGTGGCTGTGAGTCGGCAGTGTGCTCGTGCTGCCTGGAAGGCTTCAGTAGAGAGGTGATCCTTCCACTTGGCATTGGTGAGGCTGCTCCTGTACTGTGTCCAGTTCTGCCCTGCCCCCCCAGACAGGAGACAGGAATGTTCTGGAGATAGGCCAGCGTAGGGCCACTGAAGTGCCCGAGGGACTGGAACGCCTCTCCAGAGAGGAAAGCTGAGGGTGAGGAGACTCTTGAGTCTAGAGATGAGAGGGCTTGGGGGGAATCTGTTCAGTGTATGTGAAAGCTGGAAGTGAGGATGCAGTTGAGGACAAGAGGCATTGAGTACAAACTGGGGTTCAAGAGGTGCCATCTAAACGTCAGGCAGCACTTTACAGTGGAGGTAACTGAGCAGTAGCGGAGGTCGAGCAGGGAGGGACTGGAGTCTTTTCTGTGGAGTTGTTCAGAAGCCATCTGGATCTGGTCTGTCCTGGATAATGTGCTCTCGGTGTCCGTGCTGGAGCAAGGGGATTGTCCCAGATGAGCTCAGAGGTCCCTTTCCATCTTAAATTGTTCTGTGATTTTCTTTTTGGGGCTCCTTGGAAAGGCACGTCCTGTTGGCAAGTACAGCTTTAGGACTGACCAGTGCAGATTGCTTGGCGTTGGGATGTCCTGATGTTTGTTGGAGTGATACCACTGATGGAACTTGTTGGTGGGAGTTCCTTGTCCTGAGAAGAGTTTTGGCCTGGTAATGCTGTAGTTGCTTCTGCTGATAACAAATGTCCATTATGGCCTTGTGTTGAAATTGATTAGAAAGATACTGGAGTGCTTCCTGTATCTCTTGAGACTGCAATTGCTCAGAGGTGGTGGTTTTGTTTTGCACAACCAGTGACACTCTTTTCCTCATGCTGCGAATGCTTTCCTCATCATATTCTCTTCAGGACACTCAGGATGAAACAGCTGTGCTTTGGCTCGATGAAACTCAGGACGGGATTCAGAAGGCTAACAGGGACACTGAAGAGTCACAGAGATGTAAGCATTGTGGCAAATACCGTGGTTCAATGCCATTGTCAACCAAATATTCGTCACCAAATGGAAGAATGCGAGCAAGAAATGTACACATGCAAAGGAAATTAGAATACAAGTGTTTGCTTCAGGTAGGTGTAGAAGTTTTTTCTTTCAACAATGAATGTCACAGCCTTTCAATTTCAATTCTTTACATCTTTTTGGAAGCATATGTCGTTGTTTCAGTTGTGCTTGTGAGACTGTGTTACATCCTAGGCAGAGATACCTATTGAATCTCTGTCAAAGTGTTTGACATTAGCAGATAACTGTGTCTGTCTGTGGTTGGGTAGTCAAGCGTGGGGATGTTCATGTGCGCAGTTCTGGTGCATCTTAGCTTTCATTTGTGTTGTACTGTTGCCTTAATTCTATGAAGTATTTCTCAAAGTACTTTTTTTTTTTTTTTTTTTTTTTGCACTAAGTGCAGATAAAAACACAAATCAGTGCAGTTGGCAGGTGGACTGTGCCAAAGAACATTTGGTCAAAAGCAGGATTAAAGTATGCTTCTTTGAGCCAGAATAAGATCTTCAGATACCCTTCTACCTCTCTGTGTGTGAACAGAGATTTGCTCAGTGCTGAAAATGTGTATCTCGTGTTTACTGCATCGGTGAGATACCTGTGGTTGATTTTGTACTGTGTTTGCAACAGAGTTCTGGAGTAGCCCTGGGTTAGCTCTTTCCTCATCTTTTTCTTGTTGATAACCTGTTCTGTGTTCAGGTTGCTATTCTTGCTAGGAACGGTGCAGTCACTGGAAAGGTGCTTTTTGAGTCAGCTGTCTGCTGTACCAGGGCTCTGCAAGAAGAAGCTGCCTTGACTGCAGCTGTTGTCAGAGTACAGCTGAGTGAATGGATAAAAGGTTGTAGAGAAATACTGTCGATAAGTCAGCACCGTAGTAGGACTAAGAGCACACAAAAAAGCGCTGTCAGACACTGTGCCATACACAGATGCACACTGTACTGAAAAGATTGTTGTACACCAAGTTGTCTTTTTTTAACCCGTATTTTTATGCATAAATACAGGAAGGTATTTGTGTCCACTCGCACAGTGCCTTGCTCTCTTGTTTGTTGTGAGTCACTGAGCTCCTGACTGCCCAGGTAACCTGCCTCCTCCTGTTGTTGAAGTTTCCTTAGGAATTCTGGCCGTGAATGAAGCAGTCGATCACGGAGATACCAGCCCTACCCTGAGTGCCTTGCGCTCACCAGATGTGGGGCTGTGCGGAGTCGCTCCAGAGTGTGCAGAGACATAGCAGCGAGAGTTGGCAGAAGTGGAAAGGAGAAGAATGGCAACAGGTGAACCCCAAATAGCTAACTGCTAGTGCAGTAAATTCAAGATGATTGCCTGTAGGATGGAAAGCAGAGGGGGAGAAATGTGAGGAGAAGTCTTGCGTTCTGGGTATCTTGTTAGAATCTCATGTTACGGGGAATTGAGGCTGCCTTGTAAGCTGAAGTCTTTGTTAAAGGAAAGAAGAAAAAGGTAGGAAGGAAATGAAAAAGTCAGCAGTGAAATATTCCCCACTTGTAGAATATATTGTGCTTAGGTAGTTGTTGCGGTGGTTCATTGGAATCTGAGGCATTCCTTCTATTGCTTGGAGGAAGGACCCTCTCCACGCATTTCCTTCTTGTAGTATTTGTATGTGAGGAAGATAGAGACGTGTTTGCTTTCAACATAGCACCATTTCTGCTTTTAGGAGGCAGTGGCAGTGAACGGGTGAAACACTGGGTGAGAGGAGGCTGTCATCATTATCATAACCTGAGGACCAGAGAGGGAGGATGGGATGAGCCGACTGAATTTGTGCAGCATGACACACAGCTGTCACGGGAGGAGATGCAGGTAAAGTACGTGCTCTTTTTCTCTGCAGTTGAAGTTGCCCCTGTTTCAGGCCTTATTGCAACTTGAAGAAGTAATGTTTCACCACAGTAGTGATGTTAGCAAGCTTTGTATCTTATTTCCGTGTTCATTGTCTACTTTGCACGTCAGCACCTGCTGCTGTAGGAGCCCGTTTTGCAGGGGGTTGGACTCAGTGATCCCTGGAGGTCCCTTCCGAGCCCAGTTCTGTGATTCTGTGATTTTTCTCTTTGCTTCTTGCAGCAGTATGGTGCTTGGTGTTTCAGAAGAGAGAAAAGCACGGCGGGCATCAGCTGGATTTCTGTGGCTGGTAAAGCTGTGCCCCTGAGAACTGGGCTGACTGCTGCCCCTGGGAATGTGTGCAAAGTCTGCAGAGGCAGAGGAATGACTTTTCTCTCAAAAGTTGAGCTTGTCTAAGGCAGGTCACTGCTAGGAGAGCTTCTGCTTTAAAGCATCAAGTTGTATAAGTAAGGTAATTTAAAAAGCAAGCTTGCCAGTTCTTTTTTACCTAAGTGATTTTTTAGCATGGGAAGGTTGGAGAGGCTTTTTGCTAACAGGAGATGGAGGGAGGAAAAGCAAGTGAAAGGCACGCTGTGCACAGCCAGCACACAGCACCTGCACCATTGCCCTGCACAAAGGAGGAGCAGCTCAGCAAGCTTGGCCTGGGCCATGGAAGGGAGCGTGCAAACGTCTGGAGCAGCCCCAGATGGGCTGGTTCTGCAGGTTGTTGTCTGCTGCTGTTTTCTCTCATCCTGTTGTGCTCGGGGGTGGATTTGTTCATGTTCAGAGCTAGCAGGAAGCTCGCACAGCCCTTTGTTTCAGCTGTCCCAAGGCTTTGGTCCCTGGCTGCTGGGATGGGGCGTTTGAGGAGTGATGCCTGTGCTGTTGTCCAGCCAAGCTTTGGGGATGAGTCTCGTTACCGGGGCGTGTCTGACAGGGCTGAGGGTGGGGGACCGGGCCAGTGGCGCTTTGCTCTCAGTCTCGGTGTTTGTCTTTGCTCAGGAGGGCAGGTGGTGAACCTCACGAGCCAAAGCCTGCAGATGGGGTTTGCGGAGAAAGAGGTCCTGCAGGCCTTGTGTGGCAGCCACGGAGCTGGAGCGAGGCTGCGTCAGTGTAAAAGCCCAGCAATGCACGGAGGTGTGAAGGTGAGCTGTGGGCTCCAGTAACACAGGAGAGGATGTGCATGTTGGGGGCTTGGATGCTGCTGTGTGTTTGCAGTGACTGTGGGGTAGTTAGCACTGCTGGGTCAGCTTGAGTGCATGGAACAAGTGTGACGTGTCTTCCAGTTGCACGCTGTGTTCCTCCTGTTGCGTTGAGCTCTTGAGCTCCAGCCCTAAGTGAGGATGCAAGCGCTACCGCAGAAGGGATGGTTGAGATTGGAAGTGCAGTGCAAAGGGCTGGAGCCAGCAGGAGCAGGGATGTGATCATCCCCCTGTACTCAGCTCTGGTGAGTCCTCACCTTGAGTGCTGTGTTCAGTTCTGGGTCCCTGACTACAAGAAGGACACTGAATCCCCGAGATCTTGCCAGAGAAGAGCAGTGAAGCTGTGAGGAGTGTAGAGCACCAGTCTCATGGGGAGCAGCTGGCTGAGAGAACTGGGGTTATTTAGCCTGGAGAAGAAGAGGCTCAGGGCAGACCTCATCCCTCTCTACAATGAGCTGAAGAGAGATGATGTCGAGGTGGGGGTCGTCCTCTTCTCCCGTGTAAGTAGCGATAGGACTGGGGGGAACGGCCTCAAGTTGCACGGGGGGAGATTGAGGCTGGATGTTAAGAAACCCTTCTCCACAGGAGTGCCCAGGGAGGTGATGGAGTTACTGTCCCTGCAGGTGTTCAGAAACGTTAGATGTGGCAGTGAGGGACGTGGCTTAGTGGGGAATATTGGTGGTAGGTGGACGGTTGGACTGGATGATCTTGGAGATCTTTTGCAAGCTTGCTAATTCTATAATAATTCTATTATCTGCTGGGCGAGTGCTTTGGTGGGTGAGCATCAGGCTGCTGGACAGCAGGCAGCTGTTGTCTGTGCAGACAGCCACATCCATGGGGAGTGGAGGCTTTTTCACCTTAGCCTTGTCTTTCATGTCTCACGTGCAGTAAGTGCTGTTGTTACACACAGCATCTTGGGGGCAACCTTGATTTCTGCAGCCCCGAGCTTTGTGGCATGAGAGCTCTCCGCCATGCTTCTCCCTGTGATGTGTGGCCGTATGGAAGGCCTCGCAGAAGCCTGGGTAGGTGATGGCAGTCGCTCCTCCTTTCCCCAGCGATGCTGGAAATAGCGTGGAACGGGACGGGGGGACATCCCAGCCGTGGGTTCCTCTCAGCAGGACTGAGCGGCTGTTCTGATCCTCGTGTTTGAACTTGAGGGAATCTGATGCTAAGTAGAGAAATGAGGGGCTTGTTAATGAAGAAAAAAAGACTGTGTCGCATCTTGTGGTGCAGGATGTTCTCCGAACTGCTGCTAACAGTGCCCAGGATGCTCCCTTTTTGATGGGGAGAGGTTTAGCAGGGGTTTCTTAAATGAAAATAGTTTGTTGTGTAATTTCCTTTTCATCGACCTTTCATGCTACTTCTTGATAAGTTATCTTTGGACTATGAATCAATATTTATTATTGAAGAGAATTGAAGAGAATACGTACGCACCCTGCGCCTTCATCTGCACCAAGAATCTTCTAAACATCTTTGCACTGTTTCTTCTTGGCCCTGAGACGAAGCTGTGTGGAATATGGGCTTGGATGCTTTTTCAGTCAGGTGCAGGACACGTAACGCTCATCTGAGTTGTCATGCTGACAAGAACAACGGAGTAGTAAATTTTTCAGGGTTGCGTGCTTTACTTTACTTTTTTTTATTTTTTTTTTTTTTCCCTCCAGTCATAACCATGGAGCCACAGAAGCGTTACCCAGACAGAAGGAGCCTTTGTCACCTGGCCTTCCTACCAATGACACAGGCAGTGGAAGTCAGCATCCCAAGCATCCATGAAACCCCTGCACAGGACTGGTGAGAGTTACCCTGGTGCCGTCCTTTGGCAATCTCAGGTCTCTCTGTAAGCTCCCAAGCTGTGTCGTAACTCCTCCCGTGGTGCTGACTCAGCTCTCCCAGTCTTTTGTGGGGGAGAGCTGGAGTTGAGCTCCTTCCTGCTTCCTGCCTCTGTCCTCCCTGCTTTGCCCACGGCCCACTGAGCCTCCATCCTTGTTAGGTGTCTTGAATTACTGAGTTGCTTAAGGATTGGGTGGACCAATTAAATTCTTAGCGATGTCTCTAGATCCACGTGTGCACAAAAGCACACTCTGATGCAGTCAGTGTAATGATGAACACACGCCTTGTTTCCTTTAGCCCGTATTTTTAGTTCAGGAGAACAGATTTCTGGAATGATGTTCAGCTTAGCACCAGAATCCCCTTGCCGCCCCCCATTGCAGTCACTCACGAGGGCTTGAGATCCACAGGGAGGAAGTATTGCCGATAATTACAATCCGTGGTTTTGAAACTGATTTAACCTATGGTGTATGATATGAATACTCCTGGTGAATGATGTGGTAAGGCATCCCAGCAATTTTCAACAGGAATACTTCAAGGCAGCTTTTCCAGGTTTCTTTGAGAACTCTCCAAGTCTCCAGGAATTTTAAGCGCCAAGGTTTCTTAGCCTTCCGAATGGCAGTGTTTCTATCGAAGCTGGCAGCCTTTAAACCCAAACCCAAACCGAAGCTTGCTCATCTCAGTGGAGTTGCCTTAGCTATATTCTAACGCTGCGTGGAAAATGAGTTCCACGTTCACGAGTCCTTTCTGACTGGCTACGTGTTTGATTGCATAGGAAGAAAAGCTTGATGTCTATGCCAAGGGAGACGTACACCGCACTTGCGCTGCCTGGACGATTTGGAAACTGGAAATTCTGGGGTGTGCTGAAGCATGCCCTCTCAGGTCAGTCTAAGCGTACATAGAGTAGACCTGTCTAACCAAACAGGTAATAGACAGTTAAACCCATTCTGTTGGGAAATACTCTCTGCTTCTAAGTACCTTTGGAACGCGAGTTTCTTCAATTAATTACTCAACTCATTTGCTTTTCCTGAATGATCCTAAGTTCTTTTCTCGGGCTACATCTGCACTCTGCTCAGTCCAAGGAGAATCCCTGCCTGCAGATGCAATGACACAGCATGGCTCACAACCTCATTTTTCATTGCTTACTGTTACGGTAGCTGCCATCCATGTCCGCCCTGCGTATTCTTAGAGCTCTTCTGGAGTCCATGGGGCAGACTTACGGTTGAACTAAAGGGAATTTTTTCATATTGCTCTAGCTCCAGATGATTATCCCTAGCATCATTATGTTTAAAAAAAAAAAAAAAAAGGCGTTTTGAAGTAGTGTGATATATATTCTGTGCCTCAGAATGTGGCACGAGAGAGTTTTGAGGCCACGAAGACTGCCCAGACAGCATGAGAAGTGTAAGAGCAGAGAGCTATAGGTGATGCAGCGCTATTCGTGCCACCCGCAGGAAGCGGGAGCTGGAACAAAATATGGCCAGAAGAGTGATCAGATTGCGTTTGGTAAGGAACTATTTCATTAGTTCTAGAACTTTGGCAAAATGTATATTCAGGATGATGATCAGCATGCCAGGTGCTGGGACCATGCCGAAAGAGAAATGGTCTGAAAACGTTGGTGCAATTTGAAATATATCCCCTTCCACAAAGCCCTCAGATGCATGCTGCAACTGCATCCAAAGCAAGGCAGAGCCCTGTGCTTGTTGTAGCCGGAGCTATCGGTGCCAGGAGTTGCTGCTGTGTTTGCAAGGACGTTGTGTCAGCAGTGTGACGTCAGTGGGGTTGTTTGATGGCAATGAAACAGCTGAATGGTGTACCTCAAGACTAAGAAAAAAGATGGTAGTGGTGACTGTGTGTCTAGGTATAGATAGCTTGATAGAGATATGTAGGACTTCAGTGTGGATTGTACATAGGCCCTGCGCTGCAAGGTACGCTGTTGGGAAGCAGTGTCCATCTGCCCGAGGGCAGGAAGGCCCTGCAGAGGGACGGCCTGAGGCCAGCCGTACGAGGCTGCCCAGGAGCAAGCGCTGGGTCCTGCGCTGTGGTCATGGCAACCGCATGGCAGCTTCTGCAGGATTGGGCTGAGGTAGAATTCCAACCGCCCGCTGATTCTAGAATGTTGGGGTGTGTGATGGTGGAATCTTCTGGTCCTGTGACATGGTCTTGCCTCCCCACCCTGTCGTCATGGCGGAGCAGCCTGGTGGCCCTTAGTGATGTCACAAGCGGCTGGAATGAGGGGAGGAGCAGTGCGTGCTGCGTCCCTTCATTGGAGCGCTTGAGCTCTGCGTGAGTAGCTCGCTTGTTGCCCTTGTGCAGCGACTGAGTGCCTTCGTTTTCACCCCGTCTTGTGCAGCATCTTGTAGGTAAGCTGAGACAGGGCGTGGGATGGACGGGTGGGCAGTGAGCTGTTGAAAACTGCTGGCTGGTGGAGCTCCTAGCAGCTCACACTGCTTACTCTTGTCCATCAGACGTGACTTTCACCCAGTACCTGCATTCCCAAGCGATCCATAAAGGTGGCGTTTGTCCCATGGTTTTTCCCTTGTGTTTGCTACATTGTGCAAGCTCACAGACCTGTTCCTTCTCTCTCCTCTACCTGCTCCCTTGGTGCAGCTTTTGCTCGTGGAAGAACAGAGCAAAGTGACAAGAATCAGCTGCGAGTTCAAGACACTTGTCTACCTTGTTCTGATCTCCTGCCAGGTACGTGCCACGCTTTGTCCTCCCACGTGGTTTAGCAGCCCGCGTCGCACCGTGTTTAGTAACACAGCCCCATCCAGTTTTGATGGGACACTGGTCATGTGTAGGTCTTTTCCGCTTCCCTCCAGCTCAGCTCTCAGAAGGATGTTGTCTGTAGTGCTGTGACCAGCTGGTCTTAAGGAGACCAATCCCTTAGGCAGAGTCCGACCCCCGGTTTGTGCAGAGCTGCACAACGTGACCACAAGCCCGCGTGCTTCGGCTGTGTGAGTGTGCTGCCCGACAGCTGTGGGGAGCACAGCACAGCCCCCATCTGCTAGCAGAGGGATAGCCACTTGGTCAAATGCTGCCTAGTAGGCTCTCATTTGAATTGACTGAAGATAGTGGCTGTTTCTAGAACATCTGCCTATGCCAGTGGATAACTGAGGGTAGTTCTGAAGAAGTCTCTCAATAGAGTGGTGTGTGAAGAGAGAAAATATGAGGGTGTTTCTTTTCATTCCAGCTTGTCGTGCGTGCTGTGATGGGCGTTGCGTGCAGCGAGATCAGCCGTGGGCCTGACATGGCACGGATGGAGGTAGAGTATGAAGCTCTGATTGGTCTTTGTTCCCTGACTTGAGCCAACAGAGTGAGCCGCAGGTGTGCTCTCCTGCTTTTCAAAGAGGCAGAGTCCTTCCAGCTCTATCTGTGTCCTGAAAAGCTGCCTTAAAAGCTTCATGTCCTTGCTGCGGGCATCTAGATGGCCGTGGAAGTCGTAGTACCGACAGAATCAGATGCGGCGTTATAAACGTGCGGAAGCATTTTCCCCGTCCTGCCTGGATGTTGTCACCCACAGACAAAGTGTTGTTCTCATATTCAGCAAGTTAAAGGAAGCTGGCACTTGTAGTGAGCCAAGGATTGGGTCAGTGGCCCAGCTGCTGTGTCCAGTCCACGGCTGAGGTCTCCAGGCAATAGGTGACAGGAAGTGAGCAGACTCTTACGCTCCTCTTTGGGAAGGCAGTAGTGCAAGCGTGGCAAGTTTATGAAACTGCCGGAGCCGTCTTGGTTGTGGAGTTTGTCCTCTTAGTCTGGGTAGAGAGATGCATCTTTGCACTGCCTGGCGATAGTGCTGCGCGCCGGGAAGAGAAACAGCTGTTATTAGACTTGCAGTTTCTTGTTAAGCGCTCGTGATAAGGACCGAGTGCATTTCCTGCAGCTTTCTCTGCCGATGTGCCCCTCACCCTGAAATCCTCCTTGCAGCCCTCAGCTCCTCACCGTGGCCTGTGCTCTCTGTTTCAGACTGAGAACAACGGGAAGCCCCTGCTGGTCTGTGAGGAGTCATCTCTTAATATTCCAGCTATTGGTGCTGCCCATGTTCTCAAGAGATACGTTGCCCAGGCACCGGATGAACTCTCCTTGGAGGTAAGCAGTTAAAGGCGTTCCTAGTTGTGGTGTACAGAAGAGTATAAGGTGTGAACGCTCAGGAATATTCTCAGACACCTTCAGAGTGTTTGGTGAGGTGAAGCCCAGAAGATTCAGTTCCAGATTAGACTTGCAGTGGGTTGGACGCAGGGAGGAGTTCAGCCATCTCCAAACTATGGCTCTATTTGGCATTGGAATCTTCTGATCAAAGAGCTACTGCCCAGTGTTGTAGCCTGGTCTCTGAGCAATGGCAGACCAGTGTATGGAGTGTGCAGATCTGTTCAGGATCTGTTCCGCTGACTTATGCCTGCGGTTTAATTGGAGCTCTCCCTTTGGCCAAGAGCCTGCTGCTTTTGAGAACCATTTCCTACCGAACAGCTGAATTCTGTATGTTGTGTATTGTAGTGACTCTTCTACCTCCACGTTCAGTTGTACAACCGCAAATGCCTGAAGAGCTGCACTGGTGCAATGGCTCTCAAGCTTGACGATATTGGGCAGTGCAGAAGAATGCAGTCATTTGAGCTGCGCTTTCCTCCCAGCCGTGCTGAAGCTGGGATTGACGTTGCAATCTCTTGCAGGTGGGAGACCTCGTGTGCGTCATCGATATGCCACCTCAGGAGCTGAGCCCCCGCTGGAGAGGCAAGCACGGCTTTCAGGTAGGCACAAGCTTCAGACGTGAGAGCGCAACTTCGGTCGAGGCAGGAATCTCAGCTTAGAGCTGCCCTGCCTGCACAGCATGGCTCCACATGGAAAATGGTTTCCCTGTGTTGGTGTCAGGGGACTTTGCCTTTTGCTGTGGGCTTAGGCCAGAGCTGAAAGTTGGTCTTTGTAGCAAACTGTCTCCTCCATTAACTTAGAAAGAAGAGCCCTCACAACATGCATCAGGTCACGGCCACTGAACCGCACCTTTGGAAATGCAGCAGCTAGGACACGTGTTTCAGTGTCTCTGAGCACTTGTGCTTGCACCCATGCAGAAGGTGAAGTCAGTGTCTTTCAGGAAGTCGCTGCCTGTCAGCTGAGATGAGGCAGGGTAACAGAGCCTCTGCGTGCTTGCTGCTGCTGCTGGCTGCCGAACGCTGGGTAGCTCAGAGCTGGGGATGGCAGCTGCATCTCAGTCAGCAAGCAGAAAGTTCATAGGCTGTGCTAACTCAGATCTAGCTGCATCAATCTATCCTAATCTATAGCTTCTGTATGAAGTCTTTCCCTTCGGGCACGCTTGAGATTTAGGGGCGCATAGCATACTTGTCCTTTCCCTGCTCCATATGCAGTTACATGGATAATTGGCTGCCAGTTTTGAATAATTATTAATTTTAAGCAGGCCATTTTTTGTTGGATTGTCTTACGGAGCACCCGGCAGGCACGTTATGAGGAAAATGTGATGTTTGAACAGTTCAGGCCTGAGAAACGCTGCCTTCAGTATCGCACCTCTCTTCTTCTTCTTGTTACAGGTTGGATTTTTCCCCAGTGAGTGTGTGGAGCTCATTAACGGAAAAGTCCCGGAGAGTCTCATCAATTCAGTGCCAAAGCCAGGTACGATGATCCATTTGATGGTGCAGGGAAGCAAAATGGAGTCTTTTTTGGGTGTGTTCCGTGGTTAATACCTCCCTTATCCTTCCCACCTTATCCTCTGTGCTGATGATCCTTCATGCATAGCACGGGGCGTATGGCTGGTGTTTTGTAGGCAGCTAGAATGAGGGAAGGCAAAGGCAGTTCTCCTGCAAGTCAGTACGAGGCTGAGAACAGCCAGCGTCCCTGGTTCCCTGGGGAAATCCTAAAATCCTTGTAGAATAGCTTGGGAATGGAAGGGAGCTCAAGGATCATCAAGCTCCAAGCCCCCTGCCTCAAGCTGGGCTGCCAACCAAGCTCCACATTTAATGTGGGACTGGACCAGGCTGCCCAGGGCCCCATCCAGTCTGGCCTTGGACTCCTCCAGGGTTGGGGAAAATCCATTTTTGTACGCACTTGCTCATCATGTTCTTCCCGTTTTGAGGTGCTCTGTAGAATGTGTTGTGCTCGGCCTCGTCCAACGGAGCCAAGCCTAAAATGAACTGGTTTCTTCCTTTTGTTGTGCAGTGCCAAAGAAGCGCGGCAAGCTCCTCACCTTCCTTCGTTCCATGGTGAAGGCCCGCCCAAAGCAACCGAAAGAGCGGGAGGTGGAGAAGGAAAGGGTGTTTGGCCGTGACCTGGGAGAGCATCTTCTCCACTCTGGTCGTGATGGTAAGGGACAGCCCATGCCTGAGAGCTTCCCTGTTTGGGAACCTAAAGATGAAAGGGAGATGGTATGTAGCAAGGGGCAGGTTGATACCAGTGGAGAAACGGGGAATGGGAGTTGAGGACTGAAAGATCAACTGAGTAGGTGATGGCTGCAAGGTAAATGCTCCCAAGGGACAAGCACATTTGTATTTGCTTAAAGCAAAGCCTGTAAGCCAATCCCATGGTAGCCTGAAAAGAAAGGAAGCCTTTTGGCCAAAGAGAGTGTCCTGCATCAGTTTCCCGCTCCTTCCGGGCGTGAGATTTTCCACCTCCATTCCCATGGGAGCTGTGATGGGACTTGCAATGTCTGCGGCTTCCCCGGAATTACTTTCTCCAGGCTGATTCCTAGGTCCTGGCATTTCTGGAATGCAAAGAACGCATCTCTGTCCAGTTTCCTCAGCAGCTCCTGCAGAGGTGTCTCTGACAGCTGTCCCCTTCAAGGAAGAGCTAAGCAGTAGCCTGGCTGGGCTTAGTGGATGGGATGTGACGGGAGCGCAGCCTGAGCCAGGACTTGAAGAAGGAGCTCCAGTAACCGCCGGCACGTGTTCTTTAGTCCCCCAGGTCCTCCAGAGCTGCACCGAGTTCATCGAGCAGCACGGCGTGGTGCAGGGGATATACCGCCTGTCCGGCGTCGCGTCCAGAGTCCAGAGACTGCGGTAAGAGTGCTGCGACTGACAGACACAGCTGCCAGCAGGGGCACGTGCCCTGTTGCGGGCGTTCAGAGGCCTGCGGGCAATGCCTTAGCACAAAGAAAAGGTCTCCTTTGGGAACATCCCATCCAGCACGGCTGACGTGGTGCTGCTGGCCGAGTGTTTGTGTTCTGCTGTACATCAGGAAGCCCTTCCAACTCTGGATTGCATTGGGTGTGGCTTTTGACTTGCTTTCCTCTTTCTCAACCATTTTCGTGTCCTTCTCTGCAGCCAGGAATTTGAGTCTGAGCAGGTTCCTGAGCTGACCGTCTGCGACGTTCACAGCGCGAGCTCCCTCTGCAAAATGTACTTCAGGGAGCTCCCGAACCCCCTGCTGACCGACCAGCTGTACGACAAGTTCTCGGTAAGCACAAGGCAACGCCGTTCCTTTACCTCTTCCGTGGGCCTCTTGGGAGATGGCTGCAGCAGTGCCCCAGCTCCGAGGCCCTTCTTCTGTTAGCCCCATGGGGTTTACTCGCATGTCTTTGCCACATCCTGCATGGTGCTGATGCCACTTCTGGTGGCCCCAGGAGGTGGTTATTTCCATATTCACAATGCTTGCGAGAATTCCTGTGTTGTTTGTTTGTTTGTTTGTTTGTTGCTATTCCCCAACTATTTCTGGAACGGGAAGGGGATTAATAGCCAAGTGTACTTGGAGATGAATGCCCCCTGCGAGGAGCTGAGCTGCCCAACCAGGCTGTAAAGCAGCCCGGTGCTTGGACTCCTTGGCCGTGGTGGCACCAGCTGCGTGCCGCTATGTTCCCCAGATGCCTGTGGGGAGGCCTAAAGTCTTTCTCAGTGCTGACCAGCAGCGTGCTGTCCCCTTGGTTCCCGACCCTGCGGCAGGTATCTCGCCTGATTTGTGTCTCAATCCCTTTCTGCCCTTTTCCAGGATGCTGTTGGTGCCACTACGGAGGAGGAGCGGCTGGTCAGAATGCGGGACGCCATCCAGCAGCTGCCCGCTCCTCACTACAGGTCAGTGCTGCCCTCAGCCTGCTGAGCTCAGCCCTGCTGCACTTCAGAGGGCAAAGTGCAATTCCAGGCTTTGTCTCACGCGAGCAACGGGATGCCTGGGTGTGCTGAAACACTGCATGGGGTTAATTGATGGGGTCAGTTCCTGGGTACGGGGGCACACTTGGTGCAGCTGATGGCTGTGGCTGTGCTGTGCTGGTGCTGGGTGCTGCAGCGTGGCACTTGGTCAAGTTGGATCTACTTCATCTTCAGTGACAGTAGCAGTAATAACAACTAGTGTGAATTGAGGTTTGCTTTGTGAGTCGCAGCACGGGATGCTGGCTGGTGCTGAACATTTGCCGCTCTTGTTTCCCAGGACCCTGGCGTATCTGATGAGACACTTGGCCTGTTTGTCTGCGAACAGCTCTGTCACCAACATGCACGCTAAGAACTTAGCCATTGTGTGGGCTCCAAACCTCCTAAGGTAAACTTCTTTTTCCGTTTCAACAGAACGCTTACATCTGTTCTCCAGTAAGATAAAGCAGTCCTCCCTTCTTCTGCACCACATGTGCTCTTCTCCTGTAAAATGTGCAGTGAGTGGCTGACAGCAGAGCAGGAGCCTGGACTGTTCTCCAACCCCACGTGGGCACAATTGCTAGATGAGCATTGCTGCTCTCTTGTTTAGATGGGGCTGGTGTGTCCTTGATCAGCCAGGAGAACTTCTTCAGTGGCATCACTGACTGCCCACTGCGGAAGTCTCCGGAGCTCAGTTTGACAGCTTTGGGCTGCAACAGTTCAGACCCGGGGAAGCGATGTTGGCTGACTGACTTCTAAAACCTGCCTTTTCTACAGATCACAGCAGAGCGAGTCTGCCTGTGCCAGCGGGAGAGCTGCCTGCACGGAACTGCAGACGCAGTCAGCCGTGGTGGAATTCATCATCGACCACACAGACGTCCTCTTCTGCTCCACATCTGGACCTGACATCGCAGATGGAGCAGGTGAGTGTCTTCCTCCATTAGCTTCATCTTGATCAGACACCTGGATCAAATGCAGGCCTTCTCCAAGTCCTTGGAAATACACTTTTCCTGTCGAGGGGACAGCAGACTTCTGGGCTTAGGTTAGAATCTGGCACCCTGTTGCTGGATGCTGAGAATGTGCAAGCCCAAACGTGACAAGAAGAAAACCGTCACTGTCATTATGATGTTTTGCAAGCAGGTGAAGCTTGATTAACGTGTGGCAGCAAAGCTTTCTGAGTTCACCGTACCTGCTTTCTAGGGTTTTTGTTTGCCTGTTTCGATACAGGGAGCTGCTCTTAATTATGACTGCGTCCTTTGCCATAGACACACCTCTGAGCACATGGTTGTTTTGAGCTGCTCTTCTTGCAGCGGCTCGGAGAAGCAAATCTGAGAGAAACACAGCAGCTCCCCCGGACCTGTGATGGCCGTAGTGCTGCCGCTTTCTGATCCTGGCTCTCACCTGTGGTTTTCCCTTACAGGGCACAGTTCTCCCTCAGGGCCCCAGTCTGTGCAGGCGTCTTCTCCTGCCACAGAGCTGCTCAGCCTGGAGGAGGCGCAGGCACGGAGGCGAGGCCACAGCAGCTCTCCTGTGGTTGTGACACAGAGCAGGGACATAGAGGTGGAAGAAGGCCCCACAGCTGTACGGGGGAAATTCCACACAGTCATCGACTTTCCACCTGAAAGGTAAAGAGGACTTCCTTTTCCAGTACCTTATCATCATTGTTTGGGTGGGTTTTTGTGGTTTCTTTTTGTCTTGTTTTTTTTTTGTTGTTTTTTTTTTTTTTTTTTTTTTTGCCCCCGTTATTTCTAGTGCCAAAGCTTGCTGAAAGTCAGTTAAACTGATGGTGCCTGAAGTGTTGCAGTGAATCTCCACTCCCTTTGCACTGTGAGACTGAACTCACATTCAGTTGCCCGCCGGCACACAAGGCTGGCATTCCCTCCTTGCTGGGCAGGCAGTCACGAGCTGCATAAAGCCATGCTGACGTCTATCCCGGCCTGTGCTGGCTGTACCTGGAAACATTGGGGTTTTCCGGACTTGAGGGCCACGTGCCTGAATCCAATTCCAGTTGTCCTCGAAGCAGAGCTGTTGGTCAGACCTGCTGGCACGAGAAACTAGACATGGCAGTGAGATGGGGCCGATGAGCTGTCAGCGTCAGAGTCAGAGATGCTTCTGAAGTTCCACGCACGACTCACACCATTCCCTGTTTTCTCTCTCCAGACCAAGTCCAGCCAGCAGGATGAAGGAATCACCAGCTGGCTGTTGGTGTTCCTGCTTCAGCCTGGGAAAACCATCCTCTGTGGCCAAACGCCAACCGCAGCGCCGTCCCAGGGAGCCCTCAGAGACAGACGTTGTAGTGCTGGCAGGTAAGGGTGCAAATCCAGCTTTCAACACCCTGCTTCTCAGCAACGTAGAATTCTTGCTGTCAGTGGGCTTGTATCTCCTTCTAGCCTTCCAGCCCATACCTGACACCTTCAGTTCTCCCCTGATCAAGAACCACTTTTGTAATTCAGCTTGGGAGAGTTTGACACCAAGCCCTGTTCATTCTTTCATAGGTGATTCGAGCTCTTGTCAACCGAGCAGAGCTGGAGCAAGTAGCGATGCTGGGCTGTGTGCTTCCATGAATGGAGAGCTCGCAGGAAGCACAAATGGCTGCAGTTCAGCTGACAGCGTGCCGCATAACAACAGTGGCGCACACAAGGGGCTCATCCAAGTTGAAGCCCTCATTTCTCCCGGCTCTGCTGAAGATGCTGACCTGAGCCTGCCAGACACCACAGGCACCAGCCTGGACTGTGACCCGGTGCCTGTGCAGTGCAGCCCAGCCCAAGCAGAGCCCGAGTGCCCCGACAGCAGCACCTCCATACAGGAGCAGGTCAGCACCAGCGAGGAGAAGCAGAGCCTCTTGGAGGGGGGCTTAGAATCGGGCCTCCAGTCCCAGGCACCGGGCAGCAGCACTGAGAGCTCTGAGCCACTCTCTCCGTGAGCTTTCCACCCAAGAGAGGACGATTGCCATCTTTACCTGGACCTCTCACGCCCTCCTGTCTTTTCCTTTAATAATAAAAGCACACTTGTGCTCACTCAACGCCTTGACTGCCTGAGGAGTTTTCATTCCCGGGGACTGGGATGAATGCAACACACAGCAAAGCACCTCAGCTTGCAACGCTGAGGCTGTGGGGTGCATGAAGCAGAGCTCCAGGTTTGTTCCCGTTGTGTCTGGCTTCGGGATGTCTGCAGCTCCCATTTGGTACAGTAGCAAACCATCTCTAGCATCCTGGATGCTGCTCGTGATAACCCCAAGCTTCCTGGCGGTGGCTTTGTGATGCCTTTCAGGGCTTTTGGATGCACTGTGATGCCTTGGCTGCTCCCTATCACCTCTCTCCTCCGGCCGCGTCCATTCCTGGCTCCCAACCTCCGAGCTGCCTGCGCAGATCACCTGCAGCGGTGTCCTCATCACGCTGCAGAAGGACGAGCTCATCCTGGCCCGGCCTCTCATTGGTCAGGGGCAGCGCTGTCCCGCCCCTGTCTGCCTCTCATTGGTCAGCGGCAGCGCTATCCCGAACCTGCCTGCCTCTCAGTGGTCCGGGGCAGCGCTGTCCCGCCCCTGCCTGCCTCTCATTGGTCCGGGGCAGTGCTGTCCCGCCCCTGCCCGTCTCTCATTGGTCAGCGGCAGCGGTGTCCCGCCCCTGCCCGTCTCTCATTGGTCAGCGGCAGCGCTGTCCCGCCCCTGCCCGTCTCTCATTGGTCAGCAGCAGCGCTGTCCCCCCCTGCCCGTCTCTCATTGGTCAGCGTCAGCGCTGTCCCGCCCCTGCCTGCCTCTCGTTGGTCCGCGGCAGCGCCGCTCCGCCCCCGGGCGTTCGTTGGTCCGCGGCAGCGCCGCCGGCTGCCATTGGCTGAGGCGCCGTGCGCGGGAGCGAACGTTGGGAGCTGGCAGTTGGAGGCGCGGCTCTCCTCCCAGAGCGCCGCTGCAGCCGCCTGTGCTACCCCGTAGGAGACCGCGGCGGCAGCCGGAGCTGTCCGGGCGGCACCGGGAGGGAAGCCGCGGCAGCTCGGGAGCGAGTGCTGAGGACAGCTGTGCCGGAGGTGTGTTGGAGAGCGGTGCCGGGACGGGGAGAGGGGCTGTGGGGGGCTCTAGGAAGCTGCGGGGAGGCGACGGGTGGGGGAGATATATAGCGAGATGTGAGGCTGTAGGCGCCTGTGAGGTGATGTAGGGGTTATGGGGAGCTGCTGGGGGGAGAGGCAGATACGGGGCTCTGAGGGTGGTGTATAGGGAGGTAGGGGGCTGTGGTGAGCCATAGGGTCATATGGGACTATTGGGGGCTGTTGGGAGCTGTAGGGAGGAAGGAATATGAAGCTGTAGTGCATTGTGGGGGGACTGTAGGCGTGGATATGTAGATGTCTATAAAAAATGAAGCCCCTGTTCTGGGCTGCATTGCAAAAGGGGTGACCAGCAGGGAGAGAGAGGTGATTGTCCTCATCGACTGAGCTCCTTTGAGGCCTCATCTGCAGCGCTGCATCCAGGCCTGGGGCCCGCAGCACAGGAAGGACGTGGAGCTGTGGGAGCGGGTGCAGAGGAGGCACTGAGATGTCAGAGGGCTGGAGCAGCTCTGCTGTGAGGAGAGGTTGAGGGCAGTGGGCTTGTTCAGCCTGGAGAAGAGTAGGCTGCGGGAGACTTCATTGTAGCCTTGCAGTACTTGAGGGGAGTGTATAAGCAGGAAGGGAGCGGCTGTTTACGAGGGTGGATGGTGATAGGACAAGGGGGAATGGTTTTAAAGTGAGGCAGGGGAGGTTTAGGTTGATATTAGGAGGAAGTTTTTTGCACAATGGGTGGTGCCACACAAGAACAGGTTGCCCAGGCATCAGTGATTTATAGGCTGGTTCGGCCCTTATTTTTGTTTTAACTAATGAAGTGCTGGAGAAAGTTTTGGGAAAGTTTCAGGTTGAAGAGTTGGTAAAGCTGTGACAGTATGTAGATGATTTGCTGGTTTGTGGAAAAGAGGAGTCTAAAGTAAAGGAGACTGCAAGTGAAATTGTGAAGTCGTTACTTGTACTGTATGTCTTCAGTGCATTATTTTCTGAAAGTGTGCACCCAAGCAGAGATGTAAGGGATCGTGTGCCTTCAGAGCCTAGAAAAATGTGTCCAGTTTCAGCAAAGTAGGTCTTGGGCACTGTGGTGGATGCATATGTCTGTAATGGGTGTAACATACTGTGACTTGGTTGCGTTACTGTGACTAATTGAAGTGGCTTAAGGAAAGGCTGTTTTCTTCTGTTTGTTTATTCCCTTTGCTGAGCTATTTGCACGGAATGAGCTGATGTTGTTGTTGCTGTGGGGTGTGATCAGAAGGATGGGAAAGCGCAGTGTTTGTGTTCACATGAGGTTATAGCAGGGCTATGTCAGACTATCGTGGATGTTCTTTAAGTAGTTTGAGGCTCCTGGCACATGGAAAATAATCATGACAGCTGGCTCTGTCTTCTATCGAGCTCTTAAAAATACTGCTTGAGATAACAGCAGGTGAGATGAAATGCTGAGCAGCATGGGGCTTGTGTCTGCCTTCAATAATTCTTTTCCTAGGCAGTGTGTGTTAAATTTTGTTCTATGGACTGTGACAGAAATCTGGATTGCTCCGTGAGGTGTTAAAACTAGCTTACCTGTTGACTACTGACATAAGGCTTAGTTGATTTGAGCTATGGAACTTTCAGCTTTTTTTTTAATGGCTGTTTCTAGGTATCAGATAGCAAATAAAACGTAGATCACAGTGGCTGGATTTGTTTTAATCAGGTGCTTCTGACACCATGCAAAACTCTCTTCTGGAGAAAGTTCCAGAAGCTTTCAGTGTTTAATTCTGGCTGTACAATAGCAATTAGTTCAATTTAGAACACATGAAAAGCAAGCTGATAGGGATCTGGTTCCAGGTGGTTTAAATTACAAGAGGGAGATGGTGCAGGTGTAGTAAGTAGGAGGTTACCTTCAAAGTGCCTTCCTGGTTCTCCGTGCTGCTTGATGTTTATTTACCCATTTGTGCTGTGTTCAAGTGCAAGCACTGTAGGGTGTAGAGAACACTGTAGAATGCCTGGTGCTGCCACGACCAGTCATAGATACTGGAAGGAAAAGTTGTTATGAACTACCGATGGAAAACATGGACAGTTTTGAGGCTTCATCTTGGCAGAATTTGGTGAGACAGTCCTCTGATAATCAGACAAAAGGTAAACTGGTTTAAAAAGGAGTCTTACTTTCAAGAGGGCCTTGTGTGGTCTGGTTGTTTACAGTAATGCAGGACTAGTTGGGTAAATAACTGATTGGAAAACCTGTAAGGGAATTAGGTTGTTTTTTTTAGGTTAGGGTTCTTCCTATTGAATCCAGTACAAGTGCTTGCATGACTGGGAGCCCAACTGTCTGCCGCGGTTGTTCTCATGCTGCCTCTCTGATGTGCTGCCTCTTCAAACTGCTAGGGCTGGCAGCAGCGACCAGCACTAATGCTGCAATTAGAATGGGCGATGCGGAGAAGACTGTGGCAGAAATGATGAAGCCAGAGGCCCAGCTAGCAGAGGTTTATGCATTTGCTGCCGATCTTTATCCCAAGGAGATGGCCGCCTTGCAGCAACAAAGCCATGATGTAAGTAATGCACTCTGATGTCTGTGAATTGATATGGATCACCCAATCTGCCTTGTCTGTTTCACTCAATGGGCCTGTCTTGAGTGTTTGTAGAACTGCCTTGATGCTTAGTCTGTTCTGACGTGATGCTTCATCTTGAAGTCTTGAGCTACTCGGCACTGTGAGATTCTAGCCATAGTTTTGAAGAGCAAGTGTAACTGATCTGTATTCCCCTTTGTATGCAGGGTAACCTCACCCATGCAGAATTATCTGTTGCTGTAGAGATGCTGTCTTCTGTGGCTGTGATGATCAGGGCTTTGGGTTCAGGGGATGTGAGTGCAGTATGGAGACAACTGAGCAATCCTGTCCCAGGGCTGACAAGCAGTGAGGATGAGAACTGTCAGAGGTGAGTGTTTGGAAGGTTCGTGTCCGTCTTTGATGTTGCTTACATTCCCGAGAGGTTCGGTTTTCTTTTCTTCCCCTTATACTTCAGGTTCTTTCACTGCTGACTCCAATATTAATTTATTCTCTCTCGGTTCTTGCATCTTGTCTTTGCATTCCCCGTTTCTTACTAATCTGCTCTGAGTACCGTCTCTCAGACCTTTATCAAGGTTTCACGACAAAGCTATGTTCTGGCCCTACGAGGTTCTCAATTGCACTAGGCCTGTTCCTGCCCTGTGTTTTTTGTCTGAAACTGCCATGTGGTGTTTGAGTGCTTTTCTGGATTGTTTTGCACTGGAGCTGACCACCTTGCTCACGGTCTTTTGTCTTTTTCCTATTCCTTCTTTCTTTCGTACATGTCAGTTTTAACCCTTGTGTTACTTCTTCCATTTTGTGTTTAGTTCTCATTGCTGTCTTGTGTGTTCCCTGGCCAGTTTTTCATGACGTGATACTTGCTGGTTTTGATTTTTGTTCTTTGACAGATGTGTGGACGATGTGATGAAGCTGAAAGCTCAGATGCGTGCAGAAGAAAATGAGTTTATCACGTGGAATGATATCCAGTCACGTGTGGATCGTGTGCACTTAGCTGTGCATGAAGAACATGGAAGTCAGTTTTGCTTGATTAGTGCTAGACTGATCCTAGATCATAAGGTGTGCTAAAACTAGGTGCATGCCAACGAACAATCTTGTTGCTTGATTCGTATAGACTGAGATAGTTGCCTTTTGCCACTGCTTCTTGTGTAGCTGAGTTGCCCTGAAAAGGCTGTAATCTAGAGAGGCTTAAATGTTATGTCAGAGCCTGGAATCTTGACTAACTTGCTTCCTGGATCTGCAAATAGACACGGGCTTCCTGTGTGGCTTCAGTTCATCTGATCACGTGACCCGAACAAGTGCATGCCACGTGCATGCGTGCACCAGAGCACTAGTTTTGCAGCCTTGTATTTGTGAGGCATCACAGCAGAAGCCTGGAAGTTCATGTAGTCCAGCTCCTTGTTTCTTGTAACACTCCTATAACCCCTAAAACAATAGAGACAACAGAGAACCCAAACCATCAACCGTAAAACGCAGAGAATTTTATAATGACATCAGTTGACATCTTATGGCATAGTTTTGGTAGGAAACTTTTAAATTCTTTCACCTGTTAGTGTTTCATAGAATCATAGAATGGCCTGGGTTGAACAGGACCATAGTGATCGTCTAGTTTCAACCCCCCTGCTGTGTGCAGGTCGCCAACCACCGGCCCAAGCTGCCCAGAGCCACATCCAGCCTGGCCTCGAGTGCCTGCAGGGATGGGGCATCCCCAGCAGCCTTGGGCAACCTGTTCCAGTGCAAATATGTTCAGTTTCTTGTGTGCCCCTGTGCATGGATACTTCTTATCTAGTGTCAGAGGAAGTCCTGAAGCCATAGCGACATGTACCCTTCTGCTGTCCTGAAACTTGGTTTCAAATTCAAGAATGCTTTCTAATGAGGAGCTGTAACATATTGTTGTTTCACAAGGGTAGTCTTTTTCTGCCGCTGTTGGCTAATTAATCAAGGATAATTACTGCTTGTCCTCTGTGCCCTTTCCTAAGTCAAAAGTTGCTGTGTCTGTTTTCCTTCGTTCTTCATGAGATGGAGTAGTGTCAACCGTAGTGTGTGTGTTTTTGTAAGAAAGGTCTTTCTTTTCCTACTTTCCCCCCGCTTTCTCTCATGGGGAGAGCAGCATGCCTAAAGGTGTGCATACTGTGTGTGTACACACTGTAGGAGGAAGCAAGCAGTCTGTACCGTAGTCTGCCTAGGTGACGGGGAGTTGTCAGATGAAGGACAGAAAAAATGCAGGCATTCTATGGGCTAAGATAATACTGAGAGGGAAATGCAAGTGATGCTGAGACAAAACATAGAATCCTAGAATCACCAAGGCTGGAAAAGGCGTAAAAGATCATCCAGTCCAACCGCTCACCTATTCCCAATAGCTCCCACTAAACCATGTCCCTCAACACAACATCCAGCCTTTCCTTGAACACCCCCAAAACAAAACATGCTGTTACGGCCTAGACATCACTGTGAAAAGATACTCTGAACACACCTGGGTGCTTTCCTGTGCAACCTACGTTAGTGAGCCTGCTTCTAGTGAGGGGTTTGGTCTACATGATCTCCAGAGGTCCCTTCCAACCCCTGTGATGATTTTTGTGGATCTGTGATGCTCTAAATGAACTGCCCAACAGTTCAACTTAAACAAATTTCATCTAGTTATTGGTGATGTGGAAACTTAAGGTGAAAGATCTGGCGCGCTAGCAGTCATGGAAGCAAGTAATAGTTAATGTTAGATCTTTTAATAGAAGGCCTACAATTAGGTATTTCTGTGTGTTAGGCTGTGAAATCACTAGTAAAGTAGAATAGAGAACAGTAAGAACAAAAAAATCTAGCACTACCGAATGAGGGAAGAGGAAGAGGAAGAATGGACTGACATTTTGAGTGGGTTTTGTTAAGTGTTCTCTGCAGCTCATTGCTACTACTTGGACACGTTTCAAATTTTGAATTTCAAGTTTTCTGTCAAGAAAGAAATAGAGAAAAAGCATAAATTGGACAATGCTTAGTTGTTGTTTGCTATCTTACTGTATGTTTCTGTGTAAAAACAGTGGAGTCCTGCCTGCAATCTCTCTTAGCGTGAGAGATAAATAGAAGTGTATATTGGAAGCCAGTTTGATGGCATACGTCTGAGAACAGAAGTAGGTATGTGAATATGTAAAATGTACACAGAGCTGATTTTTGCTAAACATCATTTAGAGGTGATGACAATTGATGTGGAAGAATAAGGACAATTCAGAATGACATGAATATGTTTCACCGCGTTCTTGAAAGCCACGGTTAGAAAACAATTCAATGGCCCCGCTTCACAGAACAAGTGAAATGGTGTGCGTTTGAAAAATGGAGTGCAGGACAGAAAGAATTCTAATGGTAGTCTTGGTCCACTACCAGCTGTGACTTTGAATAATGTGTGAAAGGAAGGCTTTCTGTAGATCTTCATACTGTTCTTGAAGTATGCCTCTGTGCACTGCTGTAGATAACAAGTTTTGTGGAATCACGGGACATCCCAAGTTGGGAGCGACTCACGGGGATCATGGAGTCCAACTCCTGGCTCCGCTCTGGACCGCCTAAAAATCAGACCGTATGCCTGAGAGCATTGTCCAAATGCTTCTTGAACTCTGGCAAGCTCATTGCTGTGCCCGCTGCCCTGGGGGAGGCAGTTCCAGTACGGGACCACTGGAAACAGAAATCCAACTCAGATCTCCCCTGTCACATCTCCAGGCTGTTCCCTTGGGCTCTGTTGTTGTTCGCCAGGGAGCGATCAGTGCCTGCCCCTCTGCTGCCCCTGGTCGGGAAGCTGTAGAGCACCACGAAGTTTCCGCTCAGTCTCTTCTCTGGACTGAGGACTTCAGCTGCTCTTCGTATGTGTTCCCCTCTAGACCCTACACCATCTTTGTGGCCATCCTTTGGACACTTTCTCATAGTTTTATGTCCTTTTCATACTGGGGTGACCCAAACTGTACGCCGTACTCAGGATGAGGCCACAACAATGCAGAGTAGGGTGGGACAGTCCCCTTCTCTTGACCTGCTAGTAGTCCTGTGCTTGATGCACTCCAGAATACTGTTGGCCCTCCTGGCTACCTGGGAGCGCTGTTGACTCGTATTCAACTTACTGTCAACCAAGACCCTCCAATCTCTTTCATCATGGCTGCTCTCCAGCATCTCCCCCCTTAGTCTGTGTGTATAGCCAGGGTTGCCCTTTCCCAGGTGCAGAATCTGTCACTTGCTCGTACTCCATTTCTTGCAGTTGGCGATTGCTCAGCTCTCTAATTTCTCAGGATCTCTCTGCAAGGCCTCTTCACCCTCAACAGATTCAGCAGTTCCTCCCAGTTTAGTGTTGTCAGTCAGCTTGCTCGTAACACCTTCTAGTCCTACATCCAAGTCTTTATGAAAGCATTAAAGAAAGCTGGCCCTAAAATAGAGCCCTGGGGAACGCCTGGAGTGACTGACTGCCAGACCGATGTGACCTCGTTTACTGTGGCTTTTTGGGCCTGACCCATCAGCCACTCATTCACCTACTGCATTGTATTGCTGTCTAGTCGTATGTTGGATGTTTTGTCCAGGATTCTGTGAGAAACGGTGCTGAAAACTTTACAGAAATCCAGAAAGCCCTCAACGGGCTTTTCTAGGTGAACTACAGAGGTGACCTTGTCATTAAAGAAAGCATAGTTAGTTAAATGGTCCTTGAAATGGTGCTTTTTTTACAGCAGTCGTACCGTCTTCTTAGCAATCCTGGTTCTTGTGGTGTCCCGAGCGTGTACTGTTCCTTAATCTTTGCTCTGTCCAAATGCAGTGCCTGCTATAAAACGTTCCACTTTGTGATTCTCCTACTGCGTGCAGAAGAAAAAGCTGCAGTCTTTGGGTATTTTAACCCAAGTTGTATCCACTCTGAGCTCCTCGCTTTCTTCCAAAAGATCTTTGTTGTAAACTCTCCAACTGCGATTTGAACTGTTGCTTCTTTCAGCAAGCAAGAATTGAATATTCAATATACGTTGCATCACACGATCTCCGGGTGTCCATTCCAACCCAAATTACTTTGTGATTTGCTGTAGGTTTGGCATGTGTGACTCAGGCTTTGTTCGCATTTAGCTAAGTGTAAGCTATCTATTTATGTCTGTTTTCAGTTAGTTGAACTGTAGTCCTCGCTGTCCCTGGCAGCACCCTCATCTGTTGTAATACAGCTCATAGTACATGCATCCAGTCAATCCTGGTATTTCAGAAGTGAAGGCACTGTATTTTTGAATGGCGTTCTGTGCAAAGCTGTAGCTTGGTGTGAAGAGCTTTTTTCTGAAGGATTCTTGAAAACTTGTGACTTCCTAGCCCTGGCCATTGAGGTTTTGATAATTCTCTTCTAGTGGATTTGAGCTACGTGTTGAAGAACTCAGTTCTGTCCATTCGTGTGGTCTCCCCGAGGGATTTTTTTTCTGCTTTTTCCTTTATTTATTACTATGTCCAAAAATGTGTGGCTTCCTTAAGGTGGAGAAGTGGTCTTGCTTTCTTTGCTAGTAGAAAATGATTGCTACTGAAATGTTGCTATTCTCAGTGGGTATTTGGTTTAGCACCAATAGCACTTTTCTTCCAAAGCACAGTTTCCTGATGATGGTAAAGGATTGGACAAGGATTGGATCTTGTATTTCTTCTTCTATCCCTTTCTCTCTAGGAGTTTTGGCTGTTGGGCTTATCAGCGAGGCGCTGGATGAAGGAGATACCAGAAAAACTCTGCAAGCCTTACAGGTTCCTGCAGCAAAACTGGAGGGTGTAACCCCAAAGGTAGGTCAGCATTATCAGGGCACACTGCTTGGGGCTAAGAGAGAGAAAGCACAGGTGGGTGTAGTTGAAAGTACCTCTCCAGAAGCCTTTGCATCTGTGTACTGAGGGCATTCCTGATGTTGGGAAAAAAGCTGGGAAACAGATGTGGAAATGAAAGGGTGAACGCTGCATGCTATCAGCTGATGTCACCTGGCCAGTTTGGATCTGTCTGTATGAAGGAAAGAGAGATGCAGGCATAACACGTGAATCTTTGTGAACTTCAGAGATGGGCTTAAAGATATGAACTGCTTGAGATGGATTGCTCTAGCTAATCGTACGTCCAGAGTGGCACACGTACCTTCTTTTTGGAGATATAAGGAGATGTGTTCAGTTTCATTTGTTTTTATAAGAAGGCGGTGTTTATCCTAATAGTTGTGAATTTCCAAATGCAAGTCTCGTTCAGTCTCCGTTTTTCAGTGCTATTTGTTCAATGTATCCATAGGTGTAGTTACATAAAGCACAAATGAGGTTTGAGAAGTAGGCAAAAAAACTTGTTAGGTGATGAATTTGTTCAGAAGGAGGGGAAAATAGAAAACAAAATATATGCTTCTAGCAAGATGTGTATGAATGCCTGTCACTCACTAGGTGACACTGCAGATGCTATGCATTTTTTGCATGGTGGTTGTCTGTTGTGGTAGCCCAGGACTTCTCCTGACTTAGATGGAGTTGCCTCTTGGTGTAACTGGTCTGTATGTACAGGTGAAAATGGAGAGAGGAAGAATGATCTCACCTTACTGCTTTAGGAAGGAAGATGAAATGCTGTATGGGTGGTGTTTGGTTGCCCTGCCTCGGGCAGGGGGTTGGAGATTTGTGATCCTTGAGGTCCCTTCCAACCCTGTGATTCTGTGGTGTACATGCTACTGATTATTATTTTTTTTTTTTAACAGATGAGTGGGATGCTATTTTATTTCCTTATGCTTACACAGAAGTAGCAGATGTGCTTCCTTTCAGTTGCCTAAGTGTGTTTAATTTCTTTTTGTAATATCTTTTCAGTTGTGGAGCTCATTGTTCTAATTCCAGCAGGGATTTTAGCATAGAGACTGGGATGATGCTGTGTTCAACATTGGTGTTTTTTTGTATGTTTGTTTGCTTTGTTTTTTTTGACTAAGTGTAAACCTTCACGATGGCAGTGTCCGAAAACTGCGCTGGTGATGAAGATCACTGAGCAGCTTCCTCAGTGGCCCTGAAAGGGTTCGTGTTCCTCAGGAACCCATTTTGTGCTGAAGCATTTCCTCCTGCTGAGTGAGAATGAAATAACGAGTTGTTCTTAGTGTGCATGGAAGCTTCTGCCAGGCTGGATTGGTGACTTCAGTTGACGTGAAATTACCTCACTGAGGCATATGTTCAGTGTAGGGCTCCTCCCTGCAACATGGCAGCAATTTCAGAGATGGTGAGATCGTGGTACAGACTAGCACTGTGGGTAGAACAGTTGCTGTCCTGAGTCAACGTGCTTACTAGCTGGTGACTTCTGTACCTTGGGACTGAGAGGGATTGTAGTTCAGCACAAGGCAGGGGATCTGGCGTATGATGCGATTTCTCACGTGATGAGCAGTGAGAGAAGTGTTAACCCTGCAATGTGTGACAGCGCGTGTCCCTGCTGGGGGGACTGTGACAGGAAATGCACGGGAAAGATCAGAGGGTTTTGATAGTCCTGGGATTGATGACACTGCTGGTAGAGATGACAGTGCAAGAGTTTGTTCTTGTAAGTCTCCCACCCTTCCCCAACAGGAATTTCTACATTGCTGAAGCAGTCATGGGACTCCTTGGACATTCAGATAAAACTTGTTAAAGGGATGTAGGTTTCAATCCAAAGCAGTGGTAATGTGGAGGGTATGTAAGGAAATGTCAGTTTTCAGTCCTGCCACGGAACTCTTCATGCTGGAATACAGTGGCTCTTTGTGCAGGGTGATTATTAATCCGTGTCAGAAGTCAATGTTTCCTGTGTCCTGTTTGCACATCAGGAGTTGTTGGAGGGATGGCAATTGCTTCTTAAGATCTCCTTCCATAGTAACCCCCAGGAAGCAACAGTGGGGGTGGAGGAGCTGTGCTTGGCAGCTGCTGGACTATTGTTCATGACGTGTATTTTGGGGTTTGCTAAACACTTGTCTCTTGGAAAATTTCTGCGTGTAACGTTATTTAATGAGTTTCTTCAGCCAAAACATAAGATACGGTGTGATCAGTACTCCACAGCAAATGGTCTGTTAAAAGAGAGACTTGAGAGATGCTTTTGCTGTTGTACGTTTGTATTTACCCCCAGTACATACAGTGCTTTTTGATTTGCTGGTCCAGCAATCTGCAACCCTTTGTGGACGGGACAAGAGCAGCCTGCTGTTGTGTTAGTTAGCCATCAGTTTTTGGTTGCTGCTCCTGTATGTGCATTTCCACTTCCTAAAGTTTCCCTGAACAAGTCCTTGCAGCCTGGTACTGGGAAAGGACTCTTGTTAGTCTATGTTTGTGTCCACCTCAGCGGAACAAAGCTTTTCAGGAAAAGTCCTAGGAGTGCTGGTAGGCAGACACCCAGGTGGCTGTGAGTCGGCAGTGTGCTCGTGCTGCCTGGAAGGCTTCAGTAGAGAGGTGATCCTTCCACTTGGCATTGGTGAGGCTGCTCCTGTACTGTGTCCAGTTCTGCCCTGCCCCCCCAGACAGGAGACAGGAATGTTCTGGAGATAGGCCAGCGTAGGGCCACTGAAGTGCCCAAGGGACTGGAACGCCTCTCCAGAGAGGAAAGCTGAGGGTGAGGAGACTCTTGAGTCTAGAGATGAGAGGGCTTGGGGGGAATCTGTTCAGTGTATGTGAAAGCTGGAAGTGAGGATGCAGTTGAGGACAAGAGGCATTGAGTACAAACTGGGGTTCAAGAGGTGCCATCTAAACGTCAGGCAGCACTCTACAGTGGAGGTAACTGAGCAGTAGCGGAGGTCGAGCAGAGAGGGACTGGAGTCTTTTCTGTGGAGTTGTTCAGAAGCCATCTGGATCTGGTCTGTCCTGGATAATGTGCTCTCGGTGTCCGTGCTGGAGCAAGGGGATTGTCCCAGATGAGCTCAGAGGTCCCTTTCCATCTTAAATTGTTCTGTGATTTTCTTTTTGGGGCTCCTTGGAAAGGCACGTCCTGTTGGCAAGTACAGCTTTAGGACTGACCAGTGCAGATTGCTTGGCGTTGGGATGTCCTGATGTTTGTTGGAGTGATACCACTGATGGAACTTGTTGGTGGGAGTTCCTTGTCCTGAGAAGAGTTTTGGCCTGGTAATGCTGTAGTTGCTTCTGCTGATAACAAATGTCCATTATGGCCTTGTGTTGAAATTGATTAGAAAGATACTGGAGTGCTTCCTGTATCTCTTGAGACTGCAATTGCTCAGAGGTGGTGGTTTTGTTTTGCACAACCAGTGACACTCTTTTCCTCATGCTGCGAATGCTTTCCTCATCATATTCTCTTCAGGACACTCAGGATGAAACAGCTGTGCTTTGGCTCGATGAAACTCAGGACGGGATTCAGAAGGCTAACAGGGACACTGAAGAGTCACAGAGATGTAAGCATTGTGGCAAATACCGTGGTTCAATGCCATTGTCAACCAAATATTCATCACCAAATGGAAGAATGCGAGCAAGAAATGTACACATGCAAAGGAAATTAGAATACAAGTGTTTGCTTCAGGTAGGTGTAGAAGTTTTTTCTTTCAACAATGAATGTCACAGCCTTTCAATTTCAATTCTTTACATCTTTTTGGAAGCATATGTCGTTGTTTCAGTTGTGCTTGTGAGACTGTGTTACATCCTAGGCAGAGATACCTATTGAATCTCTGTCAAAGTGTTTGACATTAGCAGATAACTGTGTCTGTCTGTGGTTGGGTAGTCAAGCGTGGGGATGTTCATGTGCGCAGTTCTGGTGCATCTTAGCTTTCATTTGTGTTGTACTGTTGCCTTAATTCTATGAAGTATTTCTCAAAGTACTTTTTTTTTTTTTTTTTTTTTTTTGCACTAAGTGCAGATAAAAACACAAATCAGTGCAGTTGGCAGGTGGACTGTGCCAAAGAACATTTGGTCAAAAGCAGGATTAAAGTATGCTTCTTTGAGCCAGAATAAGATCTTCAGATACCCTTCTACCTCTCTGTGTGTGAACAGAGATTTGCTCAGTGCTGAAAATGTGTATCTCGTTGTTTACTGCATCGGTGAGATACCTGTGGTTGATTTTGTAATGTGTTTGCAACAGAGTTCTGGAGTAGCCCTGGGTTAGCTCTTTCCTCATCTTTTTCTTGTTGATAACCTGTTCTGTGTTCAGGTTGCTATTCTTGCTAGGAACGGTGCAGTCACTGGAAAGGTGCTTTTTGAGTCAGCTGTCTGCTGTACCAGGGCTCTGCAAGAAGAAGCTGCCTTGACTGCAGCTGTTGTCAGAGTACAGCTGAGTGACTGGATAAAAGGTTGTAGAGAAATACTGTCGATAAGTCAGCACCGTAGTAGGACTAAGAGCACACAAAAAAGCGCTGTCAGACACTGTGCCATACACAGATGCACACTGTACTGAAAAGATTGTTGTACACCAAGTTGTCTTTTTTTAACCCGTATTTTTATGCATAAATACAGGAAGGTATTTGTGTCCACTCGCACAGTGCCTTGCTCTCTTGTTTGTTGTGAGTCACTGAGCTCCTGACTGCCCAGGTAACCTGCCTCCTCCTGTTGTTGAAGTTTCCTTAGGAATTCTGGCCGTGAATGAAGCAGTCGATCACGGAGATACCAGCCCTACCCTGAGTGCCTTGCGCTCACCAGATGTGGGGCTGTGCGGAGTCGCTCCAGAGTGTGCAGAGACATAGCAGCGAGAGTTGGCAGAAGTGGAAAGGAGAAGAATGGCAACAGGTGAACCCCAAATAGCTAACTGCTAGTGCAGTAAATTCAAGATGATTGCCTGTAGGATGGAAAGCAGAGGGGGAGAAATGTGAGGAGAAGTCTTGCGTTCTGGGTATCTTGTTAGAATCTCATGTTACGGGGAATTGAGGCTGCCTTGTAAGCTGAAGTCTTTGTTAAAGGAAAGAAGAAAAAGGTAGGAAGGAAATGAAAAAGTCAGCAGTGAAATATTCCCCACTTGTAGAATATATTGTGCTTAGGTAGTTGTTGCGGTGGTTCATTGGAATCTGAGGCATTCCTTCTATTGCTTGGAGGAAGGACCCTCTCCACGCATTTCCTTCTTGTAGTATTTGTATGTGAGGAAGATAGAGACGTGTTTGCTTTCAACATAGCACCATTTCTGCTTTTAGGAGGCAGTGGCAGTGAACGGGTGAAACACTGGGTGAGAGGAGGCTGTCATCATTATCATAACCTGAGGACCAGAGAGGGAGGATGGGATGAGCCGACTGAATTTGTGCAGCATGACACACAGCTGTCACGGGAGGAGATGCAGGTAAAGTACGTGCTCTTTTTCTCTGCAGTTGAAGTTGCCCCTGTTTCAGGCCTTATTGCAACTTGAAGAAGTAATGTTTCACCACAGTAGTGATGTTAGCAAGCTTTGTATCTTATTTCCGTGTTCATTGTCTACTTTGCACGTCAGCACCTGCTGCTGTAGGAGCCCGTTTTGCAGGGGGTTGGACTCAGTGATCCCTGGAGGTCCCTTCCGAGCCCAGTTCTGTGATTCTGTGATTTTTCTCTTTGCTTCTTGCAGCAGTATGGTGCTTGGTGTTTCAGAAGAGAGAAAAGCACGGCGGGCATCAGCTGGATTTCTGTGGCTGGTAAAGCTGTGCCCCTGAGAACTGGGCTGACTGCTGCCCCTGGGAATGCGTGCAAAGTCTGCAGAGGCAGAGGAATGACTTTTCTCTCAAAAGTTGAGCTTGTCTAAGGCAGGTCACTGCTAGGAGAGCTTCTGCTTTAAAGCATCAAGTTGTATAAGTAAGGTAATTTAAAAAGCAAGCTTGCCAGTTCTTTTTTACCTAAGTGATTTTTTAGCATGGGAAGGTTGGAGAGGCTTTTTGCTAACAGGAGATGGAGGGAGGAAAAGCAAGTGAAAGGCACGCTGTGCACAGCCAGCACACAGCACCTGCACCATTGCCCTGCACAAAGGAGGAGCAGCTCAGCAAGCTTGGCCTGGGCCATGGAAGGGAGCGTGCAAACGTCTGGAGCAGCCCCAGATGGGCTGGTTCTGCAGGTTGTTGTCTGCTGCTGTTTTCTCTCATCCTGTTGTGCTCGGGGGTGGATTTGTTCATGTTCAGAGCTAGCAGGAAGCTCGCACAGCCCTTTGTTTCAGCTGTCCCAAGGCTTTGGTCCCTGGCTGCTGGGATGGGGCGTTTGAGGAGTGATGCCTGTGCTGTTGTCCAGCCAAGCTTTGGGGATGAGTCTCGTTACCGGGGCATGTCTGACAGGGCTGAGGGTGGGGGACCGGGCCAGTGGCGCTTTGCTCTCAGTCTCGGTGTTTGTCTTTGCTCAGGAGGGCAGGTGGTGAACCTCACGAGCCAAAGCCTGCAGATGGGGTTTGCGGAGAAAGAGGTCCTGCAGGCCTTGTGTGGCAGCCACGGAGCTGGAGCGAGGCTGCGTCAGTGTAAAAGCCCAGCAATGCACGGAGGTGTGAAGGTGAGCTGTGGGCTCCAGTAACACAGGAGAGGATGTGCATGTTGGGGGCTTGGATGCTGCTGTGTGTTTGCAGTGACTGTGGGGTAGTTAGCACTGCTGGGTCAGCTTGAGTGCATGGAACAAGTGTGACGTGTCTTCCAGTTGCACGCTGTGTTCCTCCTGTTGCGTTGAGCTCTTGAGCTCCAGCCCTAAGTGAGGATGCAAGCGCTACCGCAGAAGGGATGGTTGAGATTGGAAGTGCAGTGCAAAGGGCTGGAGCCAGCAGGAGCAGGGATGTGATCATCCCCCTGTACTCAGCTCTGGTGAGTCCTCACCTTGAGTGCTGTGTTCAGTTCTGGGTCCCTGACTACAAGAAGGACACTGAATCCCCGAGATCTTGCCAGAGAAGAGCAGTGAAGCTGTGAGGAGTGTAGAGCACCAGTCTCATGGGGAGCAGCTGGCTGAGAGAACTGGGGTTATTTAGCCTGGAGAAGAAGAGGCTCAGGGCAGACCTCATCCCTCTCTACAATGAGCTGAAGAGAGATGATGTCGAGGTGGGGGTCGTCCTCTTCTCCCGTGTAAGTAGCGATAGGACTGGGGGGAACGGCCTCAAGTTGCACGGGGGGAGATTGAGGCTGGATGTTAAGAAACCCTTCTCCACAGGAGTGCCCAGGGAGGTGATGGAGTTACTGTCCCTGCAGGTGTTCAGAAACGTTAGATGTGGCAGTGAGGGACGTGGCTTAGTGGGGAATATTGGTGGTAGGTGGACGGTTGGACTGGATGATCTTGGAGATCTTTTGCAAGCTTGCTAATTCTATAATAATTCTATTATCTGCTGGGCGAGTGCTTTGGTGGGTGAGCATCAGGCTGCTGGACAGCAGGCAGCTGTTGTCTGTGCAGACAGCCACATCCATGGGGAGTGGAGGCTTTTTCACCTTAGCCTTGTCTTTCATGTCTCACGTGCAGTAAGTGCTGTTGTTACACACAGCATCTTGGGGGCAACCTTGATTTCTGCAGCCCCGAGCTTTGTGGCATGAGAGCTCTCCGCCATGCTTCTCCCTGTGATGTGTGGCCGTATGGAAGGCCTCGCAGAAGCCTGGGTAGGTGATGGCAGTCGCTCCTCCTTTCCCCAGCGATGCTGGAAATAGCGTGGAACGGGACGGGGGGACATCCCAGCCGTGGGTTCCTCTCAGCAGGACTGAGCGGCTGTTCTGATCCTCGTGTTTGAACTTGAGGGAATCTGATGCTAAGTAGAGAAATGAGGGGCTTGTTAATGAAGAAAAAAAGACTGTGTCGCATCTTGTGGTGCAGGATGTTCTCCGAACTGCTGCTAACAGTGCCCAGGATGCTCCCTTTTTGATGGGGAGAGGTTTAGCAGGGGTTTCTTAAATGAAAATAGTTTGTTGTGTAATTTCCTTTTCATCGACCTTTCATGCTACTTCTTGATAAGTTATCTTTGGACTATGAATCAATATTTATTATTGAAGAGAATTGAAGAGAATACGTACGCACCCTGCGCCTTCATCTGCACCAAGAATCTTCTAAACATCTTTGCACTGTTTCTTCTTGGCCCTGAGACGAAGCTGTGTGGAATATGGGCTTGGATGCTTTTTCAGTCAGGTGCAGGACACGTAACGCTCATCTGAGTTGTCATGCTGACAAGAACAACGGAGTAGTAAATTTTTCAGGGTTGCGTGCTTTACTTTACTTTTTTTTTTTTTTTTTTTTTTTTCCCTCCAGTCATAACCATGGAGCCACAGAAGCGTTACCCAGACAGAAGGAGCCTTTGTCACCTGGCCTTCCTACCAATGACACAGGCAGTGGAAGTCAGCATCCCAAGCATCCATGAAACCCCTGCACAGGACTGGTGAGAGTTACCCTGGTGCCGTCCTTTGGCAATCTCAGGTCTCTCTGTAAGCTCCCAAGCTGTGTCGTAACTCCTCCCGTGGTGCTGACTCAGCTCTCCCAGTCTTTTGTGGGGGAGAGCTGGAGTTGAGCTCCTTCCTGCTTCCTGCCTCTGTCCTCCCTGCTTTGCCCACGGCCCACTGAGCCTCCATCCTTGTTAGGTGTCTTGAATTACTGAGTTGCTTAAGGATTGGGTGGACCAATTAAATTCTTAGCGATGTCTCTAGATCCACGTGTGCACAAAAGCACACTCTGATGCAGTCAGTGTAATGATGAACACACGCCTTGTTTCCTTTAGCCCGTATTTTTAGTTCAGGAGAACAGATTTCTGGAATGATGTTCAGCTTAGCACCAGAATCCCCTTGCCGCCCCCCATTGCAGTCACTCACGAGGGCTTGAGATCCACAGGGAGGAAGTATTGCCGATAATTACAATCCGTGGTTTTGAAACTGATTTAACCTATGGTGTATGATATGAATACTCCTGGTGAATGATGTGGTAAGGCATCCCAGCAATTTTCAACAGGAATACTTCAAGGCAGCTTTTCCAGGTTTCTTTGAGAACTCTCCAAGTCTCCAGGAATTTTAAGCGCCAAGGTTTCTTAGCCTTCCGAATGGCAGTGTTTCTATCGAAGCTGGCAGCCTTTAAACCCAAACCCAAACCGAAGCTTGCTCATCTCAGTGGAGTTGCCTTAGCTATATTCTAACGCTGCGTGGAAAATGAGTTCCACGTTCACGAGTCCTTTCTGACTGGCTACGTGTTTGATTGCATAGGAAGAAAAGCTTGATGTCTATGCCAAGGGAGATGTACACCGCACTTGCGCTGCCTGGACGATTTGGAAACTGGAAATTCTGGGGTGTGCTGAAGCATGCCCTCTCAGGTCAGTCTAAGCGTACATAGAGTAGACCTGTCTAACCAAACAGGTAATAGACAGTTAAACCCATTCTGTTGGGAAATACTCTCTGCTTCTAAGTACCTTTGGAACGCGAGTTTCTTCAATTAATTACTCAACTCATTTGCTTTTCCTGAATGATCCTAAGTTCTTTTCTCGGGCTACATCTGCACTCTGCTCAGTCCAAGGAGAATCCCTGCCTGCAGATGCAATGACACAGCATGGCTCACAACCTCATTTTTCATTGCTTACTGTTACGGTAGCTGCCATCCATGTCCGCCCTGCGTATTCTTAGAGCTCTTCTGGAGTCCATGGGGCAGACTTACGGTTGAACTAAAGGGAATTTTTTCATATTGCTCTAGCTCCAGATGATTATCCCTAGCATCATTATGTTTAAAAAAAAAAAAAAAAAGGCGTTTTGAAGTAGTGTGATATATATTCTGTGCCTCAGAATGTGGCACGTGTGGCATGAGAGAGTTTTGAGGCCACGAAGACTGCCCAGACAGCATGAGAAGTGTAAGAGCAGAGAGCTATAGGTGATGCAGCGCTATTCGTGCCACCCGCAGGAAGCGGGAGCTGGAACAAAATATGGCCAGAAGAGTGATCAGATTGCGTTTGGTAAGGAACTATTTCATTAGTTCTAGAACTTTGGCAAAATGTATATTCAGGATGATGATCAGCATGCCAGGTGCTGGGACCATGCCGAAAGAGAAATGGTCTGAAAACGTCGGTGCAATTTGAAATATATCCCCTTCCACAAAGCCCTCAGATGCATGCTGCAACTGCATCCAAAGCAAGGCAGAGCCCTGTGCTTGTTGTAGCCGGAGCTATCGGTGCCAGGAGTTGCTGCTGTGTTTGCAAGGACGTTGTGTCAGCAGTGTGACGTCAGTGGGGTTGTTTGATGGCAATGAAACAGCTGAATGGTGTACCTCAAGACTAAGAAAAAAGATGGTAGTGGTGACTGTGTGTCTAGGTATAGATAGCTTGATAGAGATATGTAGGACTTCAGTGTGGATTGTACATAGGCCCTGCGCTGCAAGGTACGCTGTTGGGAAGCAGTGTCCATCTGCCCGAGGGCAGGAAGGCCCTGCAGAGGGACGGCCTGAGGCCAGCCGTACGAGGCTGCCCAGGAGCAAGCGCTGGGTCCTGCGCTGTGGTCATGGCAACCCCATGGCAGCTTCTGCAGGATTGGGCTGAGGTAGAATTCCAACCGCCCGCTGATTCTAGAATGTTGGGGTGTGTGATGGTGGAATCTTCTGGTCCTGTGACATGGTCTTGCCTCCCCACCCTGTCGTCATGGCGGAGCAGCCTGGTGGCCCTTAGTGATGTCACAAGCGGCTGGAATGAGGGGAGGAGCAGTGCGTGCTGCGTCCCTTCATTGGAGCGCTTGAGCTCTGCGTGAGTAGCTCGCTTGTTGCCCTTGTGCAGCGACTGAGTGCCTTCGTTTTCACCCCGTCTTGTGCAGCATCTTGTAGGTAAGCTGAGACAGGGCGTGGGATGGACGGGTGGGCAGTGAGCTGTTGAAAACTGCTGGCTGGTGGAGCTCCTAGCAGCTCACACTGCTTACTCTTGTCCATCAGACGTGACTTTCACCCAGTACCTGCATTCCCAAGCGATCCATAAAGGTGGCGTTTGTCCCATGGTTTTTCCCTTGTGTTTGCTACATTGTGCAAGCTCACAGACCTGTTCCTTCTCTCTCCTCTACCTGCTCCCTTGGTGCAGCTTTTGCTCGTGGAAGAACAGAGCAAAGTGACAAGAATCAGCTGCGAGTTCAAGACACTTGTCTACCTTGTTCTGATCTCCTGCCAGGTACGTGCCACGCTTTGTCCTCCCACGTGGTTTAGCAGCCCGCGTCGCACCGTGTTTAGTAACACAGCCCCATCCAGTTTTGATGGGACACTGGTCATGTGTAGGTCTTTTCCGCTTCCCTCCAGCTCAGCTCTCAGAAGGATGTTGTCTGTAGTGCTGTGACCAGCTGGTCTTAAGGAGACCAATCCCTTAGGCAGAGTCCGACCCCCGGTTTGTGCAGAGCTGCACAACGTGACCACAAGCCCGCGTGCTTCGGCTGTGTGAGTGTGCTGCCCGACAGCTGTGGGGAGCACAGCACAGCCCCCATCTGCTAGCAGAGGGATAGCCACTTGGTCAAATGCTGCCTAGTAGGCTCTCATTTGAATTGACTGAAGATAGTGGCTGTTTCTAGAACATCTGCCTATGCCAGTGGATAACTGAGGGTAGTTCTGAAGAAGTCTCTCAATAGAGTGGTGTGTGAAGAGAGAAAATATGAGGGTGTTTCTTTTCATTCCAGCTTGTCGTGCGTGCTGTGATGGGCGTTGCGTGCAGCGAGATCAGCCGTGGGCCTGACATGGCACGGATGGAGGTAGAGTATGAAGCTCTGATTGGTCTTTGTTCCCTGACTTGAGCCAACAGAGTGAGCCGCAGGTGTGCTCTCCTGCTTTTCAAAGAGGCAGAGTCCTTCCAGCTCTATCTGTGTCCTGAAAAGCTGCCTTAAAAGCTTCATGTCCTTGCTGCGGGCATCTAGATGGCCGTGGAAGTCGTAGTACCGACAGAATCAGATGCGGCGTTATAAACGTGCGGAAGCATTTTCCCCGTCCTGCCTGGATGTTGTCACCCACAGACAAAGTGTTGTTCTCATATTCAGCAAGTTAAAGGAAGCTGGCACTTGTAGTGAGCCAAGGATTGGGTCAGTGGCCCAGCTGCTGTGTCCAGTCCACGGCTGAGGTCTCCAGGCAATAGGTGACAGGAAGTGAGCAGACTCTTACGCTCCTCTTTGGGAAGGCAGTAGTGCAAGCGTGGCAAGTTTATGAAACTGCCGGAGCCGTCTTGGTTGTGGAGTTTGTCCTCTTAGTCTGGGTAGAGAGATGCATCTTTGCACTGCCTGGCGATAGTGCTGCGCGCCGGGAAGAGAAACAGCTGTTATTAGACTTGCAGTTTCTTGTTAAGCGCTCGTGATAAGGACCGAGTGCATTTCCTGCAGCTTTCTCTGCCGATGTGCCCCTCACCCTGAAATCCTCCTTGCAGCCCTCAGCTCCTCACCGTGGCCTGTGCTCTCTGTTTCAGACTGAGAACAACGGGAAGCCCCTGCTGGTCTGTGAGGAGTCATCTCTTAATATTCCAGCTATTGGTGCTGCCCATGTTCTCAAGAGATACGTTGCCCAGGCACCGGATGAACTCTCCTTGGAGGTAAGCAGTTAAAGGCGTTCCTAGTTGTGGTGTACAGAAGAGTATAAGGTGTGAACGCTCAGGAATATTCTCAGACACCTTCAGAGTGTTTGGTGAGGTGAAGCCCAGAAGATTCAGTTCCAGATTAGACTTGCAGTGGGTTGGACGCAGGGAGGAGTTCAGCCATCTCCAAACTATGGCTCTATTTGGCATTGGAATCTTCTGATCAAAGAGCTACTGCCCAGTGTTGTAGCCTGGTCTCTGAGCAATGGCAGACCAGTGTATGGAGTGTGCAGATCTGTTCAGGATCTGTTCCGCTGACTTATGCCTGCGGTTTAATTGGAGCTCTCCCTTTGGCCAAGAGCCTGCTGCTTTTGAGAACCATTTCCTACCGAACAGCTGAATTCTGTATGTTGTGTATTGTAGTGACTCTTCTACCTCCACGTTCAGTTGTACAACCGCAAATGCCTGAAGAGCTGCACTGGTGCAATGGCTCTCAAGCTTGACGATATTGGGCAGTGCAGAAGAATGCAGTCATTTGAGCTGCGCTTTCCTCCCAGCCGTGCTGAAGCTGGGATTGACGTTGCAATCTCTTGCAGGTGGGAGACCTCGTGTGCGTCATCGATATGCCACCTCAGGAGCTGAGCCCCCGCTGGAGAGGCAAGCACGGCTTTCAGGTAGGCACAAGCTTCAGACGTGAGAGCGCAACTTCGGTCGAGGCAGGAATCTCAGCTTAGAGCTGCCCTGCCTGCACAGCATGGCTCCACATGGAAAATGGTTTCCCTGTGTTGGTGTCAGGGGACTTTGCCTTTTGCTGTGGGCTTAGGCCAGAGCTGAAAGTTGGTCTTTGTAGCAAACTGTCTCCTCCATTAACTTAGAAAGAAGAGCCCTCACAACATGCATCAGGTCACGGCCACTGAACCGCACCTTTGGAAATGCAGCAGCTAGGACACGTGTTTCAGTGTCTCTGAGCACTTGTGCTTGCACCCATGCAGAAGGTGAAGTCAGTGTCTTTCAGGAAGTCGCTGCCTGTCAGCTGAGATGAGGCAGGGTAACAGAGCCTCTGCGTGCTTGCTGCTGCTGCTGGCTGCCGAACGCTGGGTAGCTCAGAGCTGGGGATGGCAGCTGCATCTCAGTCAGCAAGCAGAAAGTTCATAGGCTGTGCTAACTCAGATCTAGCTGCATCAATCTATCCTAATCTATAGCTTCTGTATGAAGTCTTTCCCTTCGGGCACGCTTGAGATTTAGGGGCGCATAGCATACTTGTCCTTTCCCTGCTCCATATGCAGTTACATGGATAATTGGCTGCCAGTTTTGAATAATTATTAATTTTAAGCAGGCCATTTTTTGTTGGATTGTCTTACGGAGCACCCGGCAGGCACGTTATGAGGAAAATGTGATGTTTGAACAGTTCAGGCCTGAGAAACGCTGCCTTCAGTATCGCACCTCTCTTCTTCTTCTTGTTACAGGTTGGATTTTTCCCCAGTGAGTGTGTGGAGCTCATTAACGGAAAAGTCCCGGAGAGTCTCATCAATTCAGTGCCAAAGCCAGGTACGATGATCCATTTGATGGTGCAGGGAAGCAAAATGGAGTCTTTTTTGGGTGTGTTCCGTGGTTAATACCTCCCTTATCCTTCCCACCTTATCCTCTGTGCTGATGATCCTTCATGCATAGCACGGGGCGTATGGCTGGTGTTTTGTAGGCAGCTAGAATGAGGGAAGGCAAAGGCAGTTCTCCTGCAAGTCAGTACGAGGCTGAGAACAGCCAGCGTCCCTGGTTCCCTGGGGAAATCCTAAAATCCTTGTAGAATAGCTTGGGAATGGAAGGGAGCTCAAGGATCATCAAGCTCCAAGCCCCCTGCCTCAAGCTGGGCTGCCAACCAAGCTCCACATTTAATGTGGGACTGGACCAGGCTGCCCAGGGCCCCATCCAGTCTGGCCTTGGACTCCTCCAGGGTTGGGGAAAATCCATTTTTGTACGCACTTGCTCATCATGTTCTTCCCGTTTTGAGGTGCTCTGTAGAATGTGTTGTGCTCGGCCTCGTCCAACGGAGCCAAGCCTAAAATGAACTGGTTTCTTCCTTTTGTTGTGCAGTGCCAAAGAAGCGCGGCAAGCTCCTCACCTTCCTTCGTTCCGTGGTGAAGGCCCGCCCAAAGCAACGGAAAGAGCGGGAGGTGGAGAAGGAAAGGGTGTTTGGCCGTGACCTGGGAGAGCATCTTCTCCACTCTGGTCGTGATGGTAAGGGACAGCCCATTCCTGAGAGCTTCCCTGTTTGGGAACCTAAAGATGAAAGGGAGATGGTATGTAGCAAGGGGCAGGTTGATACCAGTGGAGAAACGGGGAATGGGAGTTGAGGACTGAAAGATCAACTGAGTAGGTGATGGCTGCAAGGTAAATGCTCCCAAGGGACAAGCACATTTGTATTTGCTTAAAGCAAAGCCTGTAAGCCAATCCCATGGTAGCCTGAAAAGAAAGGAAGCCTTTTGGCCAAAGAGAGTGTCCTGCATCAGTTTCCCGCTCCTTCCGGGCGTGAGATTTTCCACCTCCATTCCCATGGGAGCTGTGATGGGACTTGCAATGTCTGCGGCTTCCCCGGAATTACTTTCTCCAGGCTGATTCCTAGGTCCTGGCATTTCTGGAATGCAAAGAACGCATCTCTGTCCAGTTTCCTCAGCAGCTCCTGCAGAGGTGTCTGTGACAGCTGTCCCCTTCAAGGAAGAGCTAAGCAGTAGCCTGGCTGGGCTTAGTGGATGGGATGTGACGGGAGCGCAGCCTGAGCCAGGACTTGAAGAAGGAGCTCCAGTAACCGCCGGCACGTGTTCTTTAGTCCCCCAGGTCCTCCAGAGCTGCGCCGAGTTCATCGAGCAGCACGGCGTGGTGCAGGGGATATACCGCCTGTCCGGCGTCGCGTCCAGAGTCCAGAGACTGCGGTAAGAGTGCTGCGACTGACAGACACAGCTGCCAGCAGGGGCACGTGCCCTGTTGCGGGCGTTCAGAGGCCTGCGGGCAATGCCTTAGCACAAAGAAAAGGTCTCCTTTGGGAACATCCCATCCAGCACGGCTGACGTGGTGCTGCTGGCCGAGTGTTTGTGTTCTGCTGTACATCAGGAAGCCCTTCCAACTCTGGATTGCATTGGGTGTGGCTTTTGACTTGCTTTCCTCTTTCTCAACCATTTTCGTGTCCTTCTCTGCAGCCAGGAATTTGAGTCTGAGCAGGTTCCTGAGCTGACCGTCCGCGACGTTCACAGCGCGAGCTCCCTCTGCAAAATGTACTTCAGGGAGCTCCCGAACCCCCTGCTGACCGACCAGCTGTACGACAAGTTCTCGGTAAGCACAAGGCAACGCCGTTCCTTTACCTCTTCCGTGGGCCTCTTGGGAGATGGCTGCAGCAGTGCCCCAGCTCCGAGGCCCTTCTTCTGTTAGCCCCATGGGGTTTACTCGCATGTCTTTGCCACATCCTGCATGGTGCTGATGCCACTTCTGGTGGCCCCAGGAGGTGGTTATTTCCATATTCACAATGCTTGCGAGAATTCCTGTGTTGTTTGTTTGTTTGTTTGTTTGTTGCTATTCCCCAACTATTTCTGGAACGGGAAGGGGATTAATAGCCAAGTGTACTTGGAGATGAATGCCCCCTGCGAGGAGCTGAGCTGCCCAACCAGGCTGTAAAGCAGCCCGGTGCTTGGACTCCTTGGCCGTGGTGGCACCAGCTGCGTGCCGCTATGTTCCCCAGATGCCTGTGGGGAGGCCTAAAGTCTTTCTCAGTGCTGACCAGCAGCGTGCTGTCCCCTTGGTTCCCGACCCTGCGGCAGGTATCTCGCCTGATTTGTGTCTCAATCCCTTTCTGCCCTTTTCCAGGATGCTGTTGGTGCCACTACGGAGGAGGAGCGGCTGGTCAGAATGCGGGACGCCATCCAGCAGCTGCCCGCTCCTCACTACAGGTCAGTGCTGCCCTCAGCCCGCTGAGCTCAGCCCTGCTGCACTTCAGAGGGCAAAGTGCAATTCCAGGCTTTGTCTCACGCGAGCAACGGGATGCCTGGGTGTGCTGAAACACTGCATGGGGTTAATTGATGGGGTCAGTTCCTGGGTACGGGGGCACACTTGGTGCAGCTGATGGCTGTGGCTGTGCTGTGCTGGTGCTGGGTGCTGCAGCGTGGCACTTGGTCAAGTTGGATCTACTTCATCTTCAGTGACAGTAGCAGTAATAACAACTAGTGTGAATTGAGGTTTGCTTTGTGAGTCGCAGCACGGGATGCTGGCTGGTGCTGAACATTTGCCGCTCTTGTTTCCCAGGACCCTGGCGTATCTGATGAGACACTTGGCCTGTTTGTCTGCGAACAGCTCTGTCACCAACATGCACGCTAAGAACTTAGCCATTGTGTGGGCTCCAAACCTCCTAAGGTAAACTTCTTTTTCCGTTTCAACAGAACGCTTACATCTGTTCTCCAGTAAGATAAAGCAGTCCTCCCTTCTTCTGCACCACATGTGCTCTTCTCCTGTAAAATGTGCAGTGAGTGGCTGACAGCAGAGCAGGAGCCTGGACTGTTCTCCAACCCCACGTGGGCACAATTGCTAGATGAGCATTGCTGCTCTCTTGTTTAGATGGGGCTGGTGTGTCCTTGATCAGCCAGGAGAACTTCTTCAGTGGCATCACTGACTGCCCACTGCGGAAGTCTCCGAAGCTCAGTTTGACAGCTTTGGGCTGCAACAGTTCAGACCCGGGGAAGCGATGTTGGCTGACTGACTTCTAAAACCTGCCTTTTCTACAGATCACAGCAGAGCGAGTCTGCCTGTGCCAGCGGGAGAGCTGCCTGCACGGAACTGCAGACGCAGTCAGCCGTGGTGGAATTCATCATCGACCACACAGACGTCCTCTTCTGCTCCACATCTGGACCTGACATCGCAGATGGAGCAGGTGAGTGTCTTCCTCCATTAGCTTCATCTTGATCAGACACCTGGATCAAATGCAGGCCTTCTCCAAGTCCTTGGAAATACACTTTTCCTGTCGAGGGGACAGCAGACTTCTGGGCTTAGGTTAGAATCTGGCACCCTGTTGCTGGATGCTGAGAATGTGCAAGCCCAAACGTGACAAGAAGAAAACCGTCACTGTCATTATGATGTTTTGCAAGCAGGTGAAGCTTGATTAACGTGTGGCAGCAAAGCTTTCTGAGTTCACCGTACCTGCTTTCTAGGGTTTTTGTTTGCCTGTTTCGATACAGGGAGCTGCTCTTAATTATGACTGCGTCCTTTGCCATAGACACACCTCTGAGCACATGGTTGTTTTGAGCTGCTCTTCTTGCAGCGGCTCGGAGAAGCAAATCTGAGAGAAACACAGCAGCTCCCCCGGACCTGTGATGGCCGTAGTGCTGCCGCTTTCTGATCCTGGCTCTCACCTGTGGTTTTCCCTTACAGGGCACAGTTCTCCCTCAGGGCCCCAGTCTGTGCAGGCGTCTTCTCCTGCCACAGAGCTGCTCAGCCTGGAGGAGGCGCAGGCACGGAGGCGAGGCCACAGCAGCTCTCCTGTGGTTGTGACACAGAGCAGGGACATAGAGGTGGAAGAAGGCCCCACAGCTGTACGGGGGAAATTCCACACAGTCATCGACTTTCCACCTGAAAGGTAAAGAGGACTTCCTTTTCCAGTACCTTATCATCATTGTTTGGGTGGGTTTTTGTGGTTTCTTTTTGTCTTGTTTTTTTTTTTTTTTTTTTTTTTTTTTTTTTTTTTTTTTGCCCCCATTATTTCTAGTGCCAAAGCTTGCTGAAAGTCAGTTAAACTGATGGTGCCTGAAGTGTTGCAGTGAATCTCCACTCCCTTTGCACTGTGAGACTGAACTCACATTCAGTTGCCCGCCGGCACACAAGGCTGGCATTCCCTCCTTGCTGGGCAGGCAGTCACGAGCTGCATAAAGCCATGCTGATGTCTATCCCGGCCTGTGCTGGCTGTACCTGGAAACATTGGGGTTTTCCGGACTTGAGGGCCACGTGCCTGAATCCAATTCCAGTTGTCCTCGAAGCAGAGCTGTTGGTCAGACCTGCTGGCACGAGAAACTAGATATGGCAGTGAGATGGGGCCGATGAGCTGTCAGCGTCAGAGTCAGAGATGCTTCTGAAGTTCCACGCACGACTCACACCATTCCCTGTTTTCTCTCTCCAGACCAAGTCCAGCCAGCAGGATGAAGGAATCACCAGCTGGCTGTTGGTGTTCCTGCTTCAGCCTGGGAAAACCATCCTCTGTGGCCAAACGCCAACCGCAGCGCCGTCCCAGGGAGCCCTCAGAGACAGACGTTGTAGTGCTGGCAGGTAAGGGTGCAAATCCAGCTTTCAACACCCTGCTTCTCAGCAACGTAGAATTCTTGCTGTCAGTGGGCTTGTATCTCCTTCTAGCCTTCCAGCCCATACCTGACACCTTCAGTTCTCCCCTGATCAAGAACCACTTTTGTAATTCAGCTTGGGAGAGTTTGACACCAAGCCCTGTTCATTCTTTCATAGGTGATTCGAGCTCTTGTCAACCGAGCAGAGCTGGAGCAAGTAGCGATGCTGGGCTGTGTGCTTCCATGAATGGAGAGCTCGCAGGAAGCACAAATGGCTGCAGTTCAGCTGACAGCGTGCCGCATAACAACAGTGGCGCACACAAGGGGCTCATCCAAGTTGAAGCCCTCATTTCTCCCGGCTCTGCTGAAGATGCTGACCTGAGCCTGCCAGACACCACAGGCACCAGCCTGGACTGTGACCCGGTGCCTGTGCAGTGCAGCCCAGCCCAAGCAGAGCCCGAGTGCCCCGACAGCAGCACCTCCATACAGGAGCAGGTCAGCACCAGCGAGGAGAAGCAGAGCCTCTTGGAGGGGGACTTAGAATCGGGCCTCCAGTCCCAGGCACCGGGCAGCAGCACTGAGAGCTCTGAGCCACTCTCTCCGTGAGCTTTCCACCCAAGAGAGGACGATTGCCATCTTTACCTGGACCTCTCACGCCCTCCTGTCTTTTCCTTTAATAATAAAAGCACACTTGTGCTCACTCAACGCCTTGACTGCCTGAGGAGTTTTCATTCCCGGGGACTGGGATGAATGCAACACACAGCAAAGCACCTCAGCTTGCAACGCTGAGGCTGTGGGGTGCATGAAGCAGAGCTCCAGGTTTGTTCCCGTTGTGTCTGGCTTCGGGATGTCTGCAGCTCCCATTTGGTACAGTAGCAAACCATCTCTAGCATCCTGGATGCTGCTCGTGATAACCCCAAGCTTCCTGGCGGTGGCTTTGTGATGCCTTTCAGGGCTTTTGGATGCACTGTGATGCCTTGGCTGCTCCCTATCACCTCTCTCCTCCGGCCGCGTCCATTCCTGGCTCCCAACCTCCGAGCTGCCTGCGCAGATCACCTGCAGCCGTGTCCTCATCACGCTGCAGAAGGACGAGCTCATCCTGGCCCGGCCTCTCATTGGTCAGGGGCAGCGCTGTCCCGCCCCTGTCTGCCTCTCATTGGTCAGCGGCAGCGCTATCCCGAACCTGCCTGCCTCTCATTGGTCCGGGGCAGCGCTGTCCCGCCCCTGCCTGCCTCTCATTGGTCCGGGGCAGTGCTGTCCCGCCCCTGCCCGTCTCTCATTGGTCAGCGGCAGCGGTGTCCCGCCCCTGCCCGTCTCTCATTGGTCAGCGGCAGCGCTGTCCCGCCCCTGCCCGTCTCTCATTGGTCAGCAGCAGCGCTGTCCCCCCCTGCCCGTCTCTCATTGGTCAGCGTCAGCGCTGTCCCGCCCCTGCCTGCCTCGCGTTGGTCCGCGGCAGCGCCGCTCCGCCCCCGGGCGTTCGTTGGTCCGCGGCAGCGCCGCCGGCTGCCATTGGCTGAGGCGCCGTGCTCGGGAGCGAACGTTGGGAGCTGGCAGTTGGAGGCGCGGCTCTCCTCCCAGAGCGCCGCTGCAGCCGCCTGTGCTACCCCGTAGGAGACCGCGGCGGCAGCCGGAGCTGTCCGGGCGGCACCGGGAGGGAAGCCGCGGCAGCTCGGGAGCGAGTGCTGAGGACAGCTGTGCCGGAGGTGTGTTGGAGAGCGGTGCCGGGACGGGGAGAGGGGCAGTGGGGGGCTCTAGGAAGCTGCGGGGAGGCGACGGGTGGGGGAGATATATAGCGAGATGTGAGGCTGTAGGCGCCTGTGAGGTGATGTAGGGGTTATGGGGAGCTGCTGGGGGGAGAGGCAGATACGGGGCTCTGAGGGTGGTGTATAGGGAGGTAGGGGGCTGTGGTGGGCCATAGGGTCATATGGGACTATTGGGGGCTGTTGGGAGCTGTAGGGAGGAAGGAATATGAAGCTGTAGTGCATTGTGGGGGGACTGTAGGCGTGGATATGTAGATGTCTATAAAAAATGAAGCCCCTGTTCTGGGCTGCATTGCAAAAGGGGTGACCAGCAGGGAGAGAGAGGTGATTGTCCTCATCGACTGAGCTTCTTTGAGGCCTCATCTGCAGCGCTGCATCCAGGCCTGGGGCCCGCAGCACAGGAAGGACGTGGAGCTGTGGGAGCGGGTGCAGAGGAGGCACTGAGATGTCAGAGGGCTGGAGCAGCTCTGCTGTGAGGAGAGGTTGAGGGCAGTGGGCTTGTTCAGCCTGGAGAAGAGTAGGCTGCGGGAGACTTCATTGTAGCCTTGCAGTACTTGAGGGGAGTGTATAAGCAGGAAGGGAGCGGCTGTTTACGAGGGTGGATGGTGATAGGACAAGGGGGAATGGTTTTAAAGTGAGGCAGGGGAGGTTTAGGTTGATATTAGGAGGAAGTTTTTTGCACAATGGGTGGTGCCACACAAGAACAGGTTGCCTAGGCATCAATGATTTATAGGCTGGTTCGGCCCTTATTTTTGTTTTAACTAATGAAGTGCTGGAGAAAGTTTTGGGAAAGTTTCAGGTTGAAGAGTTGGTAAAGCTGTGACAGTATGTAGATGATTTGCTGGTTTGTGGAAAAGAGGAGTCTAAAGTAAAGGAGACTGCAAGTGAAATTGTGAAGTCGTTACTTGTACTGTATGTCTTCAGTGCATTATTTTCTGAAAGTGTGCACCCAAGCAGAGATGTAAGGGATCGTGTGCCTTCAGAGCCTAGAAAAATGTGTCCAGTTTCAGCAAAGTAGGTCTTGGGCACTGTGGTGGATGCATATGTCTGTAATGGGTGAAACATACTGTGACTTGGTTGCATTACTGTGACTAATTGAAGTGGCTTAAGGAAAGGCTGTTTTCTTCTGTTTGTTTATTCCCTTTGCTGAGCTATTTGCACGGAATGAGCTGATGTTGTTGTTGCTGTGGGGTGTCATCAGAAGGATGGGAAAGCGCAGTGTTTGTGTTCACATGAGGTTACAGCAGGGCTATGTCAGACTATCGTGGATGTTCTTTAAGTAGTTTGAGGCTCCTGGCACATGGAAAATAATCATGACAGCTGGCTCTGTCTTCTATCGAGCTCTTAAAAATACTGCTTGAGATAACAGCAGGTGAGATGAAATGCTGAGCAGCATGGGGCTTGTGTCTGCCTTCAATAATTCTTTTCCTAGGCAGTGTGTGTTAAATTTTGTTCTATGGACTGTGACAGAAATCTGGATTGCTCCGTGAGGTGTTAAAACTAGCTTACCTGTTGACTACTGACATAAGGCTTAGTTGATTTGAGCTATGGAACTTTCAGCTTTTTTTTTAATGGCTGTTTCTAGGTATCAGATAGCAAATAAAACGTAGATCACAGTGGCTGGATTTGTTTTAATCAGGTGCTTCTGACACCATGCAAAACTCTCTTCTGGAGAAAGTTCCAGAAGCTTTCAGTGTTTAATTCTGGCTGTACAATAGCAATTAGTTCAATTTAGAACACATGAAAAGCAAGCTGATAGGGATCTGGTTGCAGGTGGTTTAAATTACAAGAGGGAGATGGTGCAGGTGTAGTAAGTAGGAGGTTACCTTCAAAGTGCCTTCCTGGTTCTCCGTGCTGCTTGATGTTTATTTACCCATTTGTGCTGTGTTCAAGTGCAAGCACTGTAGGGTGTAGAGAACACTGTAGAATGCCTGGTGCTGCCACGACCAGTCATAGATACTGGAAGGAAAAGTTGTTATGAACTACCGATGGAAAACATGGACAGTTTTGAGGCTTCATCTTGGCAGAAGTTGGTGAGACAGTCCTCTGATAATCAGACAAAAGGTAAACTGGTTTAAAAAGGAGTCTTACTTTCAAGAGGGCCTTGTGTGGTCTGGTTGTTTACAGTAATGCAGGACTAGTTGGGTAAATAACTGATTGGAAAACCTGTAAGGGAATTAGGTTGTTTTTTTTAGGTTAGGGTTCTTCCTATTGAATCCAGTACAAGTGCTTGCATGACTGGGAGCCCAACTGTCTGCTGCGGTTGTTCTCATGCTGCCTCTCTGATGTGCTGCCTCTTCAAACTGCTAGGGCTGGCAGCAGCGACCAGCACTAATGCTGCAATTAGAATGGGCGATGCGGAGAAGACTGTGGCAGAAATGATGAAGCCAGAGGCCCAGCTAGCAGAGGTTTATGCATTTGCTGCCGATCTTTATCCCAAGGAGCTGGCCGCCTTGCAGCAACAAAGCCATGATGTAAGTAATGCATTCTGATGCCTGTGAATTGATATGGATCACCCAATCTGCCTTGTCTGTTTCACTCAATGGGCCTGTCTTGAGTGTTTGTAGAACTGCCTTGATGCTTAGTCTGTTCTGACGTGATGCTTCATCTTGAAGTCTTGAGCTACTCGGCACTGTGAGATTCTAGCCATAGTTTTGAAGAGCAAGTGTAACTGATCTGTATTCCCCTTTGTATGCAGGGTAACCTCACCCATGCAGAATTATCTGTTGCTGTAGAGATGCTGTCTTCTGTGGCTGTGATGATCAGGGCTTTGGGTTCAGGGGATGTGAGTGCAGTATGGAGACAACTGAGCAATCCTGTCCCAGGGCTGACAAGCAGTGAGGATGAGAACTGTCAGAGGTGAGTGTTTGGAAGGTTCGTGTCCGTCTTTGATGTTGCTTACATTCCCGAGAGGTTCGGTTTTCTTTTCTTCCCCTTATACTTCAGGTTCTTTCACTGCTGACTCCAATATTAATTTATTCTCTCTCGGTTCTTGCATCTTGTCTTTGCATTCCCCGTTTCTTACTAATCTGCTCTGAGTACCGTCTCTCAGACCTTTATCAAGGTTTCACGACAAAGCTATGTTCTGGCCCTACGAGGTTCTCAATTGCACTAGGCCTGTTCCTGCCCTGTGTTTTTTGTCTGAAACTGCCATGTGGTGTTTGAGTGCTTTTCTGGATTGTTTTGCACTGGAGCTGACCACCTTGCTCACGGTCTTTTGTCTTTTTCCTATTCCTTCTTTCTTTCGTACATGTCAGTTTTAACCCTTGTGTTACTTCTTCCATTTTGTGTTTAGTTCTCATTGCTGTCTTGTGTGTTCCCTGGCCAGTTTTTCATGACGTGATACTTGCTGGTTTTGATTTTTGTTCTTTGACAGATGTGTGGACGATGTGATGAAGCTGAAAGCTCAGATGCGTGCAGAAGAAAATGAGTTTATCACGTGGAATGATATCCAGTCACGTGTGGATCGTGTGCACTTAGCTGTGCATGAAGAACATGGAAGTCAGTTTTGCTTGATTAGTGCTAGACTGATCCTAGATCATAAGGTGTGCTAAAACTAGGTGCATGCCAACGAACAATCTTGTTGCTTGATTCGTATAGACTGAGATAGTTGCCTTTTGCCACTGCTTCTTGTGTAGCTGAGTTGCCCTGAAAAGGCTGTAATCTAGAGAGGCTTAAATGTTATGTCAGAGCCTGGAATCTTGACTAACTTGCTTCCTGGATCTGCAAATAGACACGGGCTTCCTGTGTGGCTTCAGTTCATCTGATCACGTGACCCGAACAAGTGCATGCCACGTGCATGCGTGCACCAGAGCACTAGTTTTGCAGCCTTGTATTTGTGAGGCATCATAGCAGAAGCCTGGAAGTTCATGTAGTCCAGCTCCTTGTTTCTTGTAACACTCCTATAACCCCTAAAACAATAGAGACAACAGAGAACCCAAACCATCAACCGTAAAACGCAGAGAATTTTATAATGACATCAGTTGACATCTTATGGCATAGTTTTGGTAGGAAACTTTTAAATTCTTTCACCTGTTAGTGTTTCATAGAATCATAGAATGGCCTGGGTTGAACAGGACCATAGTGATCGTCTAGTTTCAACCCCCCTGCTGTGTGCAGGTCGCCAACCACCGGCCCAAGCTGCCCAGAGCCACATCCAGCCTGGCCTCGAGTGCCTGCAGGGATGGGGCATCCCCAGCAGCCTTGGGCAACCTGTTCCAGTGCAAATATGTTCAGTTTCTTGTGTGCCCCTGTGCATGGATACTTCTTATCTAGTGTCAGAGGAAGTCCTGAAGCCATAGCGACATGTACCCTTCTGCTGTCCTGAAACTTGGTTTCAAATTCAAGAATGCTTTCTAATGAGGAGCTGTAACATATTGTTGTTTCACAAGGGTAGTCTTTTTCTGCCGCTGTTGGCTAATTAATCAAGGATAATTACTGCTTGTCCTCTGTGCCCTTTCCTAAGTCAAAAGTTGCTGTGTCTGTTTTCCTTCGTTCTTCATGAGATGGAGTAGTGTCAACCGTAGTGTGTGTGTTTTTGTAAGAAAGGTCTTTCTTTTCCTACTTTCCCCCCGCTTTCTCTCATGGGGAGAGCAGCATGCCTAAAGGTGTGCATACTGTGTGTGTACACACTGTAGGAGGAAGCAAGCAGTCTGTACCGTAGTCTGCCTAGGTGACGGGGAGTTGTCAGATGAAGGACAGAAAAAATGCAGGCATTCTATGGGCTAAGATAATACTGAGAGGGAAATGCAAGTGATGCTGAGACAAAACATAGAATCCTAGAATCACCAAGGCTGGAAAAGGCGTAAAAGATCATCCAGTCCAACCGCTCACCTATTCCCAATAGCTCCCACTAAACCATGTCCCTCAACACAACATCCAGCCTTTCCTTGAACACCCCCAAAACAAAACATGCTGTTACGGCCTAGACATCACTGTGAAAAGATACTCTGAACACACCTGGGTGCTTTCCTGTGCAACCTACGTTAGTGAGCCTGCTTCTAGTGAGGGGTTTGGTCTACATGATCTCCAGAGGTCCCTTCCAACCCCTGTGATGATTTTTGTGGATCTGTGATGCTCTAAATGAACTGCCCAACAGTTCAACTTAAACAAATTTCATCTAGTTATTGGTGATGTGGAAACTTAAGGTGAAAGATCTGGCGCGCTAGCAGTCATGGAAGCAAGTAATAGTTAATGTTAGATCTTTTAATAGAAGGCCTACAATTAGGTATTTCTGTGTGTTAGGCTGTGAAATCACTAGTAAAGTAGAATAGAGAACAGTAAGAACAAAAAAATCTAGCACTACCGAATGAGGGAAGAGGAAGAGGAAGAATGGACTGACATTTTGAGTGGGTTTTGTTAAGTGTTCTCTGCAGCTCATTGCTACTACTTGGACACGTTTCAAATTTTGAATTTCAAGTTTTCTGTCAAGAAAGAAATAGAGAAAAAGCATAAATTGGACAATGCTTAGTTGTTGTTTGCTATCTTACTGTATGTTTCTGTGTAAAAACAGTGGAGTCCTGCCTGCAATCTCTCTTAGCGTGAGAGATAAATAGAAGTGTATATTGGAAGCCAGTTTGATGGCATACGTCTGAGAACAGGAGTAGGTATGTGAATATGTAAAATGTACACAGAGCTGATTTTTGCTAAACATCATTTAGAGGTGATGACAATTGATGTGGAAGAATAAGGACAATTCAGAATGACATGAATATGTTTCACCGCGTTCTTGAAAGCCACGGTTAGAAAACAATTCAATGGCCCCGCTTCACAGAACAAGTGAAATGGTGTGCGTTTGAAAAATGGAGTGCAGGACAGAAAGAATTCTAATGGTAGTCTTGGTCCACTACCAGCTGTGACTTTGAATAATGTGTGAAAGGAAGGCTTTCTGTAGATCTTCATACTGTTCTTGAAGTATGCCTCTGTGCACTGCTGTAGATAACAAGTTTTGTGGAATCACGGGACATCCCAAGTTGGGAGCGACTCACGGGGATCATGGAGTCCAACTCCTGGCTCCGCTCTGGACCGCCTAAAAATCAGACCGTATGCCTGAGAGCATTGTCCAAATGCTTCTTGAACTCTGGCAAGCTCATTGCTGTGCCCGCTGCCCTGGGGGAGGCAGTTCCAGTACGGGACCACTGGAAACAGAAATCCAACTCAGATCTCCCCTGTCACATCTCCAGGCTGTTCCCTTGGGCTCTGTTGTTGTTCGCCAGGGAGCGATCAGTGCCTGCCCCTCTGCTGCCCCTGGTCGGGAAGCTGTAGAGCACCACGAAGTTTCCGCTCAGTCTCTTCTCTGGACTGAGGACTTCAGCTGCTCTTCGTATGTGTTCCCCTCTAGACCCTACACCATCTTTGTGGCCATCCTTTGGACACTTTCTCATAGTTTTATGTCCTTTTCATACTGGGGTGACCCAAACTGTACGCCGTACTCAGGATGAGGCCACAACAATGCAGAGTAGGGTGGGACAGTCCCCTTCTCTTGACCTGCTAGTAGTCCTGTGCTTGATGCACTCCAGAATACTGTTGGCCCTCCTGGCTACCTGGGAGCGCTGTTGACTCGTATTCAACTTACTGTCAACCAAGACCCTCCAATCTCTTTCATCATGGCTGCTCTCCAGCATCTCCCCCCTTAGTCTGTGTGTATAGCCAGGGTTGCCCTTTCCCAGGTGCAGAATCTGTCACTTGCTCGTACTCCATTTCTTGCAGTTGGCGATTGCTCAGCTCTCTAATTTCTCAGGATCTCTCTGCAAGGCCTCTTCACCCTCAACAGATTCAGCAGTTCCTCCCAGTTTAGTGTTGTCAGTCAGCTTGCTCGTAACACCTTCTAGTCCTACATCCAAGTCTTTATGAAAGCATTAAAGAAAGCTGGCCCTAAAATAGAGCCCTGGGGAACGCCTGGAGTGACTGACTGCCAGACCGATGTGACCTCGTTTACTGTGGCTTTTTGGGCCTGACCCATCAGCCACTCATTCACCTACTGCATTGTATTGCTGTCTAGTCGTATGTTGGATGTTTTGTCCAGGATTCTGTGAGAAACGGTGCTGAAAACTTTACAGAAATCCAGAAAGCCCTCAACGGGCTTTTCTAGGTGAACTACAGAGGTGACCTTGTCATTAAAGAAAGCATAGTTAGTTAAATGGTCCTTGAAATGGTGCTTTTTTTACAGCAGTCGTACCGTCTTCTTAGCAATCCTGGTTCTTGTGGTGTCCCGAGCGTGTACTGTTCCTTAATCTTTGCTCTGTCCAAATGCAGTGCCTGCTATAAAACGTTCCACTTTGTGATTCTCCTACTGCGTGCAGAAGAAAAAGCTGCAGTCTTTGGGTATTTTAACCCAAGTTGTATCCACTCTGAGCTCCTCACTTTCTTCCAAAAGATCTTTGTTGTAAACTCTCCAACTGCGATTTGAACTGTTGCTTCTTTCAGCAAGCAAGAATTGAATATTCAATATACGTTGCATCACACGATCTCCGGGTGTCCATTCCAACCCAAATTACTTTGTGATTTGCTGTAGGTTTGGCATGTGTGACTCAGGCTTTGTTCGCATTTAGCTAAGTGTAAGCTATCTATTTATGTCTGTTTTCAGTTAGTTGAACTGTAGTCCTCGCTGTCCCTGGCAGCACCCTCATCTGTTGTAATACAGCTCATAGTACATGCATCCAGTCAATCCTGGTATTTCAGAAGTGAAGGCACTGTATTTTTGAATGGCGTTCTGTGCAAAGCTGTAGCTTGGTGTGAAGAGCTTTATTCTGAAGGATTCTTGAAAACTTGTGACTTCCTAGCCCTGGCCATTGAGGTTTTGATAATTCTCTTCTAGTGGATTTGAGCTACGTGTTGAAGAACTCAGTTCTGTCCATTCGTGTGGTCTCCCCGAGGGATTTTTTTCTGCTTTTTCCTTTATTTATTACTATGTCCAAAAATGTGTGGCTTCCTTAAGGTGGAGAAGTGGTCTTGCTTTCTTTGCTAGTAGAAAATGATTGCTACTGAAATGTTGCTATTCTCAGTGGGTATTTGGTTTAGCACCAATAGCACTTTTCTTCCAAAGCACAGTTTCCTGATGATGGTAAAGGATTGGACAAGGATTGGATCTTGTATTTCTTCTTCTATCCCTTTCTCTCTAGGAGTTTTGGCTGTTGGGCTTATCAGCGAGGCGCTGGATGAAGGAGACACCAGAAAAACTCTGCAAGCCTTACAGGTTCCTGCAGCAAAACTGGAGGGTGTAACCCCAAAGGTAGGTCAGCATTATCAGGGCGCACTGCTTGGGGCTAAGAGAGAGAAAGCACAGGTGGGTGTAGTTGAAAGTACCTCTCCAGAAGCCTTTGCATCTGTGTACTGAGGGCATTCCTGATGTTGGGAAAAAAGCTGGGAAACAGATGTGGAAATGAAAGGGTGAACGCTGCATGCTATCAGCTGATGTCACCTGGCCAGTTTGGATCTGTCTATATGAAGGCAAGAGAGATGCAGGCATAACATGTGAATCTTTGTGAACTACAGAGATGGGCTTAAAGATATGAACTGCTTGAGATGGATTGCTCTAGCTAATCGTACGTCCAGAGTGGCACACGTACCTTCTTTTTGGAGATATAAGGAGATGTGTTCAGTTTCATTTGTTTTTATAAGAAGGCAGTGTTTATCCTAATAGTTGTGAATTTCCAAATGCAAGTCTCGTTCAGTCTCCGTTTTTCAGTGCTATTTGTTAAATGTATCCATAGGTGTAGTTACATAAAGCACAAATGAGGTTTGAGAAGTAGGCAAAAAAACTTGTTAGGTGATGAATTTGTTCAGAAGGAGGGGAAAATAGAAAACAAAATATATGCTTCTAGCAAGATGTGTATGAATGCCTGTCACTCACTAGGTGACACTGCAGATGCTATGCATTTTTTGCATGGTGGTTGTCTGTTGTGGTAGCCCAGGACTTCTCCTGACTTAGATGGAGTTGCCTCTTGGTGTAACTGGTCTGTATGTACAGGTGAAAATGGAGAGAGGAAGAATGATCTCACCTTACTGGCTTAGGAAGGAAGATGAAACGCTGTATGGGTGGTGTTTGGTTGCCCTGCCTCGGGCAGGGGGTTGGAGATTTGTGATCCTTGAGGTCCCTTCCAACCCTGTGATTCTGTGGTGTACATGCTACTGATTATTATTTTTTTTTTTAACAGATGAGTGGGATGCTATTTTATTTCCTTATGCTTACACAGAAGTAGCAGATGTGCTTCCTTTCAGTTGCCTAAGTGTGTTTAATTTCTTTTTGTAATATCTTTTCAGTTGTGGAGCTCATTGTTCTAATTCCAGCAGGGATTTTAGCATAGAGACTGGGATGATGCTGTGTTCAACATTGGTGTTTTTTTGTATGTTTGTTTGCTTTGTTTTTTTTGACTAAGTGTAAACCTTCACGATGGCAGTGTCCGAAAACTGCGCTGGTGATGAAGATCACTGAGCAGCTTCCTCAGTGGCCCTGAAAGGGTTCGTGTTCCTCAGGAACCCATTTTGTGCTGAAGCATTTCCTCCTGCTGAGTGAGAATGAAATAACGAGTTGTTCTTAGTGTGCATGGAAGCTTCTGCCAGGCTGGATTGGTGACTTCAGTTGACGTGAAATTACCTCACTGAGGCATATGTTCAGTGTAGGGCTCCTCCCTGCAACATGGCAGCAATTTCAGAGATGGTGAGATCGTGGTACAGACTAGCACTGTGGGTAGAACAGTTGCTGTCCTGAGTCAACGTGCTTACTAGCTGGTGACTTCTGTACCTTGGGACTGAGAGGGATTGTAGTTCAGCACAAGGCAGGGGATCTGGCGTATGATGCGATTTCTCACGTGATGAGCAGTGAGAGAAGTGTTAACCCTGCAATGTGTGACAGCGCGTGTCCCTGCTGGGGGGACTGTGACAGGAAATGCACGGGAAAGATCAGAGGGTTTTGATAGTCCTGGGATTGATGACTCTGCTGGTAGAGATGACAGTGCAAGAGTTTGTTCTTGTAAGTCTCCCACCCTTCCCCAACAGGAATTTCTACATTGCTGAAGCAGTCATGGGACTCCTTGGACATTCAGATAAAACTTGTTAAAGGGATGTAGGTTTCAATCCAAAGCAGTGGTAATGTGGAGGGTATGTAAGGAAATGTCAGTTTTCAGTCCTGCCACAGAACTCTTCATGCTGGAATACAGTGGCTCTTTGTGCAGGGTGATTATTAATCCGTGTCAGAAGTCAATGTTTCCTGTGTCCTGTTTGCACATCAGGAGTTGTTGGAGGGATGGCAATTGCTTCTTAAGATCTCCTTCCATAGTAACCCCCAGGAAGCAACAGTGGGGGTGGAGGAGCTGTGCTTGGCAGCTGCTGGACTATTGTTCATGACGTGTATTTTGGGGTTTGCTAAACACTTGTCTCTTGGAAAATTTCTGCGTGTAACGTTATTTAATGAGTTTCTTCAGCCAAAACATAAGATACGGTGTGATCAGTACTCCACAGCAAATGGTCTGTTAAAAGAGAGACTTGAGAGATGCTTTTGCTGTTGTACGTTTGTATTTACCCCCAGTACATACAGTGCTTTTTGATTTGCTGGTCCAGCAATCTGCAACCCTTTGTGGACGGGACAAGAGCAGCCTGCTGTTGTGTTAGTTAGCCATCAGTTTTTGGTTGCTGCTCCTGTATGTGCATTTCCACTTCCTAAAGTTTCCCTGAACAAGTCCTTGCAGCCTGGTACTGGGAAAGGACTCTTGTTAGTCTATGTTTGTGTCCACCTCAGCGGAACAAAGCTTTTCAGGAAAAGTCCTAGGAGTGCTGGTAGGCAGACACCCAGGTGGCTGTGAGTCGGCAGTGTGCTCGTGCTGCCTGGAAGGCTTCAGTAGAGAGGTGATCCTTCCACTTGGCATTGGTGAGGCTGCTCCTGTACTGTGTCCAGTTCTGCCCTGCCCCCCCAGACAGGAGACAGGAATGTTCTGGAGATAGGCCAGCGTAGGGCCACTGAAGTGCCTGAGGGACTGGAACACCTCTCCAGAGAGGAAAGCTGAGGGTGAGGAGACTCTTGAGTCTAGAGATGAGAGGGCTTGGGGGGAATCTGTTCAGTGTATGTGAAAGCTGGAAGTGAGGATGCAGTTGAGGACAAGAGGCATTGAGTACAAACTGGGGTTCAAGAGGTGCCATCTAAACGTCAGGCAGCACTTTACAGTGGAGGTAACTGAGCAGTAGCGGAGGTCGAGCAGAGAGGGACTGGAGTCTTTTCTGTGGAGTTGTTCAGAAGCCATCTGGATCTGGTCTGTCCTGGATAATGTGCTCTCGGTGTCCGTGCTGGAGCAAGGGGATTGTCCCAGATGAGCTCAGAGGTCCCTTTCCATCTTAAATTGTTCTGTGATTTTCTTTTTGGGGCTCCTTGGAAAGGCACGTCCTGTTGGCAAGTACAGCTTTAGGACTGACCAGTGCAGATTGCTTGGCGTTGGGATGTCCTGATGTTTGTTGGAGTGATACCACTGATGGAACTTGTTGGTGGGAGTTCCTTGTCCTGAGAAGAGTTTTGGCCTGGTAATGCTGTAGTTGCTTCTGCTGATAACAAATGTCCATTATGGCCTTGTGTTGAAATTGATTAGAAAGATACTGGAGTGCTTCCTGTATCCCTTGAGACTGCAATTGCTCAGAGGTGGTGGTTTTGTTTTGCACAACCAGTGACACTCTTTTCCTCATGCTGCGAATGCTTTCCTCATCATATTCTCTTCAGGACACTCAGGATGAAACAGCTGTGCTTTGGCTCGATGAAACTCAGGACGGGATTCAGAAGGCTAACAGGGACACTGAAGAGTCACAGAGATGTAAGCATTGTGGCAAATACCGTGGTTCAATGCCATTGTCAACCAAATATTCGTCACCAAATGGAAGAATGCGAGCAAGAAATGTACACATGCAAAGGAAATTAGAATACAAGTGTTTGCTTCAGGTAGGTGTAGAAGTTTTTTCTTTCAACAATGAATGTCACAGCCTTTCAATTTCAATTCTTTACATCTTTTTGGAAGCATATGTCGTTGTTTCAGTTGTGCTTGTGAGACTGTGTTACATCCTAGGCAGAGATACCTATTGAATCTCTGTCAAAGTGTTTGACATTAGCAGATAACTGTGTCTGTCTGTGGTTGGGTAGTCAAGCGTGGGGATGTTCATGTGCGCAGTTCTGGTGCATCTTAGCTTTCATTTGTGTTGTACTGTTGCCTTAATTCTATGAAGTATTTCTCAAAGTACTTTTTTTTTTTTTTTTTTTTTTTTTTTTTGCACTAAGTGCAGATAAAAACACAAATCAGTGCAGTTGGCAGGTGGACTGTGCCAAAGAACATTTGGTCAAAAGCAGGATTAAAGTATGCTTCTTTGAGCCAGAATAAGATCTTCAGATACCCTTCTACCTCTCTGTGTGTGAACAGAGATTTGCTCAGTGCTGAAAATGTGTATCTCGTGTTTACTGCATCGGTGAGATACCTGTGGTTGATTTTGTACTGTGTTTGCAACAGAGTTCTGGAGTAGCCCTGGGTTAGCTCTTTCCTCATCTTTTTCTTGTTGATAACCTGTTCTGTGTTCAGGTTGCTATTCTTGCTAGGAACGGTGCAGTCACTGGAAAGGTGCTTTTTGAGTCAGCTGTCTGCTGTACCAGGGCTCTGCAAGAAGAAGCTGCCTTGACTGCAGCTGTTGTCAGAGTACAGCTGAGTGAATGGATAAAAGGTTGTAGAGAAATACTGTCGATAAGTCAGCACCGTAGTAGGACTAAGAGCACACAAAAAAGCGCTGTCAGACACTGTGCCATACACAGATGCACACTGTACTGAAAAGATTGTTGTACACCAAGTTGTCTTTTTTTAACCCGTATTTTTATGCATAAATACAGGAAGGTATTTGTGTCCACTCGCACAGTGCCTTGCTCTCTTGTTTGTTGTGAGTCACTGAGCTCCTGACTGCCCAGGTAACCTGCCTCCTCCTGTTGTTGAAGTTTCCTTAGGAATTCTGGCCGTGAATGAAGCAGTCGATCACGGAGATACCAGCCCTACCCTGAGTGCCTTGCGCTCACCAGATGTGGGGCTGTGCGGAGTCGCTCCAGAGTGTGCAGAGACATAGCAGCGAGAGTTGGCAGAAGTGGAAAGGAGAAGAATGGCAACAGGTGAACCCCAAATAGCTAACTGCTAGTGCAGTAAATTCAAGATGATTGCCTGTAGGATGGAAAGCAGAGGGGGAGAAATGTGAGGAGAAGTCTTGCGTTCTGGGTATCTTGTTAGAATCTCATGTTACGGGGAATTGAGGCTGCCTTGTAAGCTGAAGTCTTTGTTAAAGGAAAGAAGAAAAAGGTAGGAAGGAAATGAAAAAGTCAGCAGTGAAATATTCCCCACTTGTAGAATATATTGTGCTTAGGTAGTTGTTGCGGTGGTTCATTGGAATCTGAGGCATTCCTTCTATTGCTTGGAGGAAGGACCCTCTCCACGCATTTCCTTCTTGTAGTATTTGTATGTGAGGAAGATAGAGACGTGTTTGCTTTCAACATAGCACCATTTCTGCTTTTAGGAGGCAGTGGCAGTGAACGGGTGAAACACTGGGTGAGAGGAGGCTGTCATCATTATCATAACCTGAGGACCAGAGAGGGAGGATGGGATGAGCCGACTGAATTTGTGCAGCATGACACACAGCTGTCACGGGAGGAGATGCAGGTAAAGTACGTGCTCTTTTTCTCTGCAGTTGAAGTTGCCCCTGTTTCAGGCCTTATTGCAACTTTAAGAAGTAATGTTTCACCACAGTAGTGATGTTAGCAAGCTTTGTATCTTATTTCCGTGTTCATTGTCTACTTTGCACGTCAGCACCTGCTGCTGTAGGAGCCCGTTTTGCAGGGGGTTGGACTCAGTGATCCCTGGAGGTCCCTTCCGAGCCCAGTTCTGTGATTCTGTGATTTTTCTCTTTGCTTCTTGCAGCAGTATGGTGCTTGGTGTTTCAGAAGAGAGAAAAGCACGGCGGGCATCAGCTGGATTTCTGTGGCTGGTAAAGCTGTGCCCCTGAGAACTGGGCTGACTGCTGCCCCTGGGAATGTGTGCAAAGTCTGCAGAGGCAGAGGAATGACTTTTCTCTCAAAAGTTGAGCTTGTCTAAGGCAGGTCACTGCTAGGAGAGCTTCTGCTTTAAAGCATCAAGTTGTATAAGTAAGGTAATTTAAAAAGCAAGCTTGCCAGTTCTTTTTTACCTAAGTGATTTTTTAGCATGGGAAGGTTGGAGAGGCTTTTTGCTAACAGGAGATGGAGGGAGGAAAAGCAAGTGAAAGGCACGCTGTGCACAGCCAGCACACAGCACCTGCACCATTGCCCTGCACAAAGGAGGAGCAGCTCAGCAAGCTTGGCCTGGGCCATGGAAGGGAGCGTGCAAACGTCTGGAGCAGCCCCAGATGGGCTGGTTCTGCAGGTTGTTGTCTGCTGCTGTTTTCTCTCATCCTGTTGTGCTCGGGGGTGGATTTGTTCATGTTCAGAGCTAGCAGGAAGCTCGCACAGCCCTTTGTTTCAGCTGTCCCAAGGCTTTGGTCCCTGGCTGCTGGGATGGGGCGTTTGAGGAGTGATGCCTGTGCTGTTGTCCAGCCAAGCTTTGGGGATGAGTCTCGTTACCGGGGCGTGTCTGACAGGGCTGAGGGTGGGGGACCGGGCCAGTGGCGCTTTGCTCTCAGTCTCGGTGTTTGTCTTTGCTCAGGAGGGCAGGTGGTGAACCTCACGAGCCAAAGCCTGCAGATGGGGTTTGCGGAGAAAGAGGTCCTGCAGGCCTTGTGTGGCAGCCACGGAGCTGGAGCGAGGCTGCGTCAGTGTAAAAGCCCAGCAATGCACGGAGGTGTGAAGGTGAGCTGTGGGCTCCAGTAACACAGGAGAGGATGTGCATGTTGGGGGCTTGGATGCTGCTGTGTGTTTGCAGTGACTGTGGGGTAGTTAGCACTGCTGGGTCAGCTTGAGTGCATGGAACAAGTGTGACGTGTCTTCCAGTTGCACGCTGTGTTCCTCCTGTTGCGTTGAGCTCTTGAGCTCCAGCCCTAAGTGAGGATGCAAGCGCTACCGCAGAAGGGATGGTTGAGATTGGAAGTGCAGTGCAAAGGGCTGGAGCCAGCAGGAGCAGGGATGTGATCATCCCCCTGTACTCAGCTCTGGTGAGTCCTCACCTTGAGTGCTGTGTTCAGTTCTGGGTCCCTGACTACAAGAAGGACACTGAATCCCCGAGATCTTGCCAGAGAAGAGCAGTGAAGCTGTGAGGAGTGTAGAGCACCAGTCTCATGGGGAGCAGCTGGCTGAGAGAACTGGGGTTATTTAGCCTGGAGAAGAAGAGGCTCAGGGCAGACCTCATCCCTCTCTACAATGAGCTGAAGAGAGATGATGTCGAGGTGGGGGTCGTCCTCTTCTCCCGTGTAAGTAGCGATAGGACTGGGGGGAACGGCCTCAAGTTGCACGGGGGGAGATTGAGGCTGGATGTTAAGAAACCCTTCTCCACAGGAGTGCCCAGGGAGGTGATGGAGTTACTGTCCCTGCAGGTGTTCAGAAACGTTAGATGTGGCAGTGAGGGACGTGGCTTAGTGGGGAATATTGGTGGTAGGTGGACGGTTGGACTGGATGATCTTGGAGATCTTTTGCAAGCTTGCTAATTCTATAATAATTCTATTATCTGCTGGGCGAGTGCTTTGGTGGGTGAGCATCAGGCTGCTGGACAGCAGGCAGCTGTTGTCTGTGCAGACAGCCACATCCATGGGGAGTGGAGGCTTTTTCACCTTAGCCTTGTCTTTCATGTCTCACGTGCAGTAAGTGCTGTTGTTACACACAGCATCTTGGGGGCAACCTTGATTTCTGCAGCCCCGAGCTTTGTGGCATGAGAGCTCTCCGCCATGCTTCTCCCTGTGATGTGTGGCCGTATGGAAGGCCTCGCAGAAGCCTGGGTAGGTGATGGCAGTCGCTCCTCCTTTCCCCAGCGATGCTGGAAATAGCGTGGAACGGGACGGGGGGACATCCCAGCCGTGGGTTCCTCTCAGCAGGACTGAGCGGCTGTTCTGATCCTCGTGTTTGAACTTGAGGGAATCTGATGCTAAGTAGAGAAATGAGGGGCTTGTTAATGAAGAAAAAAAGACTGTGTCGCATCTTGTGGTGCAGGATGTTCTCCGAACTGCTGCTAACAGTGCCCAGGATGCTCCCTTTTTGATGGGGAGAGGTTTAGCAGGGGTTTCTTAAATGAAAATAGTTTGTTGTGTAATTTCCTTTTCATCGACCTTTCATGCTACTTCTTGATAAGTTATCTTTGGACTATGAATCAATATTTATTATTGAAGAGAATTGAAGAGAATACGTACGCACCCTGCGCCTTCATCTGCACCAAGAATCTTCTAAACATCTTTGCACTGTTTCTTCTTGGCCCTGAGACGAAGCTGTGTGGAATATGGGCTTGGATGCTTTTTCAGTCAGGTGCAGGACACGTAACGCTCATCTGAGTTGTCATGCTGACAAGAACAACGGAGTAGTAAATTTTTCAGGGTTGCGTGCTTTACTTTACTTTTTTTTATTTTTTTTTTTTTTCCCTCCAGTCATAACCATGGAGCCACAGAAGCGTTACCCAGACAGAAGGAGCCTTTGTCACCTGGCCTTCCTACCAATGACACAGGCAGTGGAAGTCAGCATCCCAAGCATCCATGAAACCCCTGCACAGGACTGGTGAGAGTTACCCTGGTGCCGTCCTTTGGCAATCTCAGGTCTCTCTGTAAGCTCCCAAGCTGTGTCGTAACTCCTCCCGTGGTGCTGACTCAGCTCTCCCAGTCTTTTGTGGGGGAGAGCTGGAGTTGAGCTCCTTCCTGCTTCCTGCCTCTGTCCTCCCTGCTTTGCCCACGGCCCACTGAGCCTCCATCCTTGTTAGGTGTCTTGAATTACTGAGTTGCTTAAGGATTGGGTGGACCAATTAAATTCTTAGAGATGTCTCTAGATCCACGTGTGCACAAAAGCACACTCTGATGCAGTCAGTGTAATGATGAACACACGCCTTGTTTCCTTTAGCCCGTATTTTTAGTTCAGGAGAACAGATTTCTGGAATGATGTTCAGCTTAGCACCAGAATCCCCTTGCCGCCCCCCATTGCAGTCACTCACGAGGGCTTGAGATCCACAGGGAGGAAGTATTGCCGATAATTACAATCCGTGGTTTTGAAACTGATTTAACCTATGGTGTATGATATGAATACTCCTGGTGAATGATGTGGTAAGGCATCCCAGCAATTTTCAACAGGAATACTTCAAGGCAGCTTTTCCAGGTTTCTTTGAGAACTCTCCAAGTCTCCAGGAATTTTAAGCGCCAAGGTTTCTTAGCCTTCCGAATGGCAGTGTTTCTATCGAAGCTGGCAGCCTTTAAACCCAAACCCAAACCGAAGCTTGCTCATCTCAGTGGAGTTGCCTTAGCTATATTCTAACGCTGCGTGGAAAATGAGTTCCACGTTCACGAGTCCTTTCTGACTGGCTACGTGTTTGATTGCATAGGAAGAAAAGCTTGATGTCTATGCCAAGGGAGACGTACACCGCACTTGCGCTGCCTGGACGATTTGGAAACTGGAAATTCTGGGGTGTGCTGAAGCATGCCCTCTCAGGTCAGTCTAAGCGTACATAGAGTAGACCTGTCTAACCAAACAGGTAATAGACAGTTAAACCCATTCTGTTGGGAAATACTCTCTCCTTCTAAGTACCTTTAGAACGCGAGTTTCTTCAATTAATTACTCAACTCATTTGCTTTTCCTGAATGATCCTAAGTTCTTTTCTCGGGCTACATCTGCACTCTGCTCAGTCCAAGGAGAATCCCTGCCTGCAGATGCAATGACACAGCATGGCTCACAACCTCATTTTTCATTGCTTACTGTTACGGTAGCTGCCATCCATGTCCGCCCTGCGTATTCTTAGAGCTCTTCTGGAGTCCATGGGGCAGACTTACGGTTGAACTAAAGGGAATTTTTTCATATTGCTCTAGCTCCAGATGATTATCCCTAGCATCGTTATGTTTAAAAAAAAAAAAAAAAAAGGCGTTTTGAAGTAGTGTGATATATATTCTGTGCCTCAGAATGTGGCACGTGTGGCATGAGAGAGTTTTGAGGCCACGAAGACTGCCCAGACAGCATGAGAAGTGTAAGAGCAGAGAGCTATAGGTGATGCAGCGCTATTCGTGCCACCCGCAGGAAGCGGGAGCTGGAACAAAATATGGCCAGAAGAGTGATCAGATTGCGTTTGGTAAGGAACTATTTCATTAGTTCTAGAACTTTGGCAAAATGTATATTCAGGATGATGATCAGCATGGCAGGTGCTGGGACCATGCCGAAAGAGAAATGGTCTGAAAACGTCGGTGCAATTTGAAATATATCCCCTTCCACAAAGCCCCCAGATGCATGCTGCAACTGCATCCAAAGCAAGCCAGAGCCCTGTGCTTGTGGTAGCCGGAGCTATCGGTGCCAGGAGTTGCTGCTGTGTTTGCAAGGACGTTGTGTCAGCAGTGTGACGTCAGTGGGGTTGTTTGATGGCAATGAAACAGCTGAATGGTGTCCCTCAAGACTAAGAAAAAAGATGGTAGTGGTGACTGTGTGTCTAGGTATAGATAGCTTGATAGAGATATGTAGGACTTCAGTGTGGATTGTACATAGGCCCTGCGCTGCAAGGTACGCTGTTGGGAAGCAGTGTCCATCTGCCCGAGGGCAGGAAGGCCCTGCAGAGGGACGGCCTGAGGCCAGCCGTACGAGGCTGCCCAGGAGCAAGCGCTGGGTCCTGCGCTGTGGTCATGGCAACCGCATGGCAGCTTCTGCAGGATTGGGCTGAGGTAGAATTCCAACCGCCCGCTGATTCTAGAATGTTGGGGTGTGTGATGGTGGAATCTTCTGGTCCTGTGACATGGTCTTGCCTCCCCACCCTGTCGTCATGGCGGAGCAGCCTGGTGGCCCTTAGTGATGTCACAAGCGGCTGGAATGAGGGGAGGAGCAGTGCGTGCTGCGTCCCTTCATTGGAGCGCTTGAGCTCTGCGTGAGTAGCTTGCTTGTTGCCCTTGTGCAGCGACTGAGTGCCTTCGTTTTCACCCCGTCTTGTGCAGCATCTTGTAGGTAAGCTGAGACAGGGCGTGGGATGGACGGGTGGGCAGTGAGCTGTTGAAAACTGCTGGCTGGTGGAGCTCCTAGCAGCTCACACTGCTTGCTCTTGTCCATCAGACGTGACTTTCACCCAGTACCTGCATTCCCAAGCGATCCATAAAGGTGGCGTTTGTCCCATGGTTTTTCCCTTGTGTTTGCTACATTGTGCAAGCTCACAGACCTGTTCCTTCTCTCTCCTCTACCTGCTCCCTTGGTGCAGCTTTTGCTCGTGGAAGAACAGAGCAAAGTGACAAGAATCAGCTGCGAGTTCAAGACACTTGTCTACCTTGTTCTGATCTCCTGCCAGGTACGTGCCACGCTTTGTCCTCCCACGTGGTTTAGCAGCCCGCGTCGCACCGTGTTTAGTAACACAGCCCCATCCAGTTTTGATGGGACACTGGTCATGTGTAGGTCTTTTCCGCTTCCCTCCAGCTCAGCTCTCAGAAGGATGTTGTCTGTAGTGCTGTGACCAGCTGGTCTTAAGGAGACCAATCCCTTAGGCAGAGTCCGACCCCCGGTTTGTGCAGAGCTGCACAACGTGACCACAAGCCCGCGTGCTTCGGCTGTGTGAGTGTGCTGCCCGACAGCTGTGGGGAGCACAGCACAGCCCCCATCTGCTAGCAGAGGGATAGCCACTTGGTCAAATGCTGCCTAGTAGGCTCTCATTTGAATTGACTGAAGATAGTGGCTGTTTCTAGAACATCTGCCTATGCCAGTGGATAACTGAGGGTAGTTCTGAAGAACTCTCTCAATAGAGTGGTGTGTGAAGAGAGAAAATATGAGGGTGTTTCTTTTCATTCCAGCTTGTCGTGCCTGCTGTGATGGGCGTTGCGTGCAGCGAGATCAGCCGTGGGCCTGACATGGCACGGATGGAGGTAGAGTATGAAGCTCTGATTGGTCTTTGTTCCCTGACTTGAGCCAACAGAGTGAGCCACAGGTGTGCTCTCCTGCTTTTCAAAGAGGCAGAGTCCTTCCAGCTCTATCTGTGTCCTGAAAAGCTGCCTTAAAAGCTTCATGTCCTTGCTGCGGGCATCTAGATGGCCGTGGAAGTCGTAGTACCGACAGAATCAGATGCGGCGTTATAAACGTGCGGAAGCATTTTCCCCGTCCTGCCTGGATGTTGTCACCCACAGACAAAGTGTTGTTCTCATATTCAGCAAGTTAAAGGAAGCTGGCACTTGTAGTGAGCCAAGGATTGGGTCAGTGGCCCAGCTGCTGTGTCCAGTCCACGGCTGAGGTCTCCAGGCAATAGGTGACAGGAAGTGAGCAGACTCTTACGCTCCTCTTTGGGAAGGCAGTAGTGCAAGCGTGGCAAGTTTATGAAACTGCCGGAGCCGTCTTGGTTGTGGAGTTTGTCCTCTTAGTCTGGGTAGAGAGATGCATCTTTGCACTGCCTGGCGATAGTGCTGCGCGCCGGGAAGAGAAACAGCTGTTATTAGACTTGCAGTTTCTTGTTAAGCGCTCGTGATAAGGACCGAGTGCATTTCCTGCAGCTTTCTCTGCCGATGTGCCCCTCACCCTGAAATCCTCCTTGCAGCCCTCAGCTCCTCACCGTGGCCTGTGCTCTCTGTTTCAGACTGAGAACAACGGGAAGCCCCTGCTGGTCTGTGAGGAGTCATCTCTTAATATTCCAGCTATTGGTGCTGCCCATGTTCTCAAGAGATACGTTGCCCAGGCACCGGATGAACTCTCCTTGGAGGTAAGCAGTTAAAGGCGTTCCTAGTTGTGGTGTACAGAAGAGTATAAGGTGTGAACGCTCAGGAATATTCTCAGACACCTTCAGAGTGTTTGGTGAGGTGAAGCCCAGAAGATTCAGTTCCAGATTAGACTTGCAGTGGGTTGGACGCAGGGAGGAGTTCAGCCATCTCCAAACTATGGCTCTATTTGGCATTGGAATCTTCTGATCAAAGAGCTACTGCCCAGTGTTGTAGCCTGGTCTCTGAGCAATGGCAGACCAGTGTATGGAGTGTGCAGATCTGTTCAGGATCTGTTCCGCTGACTTATGCCTGCGGTTTAATTGGAGCTCTCCCTTTGGCCAAGAGCCTGCTGCTTTTGAGAACCATTTCCTACCGAACAGCTGAATTCTGTATGTTGTGTATTGTAGTGACTCTTCTACCTCCACGTTCAGTTGTACAACCGCAAATGCCTGAAGAGCTGCACTGGTGCAATGGCTCTCAAGCTTGACGATATTGGGCAGTGCAGAAGAATGCAGTCATTTGAGCTGCGCTTTCCTCCCAGCCGTGCTGAAGCTGGGATTGACGTTGCAATCTCTTGCAGGTGGGAGACCTCGTGTGCGTCATCGATATGCCACCTCAGGAGCTGAGCCCCCGCTGGAGAGGCAAGCACGGCTTTCAGGTAGGCACAAGCTTCAGACGTGAGAGCGCAACTTCGGTCGAGGCAGGAATCTCAGCTTAGAGCTGCCCTGCCTGCACAGCATGGCTCCACATGGAAAATGGTTTCCCTGTGTTGGTGTCAGGGGACTTTGCCTTTTGCTGTGGGCTTAGGCCAGAGCTGAAAGTTGGTCTTTGTAGCAAACTGTCTCCTCCATTAACTTAGAAAGAAGAGCCCTCACAACATGCATCAGGTCACGGCCACTGAACCGCACCTTTGGAAATGCAGCAGCTAGGACACGTGTTTCAGTGTCTCTGAGCACTTGTGCTTGCACCCATGCAGAAGGTGAAGTCAGTGTCTTTCAGGAAGTCGCTGCCTGTCAGCTGAGATGAGGCAGGGTAACAGAGCCTCTGCGTGCTTGCTGCTGCTGCTGCTGGCTGCCGAACGCTGGGTAGCTCAGAGCTGGGGATGGCAGCTGCATCTCAGTCAGCAAGCAGAAAGTTCATAGGCTGTGCTAACTCAGATCTAGCTGCATCAATCTATCCTAATCTATAGCTTCTGTATGAAGTCTTTCCCTTCGGGCACGCTTGAGATTTAGGGGCGCATAGCATACTTGTCCTTTCCCTGCTCCATATGCAGTTACATGGATAATTGGCTGCCAGTTTTGAATAATTATTAATTTTAAGCAGGCCATTTTTTGTTGGATTGTCTTACGGAGCACCCGGCAGGCACGTTATGAGGAAAATGTGATGTTTGAACAGTTCAGGCCTGAGAAACGCTGCCTTCAGTATCGCACCTCTCTTCTTCTTCTTGTTACAGGTTGGATTTTTCCCCAGTGAGTGTGTGGAGCTCATTAACGGAAAAGTCCCGGAGAGTCTCATCAATTCAGTGCCAAAGCCAGGTACGATGATCCATTTGATGGTGCAGGGAAGCAAAATGGAGTCTTTTTTGGGTGTGTTCCGTGGTTAATACCTCCCTTATCCTTCCCACCTTATCCTCTGTGCTGATGATCCTTCATGCATAGCACGGGGCGTATGGCTGGTGTTTTGTAGGCAGCTAGAATGAGGGAAGGCAAAGGCAGTTCTCCTGCAAGTCAGTACGAGGCTGAGAACAGCCAGCGTCCCTGGTTCCCTGGGGAAATCCTAAAATGCTTGTAGAATAGCTTGGGAATGGAAGGGAGCTCAAGGATCATCAAGCTCCAAGCCCCGTGCCTCAAGCTGGGCTGCCAACCAAGCTCCACATTTAATGTGGGACTGGACCAGGCTGCCCAGGGCCCCATCCAGTCTGGCCTTGGACTCCTCCAGGGTTGGGGAAAATCCATTTTTGTACGCACTTGCTCATCATGTTCTTCCCGTTTTGAGGTGCTCTGTAGAATGTGTTGTGCTCGGCCTCGTCCAACGGAGCCAAGCCTAAAATGAACTGGTTTCTTCCTTTTGTTGTGCAGTGCCAAAGAAGCGCGGCAAGCTCCTCACCTTCCTTCGTTCCGTGGTGAAGGCCCGCCCAAAGCAACCGAAAGAGCGGGAGGTGGAGAAGGAAAGGGTGTTTGGCCGTGACCTGGGAGAGCATCTTCTCCACTCTGGTCGTGATGGTAAGGGACAGCCCATTCCTGAGAGCTTCCCTGTTTGGGAACCTAAAGATGAAAGGGAGATGGTATGTAGCAAGGGGCAGGTTGATACCAGTGGAGAAACGGGGAATGGGAGTTGAGGACTGAAAGATCAACTGAGTAGGTGATGGCTGCAAGGTAAATGCTCCCAAGGGACAAGCACATTTGTATTTGCTTAAAGCAAAGCCTGTAAGCCAATCCCATGGTAGCCTGAAAAGAAAGGAAGCCTTTTGGCCAAAGAGAGTGTCCTGCATCAGTTTCCCGCTCCTTCCGGGCGTGAGATTTTCCACCTCCATTCCCATGGGAGCTGTGATGGGACTTGCAATGTCTGCGGCTTCCCCGGAATTACTTTCTCCAGGCTGATTCCTAGGTCCTGGCATTTCTGGAATGCAAAGAACGCATCTCTGTCCAGTTTCCTCAGCAGCTCCTGCAGAGGTGTCTGTGACAGCTGTCCCCTTCAAGGAAGAGCTAAGCAGTAGCCTGGCTGGGCTTAGTGGATGGGATGTGACGGGAGCGCAGCCTGAGCCAGGACTTGAAGAAGGAGCTCCAGTAACCGCCGGCACGTGTTCTTTAGTCCCCCAGGTCCTCCAGAGCTGCACCGAGTTCATCGAGCAGCACGGCGTGGTGCAGGGGATATACCGCCTGTCCGGCGTCGCGTCCAGAGTCCAGAGACTGCGGTAAGAGTGCTGCGACTGACAGACACAGCTGCCAGCAGGGGCACGTGCCCTGTTGCGGGCGTTCAGAGGCCTGCGGGCAATGCCTTAGCACAAAGAAAAGGTCTCCTTTGGGAACATCCCATCCAGCACGGCTGACGTGGTGCTGCTGGCCGAGTGTTTGTGTTCTGCTGTACATCAGGAAGCCCTTCCAACTCTGGATTGCATTGGGTGTGGCTTTTGACTTGCTTTCCTCTTTCTCAACCATTTTCGTGTCCTTCTCTGCAGCCAGGAATTTGAGTCTGAGCAGGTTCCTGAGCTGACCGTCTGCGACGTTCACAGCGCGAGCTCCCTCTGCAAAATGTACTTCAGGGAGCTCCCGAACCCCCTGCTGACCGACCAGCTGTACGACAAGTTCTCGGTAAGCACAAGGCAACGCCGTTCCTTTACCTCTTCCGTGGGCCTCTTGGGAGATGGCTGCAGCAGTGCCCCAGCTCCGAGGCCCTTCTTCTGTTAGCCCCATGGGGTTTACTCGCATGTCTTTGCCACATCCTGCATGGTGCTGATGCCACTTCTGGTGGCCCCAGGAGGTGGTTATTTCCATATTCACAATGCTTGCGAGAATTCCTGTGTTGTTTGTTTGTTAGTTTGTTGCTATTCCCCAACTATTTCTGGAACGGGAAGGGGATTAATAGCCAAGTGTACTTGGAGATGAATGCCCCCTGCGAGGAGCTGAGCTGCCCAACCAGGCTGTAAAGCAGCCCGGTGCTTGGACTCCTTGGCCGTGGTGGCACCAGCTGCGTGCCGCTATGTTCCCCAGATGCCTGTGGGGAGGCCTAAAGTCTTTCTCAGTGCTGACCAGCAGCGTGCTGTCCCCTTGGTTCCCGACCCTGCGGCAGGTATCTCGCCTGATTTGTGTCTCAATCCCTTTCTGCCCTTTTCCAGGATGCTGTTGGTGCCACTACGGAGGAGGAGCGGCTGGTCAGAATGCGGGACGCCATCCAGCAGCTGCCCGCTCCTCACTACAGGTCAGTGCTGCCCTCAGCCCGCTGAGCTCAGCCCTGCTGCACTTCAGAGGGCAAAGTGCAATTCCAGGCTTTGTCTCACGCGAGCAACGGGATGCCTGGGTGTGCTGAAACACTGCATGGGGTTAATTGATGGGGTCAGTTCCTGGGTACGGGGGCACACTTGGTGCAGCTGATGGCTGTGGCTGTGCTGTGCTGGTGCTGGGTGCTGCAGCGTGGCACTTGGTCAAGTTGGATCTACTTCATCTTCAGTGACAGTAGCAGTAATAACAACTAGTGTGAATTGAGGTTTGCTTTGTGAGTCGCAGCACGGGATGCTGGCTGGTGCTGAACATTTGCCGCTCTTGTTTCCCAGGACCCTGGCGTATCTGATGAGACACTTGGCCTGTTTGTCTGCGAACAGCTCTGTCACCAACATGCACGCTAAGAACTTAGCCATTGTGTGGGCTCCAAACCTCCTAAGGTAAACTTCTTTTTCCGTTTCAACAGAACGCTTACATCTGTTCTCCAGTAAGATAAAGCAGTCCTCCCTTCTTCTGCACCACATGTGCTCTTCTCCTGTAAAATGTGCAGTGAGTGGCTGACAGCAGAGCAGGAGCCTGGACTGTTCTCCAACCCCACGTGGGCACAATTGCTAGATGAGCATTGCTGCTCTCTTGTTTAGATGGGGCTGGTGTGTCCTTGATCAGCCAGGAGAACTTCTTCAGTGGCATCACTGACTGCCCACTGCGGAAGTCTCCGGAGCTCAGTTTGACAGCTTTGGGCTGCAACAGTTCAGACCCGGGGAAGCGATGTTGGCTGACTGACTTCTAAAACCTGCCTTTTCTACAGATCACAGCAGAGCGAGTCTGCCTGTGCCAGCGGGAGAGCTGCCTGCACGGAACTGCAGACGCAGTCAGCCGTGGTGGAATTCATCATCGACCACACAGACGTCCTCTTCTGCTCCACATCTGGACCTGACATCGCAGATGGAGCAGGTGAGTGTCTTCCTCCATTAGCTTCATCTTGATCAGACACCTGGATCAAATGCAGGCCTTCTCCAAGTCCTTGGAAATACACTTTTCCTGTCGAGGGGACAGCAGACTTCTGGGCTTAGGTTAGAATCTGGCACCCTGTTGCTGGATGCTGAGAATGTGCAAGCCCAAACGTGACAAGAAGAAAACCGTCACTGTCATTATGATGTTTTGCAAGCAGGTGAAGCTTGATTAACGTGTGGCAGCAAAGCTTTCTGAGTTCACCGTACCTGCTTTCTAGGGTTTTTGTTTGCCTGTTTCGATACAGGGAGCTGCTCTTAATTATGACTGCGTCCTTTGCCATAGACACACCTCTGAGCACATGGTTGTTTTGAGCTGCTCTTCTTGCAGCGGCTCGGAGAAGCAAATCTGAGAGAAACACAGCAGCTCCCCCGGACCTGTGATGGCCGTAGTGCTGCCGCTTTCTGATCCTGGCTCTCACCTGTGGTTTTCCCTTACAGGGCACAGTTCTCCCTCAGGGCCCCAGTCTGTGCAGGCGTCTTCTCCTGCCACAGAGCTGCTCAGCCTGGAGGAGGCGCAGGCACGGAGGCGAGGCCACAGCAGCTCTCCTGTGGTTGTGACACAGAGCAGGGACATAGAGGTGGAAGAAGGCCCCACAGCTGTACGGGGGAAATTCCACACAGTCATCGACTTTCCACCTGAAAGGTAAAGAGGACTTCCTTTTCCAGTACCTTATCATCATTGTTTGGGTGGGTTTTTGTGGTTTCTTTTTGTCTTGTTTTTTTTTTTTTTTTTTTTTTTTTTTTTTTTTTTTGCCCCCATTATTTCTAGTGCCAAAGCTTGCTGAAAGTCAGTTAAACTGATGGTGCCTGAAGTGTTGCAGTGAATCTCCACTCCCTTTGCACTGTGAGACTGAACTCACATTCAGTTGCCCGCCGGCACACAAGGCTGGCATTCCCTCCTTGCTGGGCAGGCAGTCACGAGCTGCATAAAGCCATGCTGATGTCTATCCCGGCCTGTGCTGGCTGTACCTGGAAACATTGGGGTTTTCCGGACTTGAGGGCCACGTGCCTGAATCCAATTCCAGTTGTCCTCGAAGCAGAGCTGTTGGTCAGACCTGCTGGCACGAGAAACTAGATATGGCAGTGAGATGGGGCCGATGAGCTGTCAGCGTCAGAGTCAGAGATGCTTCTGAAGTTCCACGCACGACTCACACCATTCCCTGTTTTCTCTCTCCAGACCAAGTCCAGCCAGCAGGATGAAGGAATCACCAGCTGGCTGTTGGTGTTCCTGCTTCAGCCTGGGAAAACCATCCTCTGTGGCCAAACGCCAACCGCAGCGCCGTCCCAGGGAGCCCTCAGAGACAGACGTTGTAGTGCTGGCAGGTAAGGGTGCAAATCCAGCTTTCAACACCCTGCTTCTCAGCAACGTAGAATTCTTGCTGTCAGTGGGCTTGTATCTCCTTCTAGCCTTCCAGCCCATACCTGACACCTTCAGTTCTCCCCTGATCAAGAACCACTTTTGTAATTCAGCTTGGGAGAGTTTGACACCAAGCCCTGTTCATTCTTTCATAGGTGATTCGAGCTCTTGTCAACCGAGCAGAGCTGGAGCAAGTAGCGATGCTGGGCTGTGTGCTTCCATGAATGGAGAGCTCGCAGGAAGCACAAATGGCTGCAGTTCAGCTGACAGCGTGCCGCATAACAACAGTGGCGCACACAAGGGGCTCATCCAAGTTGAAGCCCTCATTTCTCCCGGCTCTGCTGAAGATGCTGACCTGAGCCTGCCAGACACCACAGGCACCAGCCTGGACTGTGACCCGGTGCCTGTGCAGTGCAGCCCAGCCCAAGCAGAGCCCGAGTGCCCCGACAGCAGCACCTCCATACAGGAGCAGGTCAGCACCAGCGAGGAGAAGCAGAGCCTCTTGGAGGGGGGCTTAGAATCGGGCCTCCAGTCCCAGGCACCGGGCAGCAGCACTGAGAGCTCTGAGCCACTCTCTCCGTGAGCTTTCCACCCAAGAGAGGACGATTGCCATCTTTACCTGGACCTCTCACGCCCTCCTGTCTTTTCCTTTAATAATAAAAGCACACTTGTGCTCACTCAACGCCTTGACTGCCTGAGGAGTTTTCATTCCCGGGGACTGGGATGAATGCAACACACAGCAAAGCACCTCAGCTTGCAACGCTGAGGCTGTGGGGTGCATGAAGCAGAGCTCCAGGTTTGTTCCCGTTGTGTCTGGCTTCGGGATGTCTGCAGCTCCCATTTGGTACAGTAGCAAACCATCTCTAGCATCCTGGATGCTGCTCGTGATAACCCCAAGCTTCCTGGCGGTGGCTTTGTGATGCCTTTCAGGGCTTTTGGATGCACTGTGATGCCTTGGCTGCTCCCTATCACCTCTCTCCTCCGGCCGCGTCCATTCCTGGCTCCCAACCTCCGAGCTGCCTGCGCAGATCACCTGCAGCCGTGTCCTCATCACGCTGCAGAAGGACGAGCTCATCCTGGCCCGGCCTCTCATTGGTCAGGGGCAGCGGTGTCCCGCCCCTGTCTGCCTCTCATTGGTCAGCGGCAGCGCTATCCCGAACCTGCCTGCCTCTCATTGGTCAGGGGCAGCGCTGTCCCGCCCCTGCCCGTCTCTCATTGGTCAGCAGCAGCGCTGTCCCGCCCCTGCCCGTCTCTCATTGGTCAGCGGCAGCGCTGTCCCGCCCCTGCCTGCCTCTTGTTGGTCCGCGGCAGCGCCGCTCCGCCCCCGGGCGTTCGTTGGTCCGCGGCAGCGCCGCCGGCTGCCATTGGCTGAGGCGCCGTGCGCGGGAGCGAACGTTGGGAGCTGGCAGTTGGAGGCGCGGCTCTCCTCCCAGAGCGCCGCTGCAGCCGCCTGTGCTACCCCGTAGGAGACCGCGGCGGCAGCCGGAGCTGTCCGGGCGGCACCGGGAGGGAAGCCGCGGCAGCTCGGGAGCGAGTGCTGAGGACAGCTGTGCCGGAGGTGTGTTGGAGAGCGGTGCCGGGACGGGGAGAGGGGCAGTGGGGGGCTCTAGGAAGCTGCGGGGAGGCGACGGGTGGGGGAGATATATAGCGAGATGTGAGGCTGTAGGCGCCTGTGAGGTGATGTAGGGGTTATGGGGAGCTGCTGGGGGGAGAGGCAGATACGGGGCTCTGAGGGTGGTGTATAGGGAGGTAGGGGGCTGTGGTGGGCCATAGGGTCATATGGGACTATTGGGGGCTGTTGGGAGCTGTAGGGAGGAAGGAATATGAAGCTGTAGTGCATTGTGGGGGGACTGTAGGCGTGGATATGTAGATGTCTATAAAAAATGAAGCCCCTGTTCTGGGCTGCATTGCAAAAGGGGTGACCAGCAGGGAGAGAGAGGTGATTGTCCTCATCGACTGAGCTCCTTTGAGGCCTCATCTGCAGCGCTGCATCCAGGCCTGGGGCCCGCAGCACAGGAAGGACGTGGAGCTGTGGGAGCGGGTGCAGAGGAGGCACTGAGATGTCAGAGGGCTGGAGCAGCTCTGCTGTGAGGAGAGGTTGAGGGCAGTGGGCTTGTTCAGCCTGGAGAAGAGTAGGCTGCGGGAGACTTCATTGTAGCCTTGCAGTACTTGAGGGGAGTGTATAAGCAGGAAGGGAGCGGCTGTTTACGAGGGTGGATGGTGATAGGACAAGGGGGAATGGTTTTAAAGTGAGGCAGGGGAGGTTTAGGTTGATATTAGGAGGAAGTTTTTTGCACAATGGGTGGTGCCACACAAGAACAGGTTGCCCAGGCATCAATGATTTATAGGCTGGTTCGGCCCTTATTTTTGTTTTAACTAATGAAGTGCTGGAGAAAGTTTTGGGAAAGTTTCAGGTTGAAGAGTTGGTAAAGCTGTGACAGTATGTAGATGATTTGCTGGTTTGTGGAAAAGAGGAGTCTAAAGTAAAGGAGACTGCAAGTGAAATTGTGAAGTCGTTACTTGTACTGTATGTCTTCAGTGCATTATTTTCTGAAAGTGTGCACCCAAGCAGAGATGTAAGGGATCGTGTGCCTTCAGAGCCTAGAAAAATGTGTCCAGTTTCAGCAAAGTAGGTCTTGGGCACTGTGGTGGATGCATATGTCTGTAATGGGTGTAACATACTGTGACTTGGTTGCGTTACTGTGACTAATTGAAGTGCCTTAAGGAAAGGCTGTTTTCTTCTGTTTGTTTATTCCCTTTGCTGAGCTATTTGCACGGAATGAGCTGATGTTGTTGTTGCTGTGGGGTGTGATCAGAAGGATGGGAAAGCGCAGTGTTTGTGTTCACATGAGGTTATAGCAGGGCTATGTCAGACTATCGTGGATGTTCTTTAAGTAGTTTGAGGCTCCTGGCACATGGAAAATAATCATGACAGCTGGCTCTGTCTTCTATCGAGCTCTTAAAAATACTGCTTGAGATAACAGCAGGTGAGATGAAATGCTGAGCAGCATGGGGCTTGTGTCTGCCTTCAATAATTCTTTTCCTAGGCAGTGTGTGTTAAATTTTGTTCTATGGACTGTGACAGAAATCTGGATTGCTCCGTGAGGTGTTAAAACTAGCTTACCTGTTGACTACTGACATAAGGCTTAGTTGATTTGAGCTATGGAACTTTCAGCTTTTTTTTAATGGCTGTTTCTAGGTATCAGATAGCAAATAAAACGTAGATCACAGTGGCTGGATTTGTTTTAATCAGGTGCTTCTGACACCATGCAAAACTCTCTTCTGGAGAAAGTTCCAGAAGCTTTCAGTGTTTAATTCTGGCTGTACAATAGCAATTAGTTCAATTTAGAACACATGAAAAGCAAGCTGATAGGGATCTGGTTCCAGGTGGTTTAAATTACAAGAGGGAGATGGTGCAGGTGTAGTAAGTAGGAGGTTACCTTCAAAGTGCCTTCCTGGTTCTCCGTGCTGCTTGATGTTTATTTACCCATTTGTGCTGTGTTCAAGTGCAAGCACTGTAGGGTGTAGAGAACACTGTAGAATGCCTGGTGCTGCCACGACCAGTCATAGATACTGGAAGGAAAAGTTGTTATGAACTACCGATGGAAAACATGGACAGTTTTGAGGCTTCATCTTGGCAGAAGTTGGTGAGACAGTCCTCTGATAATCAGACAAAAGGTAAACTGGTTTAAAAAGGAGTCTTACTTTCAAGAGGGCCTTGTGTGGTCTGGTTGTTTACAGTAATGCAGGACTAGTTGGGTAAATAACTGATTGGAAAACCTGTAAGGGAATTAGGTTGTTTTTTTTAGGTTAGGGTTCTTCCTATTGAATCCAGTACAAGTGCTTGCATGACTGGGAGCCCAACTGTCTGCCGCGGTTGTTCTCATGCTGCCTCTCTGATGTGCTGCCTCTTCAAACTGCTAGGGCTGGCAGCAGTGACCAGCACTAATGCTGCAATTAGAATGGGCGATGCGGAGAAGACTGTGGCAGAAATGATGAAGCCAGAGGCCCAGCTAGCAGAGGTTTATGCATTTGCTGCCGATCTTTATCCCAAGGAGCTGGCCGCCTTGCAGCAACAAAGCCATGATGTAAGTAATGCATTCTGATGCCTGTGAATTGATATGGATCACCCAATCTGCCTTGTCTGTTTCACTCAATGGGCCTGTCTTGAGTGTTTGTAGAACTGCCTTGATGCTTAGTCTGTTCTGACGTGATGCTTCATCTTGAAGTCTTGAGCTACTCGGCACTGTGAGATTCTAGCCATAGTTTTGAAGAGCAAGTGTAACTGATCTGTATTCCCCTTTGTATGCAGGGTAACCTCACCCATGCAGAATTATCTGTTGCTGTAGAGATGCTGTCTTCTGTGGCTGTGATGATCAGGGCTTTGGGTTCAGGGGATGTGAGTGCAGTATGGAGACAACTGAGCAATCCTGTCCCAGGGCTGACAAGCAGTGAGGATGAGAACTGTCAGAGGTGAGTGTTTGGAAGGTTCGTGTCCGTCTTTGATGTTGCTTACATTCCCGAGAGGTTCGGTTTTCTTTTCTTCCCCTTATACTTCAGGTTCTTTCACTGCTGACTCCAATATTAATTTATTCTCTCTCGGTTCTTGCATCTTGTCTTTGCATTCCCCGTTTCTTACTAATCTGCTCTGAGTACCGTCTCTCAGACCTTTATCAAGGTTTCACGACAAAGCTATGTTCTGGCCCTACGAGGTTCTCAATTGCACTAGGCCTGTTCCTGCCCTGTGTTTTTTGTCTGAAACTGCCATGTGGTGTTTGAGTGCTTTTCTGGATTGTTTTGCACTGGAGCTGACCACCTTGCTCACGGTCTTTTGTCTTTTTCCTATTCCTTCTTTCTTTCGTACATGTCAGTTTTAACCCTTGTGTTACTTCTTCCATTTTGTGTTTAGTTCTCATTGCTGTCTTGTGTGTTCCCTGGCCAGTTTTTCATGACGTGATACTTGCTGGTTTTGATTTTTGTTCTTTGACAGATGTGTGGACGATGTGATGAAGCTGAAAGCTCAGATGCGTGCAGAAGAAAATGAGTTTATCACGTGGAATGATATCCAGTCACGTGTGGATCGTGTGCACTTAGCTGTGCATGAAGAACATGGAAGTCAGTTTTGCTTGATTAGTGCTAGACTGATCCTAGATCATAAGGTGTGCTAAAACTAGGTGCATGCCAACGAACAATCTTGTTGCTTGATTCGTATAGACTGAGATAGTTGCCTTTTGCCACTGCTTCTTGTGTAGCTGAGTTGCCCTGAAAAGGCTGTAATCTAGAGAGGCTTAAATGTTATGTCAGAGCCTGGAATCTTGACTAACTTGCTTCCTGGATCTGCAAATAGACACGGGCTTCCTGTGTGGCTTCAGTTCATCTGATCACGTGACCCGAACAAGTGCACGCCACGTGCATGCGTGCACCAGAGCACTAGTTTTGCAGCCTTGTATTTGTGAGGCATCACAGCAGAAGCCTGGAAGTTCATGTAGTCCAGCTCCTTGTTTCTTGTAACACTCCTATAACCCCTAAAACAATAGAGACAACAGAGAACCCAAACCATCAACCGTAAAACGCAGAGAATTTTATAATGACATCAGTTGACATCTTATGGCATAGTTTTGGTAGGAAACTTTTTAATTCTTTCACCTGTTAGTGTTTCATAGAATCATAGAATGGCCTGGGTTGAACAGGACCATAGTGATCGTCTAGTTTCAACCCCCCTGCTGTGTGCAGGTCGCCAACCACCGGCCCAAGCTGCCCAGAGCCACATCCAGCCTGGCCTCGAGTGCCTGCAGGGACGGGGCATCCCCAGCAGCCTTGGGCAACCTGTTCCAGTGCAAATATGTTCAGTTTCTTGTGTGCCCCTGTGCATGGATACTTCTTATCTAGTGTCAGAGGAAGTCCTGAAGCCATAGCGACATGTACCCTTCTGCTGTCCTGAAACTTGGTTTCAAATTCAAGAATGCTTTCTAATGAGGAGCTGTAACATATTGTTGTTTCACAAGGGTAGTCTTTTTCTGCCGCTGTTGGCTAATTAATCAAGGATAATTACTGCTTGTCCTCTGTGCCCTTTCCTAAGTCAAAAGTTGCCGTGTCTGTTTTCCTTCGTTCTTCATGAGATGGAGTGGTGTCAACCGTAGTGTGTGTGTTTTTGTAAGAAAGGTCTTTCTTTTCCTACTTTCCCCCCGCTTTCTCTCATGGGGAGAGCAGCATGCCTAAAGGTGTGCATACTGTGTGTGTACACACTGTAGGAGGAAGCAAGCAGTCTGTACCGTAGTCTGCCTAGGTGACGGGGAGTTGTCAGATGAAGGACAGAAAAAATGCAGGCATTCTATGGGCTAAGATAATACTGAGAGGGAAATGCAAGTGATGCTGAGACAAAACATAGAATCCTAGAATCACCAAGGCTGGAAAAGGCGTAAAAGATCATCCAGTCCAACCGCTCACCTATTCCCAATAGCTCCCACTAAACCATGTCCCTCAACACAACATCCAGCCTTTCCTTGAACACCCCCAAAACAAAACATGCTGTTACGGCCTAGACATCACTGTGAAAAGATACTCTGAACACACCTGGGTGCTTTCCTGTGCAACCTACGTTAGTGAGCCTGCTTCTAGTGAGGGGTTTGGTCTACATGATCTCCAGAGGTCCCTTCCAACCCCTGTGATGATTTTTGTGGATCTGTGATGCTCTAAATGAACTGCCCAACAGTTCAACTTAAACAAATTTCATCTAGTTATTGGTGATGTGGAAACTTAAGGTGAAAGATCTGGCGCGCTAGCAGTCATGGAAGCAAGTAATAGTTAATGTTAGATCTTTTAATAGAAGGCCTACAATTAGGTATTTCTGTGTGTTAGGCTGTGAAATCACTAGTAAAGTAGAATAGAGAACAGTAAGAACAAAAAAATCTAGCACTACCGAATGAGGGAAGAGGAAGAGGAAGAATGGACTGACATTTTGAGTGGGTTTTGTTAAGTGTTCTCTGCAGCTCATTGCTACTACTTGGACACGTTTCAAATTTTGAATTTCAAGTTTTCTGTCAAGAAAGAAATAGAGAAAAAGCATAAATTGGACAATGCTTAGTTGTTGTTTGCTATCTTACTGTATGTTTCTGTGTAAAAACAGTGGAGTCCTGCCTGCAATCTCTCTTAGCGTGAGAGATAAATAGAAGTGTATATTGGAAGCCAGTTTGATGGCATACGTCTGAGAACAGGAGTAGGTATGTGAATATGTAAAATGTACACAGAGCTGATTTTTGCTAAACATCATTTAGAGGTGATGACAATTGATGTGGAAGAATAAGGACAATTCAGAATGACATGAATATGTTTCACCGCGTTCTTGAAAGCCACGGTTAGAAAACAATTCAATGGCCCCGCTTCACAGAACAAGTGAAATGGTGTGCGTTTAAAAAATAGAGTGCAGGACAGAAAGAATTCTAATGGTAGTCTTGGTCCACTACCAGCTGTGACTTTGAATAATGTGTGAAAGGAAGGCTTTCTGTAGATCTTCATACTGTTCTTGAAGTATGCCTCTGTGCACTGCTGTAGATAACAAGTTTTGTGGAATCACGGGACATCCCAAGTTGGGAGCGACTCACGGGGATCATGGAGTCCAACTCCTGGCTCCGCTCTGGACCGCCTAAAAATCAGACCGTATGCCTGAGAGCATTGTCCAAATGCTTCTTGAACTCTGGCAAGCTCATTGCTGTGCCCGCTGCCCTGGGGGAGGCAGTTCCAGTACGGGACCACTGGAAACAGAAATCCAACTCAGATCTCCCCTGTCACATCTCCAGGCTGTTCCCTTGGGCTCTGTTGTTGTTCGCCAGGGAGCGATCAGTGCCTGCCCCTCTGCTGCCCCTGGTCGGGAAGCTGTAGAGCACCACGAAGTTTCCGCTCAGTCTCTTCTCTGGACTGAGGACTTCAGCTGCTCTTCGTATGTGTTCCCCTCTAGACCCTACACCATCTTTGTGGCCATCCTTTGGACACTTTCTCATAGTTTTATGTCCTTTTCATACTGGGGTGACCCAAACTGTACGCCATACTCAGGATGAGGCCACAACAATGCAGAGTAGGGTGGGACAGTCCCCTTCTCTTGACCTGCTAGTAGTCCTGTGCTTGATGCACTCCAGAATACTGTTGGCCCTCCTGGCTACCTGGGAGCGCTGTTGACTCGTATTCAACTTACTGTCAACCAAGACCCTCCAATCTCTTTCATCATGGCTGCTCTCCAGCATCTCCCCCGTTAGTCTGTGTGTATAGCCAGGGTTGCCCTTTCCCAGGTGCAGAATCTGTCACTTGCTCGTACTCCATTTCTTGCAGTTGGCGATTGCTCAGCTCTCTAATTTCTCAGGATCTCTCTGCAAGGCCTCTTCACCCTCAACAGATTCAGCAGTTCCTCCCAGTTTAGTGTTGTCAGTCAGCTTGCTCGTAACACCTTCTAGTCCTACATCCAAGTCTTTATGAAAGCATTAAAGAAAGCTGGCCCTAAAATAGAGCCCTGGGGAACGCCTGGAGTGACTGACTGCCAGACCGATGTGACCTCGTTTACTGTGGCTTTTTGGGCCTGACCCATCAGCCACTCATTCACCTACTGCATTGTATTGCTGTCTAGTCGTATGTTGGATGTTTTGTCCAGGATTCTGTGAGAAACGGTGCTGAAAACTTTACAGAAATCCAGAAAGCCCTCAACGGGCTTTTCTAGGTGAACTACAGAGGTGACCTTGTCATTAAAGAAAGCATAGTTAGTTAAATGGTCCTTGAAATGGTGCTTTTTTTACAGCAGTCGTACCGTCTTCTTAGCAATCCTGGTTCTTGTGGTGTCCCGAGCGTGTACTGTTCCTTAATCTTTGCTCTGTCCAAATGCAGTGCCTGCTATAAAACGTTCCACTTTGTGATTCTCCTACTGCGTGCAGAAGAAAAAGCTGCAGTCTTTGGGTATTTTAACCCAAGTTGTATCCACTCTGAGCTCCTCGCTTTCTTCCAAAAGATCTTTGTTGTAAACTCTCCAACTGCGATTTGAACTGTTGCTTCTTTCAGCAAGCAAGAATTGAATATTCAATATACGTTGCATCACACGATCTCCGGGTGTCCATTCCAACCCAAATTACTTTGTGATTTGCTGTAGGTTTGGCATGTGTGACTCAGGCTTTGTTCGCATTTAGCTAAGTGTAAGCTATCTATTTATGTCTGTTTTCAGTTAGTTGAACTGTAGTCCTCGCTGTCCCTGGCAGCACCCTCATCTGTTGTAATACAGCTCATAGTACATGCATCCAGTCAATCCTGGTATTTCAGAAGTGAAGGCACTGTATTTTTGAATGGCGTTCTGTGCAAAGCTGTAGCTTGGTGTGAAGAGCTTTTTTCTGAAGGATTCTTGAAAACTTGTGACTTCCTAGCCCTGGCCATTGAGGTTTTGATAATTCTCTTCTAGTGGATTTGAGCTACGTGTTGAAGAACTCAGTTCTGTCCATTCGTGTGGTCTCCCCGAGGGATTTTTTTTCTGCTTTTTCCTTTATTTATTACTATGTCCAAAAATGTGTGGCTTCCTTAAGGTGGAGAAGTGGTCTTGCTTTCTTTGCTAGTAGAAAATGATTGCTACTAAAATGTTGCTATTCTCAGTGGGTATTTGGTTTAGCACCAATAGCACTTTTCTTCCAAAGCACAGTTTCCTGATGATGGTAAAGGATTGGACAAGGATTGGATCTTGTATTTCTTCTTCTATCCCTTTCTCTCTAGGAGTTTTGGCTGTTGGGCTTATCAGCGAGGCGCTGGATGAAGGAGATACCAGAAAAACTCTGCAAGCCTTACAGGTTCCTGCAGCAAAACTGGAGGGTGTAACCCCAAAGGTAGGTCAGCATTATCAGGGCGCACTGCTTGGGGCTAAGAGAGAGAAAGCACAGGTGGGTGTAGTTGAAAGTACCTCTCCAGAAGCCTTTGCATCTGTGTACTGAGGGCATTCCTGATGTTGGGAAAAAAGCTGGGAAACAGATGTGGAAATGAAAGGGTGAACGCTGCATGTTATCAGCTGATGTCACCTGGCCAGTTTGGATCTGTCTGTATGAAGGAAAGAGAGATGCAGGCATAACACGTGAATCTTTGTGAACTTCAGAGATGGGCTTAAAGATATGAACTGCTTGAGATGGATTGCTCTAGCTAATCGTACGTCCAGAGTGGCACACGTACCTTCTTTTTGGAGATATAAGGAGATGTGTTCAGTTTCATTTGTTTTTATAAGAAGGCGGTGTTTATCCTAATAGTTGTGAATTTCCAAATGCAAGTCTCGTTCAGTCTCCGTTTTTCAGTGCTATTTGTTCAATGTATCCATAGGTGTAGTTACATAAAGCACAAATGAGGTTTGAGAAGTAGGCAAAAAAACTTGTTAGGTGATGAATTTGTTCAGAAGGAGGGGAAAATAGAAAACAAAATATATGCTTCTAGCAAGATGTGTATGAATGCCTGTCACTCACTAGGTGACACTGCAGATGCTATGCATTTTTTGCATGGTGGTTGTCTGTTGTGGTAGCCCAGGACTTCTCCTGACTTAGATGGAGTTGCCTCTTGGTGTAACTGGTCTGTATGTACAGGTGAAAATGGAGAGAGGAAGAATGATCTCACCTTACTGCTTTAGGAAGGAAGATGAAATGCTGTATGGGTGGTGTTTGGTTGCCCTGCCTCGGGCAGGGGGTTGGAGATTCGTGATCCTTGAGGTCCCTTCCAACCCTGTGATTCTGTGGTGTACATGCTACTGATTATTATTTTTTTTTTTAACAGATGAGTGGGATGCTATTTTATTTCCTTATGCTTACACAGAAGTAGCAGATGTGCTTCCTTTCAGTTGCCTAAGTGTGTTTAATTTCTTTTTGTAATATCTTTTCAGTTGTGGAGCTCATTGTTCTAATTCCAGCAGGGATTTTAGCATAGAGACTGGGATGATGCTGTGTTCAACATTGGTGTTTTTTTGTATGTTTGTTTGCTTTGTTTTTTTTGACTAAGTGTAAACCTTCACGATGGCAGTGTCCGAAAACTGCGCTGGTGATGAAGATCACTGAGCAGCTTCCTCAGTGGCCCTGAAAGGGTTCGTGTTCCTCAGGAACCCATTTTGTGCTGAAGCATTTCCTCCTGCTGAGTGAGAATGAAATAACGAGTTGTTCTTAGTGTGCATGGAAGCTTCTGCCAGGCTGGATTGGTGACTTCAGTTGACGTGAAATTACCTCACTGAGGCATATGTTCAGTGTAGGGCTCCTCCCTGCAACATGGCAGCAATTTCAGAGATGGTGAGATCGTGGTACAGACTAGCACTGTGGGTAGAACAGTTGCTGTCCTGAGTCAACGTGCTTACTAGCTGGTGACTTCTGTACCTTGGGACTGAGAGGGATTGTAGTTCAGCACAAGGCAGGGGATCTGGCGTATGATGCGATTTCTCACGTGATGAGCAGTGAGAGAAGTGTTAACCCTGCAATGTGTGACAGCGCGTGTCCCTGCTGGGGGGACTGTGACAGGAAATGCACGGGAAAGATCAGAGGGTTTTGATAGTCCTGGGATTGATGACTCTGCTGGTAGAGATGACAGTGCAAGAGTTTGTTCTTGTAAGTCTCCCACCCTTCCCCAACAGGAATTTCTACATTGCTGAAGCAGTCATGGGACTCCTTGGACATTCAGATAAAACTTGTTAAAGGGATGTAGGTTTCAATCCAAAGCAGTGGTAATGTGGAGGGTATGTAAGGAAATGTCAGTTTTCAGTCCTGCCACAGAACTCTTCATGCTGGAATACAGTGGCTCTTTGTGCAGGGTGATTATTAATCCGTGTTAGAAGTCAATGTTTCCTGTGTCCTGTTTGCACATCAGGAGTTGTTGGAGGGATGGCAATTGCTTCTTAAGATCTCCTTCCATAGTAACCCCCAGGAAGCAACAGTGGGGGTGGAGGAGCTGTGCTTGGCAGCTGCTGGACTATTGTTCATGACGTGTATTTTGGGGTTTGCTAAACACTTGTCTCTTGGAAAATTTCTGCGTGTAACGTTATTTAATGAGTTTCTTCAGCCAAAACATAAGATACGGTGTGATCAGTACTCCACAGCAAATGGTCTGTTAAAAGAGAGACTTGAGAGATGCTTTTGCTGTTGTACGTTTGTATTTACCCCCAGTACATACAGTGCTTTTTGATTTGCTGGTCCAGCAATCTGCAACCCTTTGTGGACGGGACAAGAGCAGCCTGCTGTTGTGTTAGTTAGCCATCAGTTTTTGGTTGCTGCTCCTGTATGTGCATTTCCACTTCCTAAAGTTTCCCTGAACAAGTCCTTGCAGCCTGGTACTGGGAAAGGACTCTTGTTAGTCTATGTTTGTGTCCACCTCAGCGGAACAAAGCTTTTCAGGAAAAGTCCTAGGAGTGCTGGTAGGCAGACACCCAGGTGGCTGTGAGTCGGCAGTGTGCTCGTGCTGCCTGGAAGGCTTCAGTAGAGAGGTGATCCTTCCACTTGGCATTGGTGAGGCTGCTCCTGTACTGTGTCCAGTTCTGCCCTGCCCCCCCAGACAGGAGACAGGAATGTTCTGGAGATAGGCCAGCGTAGGGCCACTGAAGTGCCCGAGGGACTGGAACGCCTCTCCAGAGAGGAAAGCTGAGGGTGAGGAGACTCTTGAGTCTAGAGATGAGAGGGCTTGGGGGGAATCTGTTCAGTGTATGTGAAAGCTGGAAGTGAGGATGCAGTTGAGGACAAGAGGCATTGAGTACAAACTGGGGTTCAAGAGGTGCCATCTAAACGTCAGGCAGCACTTTACAGTGGAGGTAACTGAGCAGTAGCGGAGGTCGAGCAGAGAGGGACTGGAGTCTTTTCTGTGGAGTTGTTCAGAAGCCATCTGGATCTGGTCTGTCCTGGATAATGTGCTCTCGGTGTCCGTGCTGGAGCAAGGGGATTGTCCCAGATGAGCTCAGAGGTCCCTTTCCATCTTAAATTGTTCTGTGATTTTCTTTTTGGGGCTCCTTGGAAAGGCACGTCCTGTTGGCAAGTACAGCTTTAGGACTGACCAGTGCAGATTGCTTGGCGTTGGGATGTCCTGATGTTTGTTGGAGTGATACCACTGATGGAACTTGTTGGTGGGAGTTCCTTGTCCTGAGAAGAGTTTTGGCCTGGTAATGCTGTAGTTGCTTCTGCTGATAACAAATGTCCATTATGGCCTTGTGTTGAAATTGATTAGAAAGATACTGGAGTGCTTCCTGTATCTCTTGAGACTGCAATTGCTCAGAGGTGGTGGTTTTGTTTTGCACAACCAGTGACACTCTTTTCCTCATGCTGCGAATGCTTTCCTCATCATATTCTCTTCAGGACACTCAGGATGAAACAGCTGTGCTTTGGCTCGATGAAACTCAGGACGGGATTCAGAAGGCTAACAGGGACACTGAAGAGTCACAGAGATGTAAGCATTGTGGCAAATACCGTGGTTCAATGCCATTGTCAACCAAATATTCGTCACCAAATGGAAGAATGCGAGCAAGAAATGTACACATGCAAAGGAAATTAGAATACAAGTGTTTGCTTCAGGTAGGTGTAGAAGTTTTTTCTTTCAACAATGAATGTCACAGCCTTTCAATTTCAATTCTTTACATCTTTTTGGAAGCATATGTCGTTGTTTCAGTTGTGCTTGTGAGACTGTGTTACATCCTAGGCAGAGATACCTATTGAATCTCTGTCAAAGTGTTTGACATTAGCAGATAACTGTGTCTGTCTGTGGTTGGGTAGTCAAGCGTGGGGATGTTCATGTGCGCAGTTCTGGTGCATCTTAGCTTTCATTTGTGTTGTACTGTTGCCTTAATTCTATGAAGTATTTCTCAAAGTACTTTTTTTTTTTTTTTTTTTTTTTTGCACTAAGTGCAGATAAAAACACAAATCAGTGCAGTTGGCAGGTGGACTGTGCCAAAGAACATTTGGTCAAAAGCAGGATTAAAGTATGCTTCTTTGAGCCAGAATAAGATCTTCAGATACCCTTCTACCTCTCTGTGTGTGAACAGAGATTTGCTCAGTGCTGAAAATGTGTATCTCGTGTTTACTGCATCGGTGAGATACCTGTGGTTGATTTTGTACTGTGTTTGCAACAGAGTTCTGGAGTAGCCCTGGGTTAGCTCTTTCCTCATCTTTTTCTTGTTGATAACCTGTTCTGTGTTCAGGTTGCTATTCTTGCTAGGAACGGTGCAGTCACTGGAAAGGTGCTTTTTGAGTCAGCTGTCTGCTGTACCAGGGCTCTGCAAGAAGAAGCTGCCTTGACTGCAGCTGTTGTCAGAGTACAGCTGAGTGACTGGATAAAAGGTTGTAGAGAAATACTGTCGATAAGTCAGCACCGTAGTAGGACTAAGAGCACACAAAAAAGCGCTGTCAGACACTGTGCCATACACAGATGCACACTGTACTGAAAAGATTGTTGTACACCAAGTTGTCTTTTTTTAACCCGTATTTTTATGCATAAATACAGGAAGGTATTTGTGTCCACTCGCACAGTGCCTTGCTCTCTTGTTTGTTGTGAGTCACTGAGCTCCTGACTGCCCAGGTAACCTGCCTCCTCCTGTTGTTGAAGTTTCCTTAGGAATTCTGGCCGTGAATGAAGCAGTCGATCACGGAGATACCAGCCCTACCCTGAGTGCCTTGCGCTCACCAGATGTGGGGCTGTGCGGAGTCGCTCCAGAGTGTGCAGAGACATAGCAGCGAGAGTTGGCAGAAGTGGAAAGGAGAAGAATGGCAACAGGTGAACCCCAAATAGCTAACTGCTAGTGCAGTAAATTCAAGATGATTGCCTGTAGGATGGAAAGCAGAGGGGGAGAAATGTGAGGAGAAGTCTTGCGTTCTGGGTATCTTGTTAGAATCTCATGTTACGGGGAATTGAGGCTGCCTTGTAAGCTGAAGTCTTTGTTAAAGGAAAGAAGAAAAAGGTAGGAAGGAAATGAAAAAGTCAGCAGTGAAATATTCCCCACTTGTAGAATATATTGTGCTTAGGTAGTTGTTGCGGTGGTTCATTGGAATCTGAGGCATTCCTTCTATTGCTTGGAGGAAGGACCCTCTCCACGCATTTCCTTCTTGTAGTATTTGTATGTGAGGAAGATAGAGACGTGTTTGCTTTCAACATAGCACCATTTCTGCTTTTAGGAGGCAGTGGCAGTGAACGGGTGAAACACTGGGTGAGAGGAGGCTGTCATCATTATCATAACCTGAGGACCAGAGAGGGAGGATGGGATGAGCCGACTGAATTTGTGCAGCATGACACACAGCTGTCACGGGAGGAGATGCAGGTAAAGTACGTGCTCTTTTTCTCTGCAGTTGAAGTTGCCCCTGTTTCAGGCCTTATTGCAACTTGAAGAAGTAATGTTTCACCACAGTAGTGATGTTAGCAAGCTTTGTATCTTATTTCCGTGTTCATTGTCTACTTTGCACGTCAGCACCTGCTGCTGTAGGAGCCCGTTTTGCAGGGGGTTGGACTCAGTGATCCCTGGAGGTCCCTTCCGAGCCCAGTTCTGTGATTCTGTGATTTTTCTCTTTGCTTCTTGCAGCAGTATGGTGCTTGGTGTTTCAGAAGAGAGAAAAGCACGGCGGGCATCAGCTGGATTTCTGTGGCTGGTAAAGCTGTGCCCCTGAGAACTGGGCTGACTGCTGCCCCTGGAAATGTGTGCAAAGTCTGCAGAGGCAGAGGAATGACTTTTCTCTCAAAAGTTGAGCTTGTCTAAGGCAGGTCACTGCTAGGAGAGCTTCTGCTTTAAAGCATCAAGTTGTATAAGTAAGGTAATTTAAAAAGCAAGCTTGCCAGTTCTTTTTTACCTAAGTGATTTTTTAGCATGGGAAGGTTGGAGAGGCTTTTTGCTAACAGGAGATGGAGGGAGGAAAAGCAAGTGAAAGGCACGCTGTGCACAGCCAGCACACAGCACCTGCACCATTGCCCTGCACAAAGGAGGAGCAGCTCAGCAAGCTTGGCCTGGGCCATGGAAGGGAGCGTGCAAACGTCTGGAGCAGCCCCAGATGGGCTGGTTCTGCAGGTTGTTGTCTGCTGCTGTTTTCTCTCATCCTGTTGTGCTCGGGGGTGGATTTGTTCATGTTCAGAGCTAGCAGGAAGCTCGCACAGCCCTTTGTTTCAGCTGTCCCAAGGCTTTGGTCCCTGGCTGCTGGGATGGGGCGTTTGAGGAGTGATGCCTGTGCTGTTGTCCAGCCAAGCTTTGGGGATGAGTCTCGTTACCGGGGCATGTCTGACAGGGCTGAGGGTGGGGGACCGGGCCAGTGGCGCTTTGCTCTCAGTCTCGGTGTTTGTCTTTGCTCAGGAGGGCAGGTGGTGAACCTCACGAGCCAAAGCCTGCAGATGGGGTTTGCGGAGAAAGAGGTCCTGCAGGCCTTGTGTGGCAGCCACGGAGCTGGAGCGAGGCTGCGTCAGTGTAAAAGCCCAGCAATGCACGGAGGTGTGAAGGTGAGCTGTGGGCTCCAGTAACACAGGAGAGGATGTGCATGTTGGGGGCTTGGATGCTGCTGTGTGTTTGCAGTGACTGTGGGGTAGTTAGCACTGCTGGGTCAGCTTGAGTGCATGGAACAAGTGTGACGTGTCTTCCAGTTGCACGCTGTGTTCCTCCTGTTGCGTTGAGCTCTTGAGCTCCAGCCCTAAGTGAGGATGCAAGCGCTACCGCAGAAGGGATGGTTGAGATTGGAAGTGCAGTGCAAAGGGCTGGAGCCAGCAGGAGCAGGGATGTGATCATCCCCCTGTACTCAGCTCTGGTGAGTCCTCACCTTGAGTGCTGTGTTCAGTTCTGGGTCCCTGACTACAAGAAGGACACTGAATCCCCGAGATCTTGCCAGAGAAGAGCAGTGAAGCTGTGAGGAGTGTAGAGCACCAGTCTCATGGGGAGCAGCTGGCTGAGAGAACTGGGGTTATTTAGCCTGGAGAAGAAGAGGCTCAGGGCAGACCTCATCCCTCTCTACAATGAGCTGAAGAGAGATGATGTCGAGGTGGGGGTCGTCCTCTTCTCCCGTGTAAGTAGCGATAGGACTGGGGGGAACGGCCTCAAGTTGCACGGGGGGAGATTGAGGCTGGATGTTAAGAAACCCTTCTCCACAGGAGTGCCCAGGGAGGTGATGGAGTTACTGTCCCTGCAGGTGTTCAGAAACGTTAGATGTGGCAGTGAGGGACGTGGCTTAGTGGGGAATATTGGTGGTAGGTGGACGGTTGGACTGGATGATCTTGGAGATCTTTTGCAAGCTTGCTAATTCTATAATAATTCTATTATCTGCTGGGCGAGTGCTTTGGTGGGTGAGCATCAGGCTGCTGGACAGCAGGCAGCTGTTGTCTGTGCAGACAGCCACATCCATGGGGAGTGGAGGCTTTTTCACCTTAGCCTTGTCTTTCATGTCTCACGTGCAGTAAGTGCTGTTGTTACACACAGCATCTTGGGGGCAACCTTGATTTCTGCAGCCCCGAGCTTTGTGGCATGAGAGCTCTCCGCCATGCTTCTCCCTGTGATGTGTGGCCGTATGGAAGGCCTCGCAGAAGCCTGGGTAGGTGATGGCAGTCGCTCCTCCTTTCCCCAGCGATGCTGGAAATAGCGTGGAACGGGACGGGGGGACATCCCAGCCGTGGGTTCCTCTCAGCAGGACTGAGCGGCTGTTCTGATCCTCGTGTTTGAACTTGAGGGAATCTGATGCTAAGTAGAGAAATGAGGGGCTTGTTAATGAAGAAAAAAAGACTGTGTCGCATCTTGTGGTGCAGGATGTTCTCCGAACTGCTGCTAACAGTGCCCAGGATGCTCCCTTTTTGATGGGGAGAGGTTTAGCAGGGGTTTCTTAAATGAAAATAGTTTGTTGTGTAATTTCCTTTTCATCGACCTTTCATGCTACTTCTTGATAAGTTATCTTTGGACTATGAATCAATATTTATTATTGAAGAGAATTGAAGAGAATACGTACGCACCCTGCGCCTTCATCTGCACCAAGAATCTTCTAAACATCTTTGCACTGTTTCTTCTTGGCCCTGAGACGAAGCTGTGTGGAATATGGGCTTGGATGCTTTTTCAGTCAGGTGCAGGACACGTAACGCTCATCTGAGTTGTCATGCTGACAAGAACAACGGAGTAGTAAATTTTTCAGGGTTGCGTGCTTTACTTTACTTTTTTTTATTTTTTATTTTTTTCCCTCCAGTCATAACCATGGAGCCACAGAAGCGTTACCCAGACAGAAGGAGCCTTTGTCACCTGGCCTTCCTACCAATGACACAGGCAGTGGAAGTCAGCATCCCAAGCATCCATGAAACCCCTGCACAGGACTGGTGAGAGTTACCCTGGTGCCGTCCTTTGGCAATCTCAGGTCTCTCTGTAAGCTCCCAAGCTGTGTCGTAACTCCTCCCGTGGTGCTGACTCAGCTCTCCCAGTCTTTTGTGGGGGAGAGCTGGAGTTGAGCTCCTTCCTGCTTCCTGCCTCTGTCCTCCCTGCTTTGCCCACGGCCCACTGAGCCTCCATCCTTGTTAGGTGTCTTGAATTACTGAGTTGCTTAAGGATTGGGTGGACCAATTAAATTCTTAGCGATGTCTCTAGATCCACGTGTGCACAAAAGCACACTCTGATGCAGTCAGTGTAATGATGAACACACGCCTTGTTTCCTTTAGCCCGTATTTTTAGTTCAGGAGAACAGATTTCTGGAATGATGTTCAGCTTAGCACCAGAATCCCCTTGCCGCCCCCCATTGCAGTCACTCACGAGGGCTTGAGATCCACAGGGAGGAAGTATTGCCGATAATTACAATCCGTGGTTTTGAAACTGATTTAACCTATGGTGTATGATATGAATACTCCTGGTGAATGATGTGGTAAGGCATCCCAGCAATTTTCAACAGGAATACTTCAAGGCAGCTTTTCCAGGTTTCTTTGAGAACTCTCCAAGTCTCCAGGAATTTTAAGCGCCAAGGTTTCTTAGCCTTCCGAATGGCAGTGTTTCTATCGAAGCTGGCAGCCTTTAAACCCAAACCCAAACCGAAGCTTGCTCATCTCAGTGGAGTTGCCTTAGCTATATTCTAACGCTGCGTGGAAAATGAGTTCCACGTTCACGAGTCCTTTCTGACTGGCTACGTGTTTGATTGCATAGGAAGAAAAGCTTGATGTCTATGCCAAGGGAGACGTACACCGCACTTGCGCTGCCTGGACGATTTGGAAACTGGAAATTCTGGGGTGTGCTGAAGCATGCCCTCTCAGGTCAGTCTAAGCGTACATAGAGTAGACCTGTCTAACCAAACAGGTAATAGACAGTTAAACCCATTCTGTTGGGAAATACTCTCTGCTTCTAAGTACCTTTAGAACGCGAGTTTCTTCAATTAATTACTCAACTCATTTGCTTTTCCTGAATGATCCTAAGTTCTTTTCTTGGGCTACATCTGCACTCTGCTCAGTCCAAGGAGAATCCCTGCCTGCAGATGCAATGACACAGCATGGCTCACAACCTCATTTTTCATTGCTTACTGTTACGGTAGCTGCCATCCATGTCCGCCCTGCGTATTCTTAGAGCTCTTCTGGAGTCCATGGGGCAGACTTACGGTTGAACTAAAGGGAATTTTTTCATATTGCTCTAGCTCCAGATGATTATCCCTAGCATCATTATGTTTAAAAAAAAAAAAAAAAAGGCGTTTTGAAGTAGTGTGATATATATTCTGTGCCTCAGAATGTGGCACGTGTGGCATGAGAGAGTTTTGAGGCCACGAAGACTGCCCAGACAGCATGAGAAGTGTAAGAGCAGAGAGCTATAGGTGATGCAGCGCTATTCGTGCCACCCGCAGGAAGCGGGAGCTGGAACAAAATATGGCCAGAAGAGTGATCAGATTGCGTTTGGTAAGGAACTATTTCATTAGTTCTAGAACTTTGGCAAAATGTATATTCAGGATGATGATCAGCATGCCAGGTGCTGGGACCATGCCGAAAGAGAAATGGTCTGAAAACGTCGGTGCAATTTGAAATATATCCCCTTCCACAAAGCCCCCAGATGCATGCTGCAACTGCATCCAAAGCAAGCCAGAGCCCTGTGCTTGTGGTAGCCGGAGCTATCGGTGCCAGGAGTTGCTGCTGTGTTTGCAAGGACGTTGTGTCAGCAGTGTGACGTCAGTGGGGTTGTTTGATGGCAATGAAACAGCTGAATGGTGTCCCTCAAGACTAAGAAAAAAGATGGTAGTGGTGACTGTGTGTCTAGGTATAGATAGCTTGATAGAGATATGTAGGACTTCAGTGTGGATTGTACATAGGCCCTGCGCTGCAAGGTACGCTGTTGGGAAGCAGTGTCCATCTGCCCGAGGGCAGGAAGGCCCTGCAGAGGGACGGCCTGAGGCCAGCCGTACGAGGCTGCCCAGGAGCAAGCGCTGGGTCCTGCGCTGTGGTCATGGCAACCGCATGGCAGCTTCTGCAGGATTGGGCTGAGGTAGAATTCCAACCGCCCGCTGATTCTAGAATGTTGGGGTGTGTGATGGTGGAATCTTCTGGTCCTGTGACATGGTCTTGCCTCCCCACCCTGTCGTCATGGCGGAGCAGCCTGGTGGCCCTTAGTGATGTCACAAGCGGCTGGAATGAGGGGAGGACCAGTGCGTGCTGCGTCCCTTCATTGGAGCGCTTGAGCTCTGCGTGAGTAGCTCGCTTGTTGCCCTTGTGCAGCGACTGAGTGCCTTCGTTTTCACCCCGTCTTGTGCAGCATCTTGTAGGTAAGCTGAGACAGGGCGTGGGATGGACGGGTGGGCAGTGAGCTGTTGAAAACTGCTGGCTGGTGGAGCTCCTAGCAGCTCACACTGCTTGCTCTTGTCCATCAGACGTGACTTTCACCCAGTACCTGCATTCCCAAGCGATCCATAAAGGTGGCGTTTGTCCCATGGTTTTTCCCTTGTGTTTGCTACATTGTGCAAGCTCACAGACCTGTTCCTTCTCTCTCCTCTACCTGCTCCCTTGGTGCAGCTTTTGCTCGTGGAAGAACAGAGCAAAGTGACAAGAATCAGCTGCGAGTTCAAGACACTTGTCTACCTTGTTCTGATCTCCTGCCAGGTACGTGCCACGCTTTGTCCTCCCACGTGGTTTAGCAGCCCGCGTCGCACCGTGTTTAGTAACACAGCCCCATCCAGTTTTGATGGGACACTGGTCATGTGTAGGTCTTTTCCGCTTCCCTCCAGCTCAGCTCTCAGAAGGATGTTGTCTGTAGTGCTGTGACCAGCTGGTCTTAAGGAGACCAATCCCTTAGGCAGAGTCCGACCCCCGGTTTGTGCAGAGCTGCACAACGTGACCACAAGCCCGCGTGCTTCGGCTGTGTGAGTGTGCTGCCCGACAGCTGTGGGGAGCACAGCACAGCCCCCATCTGCTAGCAGAGGGATAGCCACTTGGTCAAATGCTGCCTAGTAGGCTCTCATTTGAATTGACTGAAGATAGTGGCTGTTTCTAGAACATCTGCCTATGCCAGTGGATAACTGAGGGTAGTTCTGAAGAAGTCTCTCAATAGAGTGGTGTGTGAAGAGAGAAAATATGAGGGTGTTTCTTTTCATTCCAGCTTGTCGTGCCTGCTGTGATGGGCGTTGCGTGCAGCAAGATCAGCCGTGGGCCTGACATGGCACGGATGGAGGTAGAGTATGAAGCTCTGATTGGTCTTTGTTCCCTGACTTGAGCCAACAGAGTGAGCCGCAGGTGTGCTCTCCTGCTTTTCAAAGAGGCAGAGTCCTTCCAGCTCTATCTGTGTCCTGAAAAGCTGCCTTAAAAGCTTCATGTCCTTGCTGCGGGCAACTAGATGGCCGTGGAAGTCGTAGTACCGACAGAATCAGATGCGGCGTTATAAACGTGCGGAAGCATTTTCCCCGTCCTGCCTGGATGTTGTCACCCACAGACAAAGTGTTGTTCTCATATTCAGCAAGTTAAAGGAAGCTGGCACTTGTAGTGAGCCAAGGATTGGGTCAGTGGCCCAGCTGCTGTGTCCAGTCCACGGCTGAGGTCTCCAGGCAATAGGTGACAGGAAGTGAGCAGACTCTTACGCTCCTCTTTGGGAAGGCAGTAGTGCAAGCGTGGCAAGTTTATGAAACTGCCGGAGCCGTCTTGGTTGTGGAGTTTGTCCTCTTAGTCTGGGTAGAGAGATGCATCTTTGCACTGCCTGGCGATAGTGCTGCGCGCCGGGAAGAGAAACAGCTGTTATTAGACTTGCAGTTTCTTGTTAAGCGCTCGTGATAAGGACCGAGTGCATTTCCTGCAGCTTTCTCTGCCGATGTGCCCCTCACCCTGAAATCCTCCTTGCAGCCCTCAGCTCCTCACCGTGGCCTGTGCTCTCTGTTTCAGACTGAGAACAACGGGAAGCCCCTGCTGGTCTGTGAGGAGTCATCTCTTAATATTCCAGCTATTGGTGCTGCCCATGTTCTCAAGAGATACGTTGCCCAGGCACCGGATGAACTCTCCTTGGAGGTAAGCAGTTAAAGGCGTTCCTAGTTGTCGTGTACAGAAGAGTATAAGGTGTGAACGCTCAGGAATATTCTCAGACACCTTCAGAGTGTTTGGTGAGGTGAAGCCCAGAAGATTCAGTTCCAGATTAGACTTGCAGTGGGTTGGACGCAGGGAGGAGTTCAGCCATCTCCAAACTATGGCTCTATTTGGCATTGGAATCTTCTGATCAAAGAGCTACTGCCCAGTGTTGTAGCCTGGTCTCTGAGCAATGGCAGACCAGTGTATGGAGTGTGCAGATCTGTTCAGGATCTGTTCCGCTGACTTATGCCTGCGGTTTAATTGGAGCTCTCCCTTTGGCCAAGAGCCTGCTGCTTTTGAGAACCATTTCCTACCGAACAGCTGAATTCTGTATGTTGTGTATTGTAGTGACTCTTCTACCTCCACGTTCAGTTGTACAACCGCAAATGCCTGAAGAGCTGCACTGGTGCAATGGCTCTCAAGCTTGACGATATTGGGCAGTGCAGAAGAATGCAGTCATTTGAGCTGCGCTTTCCTCCCAGCCGTGCTGAAGCTGGGATTGACGTTGCAATCTCTTGCAGGTGGGAGACCTCGTGTGCGTCATCGATATGCCACCTCAGGAGCTGAGCCCCCGCTGGAGAGGCAAGCACGGCTTTCAGGTAGGCACAAGCTTCAGACGTGAGAGCGCAACTTCGGTCGAGGCAGGAATCTCAGCTTAGAGCTGCCCTGCCTGCACAGCATGGCTCCACATGGAAAATGGTTTCCCTGTGTTGGTGTCAGGGGACTTTGCCTTTTGCTGTGGGCTTAGGCCAGAGCTGAAAGTTGGTCTTTGTAGCAAACTGTCTCCTCCATTAACTTAGAAAGAAGAGCCCTCACAACATGCATCAGGTCACGGCCACTGAACCGCACCTTTGGAAATGCAGCAGCTAGGACACGTGTTTCAGTGTCTCTGAGCACTTGTGCTTGCACCCATGCAGAAGGTGAAGTCAGTGTCTTTCAGGAAGTCGCTGCCTGTCAGCTGAGATGAGGCAGGGTAACAGAGCCTCTGCGTGCTTGCTGCTGCTGCTGCTGGCTGCCGAACGCTGGGTAGCTCAGAGCTGGGGATGGCAGCTGCATCTCAGTCAGCAAGCAGAAAGTTCATAGGCTGTGCTAACTCAGATCTAGCTGCATCAATCTATCCTAATCTATAGCTTCTGTATGAAGTCTTTCCCTTCGGGCACGCTTGAGATTTAGGGGCGCATAGCATACTTGTCCTTTCCCTGCTCCATATGCAGTTACATGGATAATTGGCTGCCAGTTTTGAATAATTATTAATTTTAAGCAGGCCATTTTTTGTTGGATTGTCTTACGGAGCACCCGGCAGGCACGTTATGAGGAAAATGTGATGTTTGAACAGTTCAGGCCTGAGAAACGCTGCCTTCAGTATCGCACCTCTCTTCTTCTTCTTGTTACAGGTTGGATTTTTCCCCAGTGAGTGTGTGGAGCTCATTAACGGAAAAGTCCCGGAGAGTCTCATCAATTCAGTGCCAAAGCCAGGTACGATGATCCATTTGATGGTGCAGGGAAGCAAAATGGAGTCTTTTTTGGGTGTGTTCCGTGGTTAATACCTCCCTTATCCTTCCCACCTTATCCTCTGTGCTGATGATCCTTCATGCATAGCACGGGGCGTATGGCTGGTGTTTTGTAGGCAGCTAGAATGAGGGAAGGCAAAGGCAGTTCTCCTGCAAGTCAGTACGAGGCTGAGAACAGCCAGCGTCCCTGGTTCCCTGGGGAAATCCTAAAATCCTTGTAGAATAGCTTGGGAATGGAAGGGAGCTCAAGGATCATCAAGCTCCAAGCCCCGTGCCTCAAGCTGGGCTGCCAACCAAGCTCCACATTTAATGTGGGACTGGACCAGGCTGCCCAGGGCCCCATCCAGTCTGGCCTTGGACTCCTCCAGGGTTGGGGAAAATCCATTTTTGTACGCACTTGCTCATCATGTTCTTCCCGTTTTGAGGTGCTCTGTAGAATGTGTTGTGCTCGGCCTCGTCCAACGGAGCCAAGCCTAAAATGAACTGGTTTCTTCCTTTTGTTGTGCAGTGCCAAAGAAGCGCGGCAAGCTCCTCACCTTCCTTCGTTCCGTGGTGAAGGCCCGCCCAAAGCAACCGAAAGAGCGGGAGGTGGAGAAGGAAAGGGTGTTTGGCCGTGACCTGGGAGAGCATCTTCTCCACTCTGGTCGTGATGGTAAGGGACAGCCCATTCCTGAGAGCTTCCCTGTTTGGGAACCTAAAGATGAAAGGGAGATGGTATGTAGCAAGGGGCAGGTTGATACCAGTGGAGAAACGGGGAATGGGAGTTGAGGACTGAAAGATCAACTGAGTAGGTGATGGCTGCAAGGTAAATGCTCCCAAGGGACAAGCACATTTGTATTTGCTTAAAGCAAAGCCTGTAAGCCAATCCCATGGTAGCCTGAAAAGAAAGGAAGCCTTTTGGCCAAAGAGAGTGTCCTGCATCAGTTTCCCGCTCCTTCCGGGCGTGAGATTTTCCACCTCCATTCCCATGGGAGCTGTGATGGGACTTGCAATGTCTGCGGCTTCCCCGGAATTACTTTCTCCAGGCTGATTCCTAGGTCCTGGCATTTCTGGAATGCAAAGAACGCATCTCTGTCCAGTTTCCTCAGCAGCTCCTGCAGAGGTGTCTGTGACAGCTGTCCCCTTCAAGGAAGAGCTAAGCAGTAGCCTGGCTGGGCTTAGTGGATGGGATGTGACGGGAGCGCAGCCTGAGCCAGGACTTGAAGAAGGAGCTCCAGTAACCGCCGGCACGTGTTCTTTAGTCCCCCAGGTCCTCCAGAGCTGCACCGAGTTCATCGAGCAGCACGGCGTGGTGCAGGGGATATACCGCCTGTCCGGCGTCGCGTCCAGAGTCCAGAGACTGCGGTAAGAGTGCTGCGACTGACAGACACAGCTGCCAGCAGGGGCACGTGCCCTGTTGCGGGCGTTCAGAGGCCTGCGGGCAATGCCTTAGCACAAAGAAAAGGTCTCCTTTGGGAACATCCCATCCAGCACGGCTGACGTGGTGCTGCTGGCCGAGTGTTTGTGTTCTGCTGTACATCAGGAAGCCCTTCCAACTCTGGATTGCATTGGGTGTGGCTTTTGACTTGCTTTCCTCTTTCTCAACCATTTTCGTGTCCTTCTCTGCAGCCAGGAATTTGAGTCTGAGCAGGTTCCTGAGCTGACCGTCTGCGACGTTCACAGCGCGAGCTCCCTCTGCAAAATGTACTTCAGGGAGCTCCCGAACCCCCTGCTGACCGACCAGCTGTACGACAAGTTCTCGGTAAGCACAAGGCAACGCCGTTCCTTTACCTCTTCCGTGGGCCTCTTGGGAGATGGCTGCAGCAGTGCCCCAGCTCCGAGGCCCTTCTTCTGTTAGCCCCATGGGGTTTACTCGCATGTCTTTGCTACATCCTGCATGGTGCTGATGCCACTTCTGGTGGCCCCAGGAGGTGGTTATTTCCATATTCACAATGCTTGCGAGAATTCCTGTGTTGTTTGTTTGTTTGTTAGTTTGTTGCTATTCCCCAACTATTTCTGGAACGGGAAGGGGATTAATAGCCAAGTGTACTTGGAGATGAATGCCCCCTGCGAGGAGCTGAGCTGCCCAACCAGGCTGTAAAGCAGCCCGGTGCTTGGACTCCTTGGCCGTGGTGGCACCAGCTGCGTGCCGCTATGTTCCCCAGATGCCTGTGGGGAGGCCTAAAGTCTTTCTCAGTGCTGACCAGCAGCGTGCTGTCCCCTTGGTTCCCGACCCTGCGGCAGGTATCTCGCCTGATTTGTGTCTCAATCCCTTTCTGCCCTTTTCCAGGATGCTGTTGGTGCCACTACGGAGGAGGAGCGGCTGGTCAGAATGCGGGACGCCATCCAGCAGCTGCCCGCTCCTCACTACAGGTCAGTGCTGCCCTCAGCCCGCTGAGCTCAGCCCTGCTGCACTTCAGAGGGCAAAGTGCAATTCCAGGCTTTGTCTCACGCGAGCAACGGGATGCCTGGGTGTGCTGAAACACTGCATGGGGTTAATTGATGGGGTCAGTTCCTGGGTACGGGGGCACACTTGGTGCAGCTGATGGCTGTGGCTGTGCTGTGCTGGTGCTGGGTGCTGCAGCGTGGCACTTGGTCAAGTTGGATCTACTTCATCTTCAGTGACAGTAGCAGTAATAACAACTAGTGTGAATTGAGGTTTGCTTTGTGAGTCGCAGCACGGGATGCTGGCTGGTGCTGAACATTTGCCGCTCTTGTTTCCCAGGACCCTGGCGTATCTGATGAGACACTTGGCCTGTTTGTCTGCGAACAGCTCTGTCACCAACATGCACGCTAAGAACTTAGCCATTGTGTGGGCTCCAAACCTCCTAAGGTAAACTTCTTTTTCCGTTTCAACAGAACGCTTACATCTGTTCTCCAGTAAGATAAAGCAGTCCTCCCTTCTTCTGCACCACATGTGCTCTTCTCCTGTAAAATGTGCAGTGAGTGGCTGACAGCAGAGCAGGAGCCTGGACTGTTCTCCAACCCCACGTGGGCACAATTGCTAGATGAGCATTGCTGCTCTCTTGTTTAGATGGGGCTGGTGTGTCCTTGATCAGCCAGGAGAACTTCTTCAGTGGCATCACTGACTGCCCACTGCGGAAGTCTCCGGAGCTCAGTTTGACAGCTTTGGGCTGCAACAGTTCAGACCCGGGGAAGCGATGTTGGCTGACTGACTTCTAAAACCTGCCTTTTCTACAGATCACAGCAGAGCGAGTCTGCCTGTGCCAGCGGGAGAGCTGCCTGCACGGAACTGCAGACGCAGTCAGCCGTGGTGGAATTCATCATCGACCACACAGACGTCCTCTTCTGCTCCACATCTGGACCTGACATCGCAGATGGAGCAGGTGAGTGTCTTCCTCCATTAGCTTCATCTTGATCAGACACCTGGATCAAATGCAGGCCTTCTCCAAGTCCTTGGAAATACACTTTTCCTGTCGAGGGGACAGCAGACTTCTGGGCTTAGGTTAGAATCTGGCACCCTGTTGCTGGATGCTGAGAATGTGCAAGCCCAAACGTGACAAGAAGAAAACCGTCACTGTCATTATGATGTTTTGCAAGCAGGTGAAGCTTGATTAACGTGTGGCAGCAAAGCTTTCTGAGTTCACCGTACCTGCTTTCTAGGGTTTTTGTTTGCCTGTTTCGATACAGGGAGCTGCTCTTAATTATGACTGCGTCCTTTGCCATAGACACACCTCTGAGCACATGGTTGTTTTGAGCTGCTCTTCTTGCAGCGGCTCGGAGAAGCAAATCTGAGAGAAACACAGCAGCTCCCCCGGACCTGTGATGGCCGTAGTGCTGCCGCTTTCTGATCCTGGCTCTCACCTGTGGTTTTCCCTTACAGGGCACAGTTCTCCCTCAGGGCCCCAGTCTGTGCAGGCGTCTTCTCCTGCCACAGAGCTGCTCAGCCTGGAGGAGGCGCAGGCACGGAGGCGAGGCCACAGCAGCTCTCCTGTGGTTGTGACACAGAGCAGGGACATAGAGGTGGAAGAAGGCCCCACAGCTGTACGGGGGAAATTCCACACAGTCATCGACTTTCCACCTGAAAGGTAAAGAGGACTTCCTTTTCCAGTACCTTATCATCATTGTTTGGGTGGGTTTTTGTGGTTTCTTTTTGTCTTGTTTTTTTTTTTTTTTTTTTTTTTTTTTTTTTTTTTTGCCCCCATTATTTCTAGTGCCAAAGCTTGCTGAAAGTCAGTTAAACTGATGGTGCCTGAAGTGTTGCAGTGAATCTCCACTCCCTTTGCACTGTGAGACTGAACTCACATTCAGTTGCCCGCCGGCACACAAGGCTGGCATTCCCTCCTTGCTGGGCAGGCAGTCACGAGCTGCATAAAGCCATGCTGATGTCTATCCCGGCCTGTGCTGGCTGTACCTGGAAACATTGGGGTTTTCCGGACTTGAGGGCCACGTGCCTGAATCCAATTCCAGTTGTCCTCGAAGCAGAGCTGTTGGTCAGACCTGCTGGCACGAGAAACTAGATATGGCAGTGAGATGGGGCCGATGAGCTGTCAGCGTCAGAGTCAGAGATGCTTCTGAAGTTCCACGCACGACTCACACCATTCCCTGTTTTCTCTCTCCAGACCAAGTCCAGCCAGCAGGATGAAGGAATCACCAGCTGGCTGTTGGTGTTCCTGCTTCAGCCTGGGAAAACCATCCTCTGTGGCCAAACGCCAACCGCAGCGCCGTCCCAGGGAGCCCTCAGAGACAGACGTTGTAGTGCTGGCAGGTAAGGGTGCAAATCCAGCTTTCAACACCCTGCTTCTCAGCAACGTAGAATTCTTGCTGTCAGTGGGCTTGTATCTCCTTCTAGCCTTCCAGCCCATACCTGACACCTTCAGTTCTCCCCTGATCAAGAACCACTTTTGTAATTCAGCTTGGGAGAGTTTGACACCAAGCCCTGTTCATTCTTTCATAGGTGATTCGAGCTCTTGTCAACCGAGCAGAGCTGGAGCAAGTAGCGATGCTGGGCTGTGTGCTTCCATGAATGGAGAGCTCGCAGGAAGCACAAATGGCTGCAGTTCAGCTGACAGCGTGCCGCATAACAACAGTGGCGCACACAAGGGGCTCATCCAAGTTGAAGCCCTCATTTCTCCCGGCTCTGCTGAAGATGCTGACCTGAGCCTGCCAGACACCACAGGCACCAGCCTGGACTGTGACCCGGTGCCTGTGCAGTGCAGCCCAGCCCAAGCAGAGCCCGAGTGCCCCGACAGCAGCACCTCCATACAGGAGCAGGTCAGCACCAGCGAGGAGAAGCAGAGCCTCTTGGAGGGGGGCTTAGAATCGGGCCTCCAGTCCCAGGCACCGGGCAGCAGCACTGAGAGCTCTGAGCCACTCTCTCCGTGAGCTTTCCACCCAAGAGAGGACGATTGCCATCTTTACCTGGACCTCTCACGCCCTCCTGTCTTTTCCTTTAATAATAAAAGCACACTTGTGCTCACTCAACGCCTTGACTGCCTGAGGAGTTTTCATTCCCGGGGACTGGGATGAATGCAACACACAGCAAAGCACCTCAGCTTGCAACGCTGAGGCTGTGGGGTGCATGAAGCAGAGCTCCAGGTTTGTTCCCGTTGTGTCTGGCTTCGGGATGTCTGCAGCTCCCATTTGGTACAGTAGCAAACCATCTCTAGCATCCTGGATGCTGCTCGTGATAACCCCAAGCTTCCTGGCGGTGGCTTTGTGATGCCTTTCAGGGCTTTTGGATGCACTGTGATGCCTTGGCTGCTCCCTATCACCTCTCTCCTCTGGCCGCGTCCATTCCTGGCTCCCAACCTCCGAGCTGCCTGCGCAGATCACCTGCAGCCGTGTCCTCATCACGCTGCAGAAGGACGAGCTCATCCTGGCCCGGCCTCTCATTGGTCAGGGGCAGCGCTGTCCCGCCCCTGTCTGCCTCTCATTGGTCAGCGGCAGCGCTATCCCGAACCTGCCTGCCTCTCAGTGGTCCGGGGCAGCGCTGTCCCGCCCCTGCCTGCCTCTCATTGGTCCGGGGCAGTGCTGTCCCGCCCCTGCCCGTCTCTCATTGGTCAGCGGCAGCGGTGTCCCGCCCCTGCCCGTCTCTCATTGGTCAGCGGCAGCGCTGTCCCGCCCCTGCCCGTCTCTCATTGGTCAGCAGCAGCGCTGTCCCCCCCTGCCCGTCTCTCATTGGTCAGCGTCAGCGCTGTCCCGCCCCTGCCTGCCTCTCGTTGGTCCGCGGCAGCGCCGCTCCGCCCCCGGGCGTTCGTTGGTCCGCGGCAGCGCCGCCGGCTGCCATTGGCTGAGGCGCCGTGCGCGGGAGCGAACGTTGGGAGCTGGCAGTTGGAGGCGCGGCTCTCCTCCCAGAGCGCCGCTGCAGCCGCCTGTGCTACCCCGTAGGAGACCGCGGCGGCAGCCGGAGCTGTCCGGGCGGCACCGGGAGGGAAGCCGCGGCAGCTCGGGAGCGAGTGCTGAGGACAGCTGTGCCGGAGGTGTGTTGGAGAGCGGTGCCGGGACGGGGAGAGGGGCTGTGGGGGGCTCTAGGAAGCTGCGGGGAGGCGACGGGTGGGGGAGATATATAGCGAGATGTGAGGCTGTAGGCGCCTGTGAGGTGATGTAGGGGTTATGGGGAGCTGCTGGGGGGAGAGGCAGATACGGGGCTCTGAGGGTGGTGTATAGGGAGGTAGGGGGCTGTGGTGAGCCATAGGGTCATATGGGACTATTGGGGGCTGTTGGGAGCTGTAGGGAGGAAGGAATATGAAGCTGTAGTGCATTGTGGGGGGACTGTAGGCGTGGATATGTAGATGTCTATAAAAAATGAAGCCCCTGTTCTGGGCTGCATTGCAAAAGGGGTGACCAGCAGGGAGAGAGAGGTGATTGTCCTCATCGACTGAGCTCCTTTGAGGCCTCATCTGCAGCGCTGCATCCAGGCCTGGGGCCCGCAGCACAGGAAGGACGTGGAGCTGTGGGAGCGGGTGCAGAGGAGGCACTGAGATGTCAGAGGGCTGGAGCAGCTCTGCTGTGAGGAGAGGTTGAGGGCAGTGGGCTTGTTCAGCCTGGAGAAGAGTAGGCTGCGGGAGACTTCATTGTAGCCTTGCAGTACTTGAGGGGAGTGTATAAGCAGGAAGGGAGCGGCTGTTTACGAGGGTGGATGGTGATAGGACAAGGGGGAATGGTTTTAAAGTGAGGCAGGGGAGGTTTAGGTTGATATTAGGAGGAAGTTTTTTGCACAATGGGTGGTGCCACACAAGAACAGGTTGCCCAGGCATCAATGATTTATAGGCTGGTTCGGCCCTTATTTTTGTTTTAACTAATGAAGTGCTGGAGAAAGTTTTGGGAAAGTTTCAGGTTGAAGAGTTGGTAAAGCTGTGACAGTATGTAGATGATTTGCTGGTTTGTGGAAAAGAGGAGTCTAAAGTAAAGGAGACTGCAAGTGAAATTGTGAAGTCGTTACTTGTACTGTATGTCTTCAGTGCATTATTTTCTGAAAGTGTGCACCCAAGCAGAGATGTAAGGGATCGTGTGCCTTCAGAGCCTAGAAAAATGTGTCCAGTTTCAGCAAAGTAGGTCTTGGGCACTGTGGTGGATGCATATGTCTGTAATGGGTGAAACATACTGTGACTTGGTTGCATTACTGTGACTAATTGAAGTGGCTTAAGGAAAGGCTGTTTTCTTCTGTTTGTTTATTCCCTTTGCTGAGCTATTTGCACGGAATGAGCTGATGTTGTTGTTGCTGTGGGGTGTCATCAGAAGGATGGGAAAGCGCAGTGTTTGTGTTCACATGAGGTTACAGCAGGGCTATGTCAGACTATCGTGGATGTTCTTTAAGTAGTTTGAGGCTCCTGGCACATGGAAAATAATCATGACAGCTGGCTCTGTCTTCTATCGAGCTCTTAAAAATACTGCTTGAGATAACAGCAGGTGAGATGAAATGCTGAGCAGCATGGGGCTTGTGTCTGCCTTCAATAATTCTTTTCCTAGGCAGTGTGTGTTAAATTTTGTTCTATGGACTGTGACAGAAATCTGGATTGCTCCGTGAGGTGTTAAAACTAGCTTACCTGTTGACTACTGACATAAGGCTTAGTTGATTTGAGCTATGGAACTTTCAGCTTTTTTTTAATGGCTGTTTCTAGGTATCAGATAGCAAATAAAACGTAGATCACAGTGGCTGGATTTGTTTTAATCAGGTGCTTCTGACACCATGCAAAACTCTCTTCTGGAGAAAGTTCCAGAAGCTTTCAGTGTTTAATTCTGGCTGTACAATAGCAATTAGTTCAATTTAGAACACATGAAAAGCAAGCTGATAGGGATCTGGTTCCAGGTGGTTTAAATTACAAGAGGGAGATGGTGCAGGTGTAGTAAGTAGGAGGTTACCTTCAAAGTGCCTTCCTGGTTCTCCGTGCTGCTTGATGTTTATTTACCCATTTGTGCTGTGTTCAAGTGCAAGCACTGTAGGGTGTAGAGAACACTGTAGAATGCCTGGTGCTGCCACGACCAGTCATAGATACTGGAAGGAAAAGTTGTTATGAACTACCGATGGAAAACATGGACAGTTTTGAGGCTTCATCTTGGCAGAAGTTGGTGAGACAGTCCTCTGATAATCAGACAAAAGGTAAACTGGTTTAAAAAGGAGTCTTACTTTCAAGAGGGCCTTGTGTGGTCTGGTTGTTTACAGTAATGCAGGACTAGTTGGGTAAATAACTGATTGGAAAACCTGTAAGGGAATTAGGTTGTTTTTTTTAGGTTAGGGTTCTTCCTATTGAATCCAGTACAAGTGCTTGCATGACTGGGAGCCCAACTGTCTGCCGCGGTTGTTCTCGTGCTGCCTCTTCAAACTGCTAGGGCTGGCAGCAGCGACCAGCACTAATGCTGCAATTAGAATGGGCGATGCGGAGAAGACTGTGGCAGAAATGATGAAGCCAGAGGCCCAGCTAGCAGAGGTTTATGCATTTGCTGCCGATCTTTATCCCAAGGAGCTGGCCGCCTTGCAGCAACAAAGCCATGATGTAAGTAATGCATTCTGATGCCTGTGAATTGATATGGATCACCCAATCTGCCTTGTCTGTTTCACTCAATGGGCCTGTCTTGAGTGTTTGTAGAACTGCCTTGATGCTTAGTCTGTTCTGACGTGATGCTTCATCTTGAAGTCTTGAGCTACTCGGCACTGTGAGATTCTAGCCATAGTTTTGAAGAGCAAGTGTAACTGATCTGTATTCCCCTTTGTATGCAGGGTAACCTCACCCATGCAGAATTATCTGTTGCTGTAGAGATGCTGTCTTCTGTGGCTGTGATGATCAGGGCTTTGGGTTCAGGGGATGTGAGTGCAGTATGGAGACAACTGAGCAATCCTGTCCCAGGGCTGACAAGCAGTGAGGATGAGAACTGTCAGAGGTGAGTGTTTGGAAGGTTCGTGTCCATCTTTGATGTTGCTTACATTCCCGAGAGGTTCGGTTTTCTTTTCTTCCCCTTATACTTCAGGTTCTTTCACTGCTGACTCCAATATTAATTTATTCTCTCTCGGTTCTTGCATCTTGTCTTTGCATTCCCCGTTTCTTACTAATCTGCTCTGAGTACCGTCTCTCAGACCTTTATCAAGGTTTCACGACGAAGCTATGTTCTGGCCCTACGAGGTTCTCAATTGCACTAGGCCTGTTCCTGCCCTGTGTTTTTTGTCTGAAACTGCCATGTGGTGTTTGAGTGCTTTTCTGGATTGTTTTGCACTGGAGCTGACCACCTTGCTCACGGTCTTTTGTCTTTTTCCTATTCCTTCTTTCTTTCGTACATGTCAGTTTTAACCCTTGTGTTACTTCTTCCATTTTGTGTTTAGTTCTCATTGCTGTCTTGTGTGTTCCCTGGCCAGTTTTTCATGACGTGATACTTGCTGGTTTTGATTTTTGTTCTTTGACAGATGTGTGGACGATGTGATGAAGCTGAAAGCTCAGATGCGTGCAGAAGAAAATGAGTTTATCACGTGGAATGATATCCAGTCACGTGTGGATCGTGTGCACTTAGCTGTGCATGAAGAACATGGAAGTCAGTTTTGCTTGATTAGTGCTAGACTGATCCTAGATCATAAGGTGTGCTAAAACTAGGTGCATGCCAACGAACAATCTTGTTGCTTGATTCGTATAGACTGAGATAGTTGCCTTTTGCCACTGCTTCTTGTGTAGCTGAGTTGCCCTGAAAAGGCTGTAATCTAGAGAGGCTTAAATGTTATGTCAGAGCCTGGAATCTTGACTAACTTGCTTCCTGGATCTGCAAATAGACACGGGCTTCCTGTGTGGCTTCAGTTCATCTGATCACGTGACCCGAACAAGTGCACGCCACGTGCATGCGTGCACCAGAGCACTAGTTTTGCAGCCTTGTATTTGTGAGGCATCACAGCAGAAGCCTGGAAGTTCATGTAGTCCAGCTCCTTGTTTCTTGTAACACTCCTATAACCCCTAAAACAATAGAGACAACAGAGAACCCAAACCATCAACCGTAAAACGCAGAGAATTTTATAATGACATCAGTTGACATCTTATGGCATAGTTTTGGTAGGAAACTTTTTAATTCTTTCACCTGTTAGTGTTTCATAGAATCATAGAATGGCCTGGGTTGAACAGGACCATAGTGATCGTCTAGTTTCAACCCCCCTGCTGTGTGCAGGTCGCCAACCACCGGCCCAAGCTGCCCAGAGCCACATCCAGCCTGGCCTCGAGTGCCTGCAGGGACGGGGCATCCCCAGCAGCCTTGGGCAACCTGTTCCAGTGCAAATATGTTCAGTTTCTTGTGTGCCCCTGTGCATGGATACTTCTTATCTAGTGTCAGAGGAAGTCCTGAAGCCATAGCGACATGTACCCTTCTGCTGTCCTGAAACTTGGTTTCAAATTCAAGAATGCTTTCTAATGAGGAGCTGTAACATATTGTTGTTTCACAAGGGTAGTCTTTTTCTGCCGCTGTTGGCTAATTAATCAAGGATAATTACTGCTTGTCCTCTGTGCCCTTTCCTAAGTCAAAAGTTGCCGTGTCTGTTTTCCTTCGTTCTTCATGAGATGGAGTAGTGTCAACCGTAGTGTGTGTGTTTTTGTAAGAAAGGTCTTTCTTTTCCTCCTTTCCCCCCGCTTTCTCTCATGGGGAGAGCAGCATGCCTAAAGGTGTGCATACTGTGTGTGTACACACTGTAGGAGGAAGCAAGCAGTCTGTACCGTAGTCTGCCTAGGTGACGGGGAGTTGTCAGATGAAGGACAGAAAAAATGCAGGCATTCTATGGGCTAAGATAATACTGAGAGGGAAATGCAAGTGATGCTGAGACAAAACATAGAATCCTAGAATCACCAAGGCTGGAAAAGGCGTAAAAGATCATCCAGTCCAACCGCTCACCTATTCCCAATAGCTCCCACTAAACCATGTCCCTCAACACAACATCCAGCCTTTCCTTGAACACCCCCAAAACAAAACATGCTGTTACGGCCTAGACATCACTGTGAAAAGATACTCTGAACACACCTGGGTGCTTTCCTGTGCAACCTACGTTAGTGAGCCTGCTTCTAGTGAGGGGTTTGGTCTACATGATCTCCAGAGGTCCCTTCCAACCCCTGTGATGATTTTTGTGGATCTGTGATGCTCTAAATGAACTGCCCAACAGTTCAACTTAAACAAATTTCATCTAGTTATTGGTGATGTGGAAACTTAAGGTGAAAGATCTGGCGCGCTAGCAGTCATGGAAGCAAGTAATAGTTAATGTTAGATCTTTTAATAGAAGGCCTACAATTAGGTATTTCTGTGTGTTAGGCTGTGAAATCACTAGTAAAGTAGAATAGAGAACAGTAAGAACAAAAAAATCTAGCACTACCGAATGAGGGAAGAGGAAGAGGAAGAATGGACTGACATTTTGAGTGGGTTTTGTTAAGTGTTCTCTGCAGCTCATTGCTACTACTTGGACACGTTTCAAATTTTGAATTTCAAGTTTTCTGTCAAGAAAGAAATAGAGAAAAAGCATAAATTGGACAATGCTTAGTTGTTGTTTGCTATCTTACTGTATGTTTCTGTGTAAAAACAGTGGAGTCCTGCCTGCAATCTCTCTTAGCGTGAGAGATAAATAGAAGTGTATATTGGAAGCCAGTTTGATGGCATACGTCTGAGAACAGAAGTAGGTATGTGAATATGTAAAATGTACACAGAGCTGATTTTTGCTAAACATCATTTAGAGGTGATGACAATTGATGTGGAAGAATAAGGACAATTCAGAATGACATGAATATGTTTCACCGCGTTCTTGAAAGCCACGGTTAGAAAACAATTCAATGGCCCCGCTTCACAGAACAAGTGAAATGGTGTGCGTTTGAAAAATGGAGTGCAGGACAGAAAGAATTCTAATGGTAGTCTTGGTCCACTACCAGCTGTGACTTTGAATAATGTGTGAAAGGAAGGCTTTCTGTAGATCTTCATACTGTTCTTGAAGTATGCCTCTGTGCACTGCTGTAGATAACAAGTTTTGTGGAATCACGGGACATCCCAAGTTGGGAGCGACTCACGGGGATCATGGAGTCCAACTCCTGGCTCCGCTCTGGACCGCCTAAAAATCAGACCGTATGTCTGAGAGCATTGTCCAAATGCTTCTTGAACTCTGGCAAGCTCATTGCTGTGCCCGCTGCCCTGGGGGAGGCAGTTCCAGTACGGGACCACTGGAAACAGAAATCCAACTCAGATCTCCCCTGTCACATCTCCAGGCTGTTCCCTTGGGCTCTGTTGTTGTTCGCCAGGGAGCGATCAGTGCCTGCCCCTCTGCTGCCCCTGGTCGGGAAGCTGTAGAGCACCACGAAGTTTCCGCTCAGTCTCTTCTCTGGACTGAGGACTTCAGCTGCTCTTCGTATGTGTTCCCCTCTAGACCCTACACCATCTTTGTGGCCATCCTTTGGACACTTTCTCATAGTTTTATGTCCTTTTCATACTGGGGTGACCCAAACTGTACGCCATACTCAGGATGAGGCCACAACAATGCAGAGTAGGGTGGGACAGTCCCCTTCTCTTGACCTGCTAGTAGTCCTGTGCTTGATGCACTCCAGAATACTGTTGGCCCTCCTGGCTACCTGGGAGCGCTGTTGACTCGTATTCAACTTACTGTCAACCAAGACCTTCCAATCTCTTTCATCATGGCTGCTCTCCAGCATCTCCCCCCTTAGTCTGTGTGTATAGCCAGGGTTGCCCTTTCCCAGGTGCAGAATCTGTCACTTGCTCGTACTCCATTTCTTGCAGTTGGCGATTGCTCAGCTCTCTAATTTCTCAGGATCTCTCTGCAAGGCCTCTTCACCCTCAACAGATTCAGCAGTTCCTCCCAGTTTAGTGTTGTCAGTCAGCTTGCTCGTAACACCTTCTAGTCCTACATCCAAGTCTTTATGAAAGCATTAAAGAAAGCTGGCCCTAAAATAGAGCCCTGGGGAACGCCTGGAGTGACTGACTGCCAGACCGATGTGACCTCGTTTACTGTGGCTTTTTGGGCCTGACCCATCAGCCACTCATTCACCTACTGCATTGTATTGCTGTCTAGTCGTATGTTGGATGTTTTGTCCAGGATTCTGTGAGAAACGGTGCTGAAAACTTTACAGAAATCCAGAAAGCCCTCAACGGGCTTTTCTAGGTGAACTACAGAGGTGACCTTGTCATTAAAGAAAGCATAGTTAGTTAAATGGTCCTTGAAATGGTGCTTTTTTTACAGCAGTCGTACCGTCTTCTTAGCAATCCTGGTTCTTGTGGTGTCCCGAGCGTGTACTGTTCCTTAATCTTTGCTCTGTCCAAATGCAGTGCCTGCTATAAAACGTTCCACTTTGTGATTCTCCTACTGCGTGCAGAAGAAAAAGCTGCAGTCTTTGGGTATTTTAACCCAAGTTGTATCCACTCTGAGCTCCTCGCTTTCTTCCAAAAGATCTTTGTTGTAAACTCTCCAACTGCGATTTGAACTGTTGCTTCTTTCAGCAAGCAAGAATTGAATATTCAATATACGTTGCATCACACGATCTCCGGGTGTCCATTCCAACCCAAATTACTTTGTGATTTGCTGTAGGTTTGGCATGTGTGACTCAGGCTTTGTTCGCATTTAGCTAAGTGTAAGCTATCTATTTATGTCTGTTTTCAGTTAGTTGAACTGTAGTCCTCGCTGTCCCTGGCAGCACCCTCATCTGTTGTAATACAGCTCATAGTACATGCATCCAGTCAATCCTGGTATTTCAGAAGTGAAGGCACTGTATTTTTGAATGGCGTTCTGTGCAAAGCTGTAGCTTGGTGTGAAGAGCTTTTTTCTGAAGGATTCTTGAAAACTTGTGACTTCCTAGCCCTGGCCATTGAGGTTTTGATAATTCTCTTCTAGTGGATTTGAGCTACATGTTGAAGAACTCAGTTCTGTCCATTCGTGTGGTCTCCCCGAGGGATTTTTTTTCTGCTTTTTCCTTTATTTATTACTATGTCCAAAAATGTGTGGCTTCCTTAAGGTGGAGAAGTGGTCTTGCTTTCTTTGCTAGTAGAAAATGATTGCTACTAAAATGTTGCTATTCTCAGTGGGTATTTGGTTTAGCACCAATAGCACTTTTCTTCCAAAGCACAGTTTCCTGATGATGGTAAAGGATTGGACAAGGATTGGATCTTGTATTTCTTCTTCTATCCCTTTCTCTCTAGGAGTTTTGGCTGTTGGGCTTATCAGCGAGGCGCTGGATGAAGGAGACACCAGAAAAACTCTGCAAGCCTTACAGGTTCCTGCAGCAAAACTGGAGGGTGTAACCCCAAAGGTAGGTCAGCATTATCAGGGCGCACTGCTTGGGGCTAAGAGAGAGAAAGCACAGGTGGGTGTAGTTGAAAGTACCTCTCCAGAAGCCTTTGCATCTGTGTACTGAGGGCATTCCTGATGTTGGGAAAAAAGCTGGGAAACAGATGTGGAAATGAAAGGGTGAACGCTGCATGCTATCAGCTGATGTCACCTGGCCAGTTTGGATCTGTCTGTATGAAGGAAAGAGAGATGCAGGCATAACACGTGAATCTTTGTGAACTTCAGAGATGGGCTTAAAGATATGAACTGCTTGAGATGGATTGCTCTAGCTAATCGTACGTCCAGAGTGGCACACGTACCTTCTTTTTGGAGATATAAGGAGATGTGTTCAGTTTCATTTGTTTTTATAAGAAGGCGGTGTTTATCCTAATAGTTGTGAATTTCCAAATGCAAGTCTCGTTCAGTCTCCGTTTTTCAGTGCTATTTGTTCAATGTATCCATAGGTGTAGTTACATAAAGCACAAATGAGGTTTGAGAAGTAGGCAAAAAAACTTGTTAGGTGATGAATTTGTTCAGAAGGAGGGGAAAATAGAAAACAAAATATATGCTTCTAGCAAGATGTGTATGAATGCCTGTCACTCACTAGGTGACACTGCAGATGCTATGCATTTTTTGCATGGTGGTTGTCTGTTGTGGTAGCCCAGGACTTCTCCTGACTTAGATGGAGTTGCCTCTTGGTGTAACTGGTCTGTATGTACAGGTGAAAATGGAGAGAGGAAGAATGATCTCACCTTACTGGCTTAGGAAGGAAGATGAAATGCTGTATGGGTGGTGTTTGGTTGCCCTGCCTCGGGCAGGGGGTTGGAGATTTGTGATCCTTGAGGTCCCTTCCAACCCTGTGATTCTGTGGTGTACATGCTACTGATTATTATTTTTTTTTTAACAGATGAGTGGGATGCTATTTTATTTCCTTATGCTTACACAGAAGTAGCAGATGTGCTTCCTTTCAGTTGCCTAAGTGTGTTTAATTTCTTTTTGTAATATCTTTTCAGTTGTGGAGCTCATTGTTCTAATTCCAGCAGGGATTTTAGCATAGAGACTGGGATGATGCTGTGTTCAACATTGGTGTTTTTTTGTATGTTTGTTTGCTTTGTTTTTTTTGACTAAGTGTAAACCTTCACGATGGCAGTGTCCGAAAACTGCGCTGGTGATGAAGATCACTGAGCAGCTTCCTCAGTGGCCCTGAAAGGGTTCGTGTTCCTCAGGAACCCATTTTGTGCTGAAGCATTTCCTCCTGCTGAGTGAGAATGAAATAACGAGTTGTTCTTAGTGTGCATGGAAGCTTCTGCCAGGCTGGATTGGTGACTTCAGTTGACGTGAAATTACCTCACTGAGGCATATGTTCAGTGTAGGGCTCCTCCCTGCAACATGGCAGCAATTTCAGAGATGGTGAGATCGTGGTACAGACTAGCACTGTGGGTAGAACAGTTGCTGTCCTGAGTCAACGTGCTTACTAGCTGGTGACTTCTGTACCTTGGGACTGAGAGGGATTGTAGTTCAGCACAAGGCAGGGGATCTGGCGTATGATGCGATTTCTCACGTGATGAGCAGTGAGAGAAGTGTTAACCCTGCAATGTGTGACAGCGCGTGTCCCTGCTGGGGGGACTGTGACAGGAAATGCACGGGAAAGATCAGAGGGTTTTGATAGTCCTGGGATTGATGACTCTGCTGGTAGAGATGACAGTGCAAGAGTTTGTTCTTGTAAGTCTCCCACCCTTCCCCAACAGGAATTTCTACATTGCTGAAGCAGTCATGGGACTCCTTGGACATTCAGATAAAACTTGTTAAAGGGATGTAGGTTTCAATCCAAAGCAGTGGTAATGTGTGGAGGGTATGTAAGGAAATGTCAGTTTTCAGTCCTGCCACGGAACTCTTCATGCTGGAATACAGTGGCTCTTTGTGCAGGGTGATTATTAATCCGTGTCAGAAGTCAATGTTTCCTGTGTCCTGTTTGCACATCAGGAGTTGTTGGAGGGATGGCAATTGCTTCTTAAGATCTCCTTCCATAGTAACCCCCAGGAAGCAACAGTGGGGGTGGAGGAGCTGTGCTTGGCAGCTGCTGGACTATTGTTCATGACGTGTATTTTGGGGTTTGCTAAACACTTGTCTCTTGGAAAATTTCTGCGTGTAACGTTATTTAATGAGTTTCTTCAGCCAAAACATAAGATACGGTGTGATCAGTACTCCACAGCAAATGGTCTGTTAAAAGAGAGACTTGAGAGATGCTTTTGCTGTTGTACGTTTGTATTTACCCCCAGTACATACAGTGCTTTTTGATTTGCTGGTCCAGCAATCTGCAACCCTTTGTGGACGGGACAAGAGCAGCCTGCTGTTGTGTTAGTTAGCCATCAGTTTTTGGTTGCTGCTCCTGTATGTGCATTTCCACTTCCTAAAGTTTCCCTGAACAAGTCCTTGCAGCCTGGTACTGGGAAAGGACTCTTGTTAGTCTATGTTTGTGTCCACCTCAGCGGAACAAAGCTTTTCAGGAAAAGTCCTAGGAGTGCTGGTAGGCAGACACCCAGGTGGCTGTGAGTCGGCAGTGTGCTCGTGCTGCCTGGAAGGCTTCAGTAGAGAGGTGATCCTTCCACTTGGCATTGGTGAGGCTGCTCCTGTACTGTGTCCAGTTCTGCCCTGCCCCCCCAGACAGGAGACAGGAATGTTCTGGAGATAGGCCAGCGTAGGGCCACTGAAGTGCCCGAGGGACTGGAACGCCTCTCCAGAGAGGAAAGCTGAGGGTGAGGAGACTCTTGAGTCTAGAGATGAGAGGGCTTGGGGGGAATCTGTTCAGTGTATGTGAAAGCTGGAAGTGAGGATGCAGTTGAGGACAAGAGGCATTGAGTACAAACTGGGGTTCAAGAGGTGCCATCTAAACGTCAGGCAGCACTTTACAGTGGAGGTAACTGAGCAGTAGCGGAGGTCGAGCAGGGAGGGACTGGAGTCTTTTCTGTGGAGTTGTTCAGAAGCCATCTGGATCTGGTCTGTCCTGGATAATGTGCTCTCGGTGTCCGTGCTGGAGCAAGGGGATTGTCCCAGATGAGCTCAGAGGTCCCTTTCCATCTTAAATTGTTCTGTGATTTTCTTTTTGGGGCTCCTTGGAAAGGCACGTCCTGTTGGCAAGTACAGCTTTAGGACTGACCGGTGCAGATTGCTTGGCGTTGGGATGTCCTGATGTTTGTTGGAGTGATACCACTGATGGAACTTGTTGGTGGGAGTTCCTTGTCCTGAGAAGAGTTTTGGCCTGGTAATGCTGTAGTTGCTTCTGCTGATAACAAATGTCCATTATGGCCTTGTGTTGAAATTGATTAGAAAGATACTGGAGTGCTTCCTGTATCCCTTGAGACTGCAATTGCTCAGAGGTGGTGGTTTTGTTTTGCACAACCAGTGACACTCTTTTCCTCATGCTGCGAATGCTTTCCTCATCATATTCTCTTCAGGACACTCAGGATGAAACAGCTGTGCTTTGGCTCGATGAAACTCAGGACGGGATTCAGAAGGCTAACAGGGACACTGAAGAGTCACAGAGATGTAAGCATTGTGGCAAATACCGTGGTTCAATGCCATTGTCAACCAAATATTCGTCACCAAATGGAAGAATGCGAGCAAGAAATGTACACATGCAAAGGAAATTAGAATACAAGTGTTTGCTTCAGGTAGGTGTAGAAGTTTTTTCTTTCAACAATGAATGTCACAGCCTTTCAATTTCAATTCTTTACATCTTTTTGGAAGCATATGTCGTTGTTTCAGTTGTGCTTGTGAGACTGTGTTACATCCTAGGCAGAGATACCTATTGAATCTCTGTCAAAGTGTTTGACATTAGCAGATAACTGTGTCTGTCTGTGGTTGGGTAGTCAAGCGTGGGGATGTTCATGTGCGCAGTTCTGGTGCATCTTAGCTTTCATTTGTGTTGTACTGTTGCCTTAATTCTATGAAGTATTTCTCAAAGTACTTTTTTTTTTTTTTTTTTTTTTTTTTTGCACTAAGTGCAGATAAAAACACAAATCAGTGCAGTTGGCAGGTGGACTGTGCCAAAGAACATTTGGTCAAAAGCAGGATTAAAGTATGCTTCTTTGAGCCAGAATAAGATCTTCAGATACCCTTCTACCTCTCTGTGTGTGAACAGAGATTTGCTCAGTGCTGAAAATGTGTATCTCGTGTTTACTGCATCGGTGAGATACCTGTGGTTGATTTTGTACTGTGTTTGCAACAGAGTTCTGGAGTAGCCCTGGGTTAGCTCTTTCCTCATCTTTTTCTTGTTGATAACCTGTTCTGTGTTCAGGTTGCTATTCTTGCTAGGAACGGTGCAGTCACTGGAAAGGTGCTTTTTGAGTCAGCTGTCTGCTGTACCAGGGCTCTGCAAGAAGAAGCTGCCTTGACTGCAGCTGTTGTCAGAGTACAGCTGAGTGACTGGATAAAAGGTTGTAGAGAAATACTGTCGATAAGTCAGCACCGTAGTAGGACTAAGAGCACACAAAAAAGCGCTGTCAGACACTGTGCCATACACAGATGCACACTGTACTGAAAAGATTGTTGTACACCAAGTTGTCTTTTTTTAACCCGTATTTTTATGCATAAATACAGGAAGGTATTTGTGTCCACTCGCACAGTGCCTTGCTCTCTTGTTTGTTGTGAGTCACTGAGCTCCTGACTGCCCAGGTAACCTGCCTCCTCCTGTTGTTGAAGTTTCCTTAGGAATTCTGGCCGTGAATGAAGCAGTCGATCACGGAGATACCAGCCCTACCCTGAGTGCCTTGCGCTCACCAGATGTGGGGCTGTGCGGAGTCGCTCCAGAGTGTGCAGAGACATAGCAGCGAGAGTTGGCAGAAGTGGAAAGGAGAAGAATGGCAACAGGTGAACCCCAAATAGCTAACTGCTAGTGCAGTAAATTCAAGATGATTGCCTGTAGGATGGAAAGCAGAGGGGGAGAAATGTGAGGAGAAGTCTTGCGTTCTGGGTATCTTGTTAGAATCTCATGTTACGGGGAATTGAGGCTGCCTTGTAAGCTGAAGTCTTTGTTAAAGGAAAGAAGAAAAAGGTAGGAAGGAAATGAAAAAGTCAGCAGTGAAATATTCCCCACTTGTAGAATATATTGTGCTTAGGTAGTTGTTGCGGTGGTTCATTGGAATCTGAGGCATTCCTTCTATTGCTTGGAGGAAGGACCCTCTCCACGCATTTCCTTCTTGTAGTATTTGTATGTGAGGAAGATAGAGACGTGTTTGCTTTCAACATAGCACCATTTCTGCTTTTAGGAGGCAGTGGCAGTGAACGGGTGAAACACTGGGTGAGAGGAGGCTGTCATCATTATCATAACCTGAGGACCAGAGAGGGAGGATGGGATGAGCCGACTGAATTTGTGCAGCATGACACACAGCTGTCACGGGAGGAGATGCAGGTAAAGTACGTGCTCTTTTTCTCTGCAGTTGAAGTTGCCCCTGTTTCAGGCCTTATTGCAACTTGAAGAAGTAATGTTTCACCACAGTAGTGATGTTAGCAAGCTTTGTATCTTATTTCCGTGTTCATTGTCTACTTTGCACGTCAGCACCTGCTGCTGTAGGAGCCCGTTTTGCAGGGGGTTGGACTCAGTGATCCCTGGAGGTCCCTTCCGAGCCCAGTTCTGTGATTCTGTGATTTTTCTCTTTGCTTCTTGCAGCAGTATGGTGCTTGGTGTTTCAGAAGAGAGAAAAGCACGGCGGGCATCAGCTGGATTTCTGTGGCTGGTAAAGCTGTGCCCCTGAGAACTGGGCTGACTGCTGCCCCTGGGAATGCGTGCAAAGTCTGCAGAGGCAGAGGAATGACTTTTCTCTCAAAAGTTGAGCTTGTCTAAGGCAGGTCACTGCTAGGAGAGCTTCTGCTTTAAAGCATCAAGTTGTATAAGTAAGGTAATTTAAAAAGCAAGCTTGCCAGTTCTTTTTTACCTAAGTGATTTTTTAGCATGGGAAGGTTGGAGAGGCTTTTTGCTAACAGGAGATGGAGGGAGGAAAAGCAAGTGAAAGGCACGCTGTGCACAGCCAGCACACAGCACCTGCACCATTGCCCTGCACAAAGGAGGAGCAGCTCAGCAAGCTTGGCCTGGGCCATGGAAGGGAGCGTGCAAACGTCTGGAGCAGCCCCAGATGGGCTGGTTCTGCAGGTTGTTGTCTGCTGCTGTTTTCTCTCATCCTGTTGTGCTCGGGGGTGGATTTGTTCATGTTCAGAGCTAGCAGGAAGCTCGCACAGCCCTTTGTTTCAGCTGTCCCAAGGCTTTGGTCCCTGGCTGCTGGGATGGGGCGTTTGAGGAGTGATGCCTGTGCTGTTGTCCAGCCAAGCTTTGGGGATGAGTCTCGTTACCGGGGCGTGTCTGACAGGGCTGAGGGTGGGGGACCGGGCCAGTGGCGCTTTGCTCTCAGTCTCGGTGTTTGTCTTTGCTCAGGAGGGCAGGTGGTGAACCTCACGAGCCAAAGCCTGCAGATGGGGTTTGCGGAGAAAGAGGTCCTGCAGGCCTTGTGTGGCAGCCACGGAGCTGGAGCGAGGCTGCGTCAGTGTAAAAGCCCAGCAATGCACGGAGGTGTGAAGGTGAGCTGTGGGCTCCAGTAACACAGGAGAGGATGTGCATGTTGGGGGCTTGGATGCTGCTGTGTGTTTGCAGTGACTGTGGGGTAGTTAGCACTGCTGGGTCAGCTTGAGTGCATGGAACAAGTGTGACGTGTCTTCCAGTTGCACGCTGTGTTCCTCCTGTTGCGTTGAGCTCTTGAGCTCCAGCCCTAAGTGAGGATGCAAGCGCTACCGCAGAAGGGATGGTTGAGATTGGAAGTGCAGTGCAAAGGGCTGGAGCCAGCAGGAGCAGGGATGTGATCATCCCCCTGTACTCAGCTCTGGTGAGTCCTCACCTTGAGTGCTGTGTTCAGTTCTGGGTCCCTGACTACAAGAAGGACACTGAATCCCCGAGATCTTGCCAGAGAAGAGCAGTGAAGCTGTGAGGAGTGTAGAGCACCAGTCTCATGGGGAGCAGCTGGCTGAGAGAACTGGGGTTATTTAGCCTGGAGAAGAAGAGGCTCAGGGCAGACCTCATCCCTCTCTACAATGAGCTGAAGAGAGATGATGTCGAGGTGGGGGTCGTCCTCTTCTCCCGTGTAAGTAGCGATAGGACTGGGGGGAACGGCCTCAAGTTGCACGGGGGGAGATTGAGGCTGGATGTTAAGAAACCCTTCTCCACAGGAGTGCCCAGGGAGGTGATGGAGTTACTGTCCCTGCAGGTGTTCAGAAACGTTAGATGTGGCAGTGAGGGACGTGGCTTAGTGGGGAATATTGGTGGTAGGTGGACGGTTGGACTGGATGATCTTGGAGATCTTTTGCAAGCTTGCTAATTCTATAATAATTCTATTATCTGCTGGGCGAGTGCTTTGGTGGGTGAGCATCAGGCTGCTGGACAGCAGGCAGCTGTTGTCTGTGCAGACAGCCACATCCATGGGGAGTGGAGGCTTTTTCACCTTAGCCTTGTCTTTCATGTCTCACGTGCAGTAAGTGCTGTTGTTACACACAGCATCTTGGGGGCAACCTTGATTTCTGCAGCCCCGAGCTTTGTGGCATGAGAGCTCTCCGCCATGCTTCTCCCTGTGATGTGTGGCCGTATGGAAGGCCTCGCAGAAGCCTGGGTAGGTGATGGCAGTCGCTCCTCCTTTCCCCAGCGATGCTGGAAATAGCGTGGAACGGGACGGGGGGACATCCCAGCCGTGGGTTCCTCTCAGCAGGACTGAGCGGCTGTTCTGATCCTCGTGTTTGAACTTGAGGGAATCTGATGCTAAGTAGAGAAATGAGGGGCTTGTTAATGAAGAAAAAAAGACTGTGTCGCATCTTGTGGTGCAGGATGTTCTCCGAACTGCTGCTAACAGTGCCCAGGATGCTCCCTTTTTGATGGGGAGAGGTTTAGCAGGGGTTTCTTAAATGAAAATAGTTTGTTGTGTAATTTCCTTTTCATCGACCTTTCATGCTACTTCTTGATAAGTTATCTTTGGACTATGAATCAATATTTATTATTGAAGAGAATTGAAGAGAATACGTACGCACCCTGCGCCTTCATCTGCACCAAGAATCTTCTAAACATCTTTGCACTGTTTCTTCTTGGCCCTGAGACGAAGCTGTGTGGAATATGGGCTTGGATGCTTTTTCAGTCAGGTGCAGGACACGTAACGCTCATCTGAGTTGTCATGCTGACAAGAACAACGGAGTAGTAAATTTTTCAGGGTTGCGTGCTTTACTTTACTTTTTTTTTTTTTTTTTTTTTTTTCCCTCCAGTCATAACCATGGAGCCACAGAAGCGTTACCCAGACAGAAGGAGCCTTTGTCACCTGGCCTTCCTACCAATGACACAGGCAGTGGAAGTCAGCATCCCAAGCATCCATGAAACCCCTGCACAGGACTGGTGAGAGTTACCCTGGTGCCGTCCTTTGGCAATCTCAGGTCTCTCTGTAAGCTCCCAAGCTGTGTCGTAACTCCTCCCGTGGTGCTGACTCAGCTCTCCCAGTCTTTTGTGGGGGAGAGCTGGAGTTGAGCTCCTTCCTGCTTCCTGCCTCTGTCCTCCCTGCTTTGCCCACGGCCCACTGAGCCTCCATCCTTGTTAGGTGTCTTGAATTACTGAGTTGCTTAAGGATTGGGTGGACCAATTAAATTCTTAGCGATGTCTCTAGATCCACGTGTGCACAAAAGCACACTCTGATGCAGTCAGTGTAATGATGAACACACGCCTTGTTTCCTTTAGCCCGTATTTTTAGTTCAGGAGAACAGATTTCTGGAATGATGTTCAGCTTAGCACCAGAATCCCCTTGCCGCCCCCCATTGCAGTCACTCACGAGGGCTTGAGATCCACAGGGAGGAAGTATTGCCGATAATTACAATCCGTGGTTTTGAAACTGATTTAACCTATGGTGTATGATATGAATACTCCTGGTGAATGATGTGGTAAGGCATCCCAGCAATTTTCAACAGGAATACTTCAAGGCAGCTTTTCCAGGTTTCTTTGAGAACTCTCCAAGTCTCCAGGAATTTTAAGCGCCAAGGTTTCTTAGCCTTCCGAATGGCAGTGTTTCTATCGAAGCTGGCAGCCTTTAAACCCAAACCCAAACCGAAGCTTGCTCATCTCAGTGGAGTTGCCTTAGCTATATTCTAACGCTGCGTGGAAAATGAGTTCCACGTTCACGAGTCCTTTCTGACTGGCTACGTGTTTGATTGCATAGGAAGAAAAGCTTGATGTCTATGCCAAGGGAGACGTACACCGCACTTGCGCTGCCTGGACGATTTGGAAACTGGAAATTCTGGGGTGTGCTGAAGCATGCCCTCTCAGGTCAGTCTAAGCGTACATAGAGTAGACCTGTCTAACCAAACAGGTAATAGACAGTTAAACCCATTCTGTTGGGAAATACTCTCTCCTTCTAAGTACCTTTAGAACGCGAGTTTCTTCAATTAATTACTCAACTCATTTGCTTTTCCTGAATGATCCTAAGTTCTTTTCTCGGGCTACATCTGCACTCTGCTCAGTCCAAGGAGAATCCCTGCCTGCAGATGCAATGACACAGCATGGCTCACAACCTCATTTTTCATTGCTTACTGTTACGGTAGCTGCCATCCATGTCCGCCCTGCGTATTCTTAGAGCTCTTCTGGAGTCCATGGGGCAGACTTACGGTTGAACTAAAGGGAATTTTTTCATATTGCTCTAGCTCCAGATGATTATCCCTAGCATCATTATATTAAAAAAAAAAAAAAAAAAGGCGTTTTGAAGTAGTGTGATATATATTCTGTGCCTCAGAATGTGGCACGTGTGGCATGAGAGAGTTTTGAGGCCACGAAGACTGCCCAGACAGCATGAGAAGTGTAAGAGCAGAGAGCTATAGGTGATGCAGCGCTATTCGTGCCACCCGCAGGAAGCGGGAGCTGGAACAAAATATGGCCAGAAGAGTGATCAGATTGCGTTTGGTAAGGAACTATTTCATTAGTTCTAGAACTTTGGCAAAATGTATATTCAGGATGATGATCAGCATGCCAGGTGCTGGGACCATGCCGAAAGAGAAATGGTCTGAAAACGTCGGTGCAATTTGAAATATATCCCCTTCCACAAAGCCCCCAGATGCATGCTGCAACTGCATCCAAAGCAAGGCAGAGCCCTGTGCTTGTGGTAGCCGGAGCTATCGGTGCCAGGAGTTGCTGCTGTGTTTGCAAGGACGTTGTGTCAGCAGTGTGACGTCAGTGGGGTTGTTTGATGGCAATGAAACAGCTGAATGGTGTCCCTCAAGACTAAGAAAAAAGATGGTAGTGGTGACTGTGTGTCTAGGTATAGATAGCTTGATAGAGATATGTAGGACTTCAGTGTGGATTGTACATAGGCCCTGCGCTGCAAGGTACGCTGTTGGGAAGCAGTGTCCATCTGCCCGAGGGCAGGAAGGCCCTGCAGAGGGACGGCCTGAGGCCAGCCGTACGAGGCTGCCCAGGAGCAAGCGCTGGGTCCTGCGCTGTGGTCATGGCAACCGCATGGCAGCTTCTGCAGGATTGGGCTGAGGTAGAATTCCAACCGCCCGCTGATTCTAGAATGTTGGGGTGTGTGATGGTGGAATCTTCTGGTCCTGTGACATGGTCTTGCCTCCCCACCCTGTCGTCATGGCGGAGCAGCCTGGTGGCCCTTAGTGATGTCACAAGCGGCTGGAATGAGGGGAGGAGCAGTGCGTGCTGCGTCCCTTCATTGGAGCGCTTGAGCTCTGCGTGAGTAGCTCGCTTGTTGCCCTTGTGCAGCGACTGAGTGCCTTCGTTTTCACCCCGTCTTGTGCAGCATCTTGTAGGTAAGCTGAGACAGGGCGTGGGATGGACGGGTGGGCAGTGAGCTGTTGAAAACTGCTGGCTGGTGGAGCTCCTAGCAGCTCACACTGCTTGCTCTTGTCCATCAGACGTGACTTTCACCCAGTACCTGCATTCCCAAGCGATCCATAAAGGTGGCGTTTGTCCCATGGTTTTTCCCTTGTGTTTGCTACATTGTGCAAGCTCACAGACCTGTTCCTTCTCTCTCCTCTACCTGCTCCCTTGGTGCAGCTTTTGCTCGTGGAAGAACAGAGCAAAGTGACAAGAATCAGCTGCGAGTTCAAGACACTTGTCTACCTTGTTCTGATCTCCTGCCAGGTACGTGCCACGCTTTGTCCTCCCACGTGGTTTAGCAGCCCGCGTCGCACCGTGTTTAGTAACACAGCCCCATCCAGTTTTGATGGGACACTGGTCATGTGTAGGTCTTTTCCGCTTCCCTCCAGCTCAGCTCTCAGAAGGATGTTGTCTGTAGTGCTGTGACCAGCTGGTCTTAAGGAGACCAATCCCTTAGGCAGAGTCCGACCCCCGGTTTGTGCAGAGCTGCACAACGTGACCACAAGCCCGCGTGCTTCGGCTGTGTGAGTGTGCTGCCCGACAGCTGTGGGGAGCACAGCACAGCCCCCATCTGCTAGCAGAGGGATAGCCACTTGGTCAAATGCTGCCTAGTAGGCTCTCATTTGAATTGACTGAAGATAGTGGCTGTTTCTAGAACATCTGCCTATGCCAGTGGATAACTGAGGGTAGTTCTGAAGAACTCTCTCAATAGAGTGGTGTGTGAAGAGAGAAAATATGAGGGTGTTTCTTTTCATTCCAGCTTGTCGTGCCTGCTGTGATGGGCGTTGCGTGCAGCGAGATCAGCCGTGGGCCTGACATGGCACGGATGGAGGTAGAGTATGAAGCTCTGATTGGTCTTTGTTCCCTGACTTGAGCCAACAGAGTGAGCTGCAGGTGTGCTCTCCTGCTTTTCAAGAGAGGCAGAGTCCTTCCAGCTCTATCTGTGTCCTGAAAAGCTGCCTTAAAAGCTTCATGTCCTTGCTGCGGGCATCTAGATGGCCGTGGAAGTCGTAGTACCGACAGAATCAGATGCGGCGTTATAAACGTGCGGAAGCATTTTCCCCGTCCTGCCTGGATGTTGTCACCCACAGACAAAGTGTTGTTCTCATATTCAGCAAGTTAAAGGAAGCTGGCACTTGTAGTGAGCCAAGGATTGGGTCAGTGGCCCAGCTGCTGTGTCCAGTCCACGGCTGAGGTCTCCAGGCAATAGGTGACAGGAAGTGAGCAGACTCTTACGCTCCTCTTTGGGAAGGCAGTAGTGCAAGCGTGGCAAGTTTATGAAACTGCCGGAGCCGTCTTGGTTGTGGAGTTTGTCCTCTTAGTCTGGGTAGAGAGATGCATCTTTGCACTGCCTGGCGATAGTGCTGCGCGCCGGGAAGAGAAACAGCTGTTATTAGACTTGCAGTTTCTTGTTAAGCGCTCGTGATAAGGACCGAGTGCATTTCCTGCAGCTTTCTCTGCCGATGTGCCCCTCACCCTGAAATCCTCCTTGCAGCCCTCAGCTCCTCACCGTGGCCTGTGCTCTCTGTTTCAGACTGAGAACAACGGGAAGCCCCTGCTGGTCTGTGAGGAGTCATCTCTTAATATTCCAGCTATTGGTGCTGCCCATGTTCTCAAGAGATACGTTGCCCAGGCACCGGATGAACTCTCCTTGGAGGTAAGCAGTTAAAGGCGTTCCTAGTTGTGGTGTACAGAAGAGTATAAGGTGTGAACGCTCAGGAATATTCTCAGACACCTTCAGAGTGTTTGGTGAGGTGAAGCCCAGAAGATTCAGTTCCAGATTAGACTTGCAGTGGGTTGGACGCAGGGAGGAGTTCAGCCATCTCCAAACTATGGCTCTATTTGGCATTGGAATCTTCTGATCAAAGAGCTACTGCCCAGTGTTGTAGCCTGGTCTCTGAGCAATGGCAGACCAGTGTATGGAGTGTGCAGATCTGTTCAGGATCTGTTCCGCTGACTTATGCCTGCGGTTTAATTGGAGCTCTCCCTTTGGCCAAGAGCCTGCTGCTTTTGAGAACCATTTCCTACCGAACAGCTGAATTCTGTATGTTGTGTATTGTAGTGACTCTTCTACCTCCACGTTCAGTTGTACAACCGCAAATGCCTGAAGAGCTGCACTGGTGCAATGGCTCTCAAGCTTGACGATATTGGGCAGTGCAGAAGAATGCAGTCATTTGAGCTGCGCTTTCCTCCCAGCCGTGCTGAAGCTGGGATTGACGTTGCAATCTCTTGCAGGTGGGAGACCTCGTGTGCGTCATCGATATGCCACCTCAGGAGCTGAGCCCCCGCTGGAGAGGCAAGCACGGCTTTCAGGTAGGCACAAGCTTCAGACGTGAGAGCGCAACTTCGGTCGAGGCAGGAATCTCAGCTTAGAGCTGCCCTGCCTGCACAGCATGGCTCCACATGGAAAATGGTTTCCCTGTGTTGGTGTCAGGGGACTTTGCCTTTTGCTGTGGGCTTAGGCCAGAGCTGAAAGTTGGTCTTTGTAGCAAACTGTCTCCTCCATTAACTTAGAAAGAAGAGCCCTCACAACATGCATCAGGTCACGGCCACTGAACCGCACCTTTGGAAATGCAGCAGCTAGGACACGTGTTTCAGTGTCTCTGAGCACTTGTGCTTGCACCCATGCAGAAGGTGAAGTCAGTGTCTTTCAGGAAGTCGCTGCCTGTCAGCTGAGATGAGGCAGGGTAACAGAGCCTCTGCGTGCTTGCTGCTGCTGCTGGCTGCCGAACGCTGGGTAGCTCAGAGCTGGGGATGGCAGCTGCATCTCAGTCAGCAAGCAGAAAGTTCATAGGCTGTGCTAACTCAGATCTAGCTGCATCAATCTATCCTAATCTATAGCTTCTGTATGAAGTCTTTCCCTTCGGGCACGCTTGAGATTTAGGGGCGCATAGCATACTTGTCCTTTCCCTGCTCCATATGCAGTTACATGGATAATTGGCTGCCAGTTTTGAATAATTATTAATTTTAAGCAGGCCATTTTTTGTTGGATTGTCTTACGGAGCACCCGGCAGGCACGTTATGAGGAAAATGTGATGTTTGAACAGTTCAGGCCTGAGAAACGCTGCCTTCAGTATCGCACCTCTCTTCTTCTTCTTGTTACAGGTTGGATTTTTCCCCAGTGAGTGTGTGGAGCTCATTAACGGAAAAGTCCCGGAGAGTCTCATCAATTCAGTGCCAAAGCCAGGTACGATGATCCATTTGATGGTGCAGGGAAGCAAAATGGAGTCTTTTTTGGGTGTGTTCCGTGGTTAATACCTCCCTTATCCTTCCCACCTTATCCTCTGTGCTGATGATCCTTCATGCATAGCACGGGGCGTATGGCTGGTGTTTTGTAGGCAGCTAGAATGAGGGAAGGCAAAGGCAGTTCTCCTGCAAGTCAGTACGAGGCTGAGAACAGCCAGCGTCCCTGGTTCCCTGGGGAAATCCTAAAATCCTTGTAGAATAGCTTGGGAATGGAAGGGAGCTCAAGGATCATCAAGCTCCAAGCCCCCTGCCTCAAGCTGGGCTGCCAACCAAGCTCCACATTTAATGTGGGACTGGACCAGGCTGCCCAGGGCCCCATCCAGTCTGGCCTTGGACTCCTCCAGGGTTGGGGAAAATCCATTTTTGTACGCACTTGCTCATCATGTTCTTCCCGTTTTGAGGTGCTCTGTAGAATGTGTTGTGCTCGGCCTCGTCCAACGGAGCCAAGCCTAAAATGAACTGGTTTCTTCCTTTTGTTGTGCAGTGCCAAAGAAGCGCGGCAAGCTCCTCACCTTCCTTCGTTCCGTGGTGAAGGCCCGCCCAAAGCAACCGAAAGAGCGGGAGGTGGAGAAGGAAAGGGTGTTTGGCCGTGACCTGGGAGAGCATCTTCTCCACTCTGGTCGTGATGGTAAGGGACAGCCCATGCCTGAGAGCTTCCCTGTTTGGGAACCTAAAGATGAAAGGGAGATGGTATGTAGCAAGGGGCAGGTTGATACCAGTGGAGAAACGGGGAATGGGAGTTGAGGACTGAAAGATCAACTGAGTAGGTGATGGCTGCAAGGTAAATGCTCCCAAGGGACAAGCACATTTGTATTTGCTTAAAGCAAAGCCTGTAAGCCAATCCCATGGTAGCCTGAAAAGAAAGGAAGCCTTTTGGCCAAAGAGAGTGTCCTGCATCAGTTTCCCGCTCCTTCCGGGCGTGAGATTTTCCACCTCCATTCCCATGGGAGCTGTGATGGGACTTGCAATGTCTGCGGCTTCCCCGGAATTACTTTCTCCAGGCTGATTCCTAGGTCCTGGCATTTCTGGAATGCAAAGAACGCATCTCTGTCCAGTTTCCTCAGCAGCTCCTGCAGAGGTGTCTGTGACAGCTGTCCCCTTCAAGGAAGAGCTAAGCAGTAGCCTGGCTGGGCTTAGTGGATGGGATGTGACGGGAGCGCAGCCTGAGCCAGGACTTGAAGAAGGAGCTCCAGTAACCGCCGGCACGTGTTCTTTAGTCCCCCAGGTCCTCCAGAGCTGCGCCGAGTTCATCGAGCAGCACGGCGTGGTGCAGGGGATATACCGCCTGTCCGGCGTCGCGTCCAGAGTCCAGAGACTGCGGTAAGAGTGCTGCGACTGACAGACACAGCTGCCAGCAGGGGCACGTGCCCTGTTGCGGGCGTTCAGAGGCCTGCGGGCAATGCCTTAGCACAAAGAAAAGGTCTCCTTTGGGAACATCCCATCCAGCACGGCTGACGTGGTGCTGCTGGCCGAGTGTTTGTGTTCTGCTGTACATCAGGAAGCCCTTCCAACTCTGGATTGCATTGGGTGTGGCTTTTGACTTGCTTTCCTCTTTCTCAACCATTTTCGTGTCCTTCTCTGCAGCCAGGAATTTGAGTCTGAGCAGGTTCCTGAGCTGACCGTCCGCGACGTTCACAGCGCGAGCTCCCTCTGCAAAATGTACTTCAGGGAGCTCCCGAACCCCCTGCTGACCGACCAGCTGTACGACAAGTTCTCGGTAAGCACAAGGCAACGCCGTTCCTTTACCTCTTCCGTGGGCCTCTTGGGAGATGGCTGCAGCAGTGCCCCAGCTCCGAGGCCCTTCTTCTGTTAGCCCCATGGGGTTTACTCGCATGTCTTTGCCACATCCTGCATGGTGCTGATGCCACTTCTGGTGGCCCCAGGAGGTGGTTATTTCCATATTCACAATGCTTGCGAGAATTCCTGTGTTGTTTGTTTGTTTGTTTGTTTGTTGCTATTCCCCAACTATTTCTGGAACGGGAAGGGGATTAATAGCCAAGTGTACTTGGAGATGAATGCCCCCTGCGAGGAGCTGAGCTGCCCAACCAGGCTGTAAAGCAGCCCGGTGCTTGGACTCCTTGGCCGTGGTGGCACCAGCTGCGTGCCGCTATGTTCCCCAGATGCCTGTGGGGAGGCCTAAAGTCTTTCTCAGTGCTGACCAGCAGCGTGCTGTCCCCTTGGTTCCCGACCCTGCGGCAGGTATCTCGCCTGATTTGTGTCTCAATCCCTTTCTGCCCTTTTCCAGGATGCTGTTGGTGCCACTACGGAGGAGGAGCGGCTGGTCAGAATGCGGGACGCCATCCAGCAGCTGCCCGCTCCTCACTACAGGTCAGTGCTGCCCTCAGCCCGCTGAGCTCAGCCCTGCTGCACTTCAGAGGGCAAAGTGCAATTCCAGGCTTTGTCTCACGCGAGCAACGGGATGCCTGGGTGTGCTGAAACACTGCATGGGGTTAATTGATGGGGTCAGTTCCTGGGTACGGGGGCACACTTGGTGCAGCTGATGGCTGTGGCTGTGCTGTGCTGGTGCTGGGTGCTGCAGCGTGGCACTTGGTCAAGTTGGATCTACTTCATCTTCAGTGACAGTAGCAGTAATAACAACTAGTGTGAATTGAGGTTTGCTTTGTGAGTCGCAGCACGGGATGCTGGCTGGTGCTGAACATTTGCCGCTCTTGTTTCCCAGGACCCTGGCGTATCTGATGAGACACTTGGCCTGTTTGTCTGCGAACAGCTCTGTCACCAACATGCACGCTAAGAACTTAGCCATTGTGTGGGCTCCAAACCTCCTAAGGTAAACTTCTTTTTCCGTTTCAACAGAACGCTTACATCTGTTCTCCAGTAAGATAAAGCAGTCCTCCCTTCTTCTGCACCACATGTGCTCTTCTCCTGTAAAATGTGCAGTGAGTGGCTGACAGCAGAGCAGGAGCCTGGACTGTTCTCCAACCCCACGTGGGCACAATTGCTAGATGAGCATTGCTGCTCTCTTGTTTAGATGGGGCTGGTGTGTCCTTGATCAGCCAGGAGAACTTCTTCAGTGGCATCACTGACTGCCCACTGCGGAAGTCTCCGGAGCTCAGTTTGACAGCTTTGGGCTGCAACAGTTCAGACCCGGGGAAGCGATGTTGGCTGACTGACTTCTAAAACCTGCCTTTTCTACAGATCACAGCAGAGCGAGTCTGCCTGTGCCAGCGGGAGAGCTGCCTGCACGGAACTGCAGACGCAGTCAGCCGTGGTGGAATTCATCATCGACCACACAGACGTCCTCTTCTGCTCCACATCTGGACCTGACATCGCAGATGGAGCAGGTGAGTGTCTTCCTCCATTAGCTTCATCTTGATCAGACACCTGGATCAAATGCAGGCCTTCTCCAAGTCCTTGGAAATACACTTTTCCTGTCGAGGGGACAGCAGACTTCTGGGCTTAGGTTAGAATCTGGCACCCTGTTGCTGGATGCTGAGAATGTGCAAGCCCAAACGTGACAAGAAGAAAACCGTCACTGTCATTATGATGTTTTGCAAGCAGGTGAAGCTTGATTAACGTGTGGCAGCAAAGCTTTCTGAGTTCACCGTACCTGCTTTCTAGGGTTTTTGTTTGCCTGTTTCGATACAGGGAGCTGCTCTTAATTATGACTGCGTCCTTTGCCATAGACACACCTCTGAGCACATGGTTGTTTTGAGCTGCTCTTCTTGCAGCGGCTCGGAGAAGCAAATCTGAGAGAAACACAGCAGCTCCCCCGGACCTGTGATGGCCGTAGTGCTGCCGCTTTCTGATCCTGGCTCTCACCTGTGGTTTTCCCTTACAGGGCACAGTTCTCCCTCAGGGCCCCAGTCTGTGCAGGCGTCTTCTCCTGCCACAGAGCTGCTCAGCCTGGAGGAGGCGCAGGCACGGAGGCGAGGCCACAGCAGCTCTCCTGTGGTTGTGACACAGAGCAGGGACATAGAGGTGGAAGAAGGCCCCACAGCTGTACGGGGGAAATTCCACACAGTCATCGACTTTCCACCTGAAAGGTAAAGAGGACTTCCTTTTCCAGTACCTTATCATCATTGTTTGGGTGGGTTTTTGTGGTTTCTTTTTGTCTTGTTTTTTTTTTTTTTTTTTTTTTTTTTTTTTTTTTTGCCCCCATTATTTCTAGTGCCAAAGCTTGCTGAAAGTCAGTTAAACTGATGGTGCCTGAAGTGTTGCAGTGAATCTCCACTCCCTTTGCACTGTGAGACTGAACTCACATTCAGTTGCCCGCCGGCACACAAGGCTGGCATTCCCTCCTTGCTGGGCAGGCAGTCACGAGCTGCATAAAGCCATGCTGATGTCTATCCCGGCCTGTGCTGGCTGTACCTGGAAACATTGGGGTTTTCCGGACTTGAGGGCCACGTGCCTGAATCCAATTCCAGTTGTCCTCGAAGCAGAGCTGTTGGTCAGACCTGCTGGCACGAGAAACTAGATATGGCAGTGAGATGGGGCCGATGAGCTGTCAGCGTCAGAGTCAGAGATGCTTCTGAAGTTCCACGCACGACTCACACCATTCCCTGTTTTCTCTCTCCAGACCAAGTCCAGCCAGCAGGATGAAGGAATCACCAGCTGGCTGTTGGTGTTCCTGCTTCAGCCTGGGAAAACCATCCTCTGTGGCCAAACGCCAACCGCAGCGCCGTCCCAGGGAGCCCTCAGAGACAGACGTTGTAGTGCTGGCAGGTAAGGGTGCAAATCCAGCTTTCAACACCCTGCTTCTCAGCAACGTAGAATTCTTGCTGTCAGTGGGCTTGTATCTCCTTCTAGCCTTCCAGCCCATACCTGACACCTTCAGTTCTCCCCTGATCAAGAACCACTTTTGTAATTCAGCTTGGGAGAGTTTGACACCAAGCCCTGTTCATTCTTTCATAGGTGATTCGAGCTCTTGTCAACCGAGCAGAGCTGGAGCAAGTAGCGATGCTGGGCTGTGTGCTTCCATGAATGGAGAGCTCGCAGGAAGCACAAATGGCTGCAGTTCAGCTGACAGCGTGCCGCATAACAACAGTGGCGCACACAAGGGGCTCATCCAAGTTGAAGCCCTCATTTCTCCCGGCTCTGCTGAAGATGCTGACCTGAGCCTGCCAGACACCACAGGCACCAGCCTGGACTGTGACCCGGTGCCTGTGCAGTGCAGCCCAGCCCAAGCAGAGCCCGAGTGCCCCGACAGCAGCACCTCCATACAGGAGCAGGTCAGCACCAGCGAGGAGAAGCAGAGCCTCTTGGAGGGGGGCTTAGAATCGGGCCTCCAGTCCCAGGCACCGGGCAGCAGCACTGAGAGCTCTGAGCCACTCTCTCCGTGAGCTTTCCACCCAAGAGAGGACGATTGCCATCTTTACCTGGACCTCTCACGCCCTCCTGTCTTTTCCTTTAATAATAAAAGCACACTTGTGCTCACTCAACGCCTTGACTGCCTGAGGAGTTTTCATTCCCGGGGACTGGGATGAATGCAACACACAGCAAAGCACCTCAGCTTGCAACGCTGAGGCTGTGGGGTGCATGAAGCAGAGCTCCAGGTTTGTTCCCGTTGTGTCTGGCTTCGGGATGTCTGCAGCTCCCATTTGGTACAGTAGCAAACCATCTCTAGCATCCTGGATGCTGCTCGTGATAACCCCAAGCTTCCTGGCGGTGGCTTTGTGATGCCTTTCAGGGCTTTTGGATGCACTGTGATGCCTTGGCTGCTCCCTATCACCTCTCTCCTCCGGCCGCGTCCATTCCTGGCTCCCAACCTCCGAGCTGCCTGCGCAGATCACCTGCAGCCGTGTCCTCATCACGCTGCAGAAGGACGAGCTCATCCTGGCCCGGCCTCTCATTGGTCAGGGGCAGCGCTGTCCCGCCCCTGTCTGCCTCTCATTGGTCAGCGGCAGCGCTATCCCGAACCTGCCTGCCTCTCAGTGGTCCGGGGCAGCGCTGTCCCGCCCCTGCCTGCCTCTCATTGGTCCGGGGCAGTGCTGTCCCGCCCCTGCCCGTCTCTCATTGGTCAGCGGCAGCGGTGTCCCGCCCCTGCCCGTCTCTCATTGGTCAGCGGCAGCGCTGTCCCGCCCCTGCCCGTCTCTCATTGGTCAGCAGCAGCGCTGTCCCCCCCTGCCCGTCTCTCATTGGTCAGCGTCAGCGCTGTCCCGCCCCTGCCTGCCTCGCGTTGGTCCGCGGCAGCGCCGCTCCGCCCCCGGGCGTTCGTTGGTCCGCGGCAGCGCCGCCGGCTGCCATTGGCTGAGGCGCCGTGCGCGGGAGCGAACGTTGGGAGCTGGCAGTTGGAGGCGCGGCTCTCCTCCCAGAGCGCCGCTGCAGCCGCCTGTGCTACCCCGTAGGAGACCGCGGCGGCAGCCGGAGCTGTCCGGGCGGCACCGGGAGGGAAGCCGCGGCAGCTCGGGAGCGAGTGCTGAGGACAGCTGTGCCGGAGGTGTGTTGGAGAGCGGTGCCGGGACGGGGAGAGGGGCTGTGGGGGGCTCTAGGAAGCTGCGGGGAGGCGACGGGTGGGGGAGATATATAGCGAGATGTGAGGCTGTAGGCGCCTGTGAGGTGATGTAGGGGTTATGGGGAGCTGCTGGGGGGAGAGGCAGATACGGGGCTCTGAGGGTGGTGTATAGGGAGGTAGGGGGCTGTGGTGAGCCATAGGGTCATATGGGACTATTGGGGGCTGTTGGGAGCTGTAGGGAGGAAGGAATATGAAGCTGTAGTGCATTGTGGGGGGACTGTAGGCGTGGATATGTAGATGTCTATAAAAAATGAAGCCCCTGTTCTGGGCTGCATTGCAAAAGGGGTGACCAGCAGGGAGAGAGAGGTGATTGTCCTCATCGACTGAGCTCCTTTGAGGCCTCATCTGCAGCGCTGCATCCAGGCCTGGGGCCCGCAGCACAGGAAGGACGTGGAGCTGTGGGAGCGGGTGCAGAGGAGGCACTGAGATGTCAGAGGGCTGGAGCAGCTCTGCTGTGAGGAGAGGTTGAGGGCAGTGGGCTTGTTCAGCCTGGAGAAGAGTAGGCTGCGGGAGACTTCATTGTAGCCTTGCAGTACTTGAGGGGAGTGTATAAGCAGGAAGGGAGCGGCTGTTTACGAGGGTGGATGGTGATAGGACAAGGGGGAATGGTTTTAAAGTGAGGCAGGGGAGGTTTAGGTTGATATTAGGAGGAAGTTTTTTGCACAATGGGTGGTGCCACACAAGAACAGGTTGCCCAGGCATCAATGATTTATAGGCTGGTTCGGCCCTTATTTTTGTTTTAACTAATGAAGTGCTGGAGAAAGTTTTGGGAAAGTTTCAGGTTGAAGAGTTGGTAAAGCTGTGACAGTATGTAGATGATTTGCTGGTTTGTGGAAAAGAGGAGTCTAAAGTAAAGGAGACTGCAAGTGAAATTGTGAAGTCGTTACTTGTACTGTATGTCTTCAGTGCATTATTTTCTGAAAGTGTGCACCCAAGCAGAGATGTAAGGGATCGTGTGCCTTCAGAGCCTAGAAAAATGTGTCCAGTTTCAGCAAAGTAGGTCTTGGGCACTGTGGTGGATGCATATGTCTGTAATGGGTGAAACATACTGTGACTTGGTTGCATTACTGTGACTAATTGAAGTGGCTTAAGGAAAGGCTGTTTTCTTCTGTTTGTTTATTCCCTTTGCTGAGCTATTTGCACGGAATGAGCTGATGTTGTTGTTGCTGTGGGGTGTCATCAGAAGGATGGGAAAGCGCAGTGTTTGTGTTCACATGAGGTTACAGCAGGGCTATGTCAGACTATCGTGGATGTTCTTTAAGTAGTTTGAGGCTCCTGGCACATGGAAAATAATCATGACAGCTGGCTCTGTCTTCTATCGAGCTCTTAAAAATACTGCTTGAGATAACAGCAGGTGAGATGAAATGCTGAGCAGCATGGGGCTTGTGTCTGCCTTCAATAATTCTTTTCCTAGGCAGTGTGTGTTAAATTTTGTTCTATGGACTGTGACAGAAATCTGGATTGCTCCGTGAGGTGTTAAAACTAGCTTACCTGTTGACTACTGACATAAGGCTTAGTTGATTTGAGCTATGGAACTTTCAGCTTTTTTTTTAATGGCTGTTTCTAGGTATCAGATAGCAAATAAAACGTAGATCACAGTGGCTGGATTTGTTTTAATCAGGTGCTTCTGACACCATGCAAAACTCTCTTCTGGAGAAAGTTCCAGAAGCTTTCAGTGTTTAATTCTGGCTGTACAATAGCAATTAGTTCAATTTAGAACACATGAAAAGCAAGCTGATAGGGATCTGGTTCCAGGTGGTTTAAATTACAAGAGGGAGATGGTGCAGGTGTAGTAAGTAGGAGGTTACCTTCAAAGTGCCTTCCTGGTTCTCCGTGCTGCTTGATGTTTATTTACCCATTTGTGCTGTGTTCAAGTGCAAGCACTGTAGGGTGTAGAGAACACTGTAGAATGCCTGGTGCTGCCACGACCAGTCATAGATACTGGAAGGAAAAGTTGTTATGAACTACCGATGGAAAACATGGACAGTTTTGAGGCTTCATCTTGGCAGAAGTTGGTGAGACAGTCCTCTGATAATCAGACAAAAGGTAAACTGGTTTAAAAAGGAGTCTTACTTTCAAGAGGGCCTTGTGTGGTCTGGTTGTTTACAGTAATGCAGGACTAGTTGGGTAAATAACTGATTGGAAAACCTGTAAGGGAATTAGGTTGTTTTTTTTAGGTTAGGGTTCTTCCTATTGAATCCAGTACAAGTGCTTGCATGACTGGGAGCCCAACTGTCTGCCGCGGTTGTTCTCGTGCTGCCTCTTCAAACTGCTAGGGCTGGCAGCAGCGACCAGCACTAATGCTGCAATTAGAATGGGCGATGCGGAGAAGACTGTGGCAGAAATGATGAAGCCAGAGGCCCAGCTAGCAGAGGTTTATGCATTTGCTGCCGATCTTTATCCCAAGGAGCTGGCCGCCTTGCAGCAACAAAGCCATGATGTAAGTAATGCATTCTGATGCCTGTGAATTGATATGGATCACCCAATCTGCCTTGTCTGTTTCACTCAATGGGCCTGTCTTGAGTGTTTGTAGAACTGCCTTGATGCTTAGTCTGTTCTGACGTGATGCTTCATCTTGAAGTCTTGAGCTACTCGGCACTGTGAGATTCTAGCCATAGTTTTGAAGAGCAAGTGTAACTGATCTGTATTCCCCTTTGTATGCAGGGTAACCTCACCCATGCAGAATTATCTGTTGCTGTAGAGATGCTGTCTTCTGTGGCTGTGATGATCAGGGCTTTGGGTTCAGGGGATGTGAGTGCAGTATGGAGACAACTGAGCAATCCTGTCCCAGGGCTGACAAGCAGTGAGGATGAGAACTGTCAGAGGTGAGTGTTTGGAAGGTTCGTGTCCATCTTTGATGTTGCTTACATTCCCGAGAGGTTCGGTTTTCTTTTCTTCCCCTTATACTTCAGGTTCTTTCACTGCTGACTCCAATATTAATTTATTCTCTCTCGGTTCTTGCATCTTGTCTTTGCATTCCCCGTTTCTTACTAATCTGCTCTGAGTACCGTCTCTCAGACCTTTATCAAGGTTTCACGACAAAGCTATGTTCTGGCCCTACGAGGTTCTCAATTGCACTAGGCCTGTTCCTGCCCTGTGTTTTTTGTCTGAAACTGCCATGTGGTGTTTGAGTGCTTTTCTGGATTGTTTTGCACTGGAGCTGACCACCTTGCTCACGGTCTTTTGTCTTTTTCCTATTCCTTCTTTCTTTCGTACATGTCAGTTTTAACCCTTGTGTTACTTCTTCCATTTTGTGTTTAGTTCTCATTGCTGTCTTGTGTGTTCCCTGGCCAGTTTTTCATGACGTGATACTTGCTGGTTTTGATTTTTGTTCTTTGACAGATGTGTGGACGATGTGATGAAGCTGAAAGCTCAGATGCGTGCAGAAGAAAATGAGTTTATCACGTGGAATGATATCCAGTCACGTGTGGATCGTGTGCACTTAGCTGTGCATGAAGAACATGGAAGTCAGTTTTGCTTGATTAGTGCTAGACTGATCCTAGATCATAAGGTGTGCTAAAACTAGGTGCATGCCAACGAACAATCTTGTTGCTTGATTCGTATAGACTGAGATAGTTGCCTTTTGCCACTGCTTCTTGTGTAGCTGAGTTGCCCTGAAAAGGCTGTAATCTAGAGAGGCTTAAATGTTATGTCAGAGCCTGGAATCTTGACTAACTTGCTTCCTGGATCTGCAAATAGACACGGGCTTCCTGTGTGGCTTCAGTTCATCTGATCACGTGACCCGAACAAGTGCACGCCACGTGCATGCGTGCACCAGAGCACTAGTTTTGCAGCCTTGTATTTGTGAGGCATCACAGCAGAAGCCTGGAAGTTCATGTAGTCCAGCTCCTTGTTTCTTGTAACACTCCTATAACCCCTAAAACAATAGAGACAACAGAGAACCCAAACCATCAACCGTAAAACGCAGAGAATTTTATAATGACATCAGTTGACATCTTATGGCATAGTTTTGGTAGGAAACTTTTTAATTCTTTCACCTGTTAGTGTTTCATAGAATCATAGAATGGCCTGGGTTGAACAGGACCATAGTGATCGTCTAGTTTCAACCCCCCTGCTGTGTGCAGGTCGCCAACCACCGGCCCAAGCTGCCCAGAGCCACATCCAGCCTGGCCTCGAGTGCCTGCAGGGACGGGGCATCCCCAGCAGCCTTGGGCAACCTGTTCCAGTGCAAATATGTTCAGTTTCTTGTGTGCCCCTGTGCATGGATACTTCTTATCTAGTGTCAGAGGAAGTCCTGAAGCCATAGCGACATGTACCCTTCTGCTGTCCTGAAACTTGGTTTCAAATTCAAGAATGCTTTCTAATGAGGAGCTGTAACATATTGTTGTTTCACAAGGGTAGTCTTTTTCTGCCGCTGTTGGCTAATTAATCAAGGATAATTACTGCTTGTCCTCTGTGCCCTTTCCTAAGTCAAAAGTTGCCGTGTCTGTTTTCCTTCGTTCTTCATGAGATGGAGTAGTGTCAACCGTAGTGTGTGTGTTTTTGTAAGAAAGGTCTTTCTTTTCCTCCTTTCCCCCCGCTTTCTCTCATGGGGAGAGCAGCATGCCTAAAGGTGTGCATACTGTGTGTGTACACACTGTAGGAGGAAGCAAGCAGTCTGTACCGTAGTCTGCCTAGGTGACGGGGAGTTGTCAGATGAAGGACAGAAAAAATGCAGGCATTCTATGGGCTAAGATAATACTGAGAGGGAAATGCAAGTGATGCTGAGACAAAACATAGAATCCTAGAATCACCAAGGCTGGAAAAGGCGTAAAAGATCATCCAGTCCAACCGCTCACCTATTCCCAATAGCTCCCACTAAACCATGTCCCTCAACACAACATCCAGCCTTTCCTTGAACACCCCCAAAACAAAACATGCTGTTACGGCCTAGACATCACTGTGAAAAGATACTCTGAACACACCTGGGTGCTTTCCTGTGCAACCTACGTTAGTGAGCCTGCTTCTAGTGAGGGGTTTGGTCTACATGATCTCCAGAGGTCCCTTCCAACCCCTGTGATGATTTTTGTGGATCTGTGATGCTCTAAATGAACTGCCCAACAGTTCAACTTAAACAAATTTCATCTAGTTATTGGTGATGTGGAAACTTAAGGTGAAAGATCTGGCGCGCTAGCAGTCATGGAAGCAAGTAATAGTTAATGTTAGATCTTTTAATAGAAGGCCTACAATTAGGTATTTCTGTGTGTTAGGCTGTGAAATCACTAGTAAAGTAGAATAGAGAACAGTAAGAACAAAAAAATCTAGCACTACCGAATGAGGGAAGAGGAAGAGGAAGAATGGACTGACATTTTGAGTGGGTTTTGTTAAGTGTTCTCTGCAGCTCATTGCTACTACTTGGACACGTTTCAAATTTTGAATTTCAAGTTTTCTGTCAAGAAAGAAATAGAGAAAAAGCATAAATTGGACAATGCTTAGTTGTTGTTTGCTATCTTACTGTATGTTTCTGTGTAAAAACAGTGGAGTCCTGCCTGCAATCTCTCTTAGCGTGAGAGATAAATAGAAGTGTATATTGGAAGCCAGTTTGATGGCATACGTCTGAGAACAGAAGTAGGTATGTGAATATGTAAAATGTACACAGAGCTGATTTTTGCTAAACATCATTTAGAGGTGATGACAATTGATGTGGAAGAATAAGGACAATTCAGAATGACATGAATATGTTTCACCGCGTTCTTGAAAGCCACGGTTAGAAAACAATTCAATGGCCCCGCTTCACAGAACAAGTGAAATGGTGTGCGTTTGAAAAATGGAGTGCAGGACAGAAAGAATTCTAATGGTAGTCTTGGTCCACTACCAGCTGTGACTTTGAATAATGTGTGAAAGGAAGGCTTTCTGTAGATCTTCATACTGTTCTTGAAGTATGCCTCTGTGCACTGCTGTAGATAACAAGTTTTGTGGAATCACGGGACATCCCAAGTTGGGAGCGACTCACGGGGATCATGGAGTCCAACTCCTGGCTCCGCTCTGGACCGCCTAAAAATCAGACCGTATGTCTGAGAGCATTGTCCAAATGCTTCTTGAACTCTGGCAAGCTCATTGCTGTGCCCGCTGCCCTGGGGGAGGCAGTTCCAGTACGGGACCACTGGAAACAGAAATCCAACTCAGATCTCCCCTGTCACATCTCCAGGCTGTTCCCTTGGGCTCTGTTGTTGTTCGCCAGGGAGCGATCAGTGCCTGCCCCTCTGCTGCCCCTGGTCGGGAAGCTGTAGAACACCACGAAGTTTCCGCTCAGTCTCTTCTCTGGACTGAGGACTTCAGCTGCTCTTCGTATGTGTTCCCCTCTAGACCCTACACCATCTTTGTGGCCATCCTTTGGACACTTTCTCATAGTTTTATGTCCTTTTCATACTGGGGTGACCCAAACTGTACGCCATACTCAGGATGAGGCCACAACAATGCAGAGTAGGGTGGGACAGTCCCCTTCTCTTGACCTGCTAGTAGTCCTGTGCTTGATGCACTCCAGAATACTGTTGGCCCTCCTGGCTACCTGGGAGCGCTGTTGACTCGTATTCAACTTACTGTCAACCAAGACCCTCCAATCTCTTTCATCATGGCTGCTCTCCAGCATCTCCCCCCTTAGTCTGTGTGTATAGCCAGGGTTGCCCTTTCCCAGGTGCAGAATCTGTCACTTGCTCGTACTCCATTTCTTGCAGTTGGCGATTGCTCAGCTCTCTAATTTCTCAGGATCTCTCTGCAAGGCCTCTTCACCCTCAACAGATTCAGCAGTTCCTCCCAGTTTAGTGTTGTCAGTCAGCTTGCTCGTAACACCTTCTAGTCCTACATCCAAGTCTTTATGAAAGCATTAAAGAAAGCTGGCCCTAAAATAGAGCCCTGGGGAACGCCTGGAGTGACTGACTGCCAGACCGATGTGACCTCGTTTACTGTGGCTTTTTGGGCCTGACCCATCAGCCACTCATTCACCTACTGCATTGTATTGCTGTCTAGTCGTATGTTGGATGTTTTGTCCAGGATTCTGTGAGAAACGGTGCTGAAAACTTTACAGAAATCCAGAAAGCCCTCAACGGGCTTTTCTAGGTGAACTACAGAGGTGACCTTGTCATTAAAGAAAGCATAGTTAGTTAAATGGTCCTTGAAATGGTGCTTTTTTTACAGCAGTCGTACCGTCTTCTTATCGATCCTGGTTCTTGTGGTGTCCCGAGCGTGTACTGTTCCTTAATCTTTGCTCTGTCCAAATGCAGTGCCTGCTATAAAACGTTCCACTTTGTGATTCTCCTACTGCGTGCAGAAGAAAAAGCTGCAGTCTTTGGGTATTTTAACCCAAGTTGTATCCACTCTGAGCTCCTCGCTTTCTTCCAAAAGATCTTTGTTGTAAACTCTCCAACTGCGATTTGAACTGTTGCTTCTTTCAGCAAGCAAGAATTGAATATTCAATATACGTTGCATCACACGATCTCCGGGTGTCCATTCCAACCCAAATTACTTTGTGATTTGCTGTAGGTTTGGCATGTGTGACTCAGGCTTTGTTCGCATTTAGCTAAGTGTAAGCTATCTATTTATGTCTGTTTTCAGTTAGTTGAACTGTAGTCCTCGCTGTCCCTGGCAGCACCCTCATCTGTTGTAATACAGCTCATAGTACATGCATCCAGTCAATCCTGGTATTTCAGAAGTGAAGGCACTGTATTTTTGAATGGCGTTCTGTGCAAAGCTGTAGCTTGGTGTGAAGAGCTTTTTTCTGAAGGATTCTTGAAAACTTGTGACTTCCTAGCCCTGGCCATTGAGGTTTTGATAATTCTCTTCTAGTGGATTTGAGCTACATGTTGAAGAACTCAGTTCTGTCCATTCGTGTGGTCTCCCCGAGGGATTTTTTTTCTGCTTTTTCCTTTATTTATTACTATGTCCAAAAATGTGTGGCTTCCTTAAGGTGGAGAAGTGGTCTTGCTTTCTTTGCTAGTAGAAAATGATTGCTACTAAAATGTTGCTATTCTCAGTGGGTATTTGGTTTAGCACCAATAGCACTTTTCTTCCAAAGCACAGTTTCCTGATGATGGTAAAGGATTGGACAAGGATTGGATCTTGTATTTCTTCTTCTATCCCTTTCTCTCTAGGAGTTTTGGCTGTTGGGCTTATCAGCGAGGCGCTGGATGAAGGAGATACCAGAAAAACTCTGCAAGCCTTACAGGTTCCTGCAGCAAAACTGGAGGGTGTAACCCCAAAGGTAGGTCAGCATTATCAGGGCGCACTGCTTGGGGCTAAGAGAGAGAAAGCACAGGTGGGTGTAGTTGAAAGTACCTCTCCAGAAGCCTTTGCATCTGTGTACTGAGGGCATTCCTGATGTTGGGAAAAAAGCTGGGAAACAGATGTGGAAATGAAAGGGTGAACGCTGCATGCTATCAGCTGATGTCACCTGGCCAGTTTGGATCTGTCTGTATGAAGGCAAGAGAGATGCAGGCATAACACGTGAATCTTTGTGAACTTCAGAGATGGGCTTAAAGATATGAACTGCTTGAGATGGATTGCTCTAGCTAATCGTACGTCCAGAGTGGCACACGTACCTTCTTTTTGGAGATATAAGGAGATGTGTTCAGTTTCATTTGTTTTTATAAGAAGGCGGTGTTTATCCTAATAGTTGTGAATTTCCAAATGCAAGTCTCGTTCAGTCTCCGTTTTTCAGTGCTATTTGTTCAATGTATCCATAGGTGTAGTTACATAAAGCACAAATGAGGTTTGAGAAGTAGGCAAAAAAACTTGTTAGGTGATGAATTTGTTCAGAAGGAGGGGAAAATAGAAAACAAAATATATGCTTCTAGCAAGATGTGTATGAATGCCTGTCACTCACTAGGTGACACTGCAGATGCTATGCATTTTTTGCATGGTGGTTGTCTGTTGTGGTAGCCCAGGACTTCTCCTGACTTAGATGGAGTTGCCTCTTGGTGTAACTGGTCTGTATGTACAGGTGAAAATGGAGAGAGGAAGAATGATCTCACCTTACTGGCTTAGGAAGGAAGATGAAATGCTGTATGGGTGGTGTTTGGTTGCCCTGCCTCGGGCAGGGGGTTGGAGATTTGTGATCCTTGAGGTCCCTTCCAACCCTGTGATTCTGTGGTGTACATGCTACTGATTATTATTTTTTTTTTTAACAGATGAGTGGGATGCTATTTTATTTCCTTATGCTTACACAGAAGTAGCAGATGTGCTTCCTTTCAGTTGCCTAAGTGTGTTTAATTTCTTTTTGTAATATCTTTTCAGTTGTGGAGCTCATTGTTCTAATTCCAGCAGGGATTTTAGCATAGAGACTGGGATGATGCTGTGTTCAACATTGGTGTTTTTTTGTATGTTTGTTTGCTTTGTTTTTTTTGACTAAGTGTAAACCTTCACGATGGCAGTGTCCGAAAACTGCGCTGGTGATGAAGATCACTGAGCAGCTTCCTCAGTGGCCCTGAAAGGGTTCGTGTTCCTCAGGAACCCATTTTGTGCTGAAGCATTTCCTCCTGCTGAGTGAGAATGAAATAACGAGTTGTTCTTAGTGTGCATGGAAGCTTCTGCCAGGCTGGATTGGTGACTTCAGTTGACGTGAAATTACCTCACTGAGGCATATGTTCAGTGTAGGGCTCCTCCCTGCAACATGGCAGCAATTTCAGAGATGGTGAGATCGTGGTACAGACTAGCACTGTGGGTAGAACAGTTGCTGTCCTGAGTCAACGTGCTTACTAGCTGGTGACTTCTGTACCTTGGGACTGAGAGGGATTGTAGTTCAGCACAAGGCAGGGGATCTGGCGTATGATGCGATTTCTCACGTGATGAGCAGTGAGAGAAGTGTTAACCCTGCAATGTGTGACAGCGCGTGTCCCTGCTGGGGGGACTGTGACAGGAAATGCACGGGAAAGATCAGAGGGTTTTGATAGTCCTGGGATTGATGACTCTGCTGGTAGAGATGACAGTGCAAGAGTTTGTTCTTGTAAGTCTCCCACCCTTCCCCAACAGGAATTTCTACATTGCTGAAGCAGTCATGGGACTCCTTGGACATTCAGATAAAACTTGTTAAAGGGATGTAGGTTTCAATCCAAAGCAGTGGTAATGTGTGGAGGGTATGTAAGGAAATGTCAGTTTTCAGTCCTGCCACGGAACTCTTCATGCTGGAATACAGTGGCTCTTTGTGCAGGGTGATTATTAATCCGTGTCAGAAGTCAATGTTTCCTGTGTCCTGTTTGCACATCAGGAGTTGTTGGAGGGATGGCAATTGCTTCTTAAGATCTCCTTCCATAGTAACCCCCAGGAAGCAACAGTGGGGGTGGAGGAGCTGTGCTTGGCAGCTGCTGGACTATTGTTCATGACGTGTATTTTGGGGTTTGCTAAACACTTGTCTCTTGGAAAATTTCTGCGTGTAACGTTATTTAATGAGTTTCTTCAGCCAAAACATAAGATACGGTGTGATCAGTACTCCACAGCAAATGGTCTGTTAAAAGAGAGACTTGAGAGATGCTTTTGCTGTTGTACGTTTGTATTTACCCCCAGTACATACAGTGCTTTTTGATTTGCTGGTCCAGCAATCTGCAACCCTTTGTGGACGGGACAAGAGCAGCCTGCTGTTGTGTTAGTTAGCCATCAGTTTTTGGTTGCTGCTCCTGTATGTGCATTTCCACTTCCTAAAGTTTCCCTGAACAAGTCCTTGCAGCCTGGTACTGGGAAAGGACTCTTGTTAGTCTATGTTTGTGTCCACCTCAGCGGAACAAAGCTTTTCAGGAAAAGTCCTAGGAGTGCTGGTAGGCAGACACCCAGGTGGCTGTGAGTCGGCAGTGTGCTCGTGCTGCCTGGAAGGCTTCAGTAGAGAGGTGATCCTTCCACTTGGCATTGGTGAGGCTGCTCCTGTACTGTGTCCAGTTCTGCCCTGCCCCCCCAGACAGGAGACAGGAATGTTCTGGAGATAGGCCAGCGTAGGGCCACTGAAGTGCCCGAGGGACTGGAACGCCTCTCCAGAGAGGAAAGCTGAGGGTGAGGAGACTCTTGAGTCTAGAGATGAGAGGGCTTGGGGGGAATCTGTTCAGTGTATGTGAAAGCTGGAAGTGAGGATGCAGTTGAGGACAAGAGGCATTGAGTACAAACTGGGGTTCAAGAGGTGCCATCTAAACGTCAGGCAGCACTTTACAGTGGAGGTAACTGAGCAGTAGCGGAGGTCGAGCAGAGAGGGACTGGAGTCTTTTCTGTGGAGTTGTTCAGAAGCCATCTGGATCTGGTCTGTCCTGGATAATGTGCTCTCGGTGTCCGTGCTGGAGCAAGGGGATTGTCCCAGATGAGCTCAGAGGTCCCTTTCCATCTTAAATTGTTCTGTGATTTTCTTTTTGGGGCTCCTTGGAAAGGCACGTCCTGTTGGCAAGTACAGCTTTAGGACTGACCAGTGCAGATTGCTTGGCATTGGGATGTCCTGATGTCTGTTGGAGTGATACCACTGATGGAACTTGTTGGTGGGAGTTCCTTGTCCTGAGAAGAGTTTTGGCCTGGTAATGCTGTAGTTGCTTCTGCTGATAACAAATGTCCATTATGGCCTTGTGTTGAAATTGATTAGAAAGATACTGGAGTGCTTCCTGTATCTCTTGAGACTGCAATTGCTCAGAGGTGGTGGTTTTGTTTTGCACAACCAGTGACACTCTTTTCCTCATGCTGCGAATGCTTTCCTCATCATATTCTCTTCAGGACACTCAGGATGAAACAGCTGTGCTTTGGCTCGATGAAACTCAGGACGGGATTCAGAAGGCTAACAGGGACACTGAAGAGTCACAGAGATGTAAGCATTGTGGCAAATACCGTGGTTCAATGCCATTGTCAACCAAATATTCGTCACCAAATGGAAGAATGCGAGCAAGAAATGTACACATGCAAAGGAAATTAGAATACAAGTGTTTGCTTCAGGTAGGTGTAGAAGTTTTTTCTTTCAACAATGAATGTCACAGCCTTTCAATTTCAATTCTTTACATCTTTTTGGAAGCATATGTCGTTGTTTCAGTTGTGCTTGTGAGACTGTGTTACATCCTAGGCAGAGATACCTATTGAATCTCTGTCAAAGTGTTTGACATTAGCAGATAACTGTGTCTGTCTGTGGTTGGGTAGTCAAGCGTGGGGATGTTCATGTGCGCAGTTCTGGTGCATCTTAGCTTTCATTTGTGTTGTACTGTTGCCTTAATTCTATGAAGTATTTCTCAAAGTACTTTTTTTTTTTTTTTTTTTTTTTTTTGCACTAAGTGCAGATAAAAACACAAATCAGTGCAGTTGGCAGGTGGACTGTGCCAAAGAACATTTGGTCAAAAGCAGGATTAAAGTATGCTTCTTTGAGCCAGAATAAGATCTTCAGATACCCTTCTACCTCTCTGTGTGTGAACAGAGATTTGCTCAGTGCTGAAAATGTGTATCTCGTGTTTACTGCATCGGTGAGATACCTGTGGTTGATTTTGTACTGTGTTTGCAACAGAGTTCTGGAGTAGCCCTGGGTTAGCTCTTTCCTCATCTTTTTCTTGTTGATAACCTGTTCTGTGTTCAGGTTGCTATTCTTGCTAGGAACGGTGCAGTCACTGGAAAGGTGCTTTTTGAGTCAGCTGTCTGCTGTACCAGGGCTCTGCAAGAAGAAGCTGCCTTGACTGCAGCTGTTGTCAGAGTACAGCTGAGTGAATGGATAAAAGGTTGTAGAGAAATACTGTCGATAAGTCAGCACCGTAGTAGGACTAAGAGCACACAAAAAAGCGCTGTCAGACACTGTGCCATACACAGATGCACACTGTACTGAAAAGATTGTTGTACACCAAGTTGTCTTTTTTTAACCCGTATTTTTATGCATAAATACAGGAAGGTATTTGTGTCCACTCGCACAGTGCCTTGCTCTCTTGTTTGTTGTGAGTCACTGAGCTCCTGACTGCCCAGGTAACCTGCCTCCTCCTGTTGTTGAAGTTTCCTTAGGAATTCTGGCCGTGAATGAAGCAGTCGATCACGGAGATACCAGCCCTACCCTGAGTGCCTTGCGCTCACCAGATGTGGGGCTGTGCGGAGTCGCTCCAGAGTGTGCAGAGACATAGCAGCGAGAGTTGGCAGAAGTGGAAAGGAGAAGAATGGCAACAGGTGAACCCCAAATAGCTAACTGCTAGTGCAGTAAATTCAAGATGATTGCCTGTAGGATGGAAAGCAGAGGGGGAGAAATGTGAGGAGAAGTCTTGCGTTCTGGGTATCTTGTTAGAATCTCATGTTACGGGGAATTGAGGCTGCCTTGTAAGCTGAAGTCTTTGTTAAAGGAAAGAAGAAAAAGGTAGGAAGGAAATGAAAAAGTCAGCAGTGAAATATTCCCCACTTGTAGAATATATTGTGCTTAGGTAGTTGTTGCGGTGGTTCATTGGAATCTGAGGCATTCCTTCTATTGCTTGGAGGAAGGACCCTCTCCACGCATTTCCTTCTTGTAGTATTTGTATGTGAGGAAGATAGAGACGTGTTTGCTTTCAACATAGCACCATTTCTGCTTTTAGGAGGCAGTGGCAGTGAACGGGTGAAACACTGGGTGAGAGGAGGCTGTCATCATTATCATAACCTGAGGACCAGAGAGGGAGGATGGGATGAGCCGACTGAATTTGTGCAGCATGACACACAGCTGTCACGGGAGGAGATGCAGGTAAAGTACGTGCTCTTTTTCTCTGCAGTTGAAGTTGCCCCTGTTTCAGGCCTTATTGCAACTTGAAGAAGTAATGTTTCACCACAGTAGTGATGTTAGCAAGCTTTGTATCTTATTTCCGTGTTCATTGTCTACTTTGCACGTCAGCACCTGCTGCTGTAGGAGCCCGTTTTGCAGGGGGTTGGACTCAGTGATCCCTGGAGGTCCCTTCCGAGCCCAGTTCTGTGATTCTGTGATTTTTCTCTTTGCTTCTTGCAGCAGTATGGTGCTTGGTGTTTCAGAAGAGAGAAAAGCACGGCGGGCATCAGCTGGATTTCTGTGGCTGGTAAAGCTGTGCCCCTGAGAACTGGGCTGACTGCTGCCCCTGGGAATGCGTGCAAAGTCTGCAGAGGCAGAGGAATGACTTTTCTCTCAAAAGTTGAGCTTGTCTAAGGCAGGTCACTGCTAGGAGAGCTTCTGCTTTAAAGCATCAAGTTGTATAAGTAAGGTAATTTAAAAAGCAAGCTTGCCAGTTCTTTTTTACCTAAGTGATTTTTTAGCATGGGAAGGTTGGAGAGGCTTTTTGCTAACAGGAGATGGAGGGAGGAAAAGCAAGTGAAAGGCACGCTGTGCACAGCCAGCACACAGCACCTGCACCATTGCCCTGCACAAAGGAGGAGCAGCTCAGCAAGCTTGGCCTGGGCCATGGAAGGGAGCGTGCAAACGTCTGGAGCAGCCCCAGATGGGCTGGTTCTGCAGGTTGTTGTCTGCTGCTGTTTTCTCTCATCCTGTTGTGCTCGGGGGTGGATTTGTTCATGTTCAGAGCTAGCAGGAAGCTCGCACAGCCCTTTGTTTCAGCTGTCCCAAGGCTTTGGTCCCTGGCTGCTGGGATGGGGCGTTTGAGGAGCGATGCCTGTGCTGTTGTCCAGCCAAGCTTTGGGGATGAGTCTCGTTACCGGGGCGTGTCTGACAGGGCTGAGGGTGGGGGACCGGGCCAGTGGCGCTTTGCTCTCAGTCTTGGTGTTTGTCTTTGCTCAGGAGGGCAGGTGGTGAACCTCACGAGCCAAAGCCTGCAGATGGGGTTTGCGGAGAAAGAGGTCCTGCAGGCCTTGTGTGGCAGCCACGGAGCTGGAGCGAGGCTGCGTCAGTGTAAAAGCCCAGCAATGCACGGAGGTGTGAAGGTGAGCTGTGGGCTCCAGTAACACAGGAGAGGATGTGCATGTTGGGGGCTTGGATGCTGCTGTGTGTTTGCAGTGACTGTGGGGTAGTTAGCACTGCTGGGTCAGCTTGAGTGCATGGAACAAGTGTGACGTGTCTTCCAGTTGCACGCTGTGTTCCTCCTGTTGCGTTGAGCTCTTGAGCTCCAGCCCTAAGTGAGGATGCAAGCGCTACCGCAGAAGGGATGGTTGAGATTGGAAGTGCAGTGCAAAGGGCTGGAGCCAGCAGGAGCAGGGATGTGATCATCCCCCTGTACTCAGCTCTGGTGAGTCCTCACCTTGAGTGCTGTGTTCAGTTCTGGGTCCCTGACTACAAGAAGGACACTGAATCCCCGAGATCTTGCCAGAGAAGAGCAGTGAAGCTGTGAGGAGTGTAGAGCACCAGTCTCATGGGGAGCAGCTGGCTGAGAGAACTGGGGTTATTTAGCCTGGAGAAGAAGAGGCTCAGGGCAGACCTCATCCCTCTCTACAATGAGCTGAAGAGAGATGATGTCGAGGTGGGGGTCGTCCTCTTCTCCCGTGTAAGTAGCGATAGGACTGGGGGGAACGGCCTCAAGTTGCACGGGGGGAGATTGAGGCTGGATGTTAAGAAACCCTTCTCCACAGGAGTGCCCAGGGAGGTGATGGAGTTACTGTCCCTGCAGGTGTTCAGAAACGTTAGATGTGGCAGTGAGGGACGTGGCTTAGTGGGGAATATTGGTGGTAGGTGGACGGTTGGACTGGATGATCTTGGAGATCTTTTGCAAGCTTGCTAATTCTATAATAATTCTATTATCTGCTGGGCGAGTGCTTTGGTGGGTGAGCATCAGGCTGCTGGACAGCAGGCAGCTGTTGTCTGTGCAGACAGCCACATCCATGGGGAGTGGAGGCTTTTTCACCTTAGCCTTGTCTTTCATGTCTCACGTGCAGTAAGTGCTGTTGTTACACACAGCATCTTGGGGGCAACCTTGATTTCTGCAGCCCCGAGCTTTGTGGCATGAGAGCTCTCCGCCATGCTTCTCCCTGTGATGTGTGGCCGTATGGAAGGCCTCGCAGAAGCCTGGGTAGGTGATGGCAGTCGCTCCTCCTTTCCCCAGCGATGCTGGAAATAGCGTGGAACGGGACGGGGGGACATCCCAGCCGTGGGTTCCTCTCAGCAGGACTGAGCGGCTGTTCTGATCCTCGTGTTTGAACTTGAGGGAATCTGATGCTAAGTAGAGAAATGAGGGGCTTGTTAATGAAGAAAAAAAGACTGTGTCGCATCTTGTGGTGCAGGATGTTCTCCGAACTGCTGCTAACAGTGCCCAGGATGCTCCCTTTTTGATGGGGAGAGGTTTAGCAGGGGTTTCTTAAATGAAAATAGTTTGTTGTGTAATTTCCTTTTCATCGACCTTTCATGCTACTTCTTGATAAGTTATCTTTGGACTATGAATCAATATTTATTATTGAAGAGAATTGAAGAGAATACGTACGCACCCTGCGCCTTCATCTGCACCAAGAATCTTCTAAACATCTTTGCACTGTTTCTTCTTGGCCCTGAGACGAAGCTGTGTGGAATATGGGCTTGGATGCTTTTTCAGTCAGGTGCAGGACACGTAACGCTCATCTGAGTTGTCATGCTGACAAGAACAACGGAGTAGTAAATTTTTCAGGGTTGCGTGCTTTACTTTACTTTTTTTTTTTTTTTTTTTTTTTTCCCTCCAGTCATAACCATGGAGCCACAGAAGCGTTACCCAGACAGAAGGAGCCTTTGTCACCTGGCCTTCCTACCAATGACACAGGCAGTGGAAGTCAGCATCCCAAGCATCCATGAAACCCCTGCACAGGACTGGTGAGAGTTACCCTGGTGCCGTCCTTTGGCAATCTCAGGTCTCTCTGTAAGCTCCCAAGCTGTGTCGTAACTCCTCCCGTGGTGCTGACTCAGCTCTCCCAGTCTTTTGTGGGGGAGAGCTGGAGTTGAGCTCCTTCCTGCTTCCTGCCTCTGTCCTCCCTGCTTTGCCCACGGCCCACTGAGCCTCCATCCTTGTTAGGTGTCTTGAATTACTGAGTTGCTTAAGGATTGGGTGGACCAATTAAATTCTTAGCGATGTCTCTAGATCCACGTGTGCACAAAAGCACACTCTGATGCAGTCAGTGTAATGATGAACACACGCCTTGTTTCCTTTAGCCCGTATTTTTAGTTCAGGAGAACAGATTTCTGGAATGATGTTCAGCTTAGCACCAGAATCCCCTTGCCGCCCCCCATTGCAGTCACTCACGAGGGCTTGAGATCCACAGGGAGGAAGTATTGCCGATAATTACAATCCGTGGTTTTGAAACTGATTTAACCTATGGTGTATGATATGAATACTCCTGGTGAATGATGTGGTAAGGCATCCCAGCAATTTTCAACAGGAATACTTCAAGGCAGCTTTTCCAGGTTTCTTTGAGAACTCTCCAAGTCTCCAGGAATTTTAAGCGCCAAGGTTTCTTAGCCTTCCGAATGGCAGTGTTTCTATCGAAGCTGGCAGCCTTTAAACCCAAACCCAAACCGAAGCTTGCTCATCTCAGTGGAGTTGCCTTAGCTATATTCTAACGCTGCGTGGAAAATGAGTTCCACGTTCACGAGTCCTTTCTGACTGGCTACGTGTTTGATTGCATAGGAAGAAAAGCTTGATGTCTATGCCAAGGGAGACGTACACCGCACTTGCGCTGCCTGGACGATTTGGAAACTGGAAATTCTGGGGTGTGCTGAAGCATGCCCTCTCAGGTCAGTCTAAGCGTACATAGAGTAGACCTGTCTAACCAAACAGGTAATAGACAGTTAAACCCATTCTGTTGGGAAATACTCTCTCCTTCTAAGTACCTTTAGAACGCGAGTTTCTTCAATTAATTACTCAACTCATTTGCTTTTCCTGAATGATCCTAAGTTCTTTTCTCGGGCTACATCTGCACTCTGCTCAGTCCAAGGAGAATCCCTGCCTGCAGATGCAATGACACAGCATGGCTCACAACCTCATTTTTCATTGCTTACTGTTACGGTAGCTGCCATCCATGTCCGCCCTGCGTATTCTTAGAGCTCTTCTGGAGTCCATGGGGCAGACTTACGGTTGAACTAAAGGGAATTTTTTCATATTGCTCTAGCTCCAGATGATTATCCCTAGCATCATTATATTAAAAAAAAAAAAAAAAGGCGTTTTGAAGTAGTGTGATATATATTCTGTGCCTCAGAATGTGGCACGTGTGGCATGAGAGAGTTTTGAGGCCACGAAGACTGCCCAGACAGCATGAGAAGTGTAAGAGCAGAGAGCTATAGGTGATGCAGCGCTATTCGTGCCACCCGCAGGAAGCGGGAGCTGGAACAAAATATGGCCAGAAGAGTGATCAGATTGCGTTTGGTAAGGAACTATTTCATTAGTTCTAGAACTTTGGCAAAATGTATATTCAGGATGATGATCAGCATGCCAGGTGCTGGGACCATGCCGAAAGAGAAATGGTCTGAAAACGTCGGTGCAATTTGAAATATATCCCCTTCCACAAAGCCCCCAGATGCATGCTGCAACTGCATCCAAAGCAAGGCAGAGCCCTGTGCTTGTGGTAGCCGGAGCTATCGGTGCCAGGAGTTGCTGCTGTGTTTGCAAGGACGTTGTGTCAGCAGTGTGACGTCAGTGGGGTTGTTTGATGGCAATGAAACAGCTGAATGGTGTACCTCAAGACTAAGAAAAAAGATGGTAGTGGTGACTGTGTGTCTAGGTATAGATAGCTTGATAGAGATATGTAGGACTTCAGTGTGGATTGTACATAGGCCCTGCGCTGCAAGGTACGCTGTTGGGAAGCAGTGTCCATCTGCCCGAGGGCAGGAAGGCCCTGCAGAGGGACGGCCTGAGGCCAGCCGTACGAGGCTGCCCAGGAGCGAGCGCTGGGTCCTGCGCTGTGGTCATGGCAACCGCATGGCAGCTTCTGCAGGATTGGGCTGAGGTAGAATTCCAACCGCCCGCTGATTCTAGAATGTTGGGGTGTGTGATGGTGGAATCTTCTGGTCCTGTGACATGGTCTTGCCTCCCCACCCTGTCGTCATGGCGGAGCAGCCTGGTGGCCCTTAGTGATGTCACAAGCGGCTGGAATGAGGGGAGGAGCAGTGCGTGCTGCGTCCCTTCATTGGAGCGCTTGAGCTCTGCGTGAGTAGCTCGCTTGTTGCCCTTGTGCAGCGACTGAGTGCCTTCGTTTTCACCCCGTCTTGTGCAGCATCTTGTAGGTAAGCTGAGACAGGGCGTGGGATGGACGGGTGGGCAGTGAGCTGTTGAAAACTGCTGGCTGGTGGAGCTCCTAGCAGCTCACACTGCTTGCTCTTGTCCATCAGACGTGACTTTCACCCAGTACCTGCATTCCCAAGCGATCCATAAAGGTGGCGTTTGTCCCATGGTTTTTCCCTTGTGTTTGCTACATTGTGCAAGCTCACAGACCTGTTCCTTCTCTCTCCTCTACCTGCTCCCTTGGTGCAGCTTTTGCTCGTGGAAGAACAGAGCAAAGTGACAAGAATCAGCTGCGAGTTCAAGACACTTGTCTACCTTGTTCTGATCTCCTGCCAGGTACGTGCCACGCTTTGTCCTCCCACGTGGTTTAGCAGCCCGCGTCGCACCGTGTTTAGTAACACAGCCCCATCCAGTTTTGATGGGACACTGGTCATGTGTAGGTCTTTTCCGCTTCCCTCCAGCTCAGCTCTCAGAAGGATGTTGTCTGTAGTGCTGTGACCAGCTGGTCTTAAGGAGACCAATCCCTTAGGCAGAGTCCGACCCCCGGTTTGTGCAGAGCTGCACAACGTGACCACAAGCCCGCGTGCTTCGGCTGTGTGAGTGTGCTGCCCGACAGCTGTGGGGAGCACAGCACAGCCCCCATCTGCTAGCAGAGGGATAGCCACTTGGTCAAATGCTGCCTAGTAGGCTCTCATTTGAATTGACTGAAGATAGTGGCTGTTTCTAGAACATCTGCCTATGCCAGTGGATAACTGAGGGTAGTTCTGAAGAAGTCTCTCAATAGAGTGGTGTGTGAAGAGAGAAAATATGAGGGTGTTTCTTTTCATTCCAGCTTGTCGTGCGTGCTGTGATGGGCGTTGCGTGCAGCGAGATCAGCCGTGGGCCTGACATGGCACGGATGGAGGTAGAGTATGAAGCTCTGATTGGTCTTTGTTCCCTGACTTGAGCCAACAGAGTGAGCCGCAGGTGTGCTCTCCTGCTTTTCAAAGAGGCAGAGTCCTTCCAGCTCTATCTGTGTCCTGAAAAGCTGCCTTAAAAGCTTCATGTCCTTGCTGCGGGCATCTAGATGGCCGTGGAAGTCGTAGTACCGACAGAATCAGATGCGGCGTTATAAACGTGCGGAAGCATTTTCCCCGTCCTGCCTGGATGTTGTCACCCACAGACAAAGTGTTGTTCTCATATTCAGCAAGTTAAAGGAAGCTGGCACTTGTAGTGAGCCAAGGATTGGGTCAGTGGCCCAGCTGCTGTGTCCAGTCCACGGCTGAGGTCTCCAGGCAATAGGTGACAGGAAGTGAGCAGACTCTTACGCTCCTCTTTGGGAAGGCAGTAGTGCAAGCGTGGCAAGTTTATGAAACTGCCGGAGCCGTCTTGGTTGTGGAGTTTGTCCTCTTAGTCTGGGTAGAGAGATGCATCTTTGCACTGCCTGGCGATAGTGCTGCGCGCCGGGAAGAGAAACAGCTGTTATTAGACTTGCAGTTTCTTGTTAAGCGCTCGTGATAAGGACCGAGTGCATTTCCTGCAGCTTTCTCTGCCGATGTGCCCCTCACCCTGAAATCCTCCTTGCAGCCCTCAGCTCCTCACCGTGGCCTGTGCTCTCTGTTTCAGACTGAGAACAACGGGAAGCCCCTGCTGGTCTGTGAGGAGTCATCTCTTAATATTCCAGCTATTGGTGCTGCCCATGTTCTCAAGAGATACGTTGCCCAGGCACCGGATGAACTCTCCTTGGAGGTAAGCAGTTAAAGGCGTTCCTAGTTGTGGTGTACAGAAGAGTATAAGGTGTGAACGCTCAGGAATATTCTCAGACACCTTCAGAGTGTTTGGTGAGGTGAAGCCCAGAAGATTCAGTTCCAGATTAGACTTGCAGTGGGTTGGACGCAGGGAGGAGTTCAGCCATCTCCAAACTATGGCTCTATTTGGCATTGGAATCTTCTGATCAAAGAGCTACTGCCCAGTGTTGTAGCCTGGTCTCTGAGCAATGGCAGACCAGTGTATGGAGTGTGCAGATCTGTTCAGGATCTGTTCCGCTGACTTATGCCTGCGGTTTAATTGGAGCTCTCCCTTTGGCCAAGAGCCTGCTGCTTTTGAGAACCATTTCCTACCGAACAGCTGAATTCTGTATGTTGTGTATTGTAGTGACTCTTCTACCTCCACGTTCAGTTGTACAACCGCAAATGCCTGAAGAGCTGCACTGGTGCAATGGCTCTCAAGCTTGACGATATTGGGCAGTGCAGAAGAATGCAGTCATTTGAGCTGCGCTTTCCTCCCAGCCGTGCTGAAGCTGGGATTGACGTTGCAATCTCTTGCAGGTGGGAGACCTCGTGTGCGTCATCGATATGCCACCTCAGGAGCTGAGCCCCCGCTGGAGAGGCAAGCACGGCTTTCAGGTAGGCACAAGCTTCAGACGTGAGAGCGCAACTTCGGTCGAGGCAGGAATCTCAGCTTAGAGCTGCCCTGCCTGCACAGCATGGCTCCACATGGAAAATGGTTTCCCTGTGTTGGTGTCAGGGGACTTTGCCTTTTGCTGTGGGCTTAGGCCAGAGCTGAAAGTTGGTCTTTGTAGCAAACTGTCTCCTCCATTAACTTAGAAAGAAGAGCCCTCACAACATGCATCAGGTCACGGCCACTGAACCGCACCTTTGGAAATGCAGCAGCTAGGACACGTGTTTCAGTGTCTCTGAGCACTTGTGCTTGCACCCATGCAGAAGGTGAAGTCAGTGTCTTTCAGGAAGTCGCTGCCTGTCAGCTGAGATGAGGCAGGGTAACAGAGCCTCTGCGTGCTTGCTGCTGCTGCTGGCTGCCGAACGCTGGGTAGCTCAGAGCTGGGGATGGCAGCTGCATCTCAGTCAGCAAGCAGAAAGTTCATAGGCTGTGCTAACTCAGATCTAGCTGCATCAATCTATCCTAATCTATAGCTTCTGTATGAAGTCTTTCCCTTCGGGCACGCTTGAGATTTAGGGGCGCATAGCATACTTGTCCTTTCCCTGCTCCATATGCAGTTACATGGATAATTGGCTGCCAGTTTTGAATAATTATTAATTTTAAGCAGGCCATTTTTTGTTGGATTGTCTTACGGAGCACCCGGCAGGCACGTTATGAGGAAAATGTGATGTTTGAACAGTTCAGGCCTGAGAAACGCTGCCTTCAGTATCGCACCTCTCTTCTTCTTCTTGTTACAGGTTGGATTTTTCCCCAGTGAGTGTGTGGAGCTCATTAACGGAAAAGTCCCGGAGAGTCTCATCAATTCAGTGCCAAAGCCAGGTACGATGATCCATTTGATGGTGCAGGGAAGCAAAATGGAGTCTTTTTTGGGTGTGTTCCGTGGTTAATACCTCCCTTATCCTTCCCACCTTATCCTCTGTGCTGATGATCCTTCATGCATAGCACGGGGCGTATGGCTGGTGTTTTGTAGGCAGCTAGAATGAGGGAAGGCAAAGGCAGTTCTCCTGCAAGTCAGTACGAGGCTGAGAACAGCCAGCGTCCCTGGTTCCCTGGGGAAATCCTAAAATCCTTGTAGAATAGCTTGGGAATGGAAGGGAGCTCAAGGATCATCAAGCTCCAAGCCCCCTGCCTCAAGCTGGGCTGCCAACCAAGCTCCACATTTAATGTGGGACTGGACCAGGCTGCCCAGGGCCCCATCCAGTCTGGCCTTGGACTCCTCCAGGGTTGGGGAAAATCCATTTTTGTACGCACTTGCTCATCATGTTCTTCCCGTTTTGAGGTGCTCTGTAGAATGTGTTGTGCTCGGCCTCGTCCAACGGAGCCAAGCCTAAAATGAACTGGTTTCTTCCTTTTGTTGTGCAGTGCCAAAGAAGCGCGGCAAGCTCCTCACCTTCCTTCGTTCCGTGGTGAAGGCCCGCCCAAAGCAACCGAAAGAGCGGGAGGTGGAGAAGGAAAGGGTGTTTGGCCGTGACCTGGGAGAGCATCTTCTCCACTCTGGTCGTGATGGTAAGGGACAGCCCATGCCTGAGAGCTTCCCTGTTTGGGAACCTAAAGATGAAAGGGAGATGGTATGTAGCAAGGGGCAGGTTGATACCAGTGGAGAAACGGGGAATGGGAGTTGAGGACTGAAAGATCAACTGAGTAGGTGATGGCTGCAAGGTAAATGCTCCCAAGGGACAAGCACATTTGTATTTGCTTAAAGCAAAGCCTGTAAGCCAATCCCATGGTAGCCTGAAAAGAAAGGAAGCCTTTTGGCCAAAGAGAGTGTCCTGCATCAGTTTCCCGCTCCTTCCGGGCGTGAGATTTTCCACCTCCATTCCCATGGGAGCTGTGATGGGACTTGCAATGTCTGCGGCTTCCCCGGAATTACTTTCTCCAGGCTGATTCCTAGGTCCTGGCATTTCTGGAATGCAAAGAACGCATCTCTGTCCAGTTTCCTCAGCAGCTCCTGCAGAGGTGTCTGTGACAGCTGTCCCCTTCAAGGAAGAGCTAAGCAGTAGCCTGGCTGGGCTTAGTGGATGGGATGTGACGGGAGCGCAGCCTGAGCCAGGACTTGAAGAAGGAGCTCCAGTAACCGCCGGCACGTGTTCTTTAGTCCCCCAGGTCCTCCAGAGCTGCACCGAGTTCATCGAGCAGCACGGCGTGGTGCAGGGGATATACCGCCTGTCCGGCGTCGCGTCCAGAGTCCAGAGACTGCGGTAAGAGTGCTGCGACTGACAGACACAGCTGCCAGCAGGGGCACGTGCCCTGTTGCGGGCGTTCAGAGGCCTGCGGGCAATGCCTTAGCACAAAGAAAAGGTCTCCTTTGGGAACATCCCATCCAGCACGGCTGACGTGGTGCTGCTGGCCGAGTGTTTGTGTTCTGCTGTACATCAGGAAGCCCTTCCAACTCTGGATTGCATTGGGTGTGGCTTTTGACTTGCTTTCCTCTTTCTCAACCATTTTCGTGTCCTTCTCTGCAGCCAGGAATTTGAGTCTGAGCAGGTTCCTGAGCTGACCGTCCGCGACGTTCACAGCGCGAGCTCCCTCTGCAAAATGTACTTCAGGGAGCTCCCGAACCCCCTGCTGACCGACCAGCTGTACGACAAGTTCTCGGTAAGCACAAGGCAACGCCGTTCCTTTACCTCTTCCGTGGGCCTCTTGGGAGATGGCTGCAGCAGTGCCCCAGCTCCGAGGCCCTTCTTCTGTTAGCCCCATGGGGTTTACTCGCATGTCTTTGCCACATCCTGCATGGTGCTGATGCCACTTCTGGTGGCCCCAGGAGGTGGTTATTTCCATATTCACAATGCTTGCGAGAATTCCTGTGTTGTTTGTTTGTTAGTTTGTTGCTATTCCCCAACTATTTCTGGAACGGGAAGGGGATTAATAGCCAAGTGTACTTGGAGATGAATGCCCCCTGCGAGGAGCTGAGCTGCCCAACCAGGCTGTAAACCAGCCCGGTGCTTGGACTCCTTGGCCGTGGTGGCACCAGCTGCGTGCCGCTATGTTCCCCAGATGCCTGTGGGGAGGCCTAAAGTCTTTCTCAGTGCTGACCAGCAGCGTGCTGTCCCCTTGGTTCCCGACCCTGCGGCAGGTATCTCGCCTGATTTGTGTCTCAATCCCTTTCTGCCCTTTTCCAGGATGCTGTTGGTGCCACTACGGAGGAGGAGCGGCTGGTCAGAATGCGGGACGCCATCCAGCAGCTGCCCGCTCCTCACTACAGGTCAGTGCTGCCCTCAGCCCGCTGAGCTCAGCCCTGCTGCACTTCAGAGGGCAAAGTGCAATTCCAGGCTTTGTCTCACGCGAGCAACGGGATGCCTGGGTGTGCTGAAACACTGCATGGGGTTAATTGATGGGGTCAGTTCCTGGGTACGGGGGCACACTTGGTGCAGCTGATGGCTGTGGCTGTGCTGTGCTGGTGCTGGGTGCTGCAGCGTGGCACTTGGTCAAGTTGGATCTACTTCATCTTCAGTGACAGTAGCAGTAATAACAACTAGTGTGAATTGAGGTTTGCTTTGTGAGTCGCAGCACGGGATGCTGGCTGGTGCTGAACATTTGCCGCTCTTGTTTCCCAGGACCCTGGCGTATCTGATGAGACACTTGGCCTGTTTGTCTGCGAACAGCTCTGTCACCAACATGCACGCTAAGAACTTAGCCATTGTGTGGGCTCCAAACCTCCTAAGGTAAACTTCTTTTTCCGTTTCAACAGAACGCTTACATCTGTTCTCCAGTAAGATAAAGCAGTCCTCCCTTCTTCTGCACCACATGTGCTCTTCTCCTGTAAAATGTGCAGTGAGTGGCTGACAGCAGAGCAGGAGCCTGGACTGTTCTCCAACCCCACGTGGGCACAATTGCTAGATGAGCATTGCTGCTCTCTTGTTTAGATGGGGCTGGTGTGTCCTTGATCAGCCAGGAGAACTTCTTCAGTGGCATCACTGACTGCCCACTGCGGAAGTCTCCGGAGCTCAGTTTGACAGCTTTGGGCTGCAACAGTTCAGACCCGGGGAAGCGATGTTGGCTGACTGACTTCTAAAACCTGCCTTTTCTACAGATCACAGCAGAGCGAGTCTGCCTGTGCCAGCGGGAGAGCTGCCTGCACGGAACTGCAGACGCAGTCAGCCGTGGTGGAATTCATCATCGACCACACAGACGTCCTCTTCTGCTCCACATCTGGACCTGACATCGCAGATGGAGCAGGTGAGTGTCTTCCTCCATTAGCTTCATCTTGATCAGACACCTGGATCAAATGCAGGCCTTCTCCAAGTCCTTGGAAATACACTTTTCCTGTCGAGGGGACAGCAGACTTCTGGGCTTAGGTTAGAATCTGGCACCCTGTTGCTGGATGCTGAGAATGTGCAAGCCCAAACGTGACAAGAAGAAAACCGTCACTGTCATTATGATGTTTTGCAAGCAGGTGAAGCTTGATTAACGTGTGGCAGCAAAGCTTTCTGAGTTCACCGTACCTGCTTTCTAGGGTTTTTGTTTGCCTGTTTCGATACAGGGAGCTGCTCTTAATTATGACTGCGTCCTTTGCCATAGACACACCTCTGAGCACATGGTTGTTTTGAGCTGCTCTTCTTGCAGCGGCTCGGAGAAGCAAATCTGAGAGAAACACAGCAGCTCCCCCGGACCTGTGATGGCCGTAGTGCTGCCGCTTTCTGATCCTGGCTCTCACCTGTGGTTTTCCCTTACAGGGCACAGTTCTCCCTCAGGGCCCCAGTCTGTGCAGGCGTCTTCTCCTGCCACAGAGCTGCTCAGCCTGGAGGAGGCGCAGGCACGGAGGCGAGGCCACAGCAGCTCTCCTGTGGTTGTGACACAGAGCAGGGACATAGAGGTGGAAGAAGGCCCCACAGCTGTACGGGGGAAATTCCACACAGTCATCGACTTTCCACCTGAAAGGTAAAGAGGACTTCCTTTTCCAGTACCTTATCATCATTGTTTGGGTAGGTTTTTGTGGTTTCTTTTTGTCTTCTTTTTTTTTTTTTTTTTTTTTTTTTTTTTTTTTTTTTTGCCCCCATTATTTCTAGTGCCAAAGCTTGCTGAAAGTCAGTTAAACTGATGGTGCCTGAAGTGTTGCAGTGAATCTCCACTCCCTTTGCACTGTGAGACTGAACTCACATTCAGTTGCCCGCCGGCACACAAGGCTGGCATTCCCTCCTTGCTGGGCAGGCAGTCACGAGCTGCATAAAGCCATGCTGACGTCTATCCCGGCCTGTGCTGGCTGTACCTGGAAACATTGGGGTTTTCCGGACTTGAGGGCCACGTACCTGAATCCAATTCCAGTTGTCCTCGAAGCAGAGCTGTTGGTCAGACCTGCTGGCACGAGAAACTAGACATGGCAGTGAGATGGGGCCGATGAGCTGTCAGCGTCAGAGTCAGAGATGCTTCTGAAGTTCCACGCACGACTCACACCATTCCCTGTTTTCTCTCTCCAGACCAAGTCCAGCCAGCAGGATGAAGGAATCACCAGCTGGCTGTTGGTGTTCCTGCTTCAGCCTGGGAAAACCATCCTCTGTGGCCAAACGCCAACCGCAGCGCCGTCCCAGGGAGCCCTCAGAGACAGACGTTGTAGTGCTGGCAGGTAAGGGTGCAAATCCAGCTTTCAACACCCTGCTTCTCAGCAACGTAGAATTCTTGCTGTCAGTGGGCTTGTATCTCCTTCTAGCCTTCCAGCCCATACCTGACACCTTCAGTTCTCCCCTGATCAAGAACCACTTTTGTAATTCAGCTTGGGAGAGTTTGACACCAAGCCCTGTTCATTCTTTCATAGGTGATTCGAGCTCTTGTCAACCGAGCAGAGCTGGAGCAAGTAGCGATGCTGGGCTGTGTGCTTCCATGAATGGAGAGCTCGCAGGAAGCACAAATGGCTGCGGTTCAGCTGACAGCGTGCCGCATAACAACAGTGGCGCACACAAGGAGCTCATCCAAGTTGAAGCCCTCATTTCTCCCGGCTCTGCTGAAGATGCTGACCTGAGCCTGCCAGACACCACAGGCACCAGCCTGGACTGTGACCCGGTGCCTGTGCAGTGCAGCCCAGCCCAAGCAGAGCCCGAGTGCCCCGACAGCAGCACCTCCATACAGGAGCAGGTCAGCACCAGCGAGGAGAAGCAGAGCCTCTTGGAGGGGGGCTTAGAATCGGGCCTCCAGTCCCAGGCACCGGGCAGCAGCACTGAGAGCTCTGAGCCCCTCTCTCCGTGAGCTTTCCACCCAAGAGAGGACGATTGCCATCTTTACCTGGACCTCTCACGCCCTCCTGTCTTTTCCTTTAATAATAAAAGCACACTTGTGCTCACTCAACGCCTTGACTGCCTGAGGAGTTTTCATTCCCGGGGACTGGGATGAATGCAACACACAGCAAAGCACCTCAGCTTGCAACGCTGAGGCTGTGGGGTGCATGAAGCAGAGCTCCAGGTTTGTTCCCGTTGTGTCTGGCTTCGGGATGTCTGCAGCTCCCATTTGGTACAGTAGCAAACCATCTCTAGCATCCTGGATGCTGCTCGTGATAACCCCAAGCTTCCTGGCGGTGGCTTTGTGATGCCTTTCAGGGCTTTTGGATGCACTGTGATGCCTTGGCTGCTCCCTATCACCTCTCTCCTCCGGCCGCGTCCATTCCTGGCTCCCAACCTCCGAGCTGCCTGCGCAGATCACCTGCAGCCGTGTCCTCATCACGCTGCAGAAGGACGAGCTCATCCTGGCCCGGCCTCTCATTGGTCAGGGGCAGCGCTGTCCCGCCCCTGTCTGCCTCTCATTGGTCAGCGGCAGCGCTATCCCGAACCTGCCTACCTCTCATTGGTCCGGGGCAGCGCTGTCCCGCCCCTGCCTGCCTCTCATTGGTCCGGGGCAGTGCTGTCCCGCCCCTGCCCGTCTCTCATTGGTCAGCGGCAGCGGTGTCCCGCCCCTGCCCGTCTCTCATTGGTCAGCGGCAGCGCTGTCCCGCCCCTGCCCGTCTCTCATTGGTCAGCAGCAGCGCTGTCCCCCCCTGCCCGTCTCTCATTGGTCAGCGTCAGCGCTGTCCCGCCCCTGCCTGCCTCTCGTTGGTCCGCGGCAGCGCCGCTCCGCCCCCGGGCGTTCGTTGGTCCGCGGCAGCGCCGCCGGCTGCCATTGGCTGAGGCGCCGTGCGCGGGAACGAACGTTGGGAGCTGGCAGTTGGAGGCGCGGCTCTCCTCCCAGAGCGCCGCTGCAGCCGCCTGTGCTACCCCGTAGGAGACCGCGGCGGCAGCCGGAGCTGTCCGGGCGGCACCGGGAGGGAAGCCGCGGCAGCTCGGGAGCGAGTGCTGAGGACAGCTGTGCCGGAGGTGTGTTGGAGAGCGGTGCCGGGACAGGGAGAGGGGCTGTGGGGGGCTCTAGGAAGCTGCGGGGAGGCGACGGGTGGGGGAGATATATAGCGAGATGTGAGGCTGTAGGCGCCTGTGAGGTGATGTAGGGGTTATGGGGAGCTGCTGGGGGGAGAGGCAGATACGGGGCTCTGAGGGTGGTGTATAGGGAGGTAGGGGGCTGTGGTGAGCCATAGGGTCATATGGGACTATTGGGGGCTGTTGGGAGCTGTAGGGAGGAAGGAATATGAAGCTGTAGTGCATTGTGGGGGGACTGTAGGCGTGGATATGTAGATGTCTATAAAAAATGAAGCCCCTGTTCTGGGCTGCATTGCAAAAGGGGTGACCAGCAGGGAGAGAGAGGTGATTGTCCTCATCGACTGAGCTCCTTTGAGGCCTCATCTGCAGTGCTGCATCCAGGCCTGGGGCCCGCAGCACAGGAAGGACGTGGAGCTGTGGGAGCGGGTGCAGAGGAGGCACTGAGATGTCAGAGGGCTGGAGCAGCTCTGCTGTGAGGAGAGGTTGAGGGCAGTGGGCTTGTTCAGCCTGGAGAAGAGTAGGCTGCGGGAGACTTCATTGTAGCCTTGCAGTACTTGAGGGGAGTGTATAAGCAGGAAGGGAGCGGCTGTTTACGAGGGTGGATGGTGATAGGACAAGGGGGAATGGTTTTAAAGTGAGGCAGGGGAGGTTTAGGTTGATATTAGGAGGAAGTTTTTTGCACAATGGGTGGTGCCACACAAGAACAGGTTGCCCAGGCATCAATGATTTATAGGCTGGTTCGGCCCTTATTTTTGTTTTAACTAATGAAGTGCTGGAGAAAGTTTTGGGAAAGTTTCAGGTTGAAGAGTTGGTAAAGCTGTGACAGTATGTAGATGATTTGCTGGTTTGTGGAAAAGAGGAGTCTAAAGTAAAGGAGACTGCAAGTGAAATTGTGAAGTCGTTACTTGTACTGTATGTCTTCAGTGCATTATTTTCTGAAAGGGTGCACCCAAGCAGAGATGTAAGGGATCGTGTGCCTTCAGAGCCTAGAAAAATGTGTCCAGTTTCAGCAAAGTAGGTCTTGGGCACTGTGGTGGATGCATATGTCTGTAATGGGTGTAACATACTGTGACTTGGTTGCGTTACTGTGACTAATTGAAGTGGCTTAAGGAAAGGCTGTTTTCTTCTGTTTGTTTATTCCCTTTGCTGAGCTATTTGCACGGAATGAGCTGATGTTGTTGTTGCTGTGGGGTGTCATCAGAAGGATGGGAAAGCGCAGTGTTTGTGTTCACATGAGGTTACAGCAGGGCTATGTCAGACTATCGTGGATGTTCTTTAAGTAGTTTGAGGCTCCTGGCACATGGAAAATAATCATGACAGCTGGCTCTGTCTTCTATCGAGCTCTTAAAAATACTGCTTGAGATAACAGCAGGTGAGATGAAATGCTGAGCAGCATGGGGCTTGTGTCTGCCTTCAATAATTCTTTTCCTAGGCAGTGTGTGTTAAATTTTGTTCTATGGACTGTGACAGAAATCTGGATTGCTCCGTGAGGTGTTAAAACTAGCTTACCTGTTGACTACTGACATAAGGCTTAGTTGATTTGAGCTATGGAACTTTCAGCTTTTTTTTTAATGGCTGTTTCTAGGTATCAGATAGCAAATAAAACGTAGATCACAGTGGCTGGATTTGTTTTAATCAGGTGCTTCTGACACCATGCAAAACTCTCTTCTGGAGAAAGTTCCAGAAGCTTTCAGTGTTTAATTCTGGCTGTACAATAGCAATTAGTTCAATTTAGAACACATGAAAAGCAAGCTGATAGGGATCTGGTTCCAGGTGGTTTAAATTACAAGAGGGAGATGGTGCAGGTGTAGTAAGTAGGAGGTTACCTTCAAAGTGCCTTCCTGGTTCTCCGTGCTGCTTGATGTTTATTTACCCATTTGTGCTGTGTTCAAGTGCAAGCACTGTAGGGTGTAGAGAACACTGTAGAATGCCTGGTGCTGCCACGACCAGTCATAGATACTGGAAGGAAAAGTTGTTATGAACTACCGATGGAAAACATGGACAGTTTTGAGGCTTCATCTTGGCAGAAGTTGGTGAGACAGTCCTCTGATAATCAGACAAAAGGTAAACTGGTTTAAAAAGGAGTCTTACTTTCAAGAGGGCCTTGTGTGGTCTGGTTGTTTACAGTAATGCAGGACTAGTTGGGTAAATAACTGATTGGAAAACCTGTAAGGGAATTAGGTTGTTTTTTTTAGGTTAGGGTTCTTCCTATTGAATCCAGTACAAGTGCTTGCATGACTGGGAGCCCAACTGTCTGCTGCGGTTGTTCTCATGCTGCCTCTCTGATGTGCTGCCTCTTCAAACTGCTAGGGCTGGCAGCAGCGACCAGCACTAATGCTGCAATTAGAATGGGCGATGCGGAGAAGACTGTGGCAGAAATGATGAAGCCAGAGGCCCAGCTAGCAGAGGTTTATGCATTTGCTGCCGATCTTTATCCCAAGGAGCTGGCCGCCTTGCAGCAACAAAGCCATGATGTAAGTAATGCATTCTGATGCCTGTGAATTGATATGGATCACCCAATCTGCCTTGTCTGTTTCACTCAATGGGCCTGTCTTGAGTGTTTGTAGAACTGCCTTGATGCTTAGTCTGTTCTGACGTGATGCTTCATCTTGAAGTCTTGAGCTACTCGGCACTGTGAGATTCTAGCCATAGTTTTGAAGAGCAAGTGTAACTGATCTGTATTCCCCTTTGTATGCAGGGTAACCTCACCCATGCAGAATTATCTGTTGCTGTAGAGATGCTGTCTTCTGTGGCTGTGATGATCAGGGCTTTGGGTTCAGGGGATGTGAGTGCAGTATGGAGACAACTGAGCAATCCTGTCCCAGGGCTGACAAGCAGTGAGGATGAGAACTGTCAGAGGTGAGTGTTTGGAAGGTTCGTGTCCGTCTTTGATGTTGCTTACATTCCCGAGAGGTTCGGTTTTCTTTTCTTCCCCTTATACTTCAGGTTCTTTCACTGCTGACTCCAATATTAATTTATTCTCTCTCGGTTCTTGCATCTTGTCTTTGCATTCCCCGTTTCTTACTAATCTGCTCTGAGTACCGTCTCTCAGACCTTTATCAAGGTTTCACCACAAAGCTATGTTCTGGCCCTACGAGGTTCTCAATTGCACTAGGCCTGTTCCTGCCCTGTGTTTTTTGTCTGAAACTGCCATGTGGTGTTTTAGTGCTTTTCTGGATTGTTTTGCACTGGAGCTGACCACCTTGCTCACGGTCTTTTGTCTTTTTCCTATTCCTTCTTTCTTTCGTACATGTCAGTTTTAACCCTTGTGTTACTTCTTCCATTTTGTGTTTAGTTCTCATTGCTGTCTTGTGTGTTCCCTGGCCAGTTTTTCATGACGTGATACTTGCTGGTTTTGATTTTTGTTCTTTGACAGATGTGTGGACGATGTGATGAAGCTGAAAGCTCAGATGCGTGCAGAAGAAAATGAGTTTATCACGTGGAATGATATCCAGTCACGTGTGGATCGTGTGCACTTAGATGTGCATGAAGAACATGAAAGTCAGTTTTGCTTGATTAGTGCTAGACTGATCCTAGATCATAAGGTGTGCTAAAACTAGGTGCATGCCAACGAACAATCTTGTTGCTTGATTCGTATAGACTGAGATAGTTGCCTTTTGCCACTGCTTCTTGTGTAGCTGAGTTGCCCTGAAAAGGCTGTAATCTAGAGAGGCTTAAATGTTATGTCAGAGCCTGGAATCTTGACTAACTTGCTTCCTGGATCTGCAAATAGACACGGGCTTCCTGTGTGGCTTCAGTTCATCTGATCACGTGACCCGAACAAGTGCACGCCACGTGCATGCGTGCACCAGAGCACTAGTTTTGCAGCCTTGTATTTGTGAGGCATCACAGCAGAAGCCTGGAAGTTCATGTAGTCCAGCTCCTTGTTTCTTGTAACACTCCTATAACCCCTAAAACAATAGAGACAACAGAGAACCCAAACCATCAACCGTAAAACGCAGAGAATTTTATAATGACATCAGTTGACATCTTATGGCATAGTTTTGGTAGGAAACTTTTAAATTCTTTCACCTGTTAGTGTTTCATAGAATCATAGAATGGCCTGGGTTGAACAGGACCATAGTGATCGTCTAGTTTCAACCCCCCTGCTGTGTGCAGGTCGCCAACCACCGGCCCAAGCTGCCCAGAGCCACATCCAGCCTGGCCTCGAGTGCCTGCAGGGATGGGGCATCCCCAGCAGCCTTGGGCAATCTGTTCCAGTGCAAATATGTTCAGTTTCTTGTGTGCCCCTGTGCATGGATACTTCTTATCTAGTGTCAGAGGAAGTCCTGAAGCCATAGCGACATGTACCCTTCTGCTGTCCTGAAACTTGGTTTCAAATTCAAGAATGCTTTCTAATGAGGAGCTGTAACATATTGTTGTTTCACAAGGGTAGTCTTTTTCTGCCGCTGTTGGCTAATTAATCAAGGATAATTACTGCTTGTCCTCTGTGCCCTTTCCTAAGTCAAAAGTTGCCGTGTCTGTTTTCCTTCGTTCTTCATGAGATGGAGTAGTGTCAACCGTAGTGTGTGTGTTTTTGTAAGAAAGGTCTTTCTTTTCCTACTTTCCCCCCGCTTTCTCTCATGGGGAGAGCAGCATGCCTAAAGGTGTGCATACTGTGTGTGTACACACTGTAGGAGGAAGCAAGCAGTCTGTACCGTAGTCTGCCTAGGTGACGGGGAGTTGTCAGATGAAGGACAGAAAAAATGCAGGCATTCTATGGGCTAAGATAATACTGAGAGGGAAATGCAAGTGATGCTGAGACAAAACATAGAATCCTAGAATCACCAAGGCTGGAAAAGGCGTAAAAGATCATCCAGTCCAACCGCTCACCTATTCCCAATAGCTCCCACTAAACCATGTCCCTCAACACAACATCCAGCCTTTCCTTGAACACCCCCAAAACAAAACATGCTGTTACGGCCTAGACATCACTGTGAAAAGATACTCTGAACACACCTGGGTGCTTTCCTGTGCAACCTACGTTAGTGAGCCTGCTTCTAGTGAGGGGTTTGGTCTACATGATCTCCAGAGGTCCCTTCCAACCCCTGTGATGACTTCTGTGGATCTGTGATGCTCTAAATGAACTGCCCAACAGTTCAACTTAAACAAATTTCATCTAGTTATTGGTGATGTGGAAACTTAAGGTGAAAGATCTGGCGCGCTAGCAGTCATGGAAGCAAGTAATAGTTAATGTTAGATCTTTTAATAGAAGGCCTACAATTAGGTATTTCTGTGTGTTAGGCTGTGAAATCACTAGTAAAGTAGAATAGAGAACAGTAAGAACAAAAAAATCTAGCACTACCGAATGAGGGAAGAGGAAGAGGAAGAATGGACTGACATTTTGAGTGGGTTTTGTTAAGTGTTCTCTGCAGCTCATTGCTACTACTTGGACACGTTTCAAATTTTGAATTTCAAGTTTTCTGTCAAGAAAGAAATAGAGAAAAAGCATAAATTGGACAATGCTTAGTTGTTGTTTGCTATCTTACTGTATGTTTCTGTGTAAAAACAGTGGAGTCCTGCCTGCAATCTCTCTTAGCGTGAGAGATAAATAGAAGTGTATATTGGAAGCCAGTTTGATGGCATACGTCTGAGAACAGAAGTAGGTATGTGAATATGTAAAATGTACACAGAGCTGATTTTTGCTAAACATCATTTAGAGGTGATGACAATTGATGTGGAAGAATAAGGACAATTCAGAATGACATGAATATGTTTCACCGCGTTCTTGAAAGCCACGGTTAGAAAACAATTCAATGGCCCCGCTTCACAGAACAAGTGAAATGGTGTGCGTTTGAAAAATGGAGTGCAGGACAGAAAGAATTCTAATGGTAGTCTTGGTCCTCTACCAGCTGTGACTTTGAATAATGTGTGAAAGGAAGGCTTTCTGTAGATCTTCATACTGTTCTTGAAGTATGCCTCTGTGCACTGCTGTAGATAACAAGTTTTGTGGAATCACGGGACATCCCAAGTTGGGAGCGACTCACGGGGATCATGGAGTCCAACTCCTGGCTCCGCTCTGGACCGCCTAAAAATCAGACCGTATGTCTGAGAGCATTGTCCAAATGCTTCTTGAACTCTGGCAAGCTCATTGCTGTGCCCGCTGCCCTGGGGGAGGCAGTTCCAGTACGGGACCACTGGAAACAGAAATCCAACTCAGATCTCCCCTGTCACATCTCCAGGCTGTTCCCTTGGGCTCTGTTGTTGTTCGCCAGGGAGCGATCAGTGCCTGCCCCTCTGCTGCCCCTGGTCGGGAAGCTGTAGAGCACCACGAAGTTTCCGCTCAGTCTCTTCTCTGGACTGAGGACTTCAGCTGCTCTTCGTATGTGTTCCCCTCTAGACCCTACACCATCTTTGTGGCCATCCTTTGGACACTTTCTCATAGTTTTATGTCCTTTTCATACTGGGGTGACCCAAACTGTACGCCGTACTCAGGATGAGGCCACAACAATGCAGAGTAGGGTGGGACAGTCCCCTTCTCTTGACCTGCTAGTAGTCCTGTGCTTGATGCACTCCAGAATACTGTTGGCCCTCCTGGCTACCTGGGAGCGCTGTTGACTCGTATTCAACTTACTGTCAACCAAGACCCTCCAATCTCTTTCATCATGGCTGCTCTCCAGCATCTCCCCCCTTAGTCTGTGTGTATAGCCAGGGTTGCCCTTTCCCAGGTGCAGAATCTGTCACTTGCTCGTACTCCATTTCTTGCAGTTGGCGATTGCTCAGCTCTCTAATTTCTCAGGATCTCTCTGCAAGGCCTCTTCACCCTCAACAGATTCAGCAGTTCCTCCCAGTTTAGTGTTGTCAGTCAGCTTGCTCGTAACACCTTCTAGTCCTACATCCAAGTCTTTATGAAAGCATTAAAGAAAGCTGGCCCTAAAATAGAGCCCTGGGGAACGCCTGGAGTGACTGACTGCCAGACCGATGTGACCTCGTTTACTGTGGCTTTTTGGGCCTGACCCATCAGCCACTCATTCACCTACTGCATTGTATTGCTGTCTAGTCGTATGTTGGATGTTTTGTCCAGGATTCTGTGAGAAACGGTGCTGAAAACTTTACAGAAATCCAGAAAGCCCTCAACGGGCTTTTCTAGGTGAACTACAGAGGTGACCTTGTCATTAAAGAAAGCATAGTTAGTTAAATGGTCCTTGAAATGGTGCTTTTTTTACAGCAGTCGTACCGTCTTCTTAGCAATCCTGGTTCTTGTGGTGTCCCGAGCGTGTACTGTTCCTTAATCTTTGCTCTGTCCAAATGCAGTGCCTGCTATAAAACGTTCCACTTTGTGATTCTCCTACTGCGTGCAGAAGAAAAAGCTGCAGTCTTTGGGTATTTTAACCCAAGTTGTATCCACTCTGAGCTCCTCGCTTTCTTCCAAAAGATCTTTGTTGTAAACTCTCCAACTGCGATTTGAACTGTTGCTTCTTTCAGCAAGCAAGAATTGAATATTCAATATACGTTGCATCACACGATCTCCGGGTGTCCATTCCAACCCAAATTACTTTGTGATTTGCTGTAGGTTTGGCATGTGTGACTCAGGCTTTGTTCGCATTTAGCTAAGTGTAAGCTATCTATTTATGTCTGTTTTCAGTTAGTTGAACTGTAGTCCTCGCTGTCCCTGGCAGCACCCTCATCTGTTGTAATACAGCTCATAGTACATGCATCCAGTCAATCCTGGTATTTCAGAAGTGAAGGCACTGTATTTTTGAATGGCGTTCTGTGCAAAGCTGTAGCTTGGTGTGAAGAGCTTTTTTCTGAAGGATTCTTGAAAACTTGTGACTTACTAGCCCTGGCCATTGAGGTTTTGATAATTCTCTTCTAGTGGATTTGAGCTACGTGTTGAAGAACTCAGTTCTGTCCATTCGTGTGGTCTCCCCGAGGGATTTTTTTCTGCTTTTTCCTTTATTTATTACTATGTCCAAAAATGTGTGGCTTCCTTAAGGTGGAGAAGTGGTCTTGCTTTCTTTGCTAGTAGAAAATGATTGCTACTAAAATGTTGCTATTCTCAGTGGGTATTTGGTTTAGCACCAATAGCACTTTTCTTCCAAAGCACAGTTTCCTGATGATGGTAAAGGATTGGACAAGGATTGGATCTTGTATTTCTTCTTCTATCCCTTTCTCTCTAGGAGTTTTGGCTGTTGGGCTTATCAGCGAGGCGCTGGATGAAGGAGACACCAGAAAAACTCTGCAAGCCTTACAGGTTCCTGCAGCAAAACTGGAGGGTGTAACCCCAAAGGTAGGTCAGCATTATCAGGGCGCACTGCTTGGGGCTAAGAGAGAGAAAGCACAGGTGGGTGTAGTTGAAAGTACCTCTCCAGAAGCCTTTGCATCTGTGTACTGAGGGCATTCCTGATGTTGGGAAAAAAGCTGGGAAACAGATGTGGAAATGAAAGGGTGAACGCTGCATGCTATCAGCTGATGTCACCTGGCCAGTTTGGATCTGTCTATATGAAGGCAAGAGAGATGCAGGCATAACATGTGAATCTTTGTGAACTACAGAGATGGGCTTAAAGATATGAACTGCTTGAGATGGATTGCTCTAGCTAATCGTACGTCCAGAGTGGCACACGTACCTTCTTTTTGGAGATATAAGGAGATGTGTTCAGTTTCATTTGTTTTTATAAGAAGGCGGTGTTTATCCTAATAGTTGTGAATTTCCAAATGCAAGTCTCGTTCAGTCTCCGTTTTTCAGTGCTATTTGTTCAATGTATCCATAGGTGTAGTTACATAAAGCACAAATGAGGTTTGAGAAGTAGGCAAAAAAACTTGTTAGGTGATGAATTTGTTCAGAAGGAGGGGAAAATAGAAAACAAAAGATATGCTTCTAGCAAGATGTGTATGAATGCCTGTCACTCACTAGGTGACACTGCAGATGCTATGCATTTTTTGCATGGTGGTTGTCTGTTGTGGTAGCCCAGGACTTCTCCTGACTTAGATGGAGTTGCCTCTTGGTGTAACTGGTCTGTATGTACAGGTGAAAATGGAGAGAGGAAGAATGATCTCACCTTACTGGCTTAGGAAGGAAGATGAAACGCTGTATGGGTGGTGTTTGGTTGCCCTGCCTCGGGCAGGGGGTTGGAGATTCGTGATCCTTGAGGTCCCTTCCAACCCTGTGATTCTGTGGTGTACATGCTACTGATTATTATTTTTTTTTTTAACAGATGAGTGGGATGCTATTTTATTTCCTTATGCTTACACAGAAGTAGCAGATGTGCTTCCTTTCAGTTGCCTAAGTGTGTTTAATTTCTTTTTGTAATATCTTTTCAGTTGTGGAGCTCATTGTTCTAATTCCAGCAGGGATTTTAGCATAGAGACTGGGATGATGCTGTGTTCAACATTGGTGTTTTTTTGTATGTTTGTTTGCTTTGTTTTTTTTGACTAAGTGTAAACCTTCACGATGGCAGTGTCCGAAAACTGCGCTGGTGATGAAGATCACTGAGCAGCTTCCTCAGTGGCCCTGAAAGGGTTCGTGTTCCTCAGGAACCCATTTTGTGCTGAAGCATTTCCTCCTGCTGAGTGAGAATGAAATAACGAGTTGTTCTTAGTGTGCATGGAAGCTTCTGCCAGGCTGGATTGGTGACTTCAGTTGACGTGAAATTACCTCACTGAGGCATATGTTCAGTGTAGGGCTCCTCCCTGCAACATGGCAGCAATTTCAGAGATGGTGAGATCGTGGTACAGACTAGCACTGTGGGTAGAACAGTTGCTGTCCTGAGTCAACGTGCTTACTAGCTGGTGACTTCTGTACCTTGGGACTGAGAGGGATTGTAGTTCAGCACAAGGCCGGGGATCTGGCGTATGATGCGATTTCTCACGTGATGAGCAGTGAGAGAAGTGTTAACCCTGCAATGTGTGACAGCGCGTGTCCCTGCTGGGGGGACTGTGACAGGAAATGCACGGGAAAGATCAGAGGGTTTTGATAGTCCTGGGATTGATGACTCTGCTGGTAGAGATGACAGTGCAAGAGTTTGTTCTTGTAAGTCTCCCACCCTTCCCCAACAGGAATTTCTACATTGCTGAAGCAGTCATGGGACTCCTTGGACATTCAGATAAAACTTGTTAAAGGGATGTAGGTTTCAATCCAAAGCAGTGGTAATGTGGAGGGTATGTAAGGAAATGTCAGTTTTCAGTCCTGCCACAGAACTCTTCATGCTGGAATACAGTGGCTCTTTGTGCAGGGTGATTATTAATCCGTGTCAGAAGTCAATGTTTCCTGTGTCCTGTTTGCACATCAGGAGTTGTTGGAGGGATGGCAATTGCTTCTTAAGATCTCCTTCCATAGTAACCCCCAGGAAGCAACAGTGGGGGTGGAGGAGCTGTGCTTGGCAGCTGCTGGACTATTGTTCATGACGTGTATTTTGGGGTTTGCTAAACACTTGTCTCTTGGAAAATTTCTGCGTGTAACGTTATTTAATGAGTTTCTTCAGCCAAAACATAAGATACGGTGTGATCAGTACTCCACAGCAAATGGTCTGTTAAAAGAGAGACTTGAGAGATGCTTTTGCTGTTGTACGTTTGTATTTACCCCCAGTACATACAGTGCTTTTTGATTTGCTGGTCCAGCAATCTGCAACCCTTTGTGGACGGGACAAGAGCAGCCTGCTGTTGTGTTAGTTAGCCATCAGTTTTTGGTTGCTGCTCCTGTATGTGCATTTCCACTTCCTAAAGTTTCCCTGAACAAGTCCTTGCAGCCTGGTACTGGGAAAGGACTCTTGTTAGTCTATGTTTGTGTCCACCTCAGCGGAACAAAGCTTTTCAGGAAAAGTCCTAGGAGTGCTGGTAGGCAGACACCCAGGTGGCTGTGAGTCGGCAGTGTGCTCGTGCTGCCTGGAAGGCTTCAGTAGAGAGGTGATCCTTCCACTTGGCATTGGTGAGGCTGCTCCTGTACTGTGTCCAGTTCTGCCCTGCCCCCCCAGACAGGAGACAGGAATGTTCTGGAGATAGGCCAGCGTAGGGCCACTGAAGTGCCTGAGGGACTGGAACACCTCTCCAGAGAGGAAAGCTGAGGGTGAGGAGACTCTTGAGTCTAGAGATGAGAGGGCTTGGGGGGAATCTGTTCAGTGTATGTGAAAGCTGGAAGTGAGGATGCAGTTGAGGACAAGAGGCATTGAGTACAAACTGGGGTTCAAGAGGTGCCATCTAAACGTCAGGCAGCACTTTACAGTGGAGGTAACTGAGCAGTAGCGGAGGTCGAGCAGAGAGGGACTGGAGTCTTTTCTGTGGAGTTGTTCAGAAGCCATCTGGATCTGGTCTGTCCTGGATAATGTGCTCTCGGTGTCCGTGCTGGAGCAAGGGGATTGTCCCAGATGAGCTCAGAGGTCCCTTTCCATCTTAAATTGTTCTGTGATTTTCTTTTTGGGGCTCCTTGGAAAGGCACGTCCTGTTGGCAAATACAGCTTTAGGACTGACCGGTGCAGATTGCTTGGCGTTGGGATGTCCTGATGTTTGTTGGAGTGATACCACTGATGGAACTTGTTGGTGGGAGTTCCTTGTCCTGAGAAGAGTTTTGGCCTGGTAATGCTGTAGTTGCTTCTGCTGATAACAAATGTCCATTATGGCCTTGTGTTGAAATTGATTAGAAAGATACTGGAGTGCTTCCTGTATCCCTTGAGACTGCAATTGCTCAGAGGTGGTGGTTTTGTTTTGCACAACCAGTGACACTCTTTTCCTCATGCTGCGAATGCTTTCCTCATCATATTCTCTTCAGGACACTCAGGATGAAACAGCTGTGCTTTGGCTCGATGAAACTCAGGACGGGATTCAGAAGGCTAACAAGGACACTGAAGAGTCACAGAGATGTAAGCATTGTGGCAAATACCGTGGTTCAATGCCATTGTCAACCAAATATTCGTCACCAAATGGAAGAATGCGAGCAAGAAATGTACACATGCAAAGGAAATTAGAATACAAGTGTTTGCTTCAGGTAGGTGTAGAAGTTTTTTCTTTCAACAATGAATGTCACAGCCTTTCAATTTCAATTCTTTACATCTTTTTGGAAGCATATGTCGTTGTTTCAGTTGTGCTTGTGAGACTGTGTTACATCCTAGGCAGAGATACCTATTGAATCTCTGTCAAAGTGTTTGACATTAGCAGATAACTGTGTCTGTCTGTGGTTGGGTAGTCAAGCGTGGGGATGTTCATGTGCGCAGTTCTGGTGCATCTTAGCTTTCATTTGTGTTGTACTGTTGCCTTAATTCTATGAAGTATTTCTCAAAGTACTTTTTTTTTTTTTTTTTTTTTTTGCACTAAGTGCAGATAAAAACACAAATCAGTGCCGTTGGCAGGTGGACTGTGCCAAAGAACATTTGGTCAAAAGCAGGATTAAAGTATGCTTCTTTGAGCCAGAATAAGATCTTCAGATACCCTTCTACCTCTCTGTGTGTGAACAGAGATTTGCTCAGTGCTGAAAATGTGTATCTCGTGTTTACTGCATCGGTGAGATACCTGTGGTTGATTTTGTACTGTGTTTGCAACAGAGTTCTGGAGTAGCCCTGGGTTAGCTCTTTCCTCATCTTTTTCTTGTTGATAACCTGTTCTGTGTTCAGGTTGCTATTCTTGCTAGGAACGGTGCAGTCACTGGAAAGGTGCTTTTTGAGTCAGCTGTCTGCTGTACCAGGGCTCTGCAAGAAGAAGCTGCCTTGACTGCAGCTGTTGTCAGAGTACAGCTGAGTGACTGGATAAAAGGTTGTAGAGAAATACTGTCGATAAGTCAGCACCGTAGTAGGACTAAGAGCACACAAAAAAGCGCTGTCAGACACTGTGCCATACACAGATGCACACTGTACTGAAAAGATTGTTGTACACCAAGTTGTCTTTTTTTAACCCGTATTTTTATGCATAAATACAGGAAGGTATTTGTGTCCACTCGCACAGTGCCTTGCTCTCTTGTTTGTTGTGAGTCACTGAGCTCCTGACTGCCCAGGTAACCTGCCTCCTCCTGTTGTTGAAGTTTCCTTAGGAATTCTGGCCGTGAATGAAGCAGTCGATCACGGAGATACCAGCCCTACCCTGAGTGCCTTGCGCTCACCAGATGTGGGGCTGTGCGGAGTCGCTCCAGAGTGTGCAGAGACATAGCAGCGAGAGTTGGCAGAAGTGGAAAGGAGAAGAATGGCAACAGGTGAACCCCAAATAGCTAACTGCTAGTGCAGTAAATTCAAGATGATTGCCTGTAGGATGGAAAGCAGAGGGGGAGAAATGTGAGGAGAAGTCTTGCGTTCTGGGTATCTTGTTAGAATCTCATGTTACGGGGAATTGAGGCTGCCTTGTAAGCTGAAGTCTTTGTTAAAGGAAAGAAGAAAAAGGTAGGAAGGAAATGAAAAAGTCAGCAGTGAAATATTCCCCACTTGTAGAATATATTGTGCTTAGGTAGTTGTTGCGGTGGTTCATTGGAATCTGAGGCATTCCTTCTATTGCTTGGAGGAAGGACCCTCTCCATGCATTTCCTTCTTGTAGTATTTGTATGTGAGGAAGATAGAGACGTGTTTGCTTTCAACATAGCACCATTTCTGCTTTTAGGAGGCAGTGGCAGTGAACGGGTGAAACACTGGGTGAGAGGAGGCTGTCATCATTATCATAACCTGAGGACCAGAGAGGGAGGATGGGATGAGCCGACTGAATTTGTGCAGCATGACACACAGCTGTCACGGGAGGAGATGCAGGTAAAGTACGTGCTCTTTTTCTCTGCAGTTGAAGTTGCCCCTGTTTCAGGCCTTATTGCAACTTGAAGAAGTAATGTTTCACCACAGTAGTGATGTTAGCAAGCTTTGTATCTTATTTCCGTGTTCATTGTCTACTTTGCACGTCAGCACCTGCTGCTGTAGGAGCCCGTTTTGCAGGGGGTTGGACTCAGTGATCCCTGGAGGTCCCTTCCGAGCCCAGTTCTGTGATTCTGTGATTTTTCTCTTTGCTTCTTGCAGCAGTATGGTGCTTGGTGTTTCAGAAGAGAGAAAAGCACGGCGGGCATCAGCTGGATTTCTGTGGCTGGTAAAGCTGTGCCCCTGAGAACTGGGCTGACTGCTGCCCCTGGAAATGTGTGCAAAGTCTGCAGAGGCAGAGGAATGACTTTTCTCTCAAAAGTTGAGCTTGTCTAAGGCAGGTCACTGCTAGGAGAGCTTCTGCTTTAAAGCATCAAGTTGTATAAGTAAGGTAATTTAAAAAGCAAGCTTGCCAGTTCTTTTTTACCTAAGTGATTTTTTAGCATGGGAAGGTTGGAGAGGCTTTTTGCTAACAGGAGATGGAGGGAGGAAAAGCAAGTGAAAGGCACGCTGTGCACAGCCAGCACACAGCACCTGCACCATTGCCCTGCACAAAGGAGGAGCAGCTCAGCAAGCTTGGCCTGGGCCATGGGAGGGAGCGTGCAAACGTCTGGAGCAGCCCCAGATGGGCTGGTTCTGCAGGTTGTTGTCTGCTGCTGTTTTCTCTCATCCTGTTGTGCTCGGGGGTGGATTTGTTCATGTTCAGAGCTAGCAGGAAGCTCGCACAGCCCTTTGTTTCAGCTGTCCCAAGGCTTTGGTCCCTGGCTGCTGGGATGGGGCGTTTGAGGAGCGATGCCTGTGCTGTTGTCCAGCCAAGCTTTGGGGATGAGTCTCGTTACCGGGGCGTGTCTGACAGGGCTGAGGGTGGGGGACCGGGCCAGTGGCGCTTTGCTCTCAGTCTTGGTGTTTGTCTTTGCTCAGGAGGGCAGGTGGTGAACCTCACGAGCCAAAGCCTGCAGATGGGGTTTGCGGAGAAAGAGGTCCTGCAGGCCTTGTGTGGCAGCCACGGAGCTGGAGCGAGGCTGCGTCAGTGTAAAAGCCCAGCAATGCACGGAGGTGTGAAGGTGAGCTGTGGGCTCCAGTAACACAGGAGAGGATGTGCATGTTGGGGGCTTGGATGCTGCTGTGTGTTTGCAGTGACTGTGGGGTAGTTAGCACTGCTGGGTCAGCTTGAGTGCATGGAACAAGTGTGACGTGTCTTCCAGTTGCACGCTGTGTTCCTCCTGTTGCGTTGAGCTCTTGAGCTCCAGCCCTAAGTGAGGATGCAAGCGCTACCGCAGAAGGGATGGTTGAGATTGGAAGTGCAGTGCAAAGGGCTGGAGCCAGCAGGAGCAGGGATGTGATCATCCCCCTGTACTCAGCTCTGGTGAGTCCTCACCTTGAGTGCTGTGTTCAGTTCTGGGTCCCTGACTACAAGAAGGACACTGAATCCCCGAGATCTTGCCAGAGAAGAGCAGTGAAGCTGTGAGGAGTGTAGAGCACCAGTCTCATGGGGAGCAGCTGGCTGAGAGAACTGGGGTTATTTAGCCTGGAGAAGAAGAGGCTCAGGGCAGACCTCATCCCTCTCTACAATGAGCTGAAGAGAGATGATGTCGAGGTGGGGGTCGTCCTCTTCTCCCGTGTAAGTAGCGATAGGACTGGGGGGAACGGCCTCAAGTTGCACGGGGGGAGATTGAGGCTGGATGTTAAGAAACCCTTCTCCACAGGAGTGCCCAGGGAGGTGATGGAGTTACTGTCCCTGCAGGTGTTCAGAAACGTTAGATGTGGCAGTGAGGGACGTGGCTTAGTGGGGAATATTGGTGGTAGGTGGACGGTTGGACTGGATGATCTTGGAGATCTTTTGCAAGCTTGCTAATTCTATAATAATTCTATTATCTGCTGGGCGAGTGCTTTGGTGGGTGAGCATCAGGCTGCTGGACAGCAGGCAGCTGTTGTCTGTGCAGACAGCCACATCCATGGGGAGTGGAGGCTTTTTCACCTTAGCCTTGTCTTTCATGTCTCACGTGCAGTAAGTGCTGTTGTTACACACAGCATCTTGGGGGCAACCTTGATTTCTGCAGCCCCGAGCTTTGTGGCATGAGAGCTCTCCGCCATGCTTCTCCCTGTGATGTGTGGCCGTATGGAAGGCCTCGCAGAAGCCTGGGTAGGTGATGGCAGTCGCTCCTCCTTTCCCCAGCGATGCTGGAAATAGCGTGGAACGGGACGGGGGGACATCCCAGCCGTGGGTTCCTCTCAGCAGGACTGAGCGGCTGTTCTGATCCTCGTGTTTGAACTTGAGGGAATCTGATGCTAAGTAGAGAAATGAGGGGCTTGTTAATGAAGAAAAAAAGACTGTGTCGCATCTTGTGGTGCAGGATGTTCTCCGAACTGCTGCTAACAGTGCCCAGGATGCTCCCTTTTTGATGGGGAGAGGTTTAGCAGGGGTTTCTTAAATGAAAATAGTTTGTTGTGTAATTTCCTTTTCATCGACCTTTCATGCTACTTCTTGATAAGTTATCTTTGGACTATGAATCAATATTTATTATTGAAGAGAATTGAAGAGAATACGTACGCACCCTGCGCCTTCATCTGCACCAAGAATCTTCTAAACATCTTTGCACTGTTTCTTCTTGGCCCTGAGACGAAGCTGTGTGGAATATGGGCTTGGATGCTTTTTCAGTCAGGTGCAGGACACGTAACGCTCATCTGAGTTGTCATGCTGACAAGAACAACGGAGTAGTAAATTTTTCAGGGTTGCGTGCTTTACTTTACTTTTTTTTATTTTTTTTTTTTTTCCCTCCAGTCATAACCATGGAGCCACAGAAGCGTTACCCAGACAGAAGGAGCCTTTGTCACCTGGCCTTCCTACCAATGACACAGGCAGTGGAAGTCAGCATCCCAAGCATCCATGAAACCCCTGCACAGGACTGGTGAGAGTTACCCTGGTGCCGTCCTTTGGCAATCTCAGGTCTCTCTGTAAGCTCCCAAGCTGTGTCGTAACTCCTCCCGTGGTGCTGACTCAGCTCTCCCAGTCTTTTGTGGGGGAGAGCTGGAGTTGAACTCCTTCCTGCTTCCTGCCTCTGTCCTCCCTGCTTTGCCCACGGCCCACTGAGCCTCCATCCTTGTTAGGTGTCTTGAATTACTGAGTTGCTTAAGGATTGGGTGGACCAATTAAATTCTTAGCGATGTCTCTAGATCCACGTGTGCACAAAAGCACACTCTGATGCAGTCAGTGTAATGATGAACACACGCCTTGTTTCCTTTAGCCCGTATTTTTAGTTCAGGAGAACAGATTTCTGGAATGATGTTCAGCTTAGCACCAGAATTCCCTTGCCGCCCCCCATTGCAGTCACTCACGAGGGCTTGAGATCCACAGGGAGGAAGTATTGCCGATAATTACAATCCGTGGTTTTGAAACTGATTTAACCTATGGTGTATGATATGAATACTCCTGGTGAATGATGTGGTAAGGCATCCCAGCAATTTTCAACAGGAATACTTCAAGGCAGCTTTTCCAGGTTTCTTTGAGAACTCTCCAAGTCTCCAGGAATTTTAAGCGCCAAGGTTTCTTAGCCTTCCGAATGGCAGTGTTTCTATCAAAGCTGGCAGCCTTTAAACCCAAACCCAAACCGAAGCTTGCTCATCTCAGTGGAGTTGCCTTAGCTATATTCTAACGCTGCGTGGAAAATGAGTTCCACGTTCACGAGTCCTTTCTGACTGGCTACGTGTTTGATTGCATAGGAAGAAAAGCTTGATGTCTATGCCAAGGGAGACGTACACCGCACTTGCGCTGCCTGGACGATTTGGAAACTGGAAATTCTGGGGTGTGCTGAAGCATGCCCTCTCAGGTCAGTCTAAGCGTACATAGAGTAGACCTGTCTAACCAAACAGGTAATAGACAGTTAAACCCATTCTGTTGGGAAATACTCTCTCCTTCTAAGTACCTTTGGAACGCGAGTTTCTTCAATTAATTACTCAACTCATTTGCTTTTCCTGAATGATCCTAAGTTCTTTTCTCGGGCTACATCTGCACTCTGCTCAGTCCAAGGAGAATCCCTGCCTGCAGATGCAATGACACAGCATGGCTCACAACCTCATTTTTCATTGCTTACTGTTATGGTAGCTGCCATCCATGTCCGCCCTGCGTATTCTTAGAGCTCTTCTGGAGTCCATGGGGCAGACTTACGGTTGAACTAAAGGGAATTTTTTCATATTGCTCTAGCTCCAGATGATTATCCCTAGCATCATTATATTAAAAAAAAAAAAAAAGGCGTTTTGAAGTAGTGTGATATATATTCTGTGCCTCAGAATGTGGCACGTGTGGCATGAGAGAGTTTTGAGGCCACGAAGACTGCCCAGACAGCATGAGAAGTGTAAGAGCAGAGAGCTATAGGTGATGCAGCGCTATTCGTGCCACCCGCAGGAAGCGGGAGCTGGAACAAAATATGGCCAGAAGAGTGATCAGATTGCGTTTGGTAAGGAACTATTTCATTAGTTCTAGAACTTTGGCAAAATGTATATTCAGGATGATGATCAGCATGCCAGGTGCTGGGACCATGCCGAAAGAGAAATGGTCTGAAAACGTCGGTGCAATTTGAAATATATCCCCTTCCACAAAGCCCCCAGATGCATGCTGCAACTGCATCCAAAGCAAGGCAGAGCCCTGTGCTTGTTGTAGCCGGAGCTATCGGTGCCAGGAGTTGCTGCTGTGTTTGCAAGGACGTTGTGTCAGCAGTGTGACGTCAGTGGGGTTGTTTGATGGCAATGAAACAGCTGAATGGTGTCCCTCAAGACTAAGAAAAAAGATGGTAGTGGTGACTGTGTGTCTAGGTATAGATAGCTTGATAGAGATATGTAGGACTTCAGTGTGGATTGTACATAGGCCCTGCGCTGCAAGGTACGCTGTTGGGAAGCAGTGTCCATCTGCCCGAGGGCAGGAAGGCCCTGCAGAGGGACGGCCTGAGGCCAGCCGTACGAGGCTGCCCAGGAGCAAGCGCTGGGTCCTGCGCTGTGGTCATGGCAACCGCATGGCAGCTTCTGCAGGATTGGGCTGAGGTAGAATTCCAACCGCCCGCTGATTCTAGAATGTTGGGGTGTGTGATGGTGGAATCTTCTGGTCCTGTGACATGGTCTTGCCTCCCCACCCTGTCGTCATGGCGGAGCAGCCTGGTGGCCCTTAGTGATGTCACAAGCGGCTGGAATGAGGGGAGGAGCAGTGCGTGCTGCGTCCCTTCATTGGAGCGCTTGAGCTCTGCGTGAGTAGCTCGCTTGTTGCCCTTGTGCAGCGACTGAGTGCCTTCATTTTCACCCCGTCTTGTGCAGCATCTTGTAGGTAAGCTGAGACAGGGCGTGGGATGGACGGGTGGGCAGTGAGCTGTTGAAAACTGCTGGCTGGTGGAGCTCCTAGCAGCTCACACTGCTTACTCTTGTCCATCAGACGTGACTTTCACCCAGTACCTGCATTCCCAAGCGATCCATAAAGGTGGCGTTTGTCCCATGGTTTTTCCCTTGTGTTTGCTACATTGTGCAAGCTCACAGACCTGTTCCTTCTCTCTCCTCTACCTGCTCCCTTGGTGCAGCTTTTGCTCGTGGAAGAACAGAGCAAAGTGACAAGAATCAGCTGCGAGTTCAAGACACTTGTCTACCTTGTTCTGATCTCCTGCCAGGTACGTGCCACGCTTTGTCCTCCCACGTGGTTTAGCAGCCCGCGTCGCACCGTGTTTAGTAACACAGCCCCATCCAGTTTTGATGGGACACTGGTCATGTGTAGGTCTTTTCCGCTTCCCTCCAGCTCAGCTCTCAGAAGGATGTTGTCTGTAGTGCTGTGACCAGCTGGTCTTAAGGAGACCAATCCCTTAGGCAGAGTCCGACCCCCGGTTTGTGCAGAGCTGCACAACGTGACCACAAGCCCGCGTGCTTCGGCTGTGTGAGTGTGCTGCCCGACAGCTGTGGGGAGCACAGCACAGCCCCCATCTGCTAGCAGAGGGATAGCCACTTGGTCAAATGCTGCCTAGTAGGCTCTCATTTGAATTGACTGAAGATAGTGGCTGTTTCTAGAACATCTGCCTATGCCAGTGGATAACTGAGGGTAGTTCTGAAGAAGTCTCTCAATAGAGTGGTGTGTGAAGAGAGAAAATATGAGGGTGTTTCTTTTCATTCCAGCTTGTCGTGCGTGCTGTGATGGGCGTTGCGTGCAGCGAGATCAGCCGTGGGCCTGACATGGCACGGATGGAGGTAGAGTATGAAGCTCTGATTGGTCTTTGTTCCCTGACTTGAGCCAACAGAGTGAGCCGCAGGTGTGCTCTCCTGCTTTTCAAAGAGGCAGAGTCCTTCCAGCTCTATCTGTGTCCTGAAAAGCTGCCTTAAAAGCTTCATGTCCTTGCTGCGGGCATCTAGATGGCCGTGGAAGTCGTAGTACCGACAGAATCAGATGCAGCGTTATAAACGTGCGGAAGCATTTTCCCCGTCCTGCCTGGATGTTGTCACCCACAGACAAAGTGTTGTTCTCATATTCAGCAAGTTAAAGGAAGCTGGCACTTGTAGTGAGCCAAGGATTGGGTCAGTGGCCCAGCTGCTGTGTCCAGTCCACGGCTGAGGTCTCCAGGCAATAGGTGACAGGAAGTGAGCAGACTCTTACGCTCCTCTTTGGGAAGGCAGTAGTGCAAGCGTGGCAAGTTTATGAAACTGCCGGAGCCGTCTTGGTTGTGGAGTTTGTCCTCTTAGTCTGGGTAGAGAGATGCATCTTTGCACTGCCTGGCGATAGTGCTGCGCGCCGGGAAGAGAAACAGCTGTTATTAGACTTGCAGTTTCTTGTTAAGCGCTCGTGATAAGGACCGAGTGCATTTCCTGCAGCTTTCTCTGCCGATGTGCCCCTCACCCTGAAATCCTCCTTGCAGCCCTCAGCTCCTCACCGTGGCCTGTGCTCTCTGTTTCAGACTGAGAACAACGGGAAGCCCCTGCTGGTCTGTGAGGAGTCATCTCTTAATATTCCAGCTATTGGTGCTGCCCATGTTCTCAAGAGATACGTTGCCCAGGCACCGGATGAACTCTCCTTGGAGGTAAGCAGTTAAAGGCGTTCCTAGTTGTGGTGTACAGAAGAGTATAAGGTGTGAACGCTCAGGAATATTCTCAGACACCTTCAGAGTGTTTGGTGAGGTGAAGCCCAGAAGATTCAGTTCCAGATTAGACTTGCAGTGGGTTGGACGCAGGGAGGAGTTCAGCCATCTCCAAACTATGGCTCTATTTGGCATTGGAATCTTCTGATCAAAGAGCTACTGCCCAGTGTTGTAGCCTGGTCTCTGAGCAATGGCAGACCAGTGTATGGAGTGTGCAGATCTGTTCAGGATCTGTTCCGCTGACTTATGCCTGCGGTTTAATTGGAGCTCTCCCTTTGGCCAAGAGCCTGCTGCTTTTGAGAACCATTTCCTACCGAACAGCTGAATTCTGTATGTTGTGTATTGTAGTGACTCTTCTACCTCCACGTTCAGTTGTACAACCGCAAATGCCTGAAGAGCTGCACTGGTGCAATGGCTCTCAAGCTTGACGATATTGGGCAGTGCAGAAGAATGCAGTCATTTGAGCTGCGCTTTCCTCCCAGCCGTGCTGAAGCTGGGATTGACGTTGCAATCTCTTGCAGGTGGGAGACCTCGTGTGCGTCATCGATATGCCACCTCAGGAGCTGAGCCCCCGCTGGAGAGGCAAGCACGGCTTTCAGGTAGGCACAAGCTTCAGACGTGAGAGCGCAACTTCGGTCGAGGCAGGAATCTCAGCTTAGAGCTGCCCTGCCTGCACAGCATGGCTCCACATGGAAAATGGTTTCCCTGTGTTGGTGTCAGGGGACTTTGCCTTTTGCTGTGGGCTTAGGCCAGAGCTGAAAGTTGGTCTTTGTAGCAAACTGTCTCCTCCATTAACTTAGAAAGAAGAGCCCTCACAACATGCATCAGGTCACGGCCACTGAACCGCACCTTTGGAAATGCAGCAGCTAGGACACGTGTTTCAGTGTCTCTGAGCACTTGTGCTTGCACCCATGCAGAAGGTGAAGTCAGTGTCTTTCAGGAAGTCGCTGCCTGTCAGCTGAGATGAGGCAGGGTAACAGAGCCTCTGCGTGCTTGCTGCTGCTGCTGGCTGCCGAACGCTGGGTAGCTCAGAGCTGGGGATGGCAGCTGCATCTCAGTCAGCAAGCAGAAAGTTCATAGGCTGTGCTAACTCAGATCTAGCTGCATCAATCTATCCTAATCTATAGCTTCTGTATGAAGTCTTTCCCTTCGGGCACGCTTGAGATTTAGGGGCGCATAGCATACTTGTCCTTTCCCTGCTCCATATGCAGTTACATGGATAATTGGCTGCCGGTTTTGAATAATTATTAATTTTAAGCAGGCCATTTTTTGTTGGATTGTCTTACGGAGCACCCGGCAGGCACGTTATGAGGAAAATGTGATGTTTGAACAGTTCAGGCCTGAGAAACGCTGCCTTCAGTATCGCACCTCTCTTCTTCTTCTTGTTACAGGTTGGATTTTTCCCCAGTGAGTGTGTGGAGCTCATTAACGGAAAAGTCCCGGAGAGTCTCATCAATTCAGTGCCAAAGCCAGGTACGATGATCCATTTGATGGTGCAGGGAAGCAAAATGGAGTCTTTTTTGGGTGTGTTCCGTGGTTAATACCTCCCTTATCCTTCCCACCTTATCCTCTGTGCTGATGATCCTTCATGCATAGCACGGGGCGTATGGCTGGTGTTTTGTAGGCAGCTAGAATGAGGGAAGGCAAAGGCAGTTCTCCTGCAAGTCAGTACGAGGCTGAGAACAGCCAGCGTCCCTGGTTCCCTGGGGAAATCCTAAAATCCTTGTAGAATAGCTTGGGAATGGAAGGGAGCTCAAGGATCATCAAGCTCCAAGCCCCCTGCCTCAAGCTGGGCTGCCAACCAAGCTCCACATTTAATGTGGGACTGGACCAGGCTGCCCAGGGCCCCATCCAGTCTGGCCTTGGACTCCTCCAGGGTTGGGGAAAATCCATTTTTGTACGCACTTGCTCATCATGTTCTTCCCGTTTTGAGGTGCTCTGTAGAATGTGTTGTGCTCGGCCTCGTCCAACGGAGCCAAGCCTAAAATGAACTGGTTTCTTCCTTTTGTTGTGCAGTGCCAAAGAAGCGCGGCAAGCTCCTCACCTTCCTTCGTTCCGTGGTGAAGGCCCGCCCAAAGCAACGGAAAGAGCGGGAGGTGGAGAAGGAAAGGGTGTTTGGCCGTGACCTGGGAGAGCATCTTCTCCACTCTGGTCGTGATGGTAAGGGACAGCCCATGCCTGAGAGCTTCCCTGTTTGGGAACCTAAAGATGAAAGGGAGATGGTATGTAGCAAGGGGCAGGTTGATACCAGTGGAGAAACGGGGAATGGGAGTTGAGGACTGAAAGATCAACTGAGTAGGTGATGGCTGCAAGGTAAATGCTCCCAAGGGACAAGCACATTTGTATTTGCTTAAAGCAAAGCCTGTAAGCCAATCCCATGGTAGCCTGAAAAGAAAGGAAGCCTTTTGGCCAAAGAGAGTGTCCTGCATCAGTTTCCCGCTCCTTCCGGGCGTGAGATTTTCCCCCTCCATTCCCATGGGAGCTGTGATGGGACTTGCAATGTCTGCGGCTTCCCCGGAATTACTTTCTCCAGGCTGATTCCTAGGTCCTGGCATTTCTGGAATGCAAAGAACGCATCTCTGTCCAGTTTCCTCAGCAGCTCCTGCAGAGGTGTCTCTGACAGCTGTCCCCTTCAAGGAAGAGCTAAGCAGTAGCCTGGCTGGGCTTAGTGGATGGGATGTGACGGGAGCGCAGCCTGAGCCAGGACTTGAAGAAGGAGCTCCAGTAACCGCCAGCACGTGTTCTTTAGTCCCCCAGGTCCTCCAGAGCTGCGCCGAGTTCATCGAGCAGCACGGCGTGGTGCAGGGGATATACCGCCTGTCCGGCGTCGCGTCCAGAGACTGCGGTAAGAGTGCTGCGACTGACAGACACAGCTGCCAGCAGGGGCACGTGCCCTGTTGCGGGCGTTCAGAGGCCTGCGGGCAATGCCTTAGCACAAAGAAAAGGTCTCCTTTGGGAACATCCCATCCAGCACGGCTGACGTGGTGCTGCTGGCCGAGTGTTTGTGTTCTGCTGTACATCAGGAAGCCCTTCCAACTCTGGATTGCATTGGGTGTGGCTTTTGACTTGCTTTCCTCTTTCTCAACCATTTTCGTGTCCTTCTCTGCAGCCAGGAATTTGAGTCTGAGCAGGTTCCTGAGCTGACCGTCCGCGATGTTCACAGCGCGAGCTCCCTCTGCAAAATGTACTTCAGGGAGCTCCCGAACCCCCTGCTGACCGACCAGCTGTACGACAAGTTCTGGGTAAGCACAAGGCAATGCCGTTCCTTTACCTCTTCCGTGGGCCTCTTGGGAGATGGCTGCAGCAGTGCCCCAGCTCCGAGGCCCTTCTTCTGTTATCCCCATGGGGTTTACTCGCATGTCTTTGCCACATCCTGCATGGTGCTGATGCCACTTCTGGTGGCCCCAGGAGGTGGTTATTTCCATATTCACAATGCTTGCGAGAATTCCTGTGTTGTTTGTTTGTTTGTTTGTTTGTTTGTTGCTATTCCCCAACTATTTCTGGAACGGGAAGGGGATTAATAGCCAAGTGTACTTGGAGATGAATGCCCCCTGCGAGGAGCTGAGCTGCCCAACCAGGCTGTAAAGCAGCCCGGTGCTTGGACTCCTTGGCCGTGGTGGCACCAGCTGCGTGCCGCTATGTTCCCCAGATGCCTGTGGGGAGGCCTAAAGTCTTTCTCAGTGCTGACCAGCAGCGTGCTGTCCCCTTGGTTCCCGACCCTGCGGCAGGTATCTCGCCTGATTTGTGTCTCAATCCCTTTCTGCCCTTTTCCAGGATGCTGTTGGTGCCACTACGGAGGAGGAGCGGCTGGTCAGAATGCGGGACGCCATCCAGCAGCTGCCCGCTCCTCACTACAGGTCAGTGCTGCCCTCAGCCCGCTGAGCTCAGCCCTGCTGCACTTCAGAGGGCAAAGTGCAATTCCAGGCTTTGTCTCACGCGAGCAACGGGATGCCTGGGTGTGCTGAAACACTGCATGGGGTTAATTGATGGGGTCAGTTCCTGGGTACGGGGGCACACTTGGTGCAGCTGATGGCTGTGGCTGTGCTGTGCTGGTGCTGGGTGCTGCAGCGTGGCACTTGGTCAAGTTGGATCTACTTCATCTTCAGTGACAGTAGCAGTAATAACAACTAGTGTGAATTGAGGTTTGCTTTGTGAGTCGCAGCACGGGATGCTGGCTGGTGCTGAACATTTGCCGCTCTTGTTTCCCAGGACCCTGGCGTATCTGATGAGACACTTGGCCTGTTTGTCTGCGAACAGCTCTGTCACCAACATGCACGCTAAGAACTTAGCCATTGTGTGGGCTCCAAACCTCCTAAGGTAAACTTCTTTTTCCATTTCAACAGAACGCTTACATCTGTTCTCCAGTAAGATAAAGCAGTCCTCCCTTCTTCTGCACCACATGTGCTCTTCTCCTGTAAAATGTGCAGTGAGTGGCTGACAGCAGAGCAGGAGCCTGGACTGTTCTCCAACCCCACGTGGGCACAATTGCTAGATGAGCATTGCTGCTCTCTTGTTTAGATGGGGCTGGTGTGTCCTTGATCAGCCAGGAGAACTTCTTCAGTGGCATCACTGACTGCCCACTGCGGAAGTCTCCGGAGCTCAGTTTGACAGCTTTGGGCTGCAACAGTTCAGACCCGGGGAAGCGATGTTGGCTGACTGACTTCTAAAACCTGCCTTTTCTACAGATCACAGCAGAGCGAGTCTGCCTGTGCCAGCGGGAGAGCTGCCTGCACGGAACTGCAGACGCAGTCAGCCGTGGTGGAATTCATCATCGACCACACAGACGTCCTCTTCTGCTCCACATCTGGACCTGACATCGCAGATGGAGCAGGTGAGTGTCTTCCTCCATTAGCTTCATCTTGATCAGACACCTGGATCAAATGCAGGCCTTCTCCAAGTCCTTGGAAATACACTTTTCCTGTCGAGGGGACAGCAGACTTCTGGGCTTAGGTTAGAATCTGGCACCCTGTTGCTGGATGCTGAGAATGTGCAAGCCCAAACGTGACAAGAAGAAAACCGTCACTGTCATTATGATGTTTTGCAAGCAGGTGAAGCTTGATTAACGTGTGGCAGCAAAGCTTTCTGAGTTCACCGTACCTGCTTTCTAGGGTTTTTGTTTGCCTGTTTCAATACAGGGAGCTGCTCTTAATTATGACTGCGTCCTTTGCCATAGACACACCTCTGAGCACATGGTTGTTTTGAGCTGCTCTTCTTGCAGCGGCTCGGAGAAGCAAATCTGAGAGAAACACAGCAGCTCCCCCGGACCTGTGATGGCCGTAGTGCTGCCGCTTTCTGATCCTGGCTCTCACCTGTGGTTTTCCCTT